>NC_067463.1:8793055-9415000 GCF_025434085.1 Hippocampus zosterae | reverse complement strand
TTTTTTTCTCCTTTTTTTAAAAGCACGATTGCTGTCTTCTGCCACACACCCATTGTATGCATCAACTGGGGCTGGACACCTGACATTTTGCATGCGTACAGCAGGGAAGCATTGCTGCTTAATTGCTTGGAACTAAAGGCGCCTGCTGTAATGATGATGGTCATCATTATGATGACACGGTATGGCTGCATATTGGTCCACAACATATGGCCCATGTGCCATTTGGGGCACATTAGACCATTTGAGCCGGCCCACAAGAAAAAAAATCTAAAGGCCAGATCATGGAAAGAAATGATCATAATCTGTGATAAAAAACTAACTAAAAAAACATTGTTGTGTCAAATGTGTTTATGAATGGGCCAGGACTGAAATGGGCCAATGGGCTGATCTGTAATAGGCACCATACACATGCATATAGTTTTTGGAATATTCAAAATATACACATGGTTATCTGTGTCAACCAACTTTCTAGTCACAACACAGACCGTTACTCTATTGCACTTCCCCTATTAGGTCCATGAGCCGATATCGTATGGTTCCAGCAAATAGTCAACACCTGTTCATGATGATAACTAAGATTTGTATTTTATTCATTTAATTTATTTATTCCCCCAAATATATGTATTGCTGGGCGGGAAAGCAGCCTTTTCCCCCCTCCGTGTTTGTTGTGTTTCAGACGAGGAGAATGTTAGTTATCTAAATTCAAGGTGTGACATTATGACTTTCGTTTCTCCTAAACCGATTGTCAGCTTGTATCAACTTGCGCATTCCAATGTTTGAGCGTCCTTAGTAGGGAGTATTCCAATTCTAAGTGATGATTGTTACAAGGATGCCAAGCTATGCTGCGGGCATGGGAAAGTTATACAGCATGAATGAATATGAGCAGAATACAGACTTCAGGACGTAAACCGTTACTACGTTTAAATACGTTAAAAAAACTTTTTTTTAACCATTGCTGTTTTCTTAAATCCAAAATTTGACAATTTGATTTTGTCTTTTCACTCATCCAGATTTTATATTAGGATTTGATTTCCATTTTTACTTAACCTTGTTCCCTTTTTCTTTGCCTCTGTAAGACATGAATGAATGGTAATAATGAACTTCCCTTTTCTAATACGAAATATTTTAGTAAATAGTCCAAAAAACACATCAACTGTATTTATTAATAATTTATTTGTAATTCTCAATTAATATGAGCATTTTAAAAACATTTATTGATAGATTCCTCCCAATACTTCTATCCAAATCTTTTTTTTCTCATGTACTCCCTTGCTCTTGCTGCATTCTTCCCATCTCGGAGTGCTATTGAGGAGCGCTACTGTTTGCTTCCCATCCAATCAGAACGCACACCCAGAACCTCCCGTGGACCATCTCAGTCATGTTGAATCCACTTGAAGGATGCTAATGGTGTTGTCATTTATCAGCTGTTGCCATGGGAACCCTCACCTTGGGTCACTAGTAGAAATAAGAGATTTAACTTACCACACCCGACCGCTTCAGAGAAGAAGCCGCTCCGTTTGTTCCACATTGGATCCATGCCGGAGTGTGTGTAGGTGTTGGGGAGGGCATCCCCTCATCCCCTCACCACACCTCCTCCTGTTCTTCTACCCTTCATGCCGTTTGTCTCTGTCTCACGCGCTAAGCGGGAATCACACAACCACTCCTTGTTTTTTTTCCCTCTCCCCCTGCCACAGCGGAGGGAGAGGGAGGGATGGAGGCAGCATGCAACAGCATCAGCATCCCATGCAAGTCAGCTACACAGACCAGTCCAGTCGTCATCCTCCTCCTCTTTTTGTTCTCTGCTCCTCCTCTTTCTCCTCCTCTGCTTACTTGAACAAGGAGGAAATAACCCCAAGAAACAGGATCTTCAAACATCGTATGTATGATCTAGAGCTTGCTTACATTTGTATTGATCATGAAATAAATACAGTTAATTAGTGGGGGCGGGGGGTAGTCACTATATCCTGCCACAAAAAATAATTTGACACCACCTCCCCAGAAAATCTATATGATGGCCTAAATGAATGTACCACAAACTCTGGATCCAAAATACAAAAATACGAAAACTCACTATACCATAATACCGTTAAAAATAAATGCTTTAGAGATTACAGTTATATAGCTTGAATTTGGGAGGCTACTGAATACAAATGGCACAGCAAGACGTAGAACACAGGTGTCAAACTCAAGGCCACAGAGCCGGATCTGGCCTGCGACATGATTTTATGTGACTGCGAAAGTAAATCAAACATGTCAGCATCTATGAGGCTTGCTAGAATTTGTACCAAAATTTCAAAGTCTCATATGTAATGCATAATTGAGATATTGTAAGCCTTTTCTTGTGACCAAGCCATTTTTCTTGACTTCCTTATATAGTTTCACAGTCATAGCACACAGTCATCCATTTTGGATGGATGTTCACTTCTTGTGAATTTGTGTGCAGTCATGTTATTTTGAACAGTAAGATCGCTGTGGAAACTCTTTGCGGACCATGACTTGTGCAGTATGTTGTTACTAAAAACAAACAAACAAACAAGCAAACAAACAAAAACAAAGTCAGGCCTACTAAAACATCAGAACTTTATTTGGTGTTAACCAGCAGCACTTAAAATATGGTGACAGTGTGCAAACTCTCGTTCAACATGGGTGTGATTGGTCAATTTTGAACATAGCCACATTCCCAGTGTCAAGAGGGCGTGCACACTTATGCAATAACATCATTTCAGTTGTCTATCTTTGCTTCTTCTCTCATGAAGATTTCCTATTTTCATTTATCTATATATATATATTGCGCGTCGTCCCACACGCGGTCTGTCCTTCCGTCTGTCCCTTTTCAAAACGTACCTACTTCACCGCGCCGCCACTGCGCCGCTCAGGCAGTGGCTCACTACGATCGCGCGGGCATCTTAGCGAAAAAATGTTGTCTACCCACAAGCATTGCAATGAAATTGTTAGTTATTTAGTAGAGCTAATCATCCCTTTATTTTCGCGATAAGCAATGAAGATGAACAAAAAGTTGAACCAAGCAACAACACTTTGGTGGGCCGAAGGCCCACCTTACCAGCCTTCCGCAGGAACTAGCTGATGAGCCGCCCGGAGGGCGGCGAACCAGCTTGTACATTATAAGACACATTAATGGTAGAAAAAATGTGGGATTATTAATTTTTTTTTAATCCTGTTCAATCTTTTGACCTGAAATTTGAACAAGGAAGTGTTGACCTTGACCTGATATCACCTATAGGTAGAAATGTGAGTGTGGATGGTTGATTGTTTGTATGTTGGTGCCCTGTGATTGACAGCAAAACACTAAGACTCATGAATTATAATATGGCAAAGCTTTTACCACTTAATGTGCTCTAAACCTATAAACAAGCGATTGTCTATTTTCCTCTTTCCCCATTATGTGTTTTTCCCCCCTATGGAAAATGTCATTGCCACAACATGACTTATTAATGTTGCATTATTGTCACTTATCGCATAGCGCAAAAGTCCACTTAAAAGGTGGACCTGGCACTCAGTAGCATGTGCAACAATAAGTTACTTTTGTAAGAAGTCATTTTATTTATGTGGGGGAGTTCCTGAGTTATAAATCCGCTATTTCACTTACACTGCAGCTGTCGGAAACAACACCAAGTTTTCTCGTGCTCCTTCCCACTGATTGTGTACTCAGAAAATTAAAGTCATAAAAATAGGTGACAAGCTCCAATATACAACTTGACATTTAAAAAGTGTAGTCTTTGAAACTGAAATATATTATCATTTGATTTATATATGTGCAATGTTTAAAGCTGTATCCATAATATTTTGAACTCTTTTTACGTGAATGCGTGCAATGTTATAAAAATATTCAATTTTCACTTTCATTTGTCCAATGTATCAAACCACATTATGTATTTGTACTTCTTGATTGATTTTCACTTTAACATGCACAGTGTTTAAAACTAATGTTATAATTTTCTTAAGTTTTCTTTTCTTTGTATAGTTTGTGCAAATTTACAGTATATTAATACTTGTGTATTTTTTTCTTAATTTATGCAACATGTTTAAAGCTACTTTAAGTGATAATATTACTTAAATAGTTTGACCATTCCCCCCTAAAAAATAAGTTCCCCCTTTTAACATGAATGTCTAAAATGTTCAAAACTATGTTATGTTTTCGTTTTTGTCTTTAAAAAAATATATGTTTTTATGTAAAAAAAGCCTTTGACAGAGAAACTTCCTATGTGGTGTCCTGCCAGCCATTCGGCTTAAACCCATGAAAGAGTGCAGTAGGAGTTGTGTGTGTTCTGAATGATGCGCTCTGTAGGGTATGCATGTGTGTGTGTGTGTGTATGTTTGCTCCTGTGTGGGTGTGTGTGTGCGTGCATACTCCTAATCCATTCTCCTGGGACGTCTGTATCCGCTTGATGGTCTTCCTGAGCAGACATGCTGGATGCGATTGCCGCTAAGGCTCCTTTATAATCCTCCACTCATCTGGTGGCCTGGAAAGGACAGGCACCTCCAAAACGACTCTGTGTGCGTGTGTGTGTGTGTGTGTGTGTGTGTGTGTATGTGTGTGTGTGTGCGTGCGTGCAGTGACGGTCCTAGTTTAAATGGCATCCTGTGTTAAACCCATTTTTCTTTGAATATATTGATTCGTAAATAAGCCTGCCTGCATCCCCCGCTCATTTCTCTTCATCTTTTCCGTAAATGTTTTACCTGATGGCTTTGACTTTTTCCTCTTCATATTTATGATAAGTGTAATTTACATTTCCCAACATTCCCAAAGAAACTCTAGCCCCACTCGCCGTCCCTTCCACAAGGGGCGACTCCACAAGGGCATACACATTTCCCATACTTGTCAAAACATTACACAACTGAAAACTATCTGCTGTAGGATTTGTTCATTCTTTTAACTGGGTGACGGGAGGGGGGTTCATTTTTATTTTGGTGTTGTCACCTTTAAATAATTGAAGATCTGCACACAAGCGGTGCAGAAAATACGTAGCCAGTTAATGTAAAAACCCTCACAAAAATATTTTCTTTATCCTCTGCAAAGACCACTAGTACCAGTCATCCTGCATGACAGAGACACCAAGAGAGAAGGCTGCTACTAGGTGGCCAAGACGCATAGGGAAGAAGCTACAAAAAATCTACATAAAAAGGTTTTCTTGTGCAATGGCATGGCAGCCTTGCAGAGTCAGCTTTTGTTGAAGAGATAACGTGGGGGTGTGGTTTCTTTGGAAATGACGGGAAATGCGAGTTACCCTAACCATAAACATGGAGAGGAAAAGGTCAACGCTATTAGAAAAATGAGCAAATGATGCCTCCCTGTTGATATTTCAGTATATTCTCATTTTCAAGAAAGTATAGTGCCCTCCAAAAGAACTGGACCGGCAATGTCAACGTATTTGCTTTTGTTGGGGAGACTGAAGACATTTTGATTTCTGATCAAAAGATGAATATGAGATAAAAGTTCAGAATTCATGAGGCCACGCACTTTTCAAGTGAGCCAAAGTACTAAAACGGATATTATTAAATTGACTTAAAGTAAATAAGATTGAATATTTGGTGGCATAGCCTTTACTTGGAAGAGCTGCATGAAGTGTGTGTCTCCTGTGTGCGTGTGTGTGTGTGTGTGTGTGTGTTTGCGTGCGTTTGCGTGTGTGTGAGAGAGAGAGAGAGACTTGGCCATAAATGACCCGCACAAGAGCTGAACTGGCTTCTGTCATGATATTTTCGGCTAAACCACAACAGCACAATGATTGTCATTTGTCTTGCTTGTCTCAAAAGACAAACAACAGACAATAAGGTTTAAATGTGACATTTGCGGGGCCGAGATGCTAATAAAAAAGGAGCTTATTTCCTCTAGTAAGCAATCGTAGTCTCCAAGTCACACAGATGCATACACGCACAGAAATGCAGAGCGTTAATGGTTTCCTAATTGTGAGAGGCAGACCTTTGAGAATAATCAGCAGAGTGCAGCGCGCTATTAGTCATCGGCTGTGACGTGCGCAACGACGCAACCTACTCAAGCACTTCAACATGACTTTCCAGAGGATACGAGCACGTTGTGTATTTTCATCAACAAACATACTTACACCCTTAATGTTTTTGCACTTACCGGAAGTTCACATTGGAATGGAGGTACGTTATGTAAAAAAATGTGACCGTCATCTCTTGTTAGTACATTTTCTTCTTATCACCAAGGCAATAGCGAATTGTAGTTTTGTTTTTTTAGTCTTCGTGGACCAGTCAGGGCAGCACTCATGTTCCCGCTAATGTCAGTGCTAACCTATCAATGTAGAGTGTTGCACACACTCGAGCTTGTAGACGTAAATAATGACACGATTTATGTTTTTATGATGACGTGACAAGTTAAAGTAGTTCCTGCTCCTTACTGCTAATTTAAATATCATAAATTATGAAAATGTAAGGGGAGTGAAGAAAGGGGGAAATATTTATTATTTATTTTTATTTTTATTTTATTATTTATTATTATTATTATTTATATATTGTTGCTTTAAAAATGACAAATACTGCAAATATAAACAGGTTCGGTCAGAAAACATTCTTTAAATGTCACTTTCAAAGTTAAAAAAATGTCACTAATCGACATGGAGTATCGTGGGAGGAGTTAATTCCTTGCTATTACTTGAAAATTCAGGATTGTAAATGTAAAGGGAGAAAAATCTGACCCGTCTTAAATCACAAAGAGGGCAGATGCAAAAGGAGAAAAGATACTTTAAATCAGAAAGTAGTTTATACTTTTGCTTTAAAAATCATAAATATTGGTATTGAATGCAAAAGTGTATGTAGAGAAGCAGGACAAAAATATGAATGTGTGTGTCTTTTAAAGTCCCCAAAACAAAGCTACAAATCTAAAAGCTGTATGAGGGAAAAAAAGAATAGTTTAACTTTAAAACACAACATTTTAAAACACACGTGAGTGCTAGGGGGTTGTGACTCTGCTGTTCTCGCTGTATCTGCTCCCATTGGGTTCCATCTTAAGGAAACATGGTATTCCTTTCCACTGCTATGCAGATGACTGCCAGATCTATGTCCCACTGAGCAAGAAAGACACCTTCTCATTAAGGCCACTCCTATCCTGTCTGGAAGAAATCAAAACCTGGATGGCACAAAATTTCTTGAAGTTCAACGAAAAGAAGACAGAGGTGATATTGTTTGGCCCCAGTGGACCTTGTACATTCCATCCTGTAGACTTGGGCCCCCTATCTCCTTATCTGAAATCAACGGTCTCAAACTTGGGACTTAAACTGGACAGTGATTTCAAACTCGATCGGCAAATTGGTGCCGTTGTTAAATCCAGCTTCTTTCACCTTAGACAGCTGGCCAAAATAAAACCTTTCCTCTCACGTGAACACTTTGAGACAGTAATTCATGCCTTTGTCACATCCCGGCTCGATTACTGCAACGCCCTGTACTTTGGAGTCAGCCAGTCCTCCATCAAGCGCCTTCAGCTGGTACAGAATGCCGCTGCTCGCCTCTTGACTGGTACTCGTAAGAGGGAGCATATAACTCCTACTTTGGCATCCCTTCACTGGCTCCCCATTCATTTTAGAATTATTTTTAAGATCCTCCTCTTTGTTTTCAAATCTCTGAATACTCTCGCGCCACCTTACCTCTCTGAGCTCATACGCCCCTACACCCCTGCCCGGCGCCTCAGGTCTGTGGACCAGTCTTTGCTAGACGTACCAAGAACTAAACTGAGGCTCAGAGGGGATCGAGCCTTTTCTGTTGCTGGTCCATCTCTCTGGAATGACCTCCCACTGAACATTCGGCAAGCCTCCTCGCTGCCCATCTTTAAAGCCCTCCTCAAAACTCACTTGTATTCTTTGGCGTTTGACTCAGCATGGCTTAGATTTGCTCTTGATTTTACTGCTTGGTGCTTTCTACTGCTTTATTACTTATTACTGATTCGTCTTACTGTTCATTGTATATGTTAAATCGCTCCATGTACAGCACTTTGTATGCAGCGATGGCTGTTTGAAAGTGCTCTATAAATACTGTTGACTTGACTTGACTTAGTGTAACTTCAAAGTCACACAAATTGCCCATTTAATTCTGTGGTTGGGGCGAATTTGTTTCAATTGTTGAAAAATCCAAAATGTAAGTGGAGTGTTAAGGAAGACAACTGTAGCTTTGAAAGTCCCGAGTGTTATAAATGTAACCTGCAGTGATATTGGTCATTGTTTGCAGTGGATAAAGAATATATGCCTGTGAGTATTGTTGTATTATCTGTCTACGTGTGTTGGTCTACCGCTTGTGCTCCAACATTCATTGTGGAAAAGGTTATAACACCGCAGAACTGATGTTATTCAAAACTGTGTTTTGCATTATTTGTTCGCAATACGCTACAAGACTTGCTTCAAGAACTTTAAAGGTCAAAAATATTGCAAATATAAGTGGAGCGCTTTGTCCACCCAAATATACAGTACTTACGCCAGCTTTAATAGCCCAACGTTTTCAAAGTTTAAAAGTGTGGAGTGATGGGGAAGCGAAAAGTTAGTGAACGCCGCTTTAAAAATCACTCCGATATATATAAAATAATGCTGCTTCACCTAAAATGCAAGTGAGGCATAGTCTAATAGGCAAAGAAAGGAGCTTTTTGTTGCTCCTCGCTGGATTGGGAAGCGGGCGACTGGCAATCAGGTGGAGAAATTGTGTGTTGTGTGTCAATGTTAACAAGAGAGACAAATAGGACGCACAAATAGGAACAGGGAGAGAGAGTGAGAAAGAGAAAGCAAGCGTAAAGCAGGTGCATCACTAATGGCTTTTTAAAAAGGTTACAGCGCAGAGCTCTTCTTTTCTAATGGGGCTCCGGCTGTGCTCGAGAAGCAATTTCCGGAAAAGATAATGTTGTCGAGAGAGTGCACAGTGTTCTGTGTGAGTGTGTTTGTGTTGTCGCTTACAAAGAGTGACAAACACAACACACAAAGACTTGGAGTCAGATTTGGAGAGAAAGAGAGCGATTGGCTGTCGACCTTTCAAAGTAATTATGCCATCATGTTGCATTAGCTTGGTGACTAATGCTCATAGTGGATAAGTGAAGTTCACTGGTGGAACGTTTTTTTGTTTTAATGCTCTTTTCTTCCTTTAGCACAGATGGAAAAATGCGAATGTTTGCTTTTCCAATAAGTGCACCCTCCCATGTTGGAGTGTCTGTAAGATATATCAAACACTGCCACCTGCTGGTTACAGGCACTCATGACACAAGTTCTGAAAAAGCCTGAGCATTTTTGTGTTGGCCACTAAGAGGCGGTATTTCATCACTGGCAAAAATAACCGCCACACATTAAAATGAGCACAAGATCAGGCCAAAATACAATTAAGCATACATGTCTTTTTATGCACAAAAAGAATATTATCTTGTTCCGCATCAGCTTTTGTGTGTTAAATATATTAAAGGTGAGAAATGTCAGAGTGGCCTTCTTTGATAAAAATTTGGACACCCCTGCACTGTGGTATAAATAATGTCCTTGTACATTAACATAATTACAAGCCGAGTAAGTCGTCCAAAAACAGAAACACCTTACCCTTTAATCTTTTTTTTTAAAATGAAAGCGCAGTCCAGATGCTACATGACCTGAAAAGAAAAAGAAGTCCGTTGATGGGAAGAACACGTGCCTCACCCGTGATTTAAAAAAAAAAAACCTTAATAACTACAATGAACAAACAAACAAAGACATCCTCGCTACCAAACAACTTACCGCTAGTGGATACTCTTGTACACACTCTGCAGTTCCTATCTGGGGAAAAACATTCAGCAGCCACTTCGTTATACACAAGCTATAGAAAAGCAGTTTTTAAGAAATTGGCTACTCCATCTTTTATGTCATTCTTGTATTGGACGGAGTGTGTGTGTGTGTTTGACAGTGTAAGCACCAACATTCCATTTTGTAGTAACTGTGGTTTATTTTGGTAAATACAAAACATACATTTGACATGAAAATAGCATAATTAGGACTTGACCGTGTCCTATCACCTTCTCTTTTGCTTGAAAAATTACAGATGGAACAGTTAAATGTAAGTCATTTGCGAGGTAAAATATAATGAGCATCCTCTGATGTGATATCAAAAGTTCTGTCTCTCTAGGTGCCCTGCGACTGACTGGCAAACAGTTCAAGGAGTAGTCTGCTTTCCGCCCGAGGTCAGCTGGGATAGGCGCCAGCAACTCCCCGCAACCCTGTTCAGGATAAGCGTTGTTGAAAATGGATGGATGGATGTGGGTTTTTTTTCTTATTGATGTTGGACTGGGTTGGTCTTGGCAAGGGTCGTTCAAAGAAAGGGCCATAAAGAGATCAGTTTCACACAGGAGTATCATTACGGCAACACGAAGTATAAGTTCAACTTAAGCGACACAGGTTGCCAAAGCAACAATGGTACTGTCATTCCAAAAAAACACACAAACACACTCACATAACATAATAAAAATAATGATATTCATCCATCCATTTTCTAGACCGTCATCCTCATTAGGTTTTGCAGATCACTGGAGCCGATCCCAGTTGAATTTGGTGGGGCATACCCTGGACAGTTCTACCAGTCAATCGAAGAGCAAATTTAGACAAACACAGTTAGTCCTTTTGATTGTGAGCAGACGCAAAAACAGGTACACTCAGGCGCGCGCGCACACACACACACACACACACACACACACGGGCGCGCGCACGGTTGCCCCCTCGCATTAGATATAATCATATAAGCGTATAGTGTGAAGTGTAAGAAAACCTTTCATTGACTGTACAAAACAGCTAGTTGGCATTGGCTCGAAATTCCGAGCCACTGGTTTCTATATGCTGGAATGAAGCCGGAACAAAATGAACGGGACGTCAATAAGAGATCTGCAACAACAAATATTAGAGTATGACAGTCAAGAGTTCCTGCCAATCGGACGACCCTCCACAAAGTATCAAAAGGGACACGTCAGTTCACACACACATGAAAATATATTTTCTTAGCCTAATAGCATAATTGACAAAGTCAATTTAAATGATATAAAAATGCACACACTAAAAACTGTTCTTGTTCCCTTTATGTCTACATATATTCTCAGTCATACTGGTCATCCACAAAGGCTGAATTGAGGCAAATGGACTCTTGTTCATTGTTTAATGTGTATTTTTTTTTCATGTTTCCTGAAAACGTTTGAATATGTCTTAAGCAACTATGCGATTAGGCTTAAAATTTGTAGAGTATAAATGTCCCTTCTGTCACATCACTCAGTGCACGACACAATAACAACATAACAGATTGCCAAATGCTAAATCTGTGCTATAATTGACCAAAGTGCTTTCTGCTCTCTTTTATGTAAGCCCCTTTGACACACTGCCAGTAAAAGAAGGTATGTTTTGTCACCCCTTTCCTGTCCCGCCATTCTCTTTAAACAGCACAGGTGCAATACAGATCGGATGAAGGTGACGGGACATTTTCTGACTTGAGAGGTAGTATCAGAGCTGTAACAGAGGCAGGATGGTGACTGCGTGGAAGGGAAAACTGGAAAAGCTGAACTGGATTCAGTTTCACTTTCCCCACGATGTCTCGTTGAATTGCCATCTAAGACTCCGATTGCAAGAGCTCAGCAAAATCCCCCCTTCACCGTGCTTTAAAGTCAAAGGCGATAAATGACTAATGTGACAGCTGTTATGGCTCTGATGCGGCCAATTTTGCAGGATCTTTGTGTGAAAGAGGCTTTACGGCAGTGATGTCCATTTGATTGATTTGGAAAAGAAGTCATTGACACACAGTGTCCTTAAAGTCTCTATAATGAAAGATAATACTGTGAAAATTGTTTTAAAGCTAATTAGTGAAGGATTTTTATTTGCTAGGTCTTTTTTTTGGGTGGGCGTGGGGGCTGAATCCCTTCTATCCAATACTATCCTCCTAAGGACCCATCAATCCTAACATGAATTAAACATTAACTAAAATGTGAATGTCTAAATGTCATAGAAAATATTTTTTCATTGTTTTTGACGAAAATATTCATAACCGGTCAAAAGCAGTGATTTAGTCATGGGTTAGAAACTTCTGATCAGAGGAATGTGCTTCCCAGCCTCACCTGGAGAACTCGACATGAGAAAAAGGGTACGAGAGCTCGAAATGCTGCGTGGGTCATATTTATGAGATACGTCACAGTCATATCAAAATTCTGAAGATAGGGAGGAATTATTGGTTAAGTAGCCTATGTTTGTTTTATTCGTGCATATGTAGCTATAGTATGCACTTTTTAAAGATGTTAAGACACACCGGTAATGGAAATTATTTTTACTGATAACTTAACAGAACTTATTTTATCAACAAGGTCAAATACAAGTGTGTAGAACAAATCTGAAAATTCATTTATCACAAACAATTTCTCTCTGTTCGTCTATCTATGCCAGCGACTTCTACTGGCACTCTTTCACGCGATGTCAGAAGGCGAAAGTATATGAAAGTATATATACCTGTTGCCACTGATAAAACGGCATAATAGCGTTGTGCTCAGATAAACTAGATTACACACTGGGATGACATCATCATTATTTCAGTATATTTTTGTGATTTTTTTTTTCTGTTTGGTGGTGTGATGTTTGGTTTTGCTCGTGTAAAATTGGCTTAATATAGGTTGGGAAACACTGCTTTTGAGGACAGAAAAAATGCTTGTACTGTGTATTTGTTGACTCCTAAACATCTCTTTCCACACTGAATTGTCCTGAGTGTTAGAAAAGCATCTCCAGTGGACAACCCACTGATCTTATTAGGCTTCTCTCCCGGTCCTCAAAGTGTCTGCTCCACTAAGTTTAGATCAGAGTGACAAACTTGTTGTGGAGTCTTGGCGGGGACGTGGGGGGGGGGGGGGGTATTGCTTCAACACAGCTGGCTTGAATGAGCCTTACCTTGGCTCATTTTGCTCCCGAGAGAGAAGAGGAAAAAAAGTACTAACAAAACAGAAGTGGGGCGGCTGGTCGCCTCTTTGTGACAGCTCGGCAGGCCGGCCACCCACTCATGCCGCCGTTCTGCCCGTGGACCTTCACACCTGTGTGGATTTCACCCGGCGGAGAGGGAGTCGCCCCCCGTGGTGGGCGGGACAGAGCTGGGTGGCGCCGTCGTCAGACCGGTCTAGACTGAGCTGGTGAGGCACCTCCGCAAGGGGTGGTGAACGGGGGTGGGGTCCGGGATTGGCTGATCGTCATGTGATCTCAGAATATGGTAACCCTGGAGCCTAAGGCGGAAGAAGATGGGGGGGAGGCACCGATAGTGTAAAATGGTAGGATCTTATTCACTCACGGCAAGGCATCTTCACAGCGCATTTCACACACAAAGTAACTCAATGTGCGTCGCTTTATTAAAAGAACATTGAAAAGCATTTACAAACAATAGAGTTCAAGACATTTAAAAGCAAAGTAAAGACATTTAAAGAACCATATTAAAATTGTTAGAGTTGTAAGGAGTTTTACACCTAATCTCACTTCTGTAGGCATATTTTAACAGTTGCCTGCACCATAACAGCTAAATGCTGCTTCACCATGTTTGCCTTGAACTAACTGACTTAAGTCTGCAGACTCTATCACAAATTAGGGTCTTAAGAACTGTCAATTATTTCTACACAAATGGAGAAAACTGCCGTAACAATAAATATAAGGATAGGTCAGGTTGTTTCATTCATTTGGAAAATCAAGTTTACAATTTTGAGGGGTCTGTAGACACTCTGAGAGATGGATTTAAAAAAAATATACCCTCAATAGAATACAGCAAGCATTAATAATCGAATCAATTTTTTCATGTCATCCATTATTTTGCTCACATGTTTTTTTTGTCCTGAATAATTTATTATGGAAGCCTAGCTTCCCACCCATCAATTATCTACACCTCTTATCGCAGGACACATGCTTTATAGACGAAGAATCATTCACACCAGTGTGCAATTTGCAGTCCTCAAAAATGGTTATCGTTAGAATGTTAGAGGACTCGGCCACCGTGTTGACAATTCTATATGTGAATTTTAATGCTACTTTTAGGTCTTCCTCCCCAATCCCTTACCTGAAGGCCACTTAACTTTTCGAGTGGACTCTCAACACGGGGTAGAGTGAGCAGAGGAATCCCAGCTGGCGTCTCCAAAGGCTGTGGCGCTGGAGGCGGAGGGTTCGGCGCCACCGTTTGGGCCGGCCGAAAATTGTTGATCACACATGACACCTAATTGAGGGATGTGAAAAGCATATATGACATTAAGAAACAAAATGAAAGAACATGCCACCATAACTTCTCTCACCAAGAAGGCGGCGATGGCTCCTCCGGTGATGAACCCGGCCAGTACGTCACTCCAATGGTTCCTGTGCTCTGTCACCCTTACCACACCCACCAGCACTGCCAGCAAGAGCAGCACCAGGCACAATGTCGGCTTGGTCAGACGGGTCCCTTTGGTGCGGAAAACCAGGGTCACATACATCTGGAATGAAAAGCCGCGGAAGGAAGCGGAGAACACTTGCATTTATTACCACAGAGGGCACAATTTGCAGTGTTAACAGTAAATTGAACACCTCTTAACAAATGAGGACAAATAATAAAACATAAACGAGGGCAGATTTGTCACTTGAGTTATCAGCAGCAGTCCGTACATTATCATCAGTTGTGAATGACTTAGGGTGGAATATACATACAACTAAGTAAATCGGTTTTTAATGAACCGATTTCTGGAAAATGTATCTTTTGGCAAGGCATTCTGCACTGAAACTTTCGGGCGACAGCTGTGTTGTCAAACTGATTGTGTTGTGTAATAGTGTGGACTTTGTGATTTGCTTTTTGTTTTAGTTGGGTGAGTGTTAAGACTCAGTGGTGAGTGTGATTGTGTCAGTTTTTGACCTTTGTGTATCAATTGTTAAATCAGTTTCAGTTTTATGAGGATTACTTTTGTCGTAATACTGACCTGAATAACTAAAGCATCTACCATGTTCACAATCATTAACCCTATATTCAATCGTTTAAATATTCAACACAAACAAATCGCCTTCGCACTAGGTTCATCAATAGCCCAGCTGCTCTTGGCAAACTAGCTTAAATTACACGCGAGGACTAGCACATTACACAACTGGCATGAAGTAATAAAACTCACATTTTGGCATTTTCAGGCAATAATAGGGGGTCCAGGCAAACTGTAACGGCTCAGTTGATCACACCTGCTATTATGAAAAGCCCCATTAGGAGAAAAGGAGAAACATCTTTCAGTTTCGCTTTTTACTATTTATGACGCTCAAATAAGGCCGGCAAAAAAAAAAAAAAAAAAAAACAGGACGAAGGCACAGAAAAAAACCCCCACTACAGCACCAAAAGCGCCATAACCGACCAGGATTATACTTTTGGCCACAATGCGGGATTCCAGTTAAGGTAAGCCATTTTAAACTAAAAAGAGAAACGTTTCTGCAGTTAGAAGTAGAAGTTTCATTCGACCGTCTACGCTGGGTGTGTTCAGAAATTCAGCCTGACACCCTAAAACTCCACTCTGAATTTGTGTGTTTGGACACTTGGGAACTGTTACAATTCACAATGCCTTCTTTAATGCAGTTGGCTGCAACCAGTTCAGGGTGTACCGCACTTCTTGTCTCAGGTCAGTAGTTATAGGCTCCAGCTCAGCCTTGAACCTGATGAGGGACAAGCGCTATAGGAAATAGAATGATGAAGAAATCTTTAGTTACCACAGTGTAGACGGCTGAGTAAAAGCTGAGTGCCGCATCTTTGGAGGGGAACGATTTGCGGGCGGACGCCACCAAGAAAGGGTTGCCTGTGCAAGCACGTTGTTCTGTGATGTACTGCAGTGAGGACTGGCATCCCAGAGCCGTGTAGTTGGGCTTGCACGCGCTCAGGAAATGAGGCGTCTGGTTCCCTGTCACCACTTGACCCGCGTTGGCGAAGATGGTGGTCGTAAAGAGGCCGAAGGAGTAGACGCCTGCGGGCACGTGAATTAGAGGGACACATTATTAAACTGGAGGGATTGAATAGCTACACTGACTTCTAATAACAGCATTAGTTTCTGATAAGCGTCACTTACCGGGCTAAAATTGTACATGATGTATAATAATTATATTTCAGCATTAAATGTGATTCGAATTTTCAGATCCTGTACCTTATAAAGAGGGTCAATATATTAGAAACAGCAAGCTGTGATGCAGAGCACTGCTATGACAGAACACTGTCAAAAGTGTGGAATTGTGTGGAATTAAGTGAAGCAACCGAAACAAATTGGATTCCACTACTTGGCTGCCAATTAAATGGAACCAACTAATTTGCGAAACACATACAACATGATGTCGGCGACGGCGAGCTGAAACATGTCGGCATCGTCCTGACAGGATTATTCTGCTAAACAGGACATTGAAATCGATAATAATAAACACTCTACTCGAAAGGAAATTTACTCAAAATGTGGTCCAAACTCAATGAAGCTGAAATTTTGGATCCTACTTTTATGTTGTATCTCGTCAGGTTGTTTTAACTGTACATCATATGGTGGGTGTAAATATGAGAATAGCTCCATCAAAAAAGATTACAAACACTAAACCATAAAGACCAAAATTAACAACAAATGCTATTTTCTGGTTCGTCCACAGACTGCCTGACTTTTAGCTTCGCTCCCAAGAAATGGAAGCCCCTCCTGAGTTCAACAAAAGAGGCGGTTCTTATCTGCAAAAAAACAAGGACTGACCCAGAAAACGGACGATCCTGCGGAGGAGCGGGTTGAAATAGCAGCAGTCTGCAGTCACGATGGTCTTCTCTTGAGCTCCTTCTGACTTTACAAAGAAACTGGTCACTTCTCCAATCAGAATCTGGGACACAAAAAAAACATGAAAAAAAAGAGAAAAACAGACTGTCAATCAAATGGGGATAAAACTGTGTGTTTAAGAGCTGATGACCCTCACTGACTATTCTGTCACTTTAATGTAGCGCACGGCAAAATTATTCATGAGTGTTCCTCCCACTCCGCCTGGCAGCGATTATGCTGTATGTTGCCTTGGCCTGCCTTCATTTGCTTTGCCTCGCCATTTGGCAGCTTCAGTCAAGGCAAATGTTACTAATCATTCATTAGCATCCTTGTACTCTTTCATTTCATGAGCTTCTCACAGTTAACTACAAACTTCAGGAAAAAATATGACGCAAAAGTCAAACAAATGTTTTGTTTTGTTATTCCCAGAGAATCATCTATTTTCTATTGCCTGCCTTCCTAAGGGTCCCAGGGGAGCTGGAGCCTGACTTTGGGCGAAAGGCGGTGTACACCCTAGACTGTTTGCCAGCCAATTGCATGCTATATCGACCAGGGGTGGGCAAATTTTGTCCTCAAGTGCCACATTTATTATTAAATTGGACAGATGGGTCAGGTCATTCGGAGATCATTTTTCTGCACTGCAATGAATGGAAATGCTTTGAAGCCATTCCAGCGTCCTCTAAAATAAACCAATAAACATTTTTGGAGAGGAAAACAACAGCATAATAAATTGTGCTCAATAAAAACAGAGTAATAACATCAAAATAGAAGGTCAAGAATCAAAGGTTCTGCATCATGATTTAATCCAATTCATTGTGCTGCACCTTGCAGTAAGCCCACATTGGCCACCCGATGGCAGTATAATATTATCATAAGATAAGATAAGATATCCTTTATTTGTCCCACAATAGGGAAATTTACAGCCTCCAGCAGCAAGAATGTAGGTAGAAAGAAGAAAGAAGAAAAAAAAACCCCCAACAAACACCGTTCAATTAAGTGCAATATAAACACAAAATGGATAAATCCCAGTGCTATTTACAATTGCATACAGGCAAACAAAACCCACCACTATACTCGGTGAATCATTAAGCTTCAAAATTAGTCTTTTTTTCGTAGAGGATAAATATGTGTGCATTGTGCTATTGTCTGTCTACCTGTGTTGCTCCACCGTGTGTGTTCACATGGCCATCTCTTGAAGATATTAAACACGGTGTTGTATGTCAGTGGCATTATTCCATGCTTAAGGCAAAGTTGATTGGTTGTTTTCAATACATTTTGGGGGGGAGGGTTGTTCATTGTTTTCCAAACTGCTTCTTAAATGAAGTGAGTTCCATTATTTAAAAAGAAAAGAATAAATACATTGCAATTTCTCGATTAAACAAAAAACAAATCTGACAATGCAAAAAATATACAGAACTCTTGATAATGTTGCTGGGGAGGCTCCATGTGGCCCACAGTCCATATTTTGCCTAGCACTGATATAAACAAGCAGTCACTCACGCAATCACAAGTAGAGCATAAAAAATCCACATTGCGCAGGACGGACCTCAGATTCAAACCCCAAACCTCTCGACTGTGAGGGAGAGGTTGCTCACCATAATGAAATGCTTCTTGAAGGTCCTTTTTAAATGTTCAAATACTTTGTGTGGGTCCCCTACCTCTGTTTGACAGCGAACAAAAGGTTTGCATAAATAAATTCAACCAATGTAATCACCCTCAAAATCGAACTACAGTATTGTGAAGATATGTCCATTCGGTGAAGAGCCTGCATTCCATAAGGAATCCAATCAATTTTTTTGACGAAGCAACAAAATTTAACGAAGCACCCTGTAAGCCCAGCCTTTTGCTGACAGCAGCATGGACAGATGTAGGTTACAAGCCCATACAAAATGCATGGCTCATGGCCTGCAGTGGCGGTTGATGCTAATGCACCACATGTAGCGCAACGTTTGCAGCAGTGTAACTGACAGATGGATCCCGCCATCGTTCTTGCACAGGGAGCGCCCCTAATGAAGAGTTCCCTGAGAATGATGGGACTCCAGCATAAATGGGCTGCTTGGGAGTATGACCTGACCAACACTGCATAAAAAAGTGGCGCGCAGGTCATCGATATAAATTATGGACATTGAAGGCCATAATTGTCTGCGCACTTGACAAGACTCCAGTTAAGTGAGTACCGGAGGACTAACTTGAGAAAACTCGTGCTTTTTCCATTCACAGTCATATCCTTGCCAGTACACATTTTAATAGTGCATGGCTCCGGACTAACTTTTCTTACAGAGAGCACAGTGGCACCTAAACTGAAATTTTAGGGGCACAAGTAGATCATTTCGGGACATTCATTGGGAATCAAATTGTAAAGTTAATATTCACTTTTCCACTCAATTCCACTTTATTACAGAGAAATGGACTGAGGTTTTTTCCAATAAAAGAGTAAATAAAAAACAAACAGAAAATTTACCGGTTGCACATGTTCGAGTAGATGTAAGAATTACTTGCACTGTTTCAAATTTTAGGGCCAATCATTACTTTTTTGCAGCCTTTTGGAGTGCAGCTGTGGCGTAAAGCTTTCTGGAGGGTTCTGTAAGACAGTAAGAATCAGGGTACTTTGAAGAGCCGTCTTAGCATTTTTACACTATTGACAAGCTTTAAGATTTCTGAAAAAGGTTATATAGCTTAAGCTTGACAAAGTGTGGCGCCTGCTTTGCTAAGCACCAGGCACACACACACAATTGCGCCAGGAGCCTTTTGAGTAACGGTGGGCACTGAAGATTAGACAGATGGATTATATGTCACTTTTTTTTTACCTTTAAGCTGCTCCAATATCCCATTAGCGAATGCCCACAGTGAACATGGTTTCATAATTCTATTCTCAGAATATGCAGGTTTAGTATTATGGCCAATTATGGCCAATGAGTGTTTGCGAATGTGAACTTACCGCATTTTTTGGAAGCAGACATTACGAACTGGGGAGACGTTACTGGTGGAACTCCATTTAATGTCTGCACATCAGTTGAAACATAAAACAGCATTTGCACCACAAGAGCATTCCCCAGGATGCACACACAAAGCGGCGTGATATGAGTTGTTGCTATGAATATATTATGATATGGTGTGGCGATGTTGAGAGAAACAAAACGAGACAACAAAAATAGATACAGCATTTGAAATTCCATCGAGGTTTGTGGAGTTCATGGAAAAGTTAATGGACACAATTGTACTTGTAAAAAATGACTGCATGGACTTTCCAAAGATGGACAAAATCGATTCTGTTTGACCTTAAAACTGGTCTTATTTGAAAAAAGTTGTTTTCTTTTAAACAACATTATAGTGAATTCATACATTCTGGACACTGACAGTACAATGCTATACTTTCAGTAACATGTTGACATTTGCAACGGACACATGAACTCATCCGTTTTAACCTTTCAGGGACAGCGGTTACTAAAGTGGACAGTTGATCATGTTAACAGGTTATAGGATGCATGAAAAGTTAATCATATAATACATTGAATAAACAAGTAAATGTTCTCATCAAGAATGGTGAGAGGGGAAAATATATGATCACGTTCCACTGAGTGGCATTTTATATGTATTGCTGGAATATTTGTGTCTGGTCTAACAAGCGAACAGCGAAACCCCGCATAGTCACGGCTTTGACGTTCTCAATTTCACTTTTTTTTCCCTGTCAAAAAATGTGTCAAAATCAATAATTTGTTTGTTGAGATAATCTGAAATTTGGCACTCACGAGTACAATTTTGCAATGGTTGAGTGAGCTAGAGTGAGATGAATTATTGCCTTTAAGGCTTCATCTTCATTATGAGAAAGTATTGTATGTGCCACACTGTGTCAAACAACGTATGAAGATGATATAAGTGGACACCTAATAGCCTGGCCCATCTTCTCACTTAGCAACTACTCAATTACAAATGCACCATCAAGGCCTGCGGCGACCATGTTCGATCGCGAGGCCACCACTCCACTCTCACCGAGTCTCCACTTCCCACCCCCTCAGCCTTGTATTCAAAAGCATCTCACATCAATACTCATCCCTTCTCATAGGCGTCTCACTCAGAAAGGTCACCTGTTTCTGATTCAGCAAGCACCAACTTCCATTACAATTAAATATCAAATGTACTGTATTGACAGCCTTTGAATGAAAGAAAGAAGTCTTTGTTGTGACACAGACTCGATAAAAAGATTAAGACCTGTGAATTTGAGGCTGGATTTCTCGTTATGCGTTTGGAATGTCTGCCTTTTCTGCGGTTCAAATGATGTCATTTCACACAGTCTTGCAAGCCGGGTGTTCTGCCTGCTCCAATTTCCACTGTCTGGTAGCCTATTTGAGACGCAGTTCCCAAATAGAATGAAAAGCACCAAGCGAGCTTATCACCTGCCAGGTGCATTCACATGGTGGGTGCATGCAGTGATGTCTGGAGTGACCCGACCTAAAAGTTTTTCAAGATGCGTGTCATTATTTGGAACAAGTTCTTGCAAATGGCAGGGAATGCGATGACAGAAACACTGTTTGAAGAAGGTTTAAATGAGAATTTTAAAAAAAACAACAGATTGCTCATCGCAAGGTATTTCTACCTAAACAAAATGTGGATGTGAGACTGATAGTGTACACTTCTGTGCAGCCTGCACACCCTAACATAAAATAGATAAACACACACACACACACACACACACACACACACACGTGCACAAGCGCGTGCGCGCACACACACACTAGCCAAAAAAGTTAGTTATCCCCACCACCCTTCCACCTTTCGCCGTTGACTTGAGATCAGCGCATGGTTTACTGGCCTGGAACGCTCATGAGGCTGATTCTTCATTCTTGCAGGCTTGATGAAATACCAGGCCAGATGTGGTCGCGGGCCGAGAGTGTGAAACCGCATTCCATGTGTTTGCTGTCAGCAATTTTATCCCTACTATACTTCAAATCAACTGAAAACTATTTCCCAGTTTTTACTGCAACAGAAAAAAAGCCCCTTGAATTACAGGAACGATTGACGCTGCAGTAATTGGTGTTTTGAAGTCACACCATTTAATAAAAAAGGCAACGGCAACACTGGCTCCGGCTGGAGTATGCAAGTACGCGTGACCATCTGCAGATGTGTTTGGATCGTTCCTATCGTCATTTACACCTCAGGCTTGTTGTGTGACGGCACTAAAATTAGATGCCAATTTACGCCAGAGAGGGTGAATTCTATCTGTCACGGTGTTAAATTCATTATGGATGGGTTTAGGCTGTATAATGCAGATTTCTTTGGGAACTCTTAGCGTGTTTGCATGGTTGACGAATGTTGGAAAAGCTGATTGAAAGTCGCAGAAAAAGAAGCGATATGAAAGGACGGTGTAAAGCCTCTGTAAATTGACATTGCAAGTTCAGCGCTAGCCTTTAAACACACACAAGCACATAGCCTCGCACACTGGTGCTGGTAACCATGACAATTGAGCTACAGCTCCATTATCATCACCCACATCCTCTTCTTGCATCTCCTATGTGTCTCGCGCCGCTTTTAGTCACTTTGCCAGGGCAGCTTTCCCGACGCTTTGTGGAAGAGAAACTAGGCTACTGGAAACATTGTAATTATTTCAGTGTTTATTTCTCAGTCGCTTGTCTCTCTCTCTCTCTCTTTTATACACTCCCTCACCACTCTTAGAAAAAGGGGAAGATTAGTTTAGTATGAGGTATGACCCCATTCCTCTTGGCCTCTTTTCCTGATCTCTCGTTCCTGTTTGCCTT
Organism: Hippocampus zosterae; assembly: GCF_025434085.1. NCBI lineage: Eukaryota > Metazoa > Chordata > Actinopteri > Syngnathiformes > Syngnathidae > Hippocampus > Hippocampus zosterae. The sequence goes on along the minus strand of NC_067463.1, from coordinate 9,392,515 downwards.
GCATCTTCTCTCCCTCCTCCTGGAATTATCCATCACTTCCTATAAAACGGCTATGTTTTCATCAAGGGTTTTATGTTGGACCCGTGCGGGAACAGCTAATCTTGCGGTGCTGTGAGAGAATTGCCGGATTAGAGGGCTCTCTCGTATGGGCTGAAGCGTTTCTTACGGACCCAAGAGCTGGTCAGGCGTATGGTCATGGGGTAATATGGAGGCCTCCGTCTTATGTGATTGCCGTTGACAGGATAAAGCTGTGATTATTCATAGCAATCCTGCTGGGCTTTTTTTTCCTATTCGCTACTCCATCGTAACGACAAATTTACAGACATCACAAACTGTTCATCCATCTATTTTTCTTCTTCATGGCTAATCGCAAAGTAGACTGTCAAGGATGTAGAATTCGACACCCAATCCACGACAATATACAGTACATGTTAAATTTACAGCTCTCTGACAGTAATATTACCTTCATAAGTAGTATCATAACTACCTTCAGTAGTTCAATTCAAAAAGTGAAAGTCAAGAACTGTGTTATATAGATTTACTACACACAGAGTGCAAAAAGAAAATACACACGCACACACACACACACACACACACACACACCGACGCACACACACATACATACATACACCTCGTCCGTTCTCCAAAACCCTCCCGTGGAGGGCAACAACATGGGAAGTGATCTTCTAAACAATCCACTGGCAAGAATAAGAGGGAGTTTCAGTACAAGACACAAATCTTGTCTTCCGCTCTGTAGTACTTCCAAGCCTCTTCTGTCTGTCAGTCATCATGGGGCTCCATTATTCATGAAAGATTGTCCCGAGGCTTCGTAACGTGCAAACTTCTGGAAAATTTGCATTCGGGCATTGTATGTACGTGTACGTGTCTGGCTGCGTTGGCGCTTTTTTTGCACATCGACAGTGTCTTGCATAGCTGTTGACAAGGGCAATCAACTGAAGAATGCCACAGACAAGGATGATTGCCACGACTACAATTTCTATTGACGGCGCAAACTTAGCTAATGCATGGCAGATTCACTCGTCAAGGATGACAGGAAATCGCATTATTTTTTTTCCAAGAACCCGAGTTGAGTATAAGAAGAGAGCAGACTGGGAAAATTACGGCAGCTATAATCATGAGAAGCAGATGCATTGTAGCACCTCATAATTGTAATCGTTTTGCGCATCGGCAGGAGCGCAGCCTATTTGAGCAGGAAGATGTTGAACTTCAAACTAAATGTAGTTTTTTACTTGTCATCGCTGTGAGGCTACGTGAAACCTCATTTACTTTTATTTGCTGTACTGCCTCTGGTGTTATTTTCGAGACCTTCATGCTCATGTTCCATTTAGATTCCGGTTTTGTGATAGACATTTTTGCTTATTTTGGTGACGCGTGTTTGGACTCTTGCTATTTCGTTTTGTCTCTTTTCGGGTTTTGCTGTGACCTTTCCTTTTTGCAAGCGCTTCCAGTTCATGTTTTTGTTTTCCTGGCTTTTTGTCACCAGCAATTTCTGTTATGTACTTTGTCGGACCTTAGTTTTTCATTAATTAAACATTTTTCTTCTGGATTTTATTTGTGTTTACGTTTGTGGGATCCCATCACCATTCAGTTCGTTCACCAGCTGTGTCAGAAAGCGGCTGTATGACCCAAATAGTTTTCATATCAAGCATTAACTTAACGAATATACTTATTAACTAAAATTCCAAATCAACGTTGACAATGGTCAGACATATGGAGAACATCAAATTAATAAGGTGAAGAAGGACCTCAGATTTGATCCAACAACCTTAGAACTGTGAGGAAGGCAAAAACTGTGCTGCGGAATGGATGAGATATTCATGGTTCGGCATTCACATATTCGCCCATTCAGTTTTGGTGGGGGGGACCACTGCTTCATTATTTGCTGTTTTAGTGAAAAAATAGTATTTTGTGGTAGCTGGGTGTCACGAAAGCATCTTGAAGTGAGTTAAGAAGTTTCATTTTGACACATATAGTGCTTTTCTGCCATCTAGTGGGAAATGTAAACCTTTTTAGTTTATTAATCACCAGTTTTCGCTATTTGTGGCAGCCCTCATTGCCTATCCACCGGGAATTGCAAGGCTTTCCTGTACTTCTATTCTCAAAATCCAAGGAACAGATAGTGTTTGTTCGAACTTGGAGGTTCCACTGTATTAGCAAATTCGTGCCACTGAGCGAGGCCCTCAAGTGGCTCTACGGTTGATTCAGGCTGAAAATCCGAGGCATTCAAGCACAATGAAGCATTGTTTACGTCCAGCTTGGTCTGGAAGATGTGACAGCGCAATTTTCATGCATCCGCAGCTTTCGCCAAATAAAACCTGGCATATCTGGATGATATGGTTTGCCCCGATGATTTTTCACAATCTCTCCCCTCATGGAGATGTATTATGCATGAGGGCTCAGCCCATCCCTTAACAGACAGCAACAAATACACAGGATAACTTTGCTCTCTCTCTCTCTCTCTCTCTCTCTCTCTCTCTCTCTCTCTCTCTCTCTCTCTCTCTCTCTCTCTCTCTCTCTCTCTCTCTCTCTCTCTCTCTCTCTCTCTCTCTCTCTCTCTCTCTCTCTCTCTCTCTCTCTCTCTCTCTCTCTCTCTCTCTCTCTCTCTCTCTCTCTCATGCTTGTTTTACTGATTTAATACTTTGTGTTTCCTGTGATCCTCCACCCTTCTTTGACAGTATTGTGACTGCAACTATATAATGTCTCAGCAACAAACTCGGAATGTGCCCTCTTTTAGCTTTTCGATACAGTTAGAGAGGTTTATACTTAGCCGCATTAGCACAGAGTTCTCCAGGGTACAAGTATTTAGCATTTGGTGTATGGGCCACATTCAATACAAATTGCGTAGAAATACCACCTCACACACACACACACACACACACACATACACACACACACACACACACACACACACACACACCCACACACACACACATACACACACACACTTCTGGAATATCATTCATTCACAACATCACATCCCCACTGCTTGTACTTATAAAAGTGAGCACAGTATGAGTGCTTTGCCACATGCATCTGAAGCGTGTAATTACCATTTTATCCATGATTGGCCAAAGGTTAATGATGCCATTTGGCAGGGGAATTCAAGCGTGCTACAAGGATAGAAACAAAACAAAAAAAGAAGTTGGAAATAATTCAAGCTGCAGTTCACATATCTTTTGAAGTCTCTTTCAAGTGAAACATATAGGCCCAATCTCGCAAGGATTTAATGGGGTTTCAGGAAAGAAAAAAACGAATATACAGTGAACCCTTGCAATTTACAGAAGTTAAGAGACCAAGAATAGTAAACTGTTGTGAATAGCTGACACCCTATAACTCTAACAATGTTCAGAATGGCCGATACAGTCGTCCCTTGCTATATCGTGGCTCACTTGGGATATGCAACTTCTCTCAGTTCAGGTCAGTTACGGCACTAGTATCAGTCATTCCTCACAGAGAATTAATTAATTAATTATATATGATTGTGAGTACTACTATATTGTCCTTCTATATGTGTTACGTCACCGTTTGTGTTCAAGCCTTTCCGAAGAGGGTTACAGCACCGCAACATACTGTAGATAAGCCGGCGGACTGAAAGGCTAATCCATGTAGTTATCTTTGTTTTATGTTTGGTTGGACAGTAAACTTCAAGTGGGAGAGGAAATAAACAGCTTAAAGCCTCCATTTTGAAAACTTGCTCAGTATTTGCCAAGTGCTGCTTATTGTGATATTAGTTGAGTTCACTCCTACTAAACAGTGCTCGTGTGTCAAGTCTGCACTCGTAACAGCCAAAGGACAGCCCATATCGCGAAAAACTCATGGAGTCGAGTCACTCATATCTCAGGCAACCTCTCGGTAGGGTATGTGTCGGAAAATACTGCATGTAAAACACCAACAGTGATTATCGTTTGGTGATGCTAATGCCTGCTCTTAAAATACAAGCACAAAGAGAAACAGCGCGAGGACTCAGTGGCAGAGGGGATGTGCACTGACATCCACCCGCACACTCACCACCTTTACTGATCCATTTAAATTTGAAACATTACTACCAAGTAGACACAAGTGCTTCTATTTTCCTCGCTCGCTCGCTCGCTCGCTCCTTCACTCTCTTTCTGCATCACACACCACCATACCAGCATAGAAGTAACTGCCTCTTATTTCACTTACCACGTCAGATTTCAACAGTGGTCAACTGTGCTATTCTTGATTTCGCTGCATGCAAGATTGATTTTGAAACCATTTTGAAGCCAAATTCTTTTCGTCCATCACAGATCTCAGGCTGCTGACTGTGTCTATCGACGCTGTATTATGAAAGAATAAATCACCACATAACAGATAGGTTGTTTAAGACATTGATTTTGTTTTAGCTACTGTGAACATCACACTGTTCACACACGGTTTGACTGTACTCATAGGTGTGAGTGTGAATGCTTTTTTTGTGGCCTGTGACTGGCTGGGAACCAGTCCAGGCTATACAGTAATATCGACTCCAGCTCACCCTGGACCCCAATGAGGAAGAAAACGTAGAAAATGTGTGAATCAATTGATTGATATGTTTGAATGTGATCATTTCAACATAACGGTGTTTCTGGCGGTTAAAATTATTCAAATGGTTTGATTATCCTGACATTGTCTTTGTGTGGAATGGCCCACCATACAGTGACTACAACAACCACAGAAAACAAATGATTGGCCCTTAAAATCTATCCTTAGTGGCTCTGCACATGGATGTATGGGAGTACTAACCAGTGAGTTTCAAAAATCAATTTCAAATGTGAAGGTAGTTGATGTTAGTGGAGGAATATGTCCTTTTGCTGTTCGTACCATAAAAGACTGAGTCAGATTTGAGACAGAAGTGAAATCTACTTTTTTTTTTCCCTGCCCATGTTTGAACACACAGGCTTGTGGGATGGTGCTCTTTTTCCTAAAGCTAGAGCGAACACAGATGCTCTTACTTTGAAAGAAAAAAACACTTCACACTCCGGGCAAAATCATGCCACTCCGCTCCCACTCCGAGAACCTCACATTTGCCTCACGCCCGCAGCCCCACACTAATCGACTGAAAGCTCGGTGAACATAAATACACTGTCGAAACTGCCATCTGTGTGTTAGAAAATCTTTCAGGGCATTTCAGTGGAGCCGAAACTGCTATCTTAAATGTAAACAAAAAAGGAGGTGTCACACATGACAGGAAGGCTTTATGCTTACTGTCAACTCCTACAACAAAGCATTTCAACTCTCATTGTACTAACTGATGAACCATAATTATAGTCACAATCAGCTGAAGAGAGCCAGTGACAAAAATATTGTTACTCCTCTAGAAAGACTACGGATGAAATAATGCTAATGCTCCACCCCTCTCAAAGTCTCTGTTCATCCCAAAAGTGTTTGACAGGGTTAGGGTGAACGCCCTCGTCAAGATCTTCCATCTCAATACCATCTCTCACTCAAAGTCAGCGGGGACAGACTCCAGCCAACAAGTCACTCTAATGAGCACAACAAATATAAAATTGATCACTCGGACAAATTTATTTAATAACTGTGCCCCAAGATGATCTGAATTGGTTCACTTGTTTATGATCTGTTTGAGGGAATGTCTCTGCGTCTACGTGTGTGTGTGTGTGGTGCTCAGTTATGTCGTACAGAGGCAACCATGTCGTTACGCCACTTTACTGTACGACATCAAAGAGACAACAAGCCCAGGGGGACAAGGCTGACATGGAGACGGAGCTTTGATGAAGATGCGCAGATGTTTCATTATTAATAATATGCCAGTGCCGAGCCAGGAAAATATAACTACACTTTGGATTTATTTCTCACTGAGTATCGGTTGAACATGTATGTTTTGTAGTCATTCATTGATGTAAGAAATACTAATAATGAATAAATATGTATTCAAATGTTCATGTAGTGTGAGTCACTGGCTGAGTAACGTGCCACTGTGTTAAATAAAAACGGTTGACTTTCTCTGAAGTGTCCCTGTTGTGTGACCAGCAAACCAACACAGCACCAAGCGAGGAGGTTATACCGTGGAGGAGCTCGTTGCCCGACTGTCAACCGAGAGGGTACTATCTTGTTAGCTAGCTAGTGGCTAGCCCCACTCGTGGTAGCCAGAAAAGCCCAGTGAAAATCCGGTGCTCTTTCAGAGGATATATTTTCACGGCTCAAACGTATGGATGTGTAAGCATAAGAAAGATGCCAGACGTACAGGCGTACAGGTATTATATTGAGAGTAGGATTTGGTTTTAGCGCATTCAGCAAACGCATCCAAATTATCGAGAGCAGACGCAATGGCAAGATTTTTGATCTGTTATTGTTTTTACTTGGCAAGTTTTTAATGATTTACATTTTCTACTTCAGTTGCAAACCACTGTGTCACGTCCCGTGCCCGCCAGCAGGTGGCAGGCTTTTTTCCCTCCGCCAACTGCACACCTGTCCGTTATTTCAGGTTGATTATCTGCCTTTATTAAGAGGCTCCGGCAGTCCACTCACTGCCGGAGAATTCCACGCCGTGCCATTGTTCTCTCGTGCTAATTTCCTCTATTGTAGACTACTCGTTGCCTTCTTGCCGTGCGGCCATCACTCTTGCTATTCGCGTTAGTCTCTAAATTGTATACATACTTATTGCCTAATCAGTACTTCCTCGCACTTTGTTTGTTCAGCGAGCGTTTTCGGTTGTTTCCTTATTTCCTGGTCCTTTATGACCAGCGCTTTTTGTTACCGTTTCCCTGTCGGGCTCTTTCTGTTAGTCATTAAAGACTCTTGTTTTTCTGACAAGATCTTTCCGTGTCTGCTTTACTGGGAATCCACCCCTTTATTTTGTTCTGTACGAGGCGATCTGTTCATCGCCTCGGGCAGAACGTGACACACTGTTGGCCGATGAAACACATTTGACTGCTGTTTGATGAAAAGCATCGCACAGAAAATGTAAACAGCTAAATTAGCTAGCAGCTATTTAGACACAGACTGGCTAGTTAAACAAACGGATGGAAGTTTTTAACATGTTTATGGCAGAACGGATAACTTCTGCTTAATATTGTGTAATCATTAGCAAAAGCTCAAATGTGACTAAACATTGCCTGTAGACTTAATGGTTTTACGATGGCAGACAAATTACTCCAAATGTAGTTTAATGAAGGCGGCCCGGTGGCCCAGTGGTTAGCGCGTCATGGGTTCCATCCCGGCTCCGGCCTTCCTGTGTGGAGTTTGCATGTTCTCCCCGGGTCTGCGTGGGTTATCTTCGGGTACTCCGGTTTCCTCCCACGTTCCAAAAACATGCATGGCAGGATGATTGAACAATCCAAATTGTCCCTAGGTGTGAGTGCGAGCGCGGATGGTTGTTCGTCTCTGTGTGCCCCGCGATTGGCTGGCAACCGGTTCAGGTTGTCCCCCGCTTACTGCCTGAAGATGGCTGGGATAGGCTCCAGCACCCCCTGCCACCCTTGTGAGGATAAAGCGAATTGGATGGATGTAGTTGATGAAATTTCGTTCTGCGGTCAAAACTCAGTTCTGGCCTACCTGTGTGGAGTGCTCCAGCTATTTCCACATACCAAAAACAAGCATAGACTGAGTGAAGAATATAAATTGTTCATAGGTATGAACATGAATGTGAATGGTTGTTTGTCTATGTGCGCACTGTGATGAACTGGCAACCTGTCCAAGGTGTACCAGTCAGCTAGGATCAGCTCCAGCTCGGCGATGACTGAAATTAGGATAATGATAGATAATTGATCTCGAACAAATTTTTGGTTTGAATTCCAGACAAACTGAAAATGGACCAGTGCAATGGGGAAAAAAACTCTCAACAAATCAAGCCATGCTCAATTCTGCTGTAAAGCTGTGGACAGATTGAACAGACATTCCTTGTAAACTGTGGCTGTTTCGGACTGCGCTGCGGAGGACAGATTTAGTGCCGGTTGCCATGGTTATGACACGGAACGCATGCACACAAAAACAGAGAAGCGAGACCACGAGGACGCACACCTACACACATCCCTCTTCGTTCAAACCATGTGCACGATGGGAACTATGGATTGGTGCGTGCGTGTCACCCATTTTTAACACCTGTGGGAGCGCTGCATTTTCACTGATGGATACTGACTCACCGTCACAGTCGGGATGGCCGTAACCAGGGAGTAGACGAGAACAGGAGGCGCTTTGCTGTAGTCCTCCGGTCCTGGGTACGGCTTGGAGTACGATTTGTCGAAGCAGAAGAAACCTTGGATGTGCACGGGGAAGGTGTCCGTGTACTCAAAGTAGTATGCCAGCAGCACGGTCCCTGCCATGATGACCAGCTGGAAATAAAACATATTGGGTCCAGCTTAAGGGCTCGGATCCGCTCAAAAAGTGAAACATCCACCTTTTAAATCCTTCACCGCGCAAAAATGATGAATTCCTCCGTGATGTGTCAAATGAATCTAGTGTGCACGGAGAGATAGCGAGGGAAGAGGAGGAGGGGTCGGGCGGGAGTTAGTGAGGCAGTCGGTGGGAGACAAATCGGGAGAAATAAGAATCGACGAGCAGCGATAAGAGCCACAGAGCAAGAGATAGATGCCTACAGCAGCATGAGCGGGCAGAGAAACATATTAATGAGGAAGGGAAAAACACTTTTTGGAAGCGGAGGAGGACAGGGGAAGAAGAGGGGCGATGAGGCACAGATGGCATGAATTAGAGCACATCGGTTAAGGGAAATCAACGCAGGACGAAAAGCATCGCTGAGCAGAGCAAAGGGGCGGCAAGATTACACGCTTGCGTGACCTTTTTGCTTCATCCAACTTATTATGCCGCACTTAGAAAACACCAGCTACAAATTATGCAAACACACTTGCCATCAAGCATGAAACATGACCTTTTTAGCAAACAGTCACAAAGCATAAAATCAAGACTGACGTAAGTGGATGCAAAATGGAAAACTCACAATTCTACACAAGCAAGAGCGATGCGCTGAATATTCATTCACACTCCAATTATTGTCAGACACTAATTCCTCTACGCAGACTCCCGCGCAACTGTTCTAATTCTGTGTGAAGATTTGTCTGGCTATTTGAAAGGATTAAAAGAGAAAGTTCATAATCTGCAAAACAAGTATAAAGACAGAACTTCATCAGTAGTGACCTGATAACCACAATACATATTCGGTGAACAAAGAGTACTAGAAAAGGCTTAAGGACCACGAAGGGGTTAGGGCCAGGGAGTAAAAAAAAAACAAAAACAAAATAGTTCATGAACTGACAGAGAAAAGTAGCTCAAGTAATGCCATTTCCAGAGACTTTAAATCACACACCTGTCTGGCACACCCTCCAGCTAAACCATGCGTAACCTGGGAATGTGGGCGCAATCGCCTAAGATGTGCGACTCATTGAAGTCGGAGGCTGTAAATCGTAACACATGGAAATATTCTTGAGACTTGTGAATGCCATAGACATCAGCTTGAAAAATATAGCACACTTCAAATACGAAAATAACTTTTGGAGAGAATGTGTCATCGCCAGTGAGACATATGCTCCTCTCCAAGTAACAAACTACACAGAAGACCATGCATTTTTTTTGTTCTCCATGAAATCCAATAACAAAAAATAGAATACTGTACTGTGCTTATGATCAAACACATGTTTGAAGTTCTGTCAATAGAAAGCAGGCCTGCTTTCCATTGTATATCAGTGGTGCTCTGCAATCTTGTAGCGCCACAGATTGCAGGCGAGTCACTGTAACGTATGTGATGACCGACAAAAACCAAAGAAAAAAATCCATCCATCCATTTTCTTGTCCGCTTATCCTCACAAGGGTCGCTGGCGTGCTGGAGCCTATCCCAGCTGTCTTCTGGCACTAGGTGGGAACACCCTCAACGGGTTGCCAGCCAATCGCAGGGCACACAGAGACGAACAACCATTTATACTCACAATCACAACCGAGGGACAATTTAGAGTGGGTTTTGTTTTCGTCTTTTTTTTTCTTTTTCTTTCATCTCAAATCATTGGTTGATTTTGGCATACCAATGCAGGACAACTTTTTCAGTTTTTCTGTCTTTTTCTTCCCTTTTGATAGAATTGGTCACTATTTGCCTTTATCTTTACACTAAGTGCTGCTTAGTGTAAAGATAAGATAAGAAAGCCTTTATTTGTCTCACAATGGAGAAATTCGCAATCTACAGCAGCAAAATTTGGAGGGAAAAAAGTAGAAAAGTGAGCTGAGTTGAGTTCACTGCCACCATTAGAGCAATTATATCAACTTTGCACTTGCCATTCAAAGAAAAAGAAAAAAAACCCAAGAACGTTAGCAATGGAACAGCAACATTCGTACTTCCTCGAGCAGTAACACAGCATGAAAGACGTCCGCCAATCTAGACTGCCAAAGCAGGAGATCCATGGTTGCTATAGCGATGTCAGGAATGCCGTTCTCCTTTCATCATTCAAGCAAGCGCACCATCAACACAATTTTTCAGTCATAAAAATATGATAATATGATGGTAAATTTAAAACATGTTATCACAAAGGATGTGAGCACCCACACATTGCTCTGAACATGCTGACAAATCCTACAAACACCCACTTGTTTATATTTTGGCCAACAAAATCACGCAGCTCTTGCCATGACCTTTTCCCATGTTTGTCGACTTTGACATGAGTTTTGTGTGTGTCGACTGCGTGGGATTTGTGTGTGTGTGTGTATGTGTATGTTTTCAGTGAGGGCATGTCTGTGGGCATGTGAGTGCATTCCTGCGTCTAGGGAGGAACTCATTCGTCCTTGCTGAGCTACAGAAGGAGGAAGCGAGGGAGCGATGGTGAGAGAGAGTAAGGTCTAGGACGGTAGGATGATGGGTGGGAGGAAGATTTACATTGTTTAATCAGGACGACCTTCCCATGGGAGGTTTGCCATGTCGTTTAGCATCTGGTGTTACATTTCAGCGGCATAATAGCTGACTGATCTAATTGACTATCCTGTCAGTCTCACAGTTCAGGCCATTTGACCTCCACTTGAACAAATAACTATCTTCTGATACACAGACTCATATGAATATTCATAAAGGTCATTCCGATGATTTCTAATTTACGTTGAGTCGTCGCATTTGCATAAAAGTAATTCTTAAAGCAGTAAGGACACAGGACTGCTGACAAACGTCTGCGAGGTCAAAGAGGGTTAAGATGGGCTGTCAGAATTCTCTGCGGCGTTTATGAGTTCACCTGGTCTCCAAAAGGGTGGAATCTCAAAGTAGCAAAGGAAATGTTCTTGAGTTCACATGAAACACCTGCTTACAATGGGATGTCATCTTGAATAACCTCTAAACTTAAGCATATCACCACCTCTCAAGTTGAGCACCAGGAATTTGACCAAAAATGATCCTCTTAAGTCGCACAAAATCCTGGACTTCAGTTGAAAAAACAAACAAACAAACAAACAAACAAACAAAAAATCATATATTAGCCAAAGGAAAGGGACAGACAAATTCCACACTACAGTAAATCATTTGTGCAAGTCTGCTGTTTTCAGGGGTTCGGAAAAGAAAAACACAGAGAGAAGAGATATTGTTCATTTCAAATGTACATACAGTAGATATCACCACAAAGTCGGATAGAACTACTGAATCAGATTTGAGCACTTAGACCTGAAAGGTGAACAAAACATACAAATTGTATTGTATGTAACATTTGTCTACAAATGTGTTGGTGCTCAAGGTATTAAATGATGTGAAATATTTATTGTGTGTTTAGATTCTGCAGATGATGCAGCAAAGGCAAAAGAAAATTATTCGGACAAATAATATGATGAAACTATTCCTCCAATATGTGACATTATACACATATTAGAACTCTAAATCCCATGGCTGCGTTATGCTGATACCTCAGTTTTTAAGCGAGCTTTTTCATTTGACTCACATTCTAGATGTGGGGAACACTATCAGGTTCAATGAGTAGTGAGGATGATAATGAAAGTGGTTCAGGAGAGCATCTTGAAAGATGAACGAACTCGTGATTCACTTTGTCAAAACACTTCTCAATTTTTCTTCAGCGGAGACTCAGCTGGTTGATATCACTCTCGTAATAATAAAATCCTTTCGCAACATCCGAAAATGTTCGCAGCTCAAGCGCAACACTCAAGATGAGTGATTTATTCATAAAAACAGCCGGAAATAAAGGCTAGATGAACAAACTCCACTTGGGCAAGGAATACAGATGGTTTGGAAGAGGAGTGGGAGAGGCCATCTATGTTCAGGTCGAACCATCCTCGCTAAACAGAGGAGTGGGCATACAACTCTCCCACACATACAGGGCCTCTCTGAAAGGCAGTTCAACACCCCATCACCACCACACCCTACCTACCCTTGTGCATGAAGTGATGGAGCCTGTTTGAATGAGAGCGGGAGCGTCTTTTAAGACAGTGGTTCCCAATGAGAATGACCCAAAAAATCTTTGGGAGCGTCAGCCTTCCACCCACACTGTCGAATATTTTCCGAAAGGCAATATTACTAAATGAAAGAAGCGGTAAACAGAAAGGAATAGCAACAATGAACGAATGCACAGCTAAACGCGAAGTTGAAGGGCAGCCATGCAGCATTACTGTGTCTAAATGACGCTTGACAAACTTTTGCATTTGAATTCTTCAATTGTACACAATCGGTAGAAGAAATTTCCGCATTGAAAAGGGTTGGAAAAAAATGAACAGAACTAGAGCAAAATATTCAAATGCTGTCAGTGTCAAAGTAGCTTCAGTCATCTGATTTTGGAGGATGACCCTCATTTGAATGGCCTAGTAACCTAAAAGGATTTATCAACCATGCATTTAAGCCTTAATGATCATAACTCTCAACTTCAAAAGCAGTGAAAATCAAAGAAATCAAAATGACTATTGCGGCATAGAAAAAAGTGGTAGATCCCTCTTTAAAGCCTCTTTAACTGCAAAATAAAATCTGGCAAAAAATAGCTTGCTATGGGACTGATGTCTCTTCGGGCCGAAACGTCTGAGCTTGTACAAGGCTGCATGTCTTCTCGCTGGAGCCAGATGGCACAAGAGTCATGCTCACAGAGGGTGAGGACATGTATGTGGGTGCTGGTGTGAAGCGGAGAGGCCCGCTGCTCGGAAAAGATGCGCCTCAAATTTAATTTTCCACTTGTTTGACAGTTAAAAATGCTAAAATGCCTAAAATTAAAATAAAAAAATTGCCTGTAGCATCAATTTGTTGTTTACGATGATACTAGTGCAGCGTGTTATACCGGAGACAAATTCCTTGTGTGTTCTACATACTTGGCCAATAAAGATGATTCTGATTCTGATTCTGATTCTGATAAAAGTCATGTAATGGACCTTGGAATTGATTCTTTGTAAAACTGGGTTCCAAATACAAACAAAATGGAGGACGCCTCGATTGGTTTCGACCTCTGCACGTTACATATTGCAAAATACCTCATATTTTATTTCTCCATGTTACTTTCCAATCTTAATTCAAAAGCACTACTGTGAGATTTTAGCTTTCAACTTTAAAAAATATTATATATGAATATATGAAAAAAATATTCAACAGCAAGCTTTCAGTGGTCTTCACAGAAACAAATGCTCTAAATGAACATAAGAAAACTACTTCAGACTCACTTTTCATCTGCAGGAGGATGACAAGTGCATGCACACAGTCTCCTCAAAGGAGCACATCTTAGTGCTTAGCGCGCCTCCTAGTGTCGATAAGCCGTATCGCAACAAAATTCCCAAAGTGAGAACAAAACGGATGAGCAGAGGGATGGATGACAATGGACAGCAAGAGTGGCAGAAGCTCAAAGAGGAGACTGGATTCAGGGCAGCGAGGAGGGAGACGAGTGTAGGAAATACAATGTGACAAAAAAAATTGAAGATGGAAGTCAGAAGAGATGAGGAAAACAAAAGAGGATAGACGAATGCAAGTTTGCAGTATGAGTAGACTCTCCGCAGCACTTTTTTGCATTTCCACCATTTATTTTCTCATTTTGTGTCCTGTTCATCAATCTTTTATCCCTCCTGAGAATGTCATGCGAAATACGACACGCACTAATGCTCGCTTTGTTGAAGTTAAAAGGTAACATTTCATTCAATTATCATAAGGTAGAATCACAGGGGACACTGGTCTATTCTACTGTGAAATGATGTCAGTGTTTGTATACCCCCTAGTGGAGTCACCCTCTGTGGAAAAGATATGCTGGGTCGGGAGCAGAGATAGATTCATGTTTTAAGGCAGCACAGATATCATACAAGGACATTATAGAACAGGGGTGGCCAAGTATGATCAGCAAGCATAATAACGATCCTGACCATCTGAATAATGTGTCTTGGAGGAATGAGACATCTAAAACATGCTCGAAAGGGGCTCTTGTGGACCGGAGTTGGACATCCCTGTCATCAAAGAATTTGCATGAAGGAATGCCGGAAGCCAAGACTTTTTAAATACCTTAACAATCTAATTCTTAAGATAAAAAGAAAAGAAACACCCTGGGGAGCAAAGCAAAATTATTCCAATAAGGTTCCCTTCATTTCCTACATTGTTGCAATGCGCGGTTTGGGTATTTTGTAATTGTGTTCAATTTCATTCTAATTATTATTTGCTGAGGCTGTGTGTTTTCTCTTTATATAATTACATTATTATTTTTATTATCTGTCACAAGACATTCAATTTCTGGCTGTCAACACTAGTGTAGCATCCAGTGGTCGCATCACAAAAAAGTCATAAGCAAAGCTAGCAAATTGATGGAGTTAATCCTTCTGCCGCACACTGATCTGAAATCTCTCAAGATAAGATGAAGTCGTGAATTATTTCATATGCGACAGCTATTTGAGACATTTTTTTCAGGCAACTGAAAGAGGCGACGTTTTTTTTCGCTACGCACTTATACTTAATAATTCATTAATCAAAGTAACATGAGAGAATCGAAGTGAGAATATATCCATTCATCCACTGACCCTAATTGGGGTCAAAGGTGAGCCGGAGGCTATCCTAGCATTGCGTGAGAGGCTACGTACACCTTGGACTTGTCGCCATTCAATCACACGGCAAAAGAGAATATATACCAAACCAATTGAACAAACTGGAAATAATTGACAATGCAAGCATGATTTGACCTCATTTAGCGCGTACAGCAGGGATAAGTATTTCTTAATCCTATATGTGCACGTAGCCCAATACCAAGTCAAGCGAGGAAAAGGATTACATCAATAGATATCGATGTTTACAGCACATTCTATAAATAGATCATCGTGGCACAGCTCATCCGGACTTTATTATAAACTCAACGGTGATAAGGAGCTACTGTACATATCACATGTGGCTCCCATTCCCATCTAAAACGGTTACAGGTGGTAAGCTGGCAGCTAACAAGTGTTTCCACCATCCTCTCGACAACCAAGAAATCCCAGCGCAGCAAGAGTGTCAGGCAGGTGCTATTCATGGAAATAATGAGGGGATGAGCGCTGACTGTGTCTTTGTGCGGGTTGAGGTTTTTTACATTATCATCAATGTGAATGGGCATATTGAAGAGGCGGCCTAAATACTGTGTGAAATTCTTAATTAAATTAGCAAAAAAAAAAAAAAGAAGAAGAGCTGCAGAGATTAATCATGGATAAACAAGTGTGCAGCTTCTACAGAGCCCTCCTCCATCTCATTCATATTGGTATGGTTTGTACTGGGAGGAGGGGGGGAGTAACAAAGGAAACCAACATTTACACTGAAAGAAAAAAACAGCAACAAAAACGGCATGTTGAATTTAGTCAATTTTATTTTGTCAAATGGTTGCGCAAAATAAAATAAAATTACCAGGATCCAGATACATGTTTTAAGTAGACCATACATCTACTTTAAAAAATATGCATCTCAATCCAGATGATTCTATTTTGCACAATTGTCAAAATAAAATTGAGTAAATTCAACACACCATTTTTTTTTCTCAATGCAACTTTCTTCTCATTCGGGATACGAAATGTGCGAGAAGGAGCTGCGTTAGCGAGTGTATCTGTTTTTCACACCTGGAAAAACTGTGAGTTAAAATTTATTGGGGGGGGCAGGGTGTTTGGGAAGAGTAAAACAGTGTGGAACAAATGATTTTTGGAGGGGGGGGGGGGGGGGGAGCAAACACACTCAACAAAAGTGTTGCCTGGAGGTAAAAGATGCATGGAGGCACACAGTCAATCTGGGGAAGGAATGAGGATGAAAAGCGTGAAGGCAAAAGGAAGATGTTTTGTTGTCGGGAGCTGTGGGCCTGATGCAGCTAGATAAAGAGAATGCTATTTATAATTGGTGCAGTCGGTGCTCTGCTCAATTCACTACGGTCGTAGAGAAAGATGCTCAAGACACCAGCACACATAGTGTCTGCATGCTGAAGCCTTACCAGGAGACCGAATAGATGATGTCAGTAAAAAGCCATACAGTAGATAAAAACTTGAAGCACTTGAATAGTGGGAATTGTCTCAATGCTGTTGCATCATTACCTTGTTCGGATTAATTTTTGCCATAATTTATGTTCTTTGTCTTGTATGCTAGGGGTTAACTATCATGTAATTCGATTCAAAATTGATTTATGGATGACGTTATTTTCTTTTGCACCATGGGTCGATGCATAGAAATTATTACAGGCATTTGTTTTAATGAACTCTTTCAACTAATTCCACGGTATCAAATTCAATAACGAGTTCGTCAGATTTGAAAATGATTTTTGTGCTTTTAAAATGTCAGAAAATATTCATGCATTTTGAAAGTGCTGAAGGAAAGGGAAAAGGCAGGCTCTCACACTCCAATCTACAAGGACGAGGAAATGGAAAGAAAATGATGACTCAGTGAGAATAAAGAAGAAGCTTCAAACTTGAGAAGTTTGAGCACAAGATAAAATGTGCTATCTAAGATGGTGGCAGGCCAGCCTTGAAACACGATAAGGAACAAAGCCATAAACACGCAGATATACGGAAAGGTAGAGCAGCAGACGGCAGATTGTAGAAAGAGCTACCGTAGGAAACTGCTGAAAAGGGACGCAGTCAGCAACAACATTGCATTGTAGGAAGAGAAATACGAAATAGGTAATGAGATGGTAATGTAACAACAAAGGACTGAGCGCCCTGAGGGGTAAGCTATGTTACAGCATGTTGCTTCAACATTAACAAGGGGGCACAAAGAAAAATATCTTTCTCTTAATTACTTTTTGTATTGGCCACAACAGCATTGCTTCCAGGTCAAAAGAAGAGATGCTCATAACAAACCTAACCTGAGATTTGCGAAACATGAGGTTTGGGAGGGGGAGAAAAAAAAGTGATATGGGTGTTTAAAACCCTTTCAGGGACAGTGGTTACTACAGTGGGCAGCTTATGATGTCATCAGGTTACAGGATGCATGACAGGGTTAATATTGCAAAATCGATATTATCGCAATTCCATATGACAGTATTGATTTATCACACGTGGCATGATATGAGATTTTCGCAATATATGTTGCAGCTCGATAAGGTAGGCATGAGGACAAGCTTCAAGGAAAGGCAAGGTCTGCTGGCCCATGACGGGGCGCAGGATGTCATGCCGAGAGATGGGAGGAAATTGAAAATATAATACAACAAGAAAGGAAGCGTGAGGGCGAAGATAGGGTCTTCGCCACAACTTTTAGTGAGGAGAAAAGGCAAGGGGGTGGTAATGGAGAGCTCCAATTCGTATACATTATTACTCAAGGCAATGAGTGCTGGAGAGCAATGACACTTGCTGGATCTTGGAGAGGTTGACAGGCTGTCAGAGAGAATAACCGACAATGAGAGGGACATCATCGAAGTGTTGCATGAAAAAAAAAAAGCTTGAAAAATCCTTTTATCTCCAAAGCATGTCAAAAATAAGCTCATGTGAGAGAACAAGGAGAGAAATAAAAGCAAGCTTAAGATGTTGGCTGAACCTGTGGGGATTGTGGGATATTTGTGCGGCTGTACCAAAGGTGTGTCGCATTGCACAATGAAGCTATTAATGTGTTGGATGCAGCACAAAAGACACGCAGAGATGAGCTCATACAATGAAACAGGTGGGGGTGGAGGTTTCTAAAGTGGAACCTCAAAATCAATTACGTGGAAACTAAAATTTGGAGTTCAACCAACACTTTCCGGACCATTTCTACATTTTGAACATCCAAATTTGTGATCCGCAAGACCTTATTTCAGCCAGCAGCGACGAACCGTGTGTTTCAGCATCATGATCACGTAATCTTGGTTATGTGAGGCCAAGTTTAGCGCTCGCTACTGCTGTACTTTTTATGTATTCAGTCCAGGCTGGACACCGTCTCTGACCTTAAAGTCAGCCAGGATAGACTGCAGTGCACTTGTGACTCTATAAGGGGCATAGAATGTGGATGGGTCTGTTCTCATTCTTCTTCATCGTCTTGATGCGGTTCTCAGCAGTTGGTATTGTGAATTGTTGTGACTTTGGGAGATCCTGTGATTTAATATATTAAGTATATCTGAACCCATCTGTTTATTGTGTTTTTGCTGGTGACGAGAAGGAGCACAGACGGAGGGAAGTGTAGAGCCGGGGGTGACTAAGTCCATTCCTCAAGTGCCCTTATCCTGCTTGTTTTGGATGTTTCTCTCCTCACCTAATTCAAATGACTAGGAACGTCATCAGAGAACAAAGTGGTAGGAAGACTTGAGGATGACATTCGTCAAGGTTAATTCAGCCACAGATGGGGTTTCCCCTCACGAAAGGAAGTGGTTCATATTGGGCCCCCCTCCCAGTTTAAAAACATATGACATGTCAAATTCCCCTAGACTAATTGGCTATAGACAGCATTCATTCTCCGGATTATTAACATCACTGCACACACACAATCAAAGCAGATTGCAGTTCTCCATTTGGTAAATAAAGGTCAGCAATCCCAAAGCAGTTCCTTCTGCAGGGAATCTGTGATGCTTGTCTGGGATCATATCAAAGTGAATGCCTGAAAACTTATTCTCACACCTCCTCAGTGTCCTTCCAGCCAAATACCCATAACAACTAGGACAGCTTCGCTTTTGTTATCTTAAAAAAAAAAAAAAACATTCTGGAACAAGTTAGGAGTTCGGCATCCGTTGCCATGACGATGCTTCCAGCCAAAATGCAAACCATTGACATTACAGCCAAGATTCCTTGCTGATATTACACAGGCTTGAAACCAAGTACAGTAGAACATTTGCATTACATTTTCTGTTATGTATTAATTAGGAGCCAGAAGGGAAAAATATGCCTCAAAAGTAGCACAAAAATCTCATCACGAGAGGTGAGCACGTTGAAGATTATCCCTACAACTTGCATTGGCACTTTGTGATAGCAAAGTGAGATGTTCAGTGTTAGAACCACAAATGGAAAATGTGGCAAAGAAGTATCATACAGCGATGAAACAGACACTCATCTTTATTAATTGTTATACTTGGATGACAATTAAGACGACACATGTCGCCTGCATCATTCAGAGAGCTTGCCTCAATGATTTCTGACATGCACAACTCCATGGGACAACCTCTTCGCAGCCTACTGATACAGTTCATCTTTTCAAATAGTTTTAAATGTATAGTTACATTTTAAAACACTAAATATTCTAAAAATCTAACACTGCAGTTATGTTAAAAAAAAAGAAAATACTGCATGGCAGCTGTAATAGAGTCTACCAGATGCAACTTGTCAGTGGTTTTCTGTGATCATTTCCAGCTTGGCTAATGTAATCGAATCAATCACATCTTATGGGAGTCAGCGGACTGAATTCAAATCAAGCTAATTTTGTCATTTTCCCAACTGCTGCCCATTGTTGCTTTAATCCGCCTTAAAAAGTGTGTGAAACGACGGAAGAAAGAAACGTGAAACCAAGCGGAAGAAATCAAGAGAACAAAAATATGCAAATGATTCATTTGTCCATCAGATACGGATGGATTACTTTTTAAAATGCGTCTCATTTTTGGATCAAATATCTAGTAATGTAGCTCAAGAAAAATTGTTCCTCATTTACCAGCATTTCTCACGAATAATTTAAGGGTCCCATTCCTCCATGGTGCTAAGAGCAAAAAGGTGCGCCGTCGCGTGCTTTTCTGGCAGCACAAAATTTCCTGTTGACTGAAGTCATATCGCCACTCTTTTTTTTCTGAATAAGAAAGACAAGCCCCTCCCTCTTCAATGTACAAAAAAAAGTAGTTTCAGGTTTTCATTCAGGTCATCTGATATTTTATACTATAATTTGAAAATCGCTCATTGTAGGTTACTTACCTTCATCTGTATCTACTCTCCGCTCCTCTCCGAGCAAGATATCTGAAGAGGTCATAGCTACCACAGATTTTTTTTTCCATGCAGGTCTAAGGTCCCCCCAACCCGTGCTTATGCTTCAAGGCAGTGGTGGAAAGTGTACACCTTCCCACGGCAGTGACGGACTGCTAGACTATAATTTGGCCAATAGCAAATAATTTCCAAGCACTTTATTATTTTTAAATTAACCTAGTTTGTGAATGGGCATATTCATTTGTGACAGCTGAAGGTAAAGCACATCTCGAGCAGCAATTGAATCTAAAAAAAAAGAAAAGAAAAGAAAAAAAGAAAAGAAAAAACACGCTTACTTACCTTCAAAGTCTCAGTAATTTTCAAAATTGGGAAGAAAGAAATTCAAATCACATTCTGTGAAGGTACAATCAGGCACATAATTCTTACATCCTGAGACACTGTATCCACCAGGATATTTGCACCTTTTCTGAACTAAATTACAAGAAATCCACTGGATGTTCCAGGATATGCAAGTCAGTTCCGACATCGTTCAACAAAATCATTCATATTACTCTCAAATTGCAAAAGATGTGAGCTACAATTTTACCCACATGATTATGAATTCTCATAATGTTCTCAAGCACTGTGATCTTACAGCATTAAACAACATCTCAGCGAAGAACGTGGCGTCTCACCCATCCCACGTCGTGCATCCCTAATTAGGACCAGCTGGCATGCTCTTGCGACTTATCAGGAGTTAGATTTAAGAAGACGGGTGCAAACTGTTTTGCCGAGCTCGTTATGCGCATGGCATATAATTTTATGTAACATAGACTAAAATGTGGTATGTCGGTCGATAGGTAAATAGGTCAAAAGTGACCCACTTCCAGTGTCTCACCTCCACAAAGAGGAAGCAGGGCACAATGTAGGTGCTGGTCTTCTGATAGCTGCCGTCACCGAGAAGTTTCATCTCTCGCCTCTGGGCCACCAGCCGTGTGTCAATCATCTGTAAAGGTCATTGGAAAAAGCTTCAGTTCACTTGATTCGTTTCGTGTGAGTCAAATGAGCCAATGATTGAACCACTAAACCGTCAAAATAAGGGATGATTGATTCTCAACTAATTTTACATTTCATTCATTAAAAATCGTCGTTTCTGACGCAGGAGTCGAAAATGGGGCCCGGTAGAGTATCAAAGGCACCATTCTTCACGGGAGAGTATCAAAGGCACGATTCTTCACTATTTGCGTCCACAGCAATTTATCGGTACCGTAAAATTGGGACAATTGAGTGCACTGGATAATGAGCCGCATCTATTGTACATAAAAATACGAGTGTGCCTCCCTCTGTAATTTGCACACCTTAGTGGTGCAGTAATGTGACACAGTTAATCAATGATAAACTAAAGCTAAATCTCTAGCACTTTCGTATGTTCTATTTGTTATTTATTTTTATATATGTCAGTTGCTCCATCTACAGCACTTTGCATGCAGCGATGGCTGTCTGAAAGTGCTCTATAAATACAGTTGAGTTGAGTTATGTGTTACCGATTTATGCATTTATGCTTAAATCGTATGGATTTCATTATTGCTACGATAGCAACGGCATTCAACATTAGCCCATCGATCAAATTTCCCATTTTGTGTTAACATGAAGCTAGCAGACATTTTCTTAGCGTAAAGGACAATTTAGTTGACGATGTTTTTTCCCCCCACAATCTTGAAATTCTTATTTTTTAACTTCCCGTTGGGTGATGGGTATAGCGGTGGATTAGAGGTGCACATTCAGACAGTTTTGAAGACATTCATAGACGGTAAATTCAAAAGTTTAAAGGTAATTAGCCCGGTTCACGTGGCAACAAGCTCTTAAGGTGTAAGACTAGAGGTCTGTGGATGAGCCAAAAAAGGATTACAAAGAAATTTCACGCCACCAGTAAAGCTTTCATTGTTTCAACCAACGCTATACTGAGACTAAAATGTTATGGGGATAGGCAAGAACATGCAGCCTGTCATTTGGAGAACTGTTAGCGAGCTCATCCATCCATCCATCATCTACCGCTTATCCGGGGCCGGGTCGCGGGGGCAACAGCTTTAGCAGGGAAGCCCAGACTTCCCTCTCCCTAGCTACTTCTTCCAGCTCTCCCCGGGGGATCCCGAGACGTTCCCAGGCCAGCTGGGTGACATAGTCTCTCCAGCGTGTCCTGGGTCTTCCCCGGGGTCTCCTCCCGGTGGGACATGCCCGGAACACCTCACCAGGGAGGCGCTCAGGAGGCATCCGAATCAGATGCCCAAGCCACCTCATCTGGCTCCTCTCGATGTGGAGGAGAAGCGGCTCGACTCTGAGCCCCTCCCGGATGACCGAGCTTCTCACCTTATCTCTAAGGGAGAGCCCGGACACCCTGCGGAGAAAACTCATTTCGGCCGCTTGTATCCGGGATCTCGTTCTTTCGGTCACGACCCATAGCTCGTGACCATAGATGAGGGTTGGGACGTAGATCGACCGGTAAATTGAGAGCTTCGCCCTTTGGCTCAGCTCCTTCTTCACCACGACAGACCGATACAACGTCCGCATCACAGCAGACGCTGCACCGATCCGCCTGTCGATCTCCCGCTCCCCCTTGCCCCCACTCGTGAACAAGACCCCGAGATACTTGAACTCCTCCACTTGGGGCAAGATCTCCTCCCCGACCCGGAGGGGGCACTCCACCCTTTTCCGACTGAGGACCATGGTTTCAGATTTGGAGGTGCTGATTTTCATCCCAAAATCAAGCGAGCTGCCAAACTAAATAATAAACATTCAGGGGGGTCAGACATAAGAGAAAACAAAAAGCACCAAGTGGAAAGAGATAAAAACAAGTGGAAAATAATTTTTAAAACTGCTTGAAGCACAACAAACAATGCAGAACAAAAATAACGTTGTGCTTTCAGCAAAACGAGGGTGGGCGCTTGCAGATATGAATAGCTACCAATCTGCATGCTTCCATGCGTGTGGATTCGACTGAAAGCCGTGAAGAGTTGACACTTCAACATGAAGCTCATAGAAAGATTCATGAAAAGTAAACACAATTTGTGTGAGTTTGAAGAGAGGTTAAAAATAAACAAGAAAACTCCTAGGGTTGGGAAAATCCGCAAATAAAGCACATCCTTGTTTAACCCGCAGGGGCTACAAAAAAAGATGCGGGGGGGGGGGGGGGATATTGCCTGATGGTCTGAACTTTATGGTAAATCAGCTGACAGCCATTTGATCTTGTTCAATATTTGCATGATTTCTTTTCAATGGAATCTTTTCGAAAGACTGTGTATGATTGACATCAGGCCTCGTGTAAAACATTCTATTATTTCCTTCTCAGGCTCTCCTGCGTGCTCTGCATGCATGCTGACGATCAGTATTGTTATCAAGAACCCAATATGCTGCCACCCAAACCAAGTTGTCTTACAGAGGGTAGCACACGTCCAAGACCAGATGATCCTTGAATGATCCCCGGAGGGAAAATTCAGACAGCTAAATAAATAGATACAATAAAACCACAGATATGCATTACCATACACACACTACATTTGTGCTTTATCTGTTCACAGAACATTTTCCCAGATGGACATCAAGACCAGCTATGTATATGGGTGCTAATAAATGGACTGATACACTGTTGGTAGCCCATTTCACCCCCCCCCCCCCCCCTTTGGATACGGCTTTTGAATTAGTGTTCATTTCTCATAATAGAATCTAATAATATGTCTAGTATATTTTCACGTACACCCATTTACACATGTACAGCACATAAAACTACACTGGGGGCAAGCACAGGTAATAGTGAAAGTACAGAAGTTCTGATCAAAAAACAAAAGCCTTTTAGAAAGAGATAAGAGACAAAAAAAATTGTGATGCAGATTGTGGGGGAGAGAGATTGAACCCTCGCAGGCAGGCTCAGCAGCGGGAAATAATAGCCAGATAAATCGGTAAAAGTTGAGAGGAAACTGTGCCACTTGCAAGAGGTACCTCTAAGTGGAACAAAAGGATAAATAGGCGGCAGCAAGAGGAAGGCCATCTTTGAAAAATGGAGGAGTTTCTCACATAAAAAGGGACAGTCTCACCTTTGAAAAGAAAAGGGATTGCGCTACAGTCTGATAGCACAATGTTTGCATCTCGAAGATCACAGAACTTGAAAATCATCTTTTTATCAAAAGGCCATCAGGAATATGTCAGTGCTCTAGATTGTTTTTGCCTCCTCACATATTAAGTGTATTAGCTTATCTCCACGAATGACAACTTTAGAGAGTGGATATCTTCCGCAGCCTTGTCAGCCTTTGCCCCGATCGATTTTAGCTACCGCTGGGAAAGGACGATTACAAAGCACGGAGCACCTGGATGCCAAAGATAGGAGTGAATGAACATTGCAATTCAAGGTTCTCGGCTCGTCTCAAGTTAATTTCTCTTTTCAGTAGACTCGTGTACAGTATATCACCAAATGGTCGTTTGTGCAATTCTCTTTTTTTAGGGTTCCTGTTTTTGGGATGGAAATTGACGACACTATTCGCAACTTCACTGTTCACTGTTGTATTGACAAAAACAAACACTACTCGTATTTGTTGTTCCGAGTATGCCGAGGCAATACCGTATGCTGATGCATTGCATGTCATTTATGGGTTCAGCTAATTTGGATAAAAGGGTAGAAATTAAAGCAATTCAATAACACACGATAATGTTTGTTTACTGTTGCTCTGCCTTTCATCAAAATGCTGCAGTGTACGTCACAGTCTTCACTTTGCTGGATTGTTGTTGGGTTTTTTTTGTTTTTTGGTTTGGGTTTTTTCCGCTCAGTGTTCCCTTTGCTGAACTTCAACTCCTTATCTACCAACAACCACACACTTAGAAGTTAAACCTCGAGACCCTTGTTTTGTTTTGTTGCTCTTGGTTGTCTTGTGACAACTAATTTGTTCACAGGTGAGTGAATTCAGCAGTTTCCAGCATCCTCTCAGAGGTGGACCAAGCACCCAAAAGCGACGCAAGAGGAGCAGTGGAAAATGCTGAGCACGGATATAATGGCCCATCCTTTTATCTGTCGAGATTCTAGGTTGTACCTGTTCATTTGTTGACTTTGCAGGTTGACTGAGGTCTGTTCTCATTGATTGCTCTTGTTGAGCAACAAAAGTCTTTCGAAGAGTTCCTATCAGACGATGGCCTCATTTGGGTAACATCAAACACTTACTGAATGTTTTATGAAGACAAGCCATTCGCGATTCTATCTAGCTTTGTGACAGGGTTTGCTTAGAACCAGTTGAATCGAGGTGGTTTCACAAAAGCAGGTGAACCACTTCTCGCGGGACTGCGTCACATTTCGCATCGGAAGAATCAGCTATCTTATGGTTACAGCGGGGAACATTCCTTTCAGGTATGAAAACCAATTTATGTCGGACTCTGAATGGGCGAAGCAGAACACGATGGTCGGGTCACACAGACTTCCAGGCTTCACTTTTGCCAAGTCGCAGGTTTCATAATTGTGCTCTATGCATGAATAAACTCTATACTGTACTCGCAGGAAAGACACTAGGTATGGGATCCTTATTCATGCTATCTGATCTTATGCTTACATGCCTCCCTTTCCCCTGCAGTTCAGTCTGTCTCAAGGGAGATACGAATTCATTATTACTTTACTCACTATTAGCTGCGCCTCAGCTCATTAAGACTTTAACAATTTGAACAGCATTCAACGCACCTATGAGGTAAGAACTTGCAATGATTATACAGCATGTGCAGACGCTTGCTTGCCACTTTGCAGGAGCAACCGAGAAACCAAGCGACAATTTGACCTGCAATAAATACCCTCCTAATGACAATTGCAATCAGGGGGGGTTGATTGGCGGTTGCAATCTGAGGTAATTATGTTTCCTCAAATAGTAGAGCTGGGTAGTAATGGCCCCAATTAATTTCCAAATTAAACAGTGAGCGATCAAGATGGCTGTACAGGATTTACCTTTTCTTTGAAGTGATACCGCTATGCGTTGCAAATAAGCGCCCGAGTTCAGGAGAAAACTTTGAAGGTGGATTTAATTTGGGATAAACACACAAACAAAGCAACGCGCTAGAAAATGTCATGTCACAAACCATAAGACAGACATCTACGGTTATAGTACATGTAATATACATTTCAAATGAGTTTGTATTTAATGAGGGATTTCATTGTATGTAGTGTACATTTTAATATGTGCGTAATTACAGTTGTGCACATGGAAAACCTGCCTCTTAAGAAATACCTTACCATAAACAGATGCCTGGTACTCCTCAAGAGTAAAAGCTAAACCACCATATGAGGAAATACAGTATGCTTAATTGTGCCATGCACAGCTGTTCTAAAAATGTTGCCAAGCCAAAGGCACCACAAATGATGGTGGATTGACACACACACTCATGAAGTTGCACTGGAAATGCACAAGATGGCTTTTTTTTTAGGTCTCCATCATCTCAAGCAAGAGATGCCATCAAGCATAAAGCTGGCGTGACTGATTGTCTCTGGTGCTGCTGTCCGTGTCTTTCACATTGATGCGCTTCCATCGGCTTCCTTTGGGCACAAAAGAACCAGTTCCCTATCTCACTGGTGTGCATTCATGCGCAAGCACATGCGTGCGGGCTTCCAGATAATAACATTGGCACATCTTTTTCACCAATTGAAGTCATACAAAATACACATGAACTTGCAATCCAACAAGTGGTGGTTCATAACCCAACTGGTCTACAAAAACAAAAAACAAACTCACCTTACACCTCTGGTTGCTTCAAGCTGTCACAAGGGCCACTTTCAAGTCCCCCCTCTCTAGCAGGATTTGCCCCAGCGGTCCATTCTGTGGTTCCGTCTCTGGTCTCTCTCGAAGCACAACCTCTTCTCACTTCAGCCTCTTGATCACTGAAAAGTCCCGAGAGGCTCAGAGTGAACAGTGAGCTTCTTGCCCGCGCCCGATACCCTGCACCCTCTCAGCCTATGTATCTGTCCACGGTCCGCTGCTAGGTCGTCGAGATGAACATGATGATCTTCAACAGCACCTCAAGGCTAATTAGTCAAATACAGAGGAGCTAAAAGCTCAGCGAGAGAGAGGCTGCTGGCTGCCGTCGCTGGTGAATACAAGAGGATGGAGGGGGGGGGGGGGGGAGAGGGGAGATGGA
Source organism: Hippocampus zosterae (assembly GCF_025434085.1). Lineage (NCBI taxonomy): Eukaryota > Metazoa > Chordata > Actinopteri > Syngnathiformes > Syngnathidae > Hippocampus > Hippocampus zosterae. Next base: position 9,365,158 of record NC_067463.1, on the reverse strand, counting down.
GAGAAAGTGTGTGTGCATCTGCATGCGTGTGTGGGAGCAGCGAGGCGGAGAGGAGGAGGGATAAAAAAAAAAACAGAGGGTGGGAAACATATAAGAAGAAAATGTGACACCAGGAGAAAAGACGGCGAACATTAAAACAGTCATCGTCTGCACCGGGGGAGTGAGGTAAGAAATGAGAGCAAGATGTGTAAGGTAAAGAGATGTGTTGGCTAAAATGGACGACACCCTGCACTTCAGTGCTTCATAAAACCACCATGATCGGACAATACGGGAGATCTAAAAGGTCTAGACACCCAAGTTCAAATGCCAAGGTTTGTGATATTTAAAAAAAAAAAAAAGACCAAGATAAATCCTTTCAAAACATTTAAGACCATTAATGTGGCATCCAACCTGGACAACTCAAACCAAAAAGAGAAGGGGAAATAAAAATACTTGCACAAGTGTGCACACTGTCTTATAGTCAGTTAGTCAGCACACACCTGCCACTATTAAAGATGGGTGCATGCACTACAATATGTTATATCACACAAGCTGTCACTTGCAAGATGAGGTTGAGGACATAGGCAGAAAAGTGGGACACACACACACACACACAACACATGGTCATATATGGGTCAGAGGCTCCCAGGTACAAGTGTGGCAGCAATTCTGCTAGTTTGGTTTCAAGTCTTCCCTGAAAAAAATGGAAAGAAATGTAAGGACGGATTATATTGACGAGTATATGTTTTGCACGCACACTGTTTGCTAGTCAGCATGAAACGGTTCACGGACCTGCTGTGGCAACATTTTAGATGGTTATCGTTGCTACCATATTTATCACCTCTGAGACAGGGATGTTCGTAACTCGGGGTTCATTTAGAATCAGCATGTTCAAGCATGCTGCAAATGCGGCAGTGGACAGCTGGTCAAGAGTGGAAATGTACCCTGAGGGACTTGCCACACAAGACTTAACTTGGCATGTAAATCAGCCCTGAAAATGGGCTCTGCAACAGGACAAGGATGTTCATTTTTCCCACTGCTGTTTTTGCGAGGTGCTTATTCAGAGTTTGTTGTATATTACGATACACAATGAACATAATGTAATTATGTGGTGAAATTCATTTCGGAATTGCTACATGCAACCAAGTGTTGTTAGGGGAGCACAGACCACTCATGGCTAATTTTCTCTTTTTTCTCCTGCTAGGAATGATCAGATCTTGTGTTGTCAAAGATGACCAGCTGCAGTTCCCATGGAAACCTGTCCGCATTCGCATTTAAAGAGCACATACGGTGTAGATGAAACAAGTGCCATTTGAAAATGGCCTTGCATACAAGAGAGAAAAATGAGCAAAGTTGAGAGAACTGAGAGGGGGTGGATAAATTCATCTGAGATGCCTGGGCTCTTAAATTAAATGTCAGCTATTGACTTTGAATCAACTACACCCTCTCAAAAAAAAAAAGCTCAATCATCAAAGCACACACTGAGTAATCAAACAATCTAACACTGGTTTTTCATTTATTTTAATTATTATGTATTTCCTTTCATGAATGCAAAGAACAGTACAGCACACTGCAGGATACTTCAGTGAGAACTAAAAAGACATCAAGTATCGACGTAAAAAAAAGGGTATATATATATATATATATATATAGTTTTGTTCTGGACGTTATCCATAAGGCTAAAGGTTGCTTTAATGAAAGAAATGGTCAACCACAGCTTTAATTGTCTGAATTTTACAGGGGTTTTTTTTCTCATATCAGCCTTAGGTATACAGTGTTCAGTGAAGAGCTATGAAGGCAAACTTAATACATTTTACCAAACAAATATTAAGTTGCCTACTCTGACAAAATTGTCTTTTTTTCTTAATTAGTATGGTTATGTTTGTTGTATTTGTATTGCCTTCTGTCGAGACAAGGACTGATTCTCAGTGTGGTACTATTACCACTAACGGAACGTACTCCCTCTAGTGGTATGCCACAGAATCACTGTTGCAGTACAGTTCAGACGTATTTAACTTAGAACATTTCATTCAATTTCGAATTGCCCCACAGGGATAAATAAAGTTTTCTGAATCTGAATCCTTATTTTTAAACTTTGATTTAGGTCATGTTTATATTCAGTTTTTATGTGCAATACATTTCATTGAATCGTCACGACAGTATTTTTTTCTGATATTTAAGTGCAGTGTTAGTGTACATAATGTGCGCAATGTTACAATGGCTTGTAATGATATTAAATACCAATCAGGAATACATTTTCTTTTTCAATTGAGTCAACACAAGTGAAGAGACACTGTAGCAGTGAGAAACCAGCATATCAGGAAATAAGCAATCAAAGGAAAGCTATTTCCCTCGTCAAATTAAGGAGAACAGAGTGCCAGAGCAAAATGTATTTACTTCTTGAATATTAATGAGAAAATGGACTGACCCCAAAAATGGAGAAAGGGCATCCCGCTCAGTTTCAATGCAAATAATTTTGCAATTACTATTAACTATTTCAATGACAGCAAGACTTGAACTTTATTTTCCATTTAAAAGGATTTTTGAAAACAAGCTAAAGCAACTTAAATTCCTTTGGGACTTGTCGTCCGTAAAACAGCACATAAAAACCCTGAAGTGTTCCATGAGTTGGATGAAGGTACAGTAGCTGAGTTGTTCAAGGAGAAATTTCCCCTCACCGACTTATCACGCCTTTGCTTTGTTGTCTCATGTTACAATTCCATTGATCTGGTTCCTCTTTACTCAAGCATGCTACACATGTACGGTACACATTTCTAATTTGGGTCTCTTTCTACAAAAGCAGACACAAACACAAACAAAGAAGCGGCGTTTGGAAGCTTCTGGTCCTCGTGCGCATGGACATACAGGTACAAAGGCATTAGGTCGCTGCATTGTTAATGAAAAAATGCAAAACGAACAAATCCCAGAGCTGACAGAGGCACGCACAAAATAAAGACTCTTGCTTTTTTTATTTTTAGGATGACGTTATGTGATACAAGCACGTCTGGATGTATTCACAAAGAAAATCTTTTCATGTCATCATGGGAAATTGGAAGTAGGCCGAGTGAGTGGCCGTGCTCATTTCACACACTGTCAGTGTAAATCTCAGCCAAGGACTTTTTAGCTTCAAAGATATTTCAATGATACACACTTAACAAAGATCATTGGCAGAGGCTGGCGAATACTGTATATTATCCATGTAATTGATTTACCACCTGACTTTATCTCCGAGGTCATTGTTATGCTTGTCCTGAATAAGTTCACTTTTCGCTTTTAGAAAATCGGTAGTCCCAAATGAAATTGTAAAAGCCTCGTAAATGTGCCATTTGTAACTATAAATGTTAAATAATACATACGGCTTTGGGCGGCCTTGCATTGGACAACTTGCTAAGCATTTTCAGGAAGGCAACGTTGAAATTTGGAGGATCCAGACACATTCCTGTCTAATACATTCCTGACAGGTGGAGATGTATTGCTTATTAAAGCAAAATAAATGAAATGGTCATACCAGTCATAGATTCAAAGTTGAACATGTTCTATTTTTGCATATACAGCGTGACAGGTTTTTAATTGTTGATTTTTGAAATGGTAATATTAGAACTGCGGCATCAGAGACCAGGTAAGTGTAAAAACTTTTTCTAAAACACAAATATTAGAATTTTTTTTTTGTGTGTGTGTAAATTTTACACTGACTTTCTGGCAGTCTGGTCTCTGGCAGTCTGATAGACCACAGAGTTGATTTGTCTGGAGAGGTATAAACCATGTTTTTTCGATATGTTACAAACAAGGCGGGGAAAAGGAACATGTGCATGTTTGATTTCCGTATTATGACGCTTATTATCATATTGCACGGCCGCAGAAATTGCCGTGTGAACGCAAGTGGGGCTGCACGGTGCACCTCATTGGAGACAAAATAGTTAAAAGTGTGCAGTTGCTATGTTTTTTTTATGACATGCTGATTGAGACAAACATATCATGATTAGACAAAATGATCACTCGCCCGATAGAGAAACCATCTTTAAATCGACTTTTTAGGATTACCCTGAGATGGAAAATGACTTCTGGACACTCTTTTCACTCTAACAAATTTCAACGTTTTTGCACCCTTATGTTCAAAGTCAGCAGAGACCCAATTCACTGACATCTCTGAAATATTATCCTGAGCGATAATCCTGTTGTGTGATCTGGAGTGAAACCAGTGGCGAAGAGGAAGACCAAAGAGATTTCTTGATGTTGGGAGGAAAGACAGATAACTGCAGTCAATGCAGAGAAAAGTAAGATAGAAGATGAAAAATCACTGTGATGACTCCTGAATAGGGCGAAGAGGAAAGAAAATAATGAGTTTAAAGTCTATTTTTAACACAGTGGTACCTTGACTTGAGTAACAGCACACAAAATTATGAGTGTTGCAAGTCACGAGCAGCCACTTTGTTGATTTAAATGATTTATTTATTTATTTATTTTGCTTTGGGTATAGAGCCAAAATGTAATTACGAGCGAGCTTCAGGCACAGGCGCACACACACACACACACACAAAGAAAACGGAGATTGACAGTTGAGATGCACTGTCAGCCATATATTGGTGTTTACAAACACTCAAACACCAACATGAAATAGAAACAATCATAAGCACATAGAGGGCTTTTTTGGAATGTAGACATTTACTTAACCAAGGAAAGATGAAAAGCAGTATCCTTCCTTTCATTGGAATGGACAGCACAGTTTTAAATGAAATTAACTACAGTACATGATTCCTAACCGACCCACAACCCTCGTGAGGATAAAGTCGTCCGGCAAATGGATGGATATTTCTAAGCAGCTTCATCTCACTATAGGCATGAATGTCTGGCATCAAACAATGATTTTCCAAAAAAAAAGGACTTAGTCATTCAATCAACTGTATGCATGCTCGTCATTTAAGAGGTCAAATTTAAAGATTGCAAATTAAAAGAGGAAGATAGCGCTGTTAAGCATGTTATACAGATGGCTTTTGGGGAACATGTAGTCGTTCCCTATACCAACCTCGACTCCAAATGCTTCTCTTTGCTCTTGATTGTCCCTAAACAGCCGCACACCGCTTCACACAGGCAATCAGACACAGGCCATCTCACTGTAACAAGGGAGAAAGTTACCTCAACTTTAACCCGGTTTTGGAAGCTTTTAGAATGTAATTTCCTTAACATTCATTCATTCATTCATCTTCCGAGCCGCTTATATTTACAAAATCTAAACACAGTTTTGTCCCTTTCTGGTGACATTGGTTTTGCTGGGGGGGGGGGGGGGAGAGAAATGGTGTCACGTCCCTGAAATAAAACGGAAGCCATCGTCCTACTGTATACAGTATTGTTGCTTAAACATGCCATCATTATTCAAGTTAGATTCCATGTCCAATACAAAATAGAATTTCATTAAATTCCATCATAGTAGGGGATCACCATGACCGTCAATTACCTGATACCAACCAGCTAATTGACGGTCATGGTTCGTATCAGCTAATTGTACAGTAAAAGTAGGCAGTTACTTTGACTGTAAACCGAAGCCACAAGGCGTGTCATGGCGCAGGTTCAAGCGAGACAAGCATCCCAACCTGCTGTCGCCGCCGCCGACATTTGGACACTCGAAGCCGCCTGCCTGTGTGAGTGAGGAGGGGCCGGCCAATCTGAAGCTCACCAGTCACCACCACCGGAGTCAGGTAACCACCGCCGACTGGCTTCCTTCTTCCTCCTCCTCTTCTCACTCGCGAAAAGACTAGTGTGTGTGCCTGTCTGCCGGCAGCGGGGTTTTTTGGTCGTTTTTACCGATGTAGTGACGTAACTTTCGTTCAACATCTTTAAGTTGGTGGTCAAGCGCGAAATGTTGTAAGAGTAATTGCTGGCTGGCTCAGGTGTTCAGGAAACGTGCTTTTCTTTTTTTCTTTTTTCCAGTAAACTCGCACTACTATAGCGACCATTCATTTGGTTATTTCCGCGTATTTCTTGGTTTTATGTTAAACTCCAAACTGAGTTGGATTGAAACAAGGAAGCGAGCCGCAGGTGAGTCCCCGGTCTTGAAACTGTTCAGCATTGATTAAACTTGCAAATGTTTGTCTCCGTGCTGCGTTGACAGCTTTTGAAAGTGGTCCATGCCACTGGAAGCCAGCCCAGTTTAGAATTGGACAAGTTTAACAGCTGTTAACTTGTCTGACCTGAGTAGTTAAACGAGGATTACAATGTGACTTTTATTTTCTAACGCGTTGAACCTAATTTTAATCATCTAAGTGGCACTGACATGATGCTTTTTTTTTTACACAGTAGCCTGTTAGTTTTGTCTGGGACCATCAGGAACTCTTTAAGTTTGCTTTTGAACACGTTTACGAGTAGTAAAGTCCAGGTCTGCAGGCTATGTTTTATGATGCAGTAGTTTAAAAAGCCGGGCTGACTTTCATGCTTTCATGTTTTCTTGCTCTGTCAGTTGCCTCTCACCATTTTGTCTGTTTGCATGTACTGTACGTAACTCTGTTGTCACTGGTGATGTGGTGCAGGGGGTCGTCAGACCCGTTTTTTTTGCGGCATCGATCACCATCATCATCATATTATTACAGTTAGCAAAAATATTTAAAGACCCTATGAAGTGAATTCAGATATGAGTTTCTAAATGCATAGTTTGTGTTTGATGAAAAGATGTTAAAATTATGTGAACGATAATACTCAATTTTGGAGATACAGTACAGCGTTGAACAATCCCCCCCCCCCCCCCGCCCCATCTTTTCTAGTGACATACTTTGCCTTAAACAAACTGCCTAATTGAATGGTCAAAAATGCATTTTGAGTCATGTGTTCTTTTAAATAAGCTAAATGATTGCTGCCAGGAGAAATTAATACATTTTGAACAGTATGTTCCTTTATGATTTACAGACATGCCTCTCATGAAGAATATTTAGACCATATTAAGTTGTCAATGCTTTTGTTGTAGTTAACATTGACAGCTATTTTTTCTAAAATAATGTTTTCATTTGTATTGTTTCTGCAAATGTAGGTGTGTAGCCTTACCAATTGGCTGCACTGGCATTTCCAGATATGTTACATAGGTGATTATTATCTACATTTGAAAGGAGGCTGATTTCACTGGAGTGCAAAATAAATAAATAAATAACACGATTGTATCACAACCATGTATTGTAACTCCATCTTAATATGCACACCAAAGTCACACACACACTTGCATGCAAGATCTCAAGATATTCTTTTATATTAACCACACATTGTTTTCAGCCTCTTATGACTCACTCAAGCCTATTTAATGGCAACACCCTTGTAACCACAGCTATTTTCGGTGTGGAGGTTTGTTTGTAAGGAGCATGATTTGAGCAATCCATCAAACAAAAAACAAACAAACAAAACAATGCTTTGCATGCTGATTTACAAAGTTCCTTCTTCTGTCACGCTGGAGACGAAAGGGTCTTGAGGCCTTTTCCGAAGGGGGTGCTGCTTACTGCTGGTATAATTTGACTCACAGGAAAGACTTTCTTTTTGAAGTCTTCCTAACGAGGCACACTTTTGCGACACAGTACATTGTCGAGTCTCCATTTTGCACAATTGCTTCAAGACACAATAAAATACAATCAAAAGACTTGTTTGACAGTTAATTAATTTAATCATCTAATATTATGCCCATGCCTACTTTGTAATATCCATGCTAGACCAGTACCGCTAATTGGCGATGACATTAAAAAAAAACATGGCTCACACCTCTTTAAACTACCTAACTGTGTGAATGAGTTTGAATTTAGATTTAAGATTTCAACTAAAATCAAATAAGCATCTTACATAAGTGGCCCGCGTAGGCCTGAGGTTTCAGGGAGGTGTGGAATGTAAAGAATCTCTACATAAGACACTGTTTGTGAAAGACTGTCACCATAGCCAAAGAACACAATCTTTTGATGATTTTCAGCCCAGTAAACCACCCGCTGAGGCAATTCACGTGCTAACAAAAAACATAAATTGAAATACAGCTGCTGGTACAGACTGCTCAAGGTTTTAGTGAAAGGAAAAACGACCATGGCTGAGGTGCTGTAAATGATTTGTGATGCCTAAATTTATCACGAGGCATCGGGAGGAACTTTGCACTGCTTGCTGTCCACAAGTTACTGTTTGTCTTTTTTTTTCTTTTTTTTTTTACTCTTGTTTGGACAGAAACGCGTAGAAAGTCACAAGATTTATACTAGACACTAACGAGTCTTTGTTTGCAAAGTGAAACACTTTATTGATGCCTCATTTGCTCTATGCTGAGGGAGCGCCGTCAGGTTATGTTTTATATTCATGCTGATGTGCAGAGGATATTTGCAGATGATCCATTGTGTCGTATTGATTAAACTTTGTTGTGTTTATTATTTTATTATATATATTTTATATATATTATATTGTTAACCACTTTGTTACAGCTGCCGCTGTTGTGAAAGCGCTATATAAACCAGCATGTATTGTATTGTAAACCTCTTGTTCGACAGGAATTAAACTAGAGCTGATTTTGTCATACTTATGATGTACTGGCTGCTGGGTTTTTGTTTTTTTTAGCACGCCATATTTTCATTGTTGCAAATGTCTGTAAGGATGTCCCGATCCGTTCACATGATCGGAAATCATGTGATTTTCAGCTGATCCGGGTGAAAAAGGAATTTTCTTATTTTCTGAATATTTTAAGCTACAAAAATCCAAATGAGCAGATATCTTGACAAATCCAACAAATCGTGGCTTAGTTTTATTTTTCACAATGTCCATTTTTTTTGAAGTAACGATGCAGTTCGACACGTCTCCGCCGCTGTGCACAGCTCTCCTGCAGGCAGAGAGTCAGAGACAGAGCGGTGCCTTTGTCTTTCTAGCTTATTTGGACTGGAGAAGCAAGTCGAAAGATGCTCCAAAATAAATCCGCCTGGCCTTCAGATAAAGAAGGTTCCTCACTAAAGCGGCATCGTCAAAGAGTTGAGAGAGCTGCCGGTGCGACACACAGGTTAGCAATCGTGACACATCCACGTGACATAACTTGAAATGGAAGTTAAACGAGTGTACATTGTGTGACAAGCAAGCTTGTTCCCCACTGGTTGCATTTAACAAGGTCATAAATCAATCATGTCGTTTCGAGATGAGAGAAGTCACGCGTGTACCCAGCGCAAGCCAATGGCATGCACAACAGAAGCAACATCTTCAGTTTTTTTTCCCGCCAGTTTGTGTTTTGAGCTAAAACAGTTTGGGAAAGCCCAGCCTCAACGTGCAATTTTTATTCAAACTCTTTCTAGGATGTGTTTCGCACATTGATTTTGTCTATCACAAATGTAAGCCCCCATGGCAATGCAAAGGTGAATTTGTGGAAAAAGGACGTCATTCAGTTGATCATCTGTTGGCTATTTTAAAACTACTATCGTGAAAGCGGAGATACTTACTGTGAAGTGTTTTGAATCTGAAAAGCGGTATCTCGCAAACAGTAACATGAAGAGGTTGAGTGGAGAGATGAAATTCACATCTTTGCACTAGCTTGTCAACCTGGTTGATGGATGCATTTTTCAGGACGAGGGAAATTCCTCACCGTGGCATCGCTCCTGGCACGTCTCTCCCTCCGTTCCATCCGCAGTTAATGTCGTATTTGGACATTCTCGTGATTCTCCCCACTACTAGTCCAAGCAATGTTGCCTTTTACGATCTCTGATATAAAGTGAAAATCAAGCAGCAAACATTTGTGATTGAATAGTCAGCTTAAGAAGAGCAATTGCAAGTCCTGAGAGTCAAATGATAATTTATCAAATAAAATTTGGAAAATACGTGTTGAACGTGTACGTTCCAGGAAGATCTTAATGGGAAAAAAATATTTTATGGAAATAAATGACAATTGAATTAGACGCAATTGAATTAGACGTAAAATTGTAACATTTTTACCCATCATACAAATGAACAATTAAATCATATGTAATATTAACAATCCTGTCAATTTTATGCATCTCAATTTTTGACATTCTTCGTGTCATATTCATGTAAATCGCGTAAAGTTAACTGCCGTTCACCAAAAAACCCCAAAACACTGAATTGTGCACTCAACTCACCCATAGCTTTGTAAGCAGATGACAACATGGCGATAAATACGCAAAGAGAAAGATTATTGCTTGTGCTTCGGAGGTGCGTCAATGCAGCGCAGCCTACTTATGCAGTCAATTTGCAGTCACCTTAGCCATATTACATTGAGCAACCAGGAAAGACATCATTTATTTTCCCGTACTATTGTCATCATCACAATTTTCCTTTCGTGTTCCAAATGCATGCAATGTTTGGGATCCTGGAAATTCCCGCTAGCAGACTAATGGCAGAATGGACCAATAATTGGCCAATGGACTCCTGTTCTCTTTAGGTTGTAGTCACAAGTTCAGGGTTCATTTAGCCCGTTAGCGCTGCTGTAACTGAGTTTAAAGGTTCCACAAAAAAAACTTGGCTCATGCCCGTGGTTATGACAGTTATGCTCATCAGTTTACATACCGTAGGGTTTGCAAACTTGTGAGCGCAACTCCAGTGCAGCACCCGAGGTGTGTCTCAAAGTTGATTCACCTGAAAATTGTGTGACTAAGACACGGGGTCGATGCCCTCAATGTTTACAGATGACAGTGCTAACTGAGCCGTAGCTGGGTTTCCATGAACCACCAATGTTTTTTGAAGTGTGGATTCAATTTTATAAATGGGGCAAAATTGTGCATGCATGTGAAGTGGACATGCTTTGGACATTAGGCATGGGAATTGCTTTTCGTCTCACACCCCAAACACAACAATGGAGCACAGAGCCGATTTTGTAGTGTGTTCATATTTGCGGTGGAATCGATGCCATGGTTTCCATTTTACACACACTTACGGCTGCGCAAATATTCCAGATCGATATATTTTCTCCTTGGGATAATTTATAAAGTCAGTCGTCCACCGTATCAGACTTTTCTTTTTGAAATGGCAACTTATTTATGTTGAAAACTCGGGAGACTGCTAACTGGTTAGCATGAATCATGACAACTACATCAGTTAATTGTGATCAGACAATACTCTTCCTTTGTCTTTGTTTTAAGAGGCATACGTCATCACTTCCTGTTGTCTTTGTTGCACTTTTGGCTTTGGCTTAGATGTCTTTGCTGCAGTGATACAAATCCAAGTCCTACTCAAGTTGTCAGTTTAAGAAGAAGGCTTGTTTATTTTTTGTGTTTGTAAGAAAACACGACAGCCAGCTAAAATATGACAATGGTGGTATACTGCGTTCGTATACCTGACATAATCAATACGATTGAGCTCGGCTCTTGTAGATGCGTCGTACAACCAAGCGGGATATTTTTCAGCCTTATTACCCAACTACCGGGATTGCTGCTGGGCCTTTAACAGTTCCACCTTGAGCATTTATACCCAGCACTCACACACACTCCACACCACAATGTTTTCAGATGACTTATGGTAGATGGTGGTGATCAGTTTTAGTTTTTTTGCTGTCTCCATGGCTATTGCTCCAACGATAGATTGTGCTTATGCACTCTCAAGCAGAATTTCATGCCGCGTGGTCCTATCAATGCAGTGCCATCTTTCGACTGTTGACACAGGCCTGCTTTTAATCTCTTAATTAATGTTGTTTTTTTTGTACTTGCAGTCCAGGCCCGATGAGGGGCTGGGCCGGTGATGAATTTTTAGAGCTAATCTTCTTTCTATTTGTTCGGGCTCTATTCGGCATAATGCCTGGGATGTTATTTTGCCCTAAGTTTTGCCATCTAGTTTTGTTTGGGGTTTTTTTCTCATGAGCGTTTGCTTAAAAGGGAACATCAACCCTCAAATTAACAGCACCACGAGTGTAAACACGGCTTTCTTATTCATTTGATGTTTTTGGCCATCCATCTCGGGGGCGTTTTGACACTTGCTGTCGACTGGAAACGACAGTGACTTTTGTAGTGAATGTGCATAGAGCATATTATGTAGGAAATGTGGTGGTTGACTTCCCTTTTCATGCTACAGCACATCATTTTGATAGGTATTGGTCCTTCACTGGGCCTATTCAAAGCAACCCTCTGAGTCTTCAATCTCTTCAATGGGTAGCTGTAATGTCACTTTTGTTTGTCCTTGCTGATAATTGGAAAGGAAGAAAGTTAAATATTTGACTGGCTAAGTAGCAAGGTGACGTGATGACGGAAGAAAAGTCGAAATGAATTTGAGTGGATGACCTTATTGCAGCCCTCCAGACATCCTCCAGCTGTAATCATGAGCCAAACTTGATTGTGTGGAATTGATTGACCATGAATTGCATGTTGAAAAATGAGTCAATTGGAGTCTGTTGCTTGCTTGAATCTACCGTATATACACCTTAAATTTGTTCGGCAGTAAATTCAATTTTTTTTTGTTTCGGCAACTCGCAGCATGTGTGGCAGGCTAAGGGCTGACGCACACCGTCATGAACATGAAACAGGCAAGAAATCTGAAATGTCAGTCATTCGGTTTCCTTGGAGTATTTTGACGAAAGCTTGGGACCGACGTGATACCAGAGAATGGTTTTAAATCGTCTGGGGGTGAAAAAAAATGTCGCCTTTAAACCTTGCCTATGTAGTGTTTTGTGACCTCGGGCATTTTCGGGCCTACGGGCTTTTTATGTAATGACAATAGTGAAAATAAGCCAAGGGCACATGACACTAGCGCCGCATGCTTTCCTCTCCAAACCTGTTTGACACACAAACACATTAATCCTGCGCGCACAAAGCAAGCAAACGTAAGTCAAACTGCAGGGAGAACGATTATCTGCGAGAATCATGGCACACATTATACACCTTGTTCAAGAAGCATCAGAAAACTCATTCATGGCAAGTCTACAATTGGAATTATTGAACTTCTTCAGTGATGATGAATGATTCATCCACAAAGCGCAGCTGGGAAAGAAAATCTTGTATCACTGTAAACGAAGATTCACACAGACTCACACAAATCATTGGTTAAAAAAAAATAGCAGTGAACTTTGATCATCTTATTTTAAGAAGAGGCCCACCACACTGCGAATGACGTGGTCGAAAGCGGCTGAGGTGGACCTTTACACCGTAAATGAGAAATTGTCCTCAATTGCCTTAACCTGCTGAAACCTAACCTGCCCAGTTAGAGCAGGGGTCCCCAAACTTTTTCCTGTGAGGGCCACATAACTTTTCCCTTCTATGATGGGGGGCTGGTGTTAGTTTGTAACATCAACGATCATTGGGGTGCTTAAAAAATTTGTTTCCCAGAAAGCCACACATAACCAATAACCCTTTCCAGGTTCTTTACAGAAAAAAAAGTTAGGAAACAAATAATAACACTATTAATGAAATAAATAATAACTAAATAACCCTCTCTGAGTTCTTCTCAGAAAAAACGGGAAATAAATAAGAACTAAACAACTCTCTCTCGCTTTATAGCCCCTTGAAATCCACAAAAAAGGAGTTCTGCCATCTACAAGAACGCCACCTATCTTGTCTTGTTTATGTTTGCTACTGTCTTGTTCACGTGTTCTACTAATTGATCTGAGACACAACTAAAACACTGAAACATTCTATGGTGTGTAAATAACTTTGTGACCTTGATTTCAACCCTATTTGCGTCATGGGTCATTTTGCCCCGAAGACCACCTTTGTACTTTTTTTGTACAGTTTCAATGGAAATGGAAATAAAAACATTTCAATTTTTCTGCAGTTGGGGACAATCTAGGAAAAGTCATAAAATTTCAAGTTAAAAAATTATTTAGGGTTTTTTTTGGGGCGTTTTTAACATCATTGTCATCATTGTCATTTTGACCCGAGGACAACAGGAGGGTTAGAGGGCCGGGTCAAATGTTCCCGTAGTTTGGGGACCCCTGAGTTAGAGCAAACAAAAGAGTATTATTTTTATTGCACCACAAAAACATGGCACAATTGTCAAGGAACAAGCAGATTACATATAATAATAATAAGGCAAGAGTGTGGATTCTTGCATTTGTTTTTTATCCGGTAAACTTATCACATGACCGAGAAGCGCACCTGTGTCAAGAGTGACATACTGTAGACTGATATAACAGAAAATCCCACATTTTTTTCAAAATAAAACATCTTTCATATTCTGAAATGAATAAAACGGAAGAAATTAAGTTATTTATTCTTTCTTTGCGGCCCGGCACCGAATGACTCGCGGACTGGTACCCTTGCGCTAAGTGCTATCGAACAATGGCCGACCGACTGCGACCAATGATCGAAGATACTGGCGGAACCCTGTGCAACGGCGTAACGGTTCATTCAGTTTCGGTCACGTCTCTCAGTGTGCATCAGGCTTCAAATTAGAAAACCATATTGTCGCGTGTGATTTGAAAAGAAATCCATCAGCAGATGGATCATTGTTTCTCATCTTCAGCAAAGCCCAGATTGCAGTTCTTGATGCCGTTATTCACATTTCCATTGTTGAAATTCTTAGCAGTCCATTAAAATTGCTCGTCTGTGTCAGTTTTTGTTTCCTTAAATCAGAAAAGTAATTGACAGATTTAATTAACAGCACTCCACTTTGCTTCTCGTGTTTTAAAACGCAATTATTCAACCAACATTCCGTCAGCTCCGCACAGTCGATGGAATTCCCAAATGATCATCAGAAATGATAAGTATATCTCTGGTTCAAATATTCATACTACTGTTCAGATCTTTGTGGCTGGTATTTCAATTCAAAGCTGCTTTTTTTTTTTGCTCTTTTGGAGGGTTATTGTGTTCCTGTCGTTGATCACATATCTCTCTGTCAAGGTTGTGTTGTGTGTACATGCGCAGACCAGTACACATGAGATGTCGTCTTTTTGTGAGCTGCATCAATGAGGCTTCTTTTGCTGTGATAGGTGACAACACGTCTGTGTCACTTCCTGAGCTACCTTGTCAGGATTTGTCAGAAAAGTTGACGCCAAATCTGAGACCCCCACCCCCACCCCGCCCCCCGAATGCATCACTTCCACTTACAGCTCTCCTATTGATTCCTGACTAACCTGTGGTTTTTTTTTTGTATGTGTATTACATCTCAACAATATGCCAAAAGGTTTTCTTGTTTGGCCTTTAGATTTTCTTCTTTCCCATCTATTGTGGTTGTGTTGTGAATACAATTTATCCTCCTCCCCTTCTTTCTATTCATATGACCTTATCGCTCGGAAACAATAGATATGCTGTACTTTTGTTTTTGTTTTTTAGTTGGTTAGATTAAATACTTCACAACGGAAGAAGAATGGCATGCATAGTTTGTAACAATCGTGGATGGGAGGTGAATCATCATAATGACCTTCACTCAGCATTTCCAGACAGATTTTCCCTCAGTCACGCAGTCTGTGTGCCCGTGAAAATACTGCACACTTGTAATCCACATTCATTGGCAAAGCGTAACAACCAAGACACACACACACACAGAGTTCCTCCTGGCATTTAAAAGCTGCCGTTCACCCGCTTATCATTTGAGCCTGCACACCAAGTTTTAGGAGATAAAGTCAGAATTCATGTATTCCAAAACTTTTGAAAGTGCTGTTTTCAAGTAAGCTCTTTTTAGTTCAGTGAGCAGGCAAACACTGCTTACATTTCTCACAAACCCAAAGATTTCTGCCCATATTTGGCCTGCCTTGAGACAAACCGCCGCATATTAAAACAGCAAATGTAAAGCTTAGGGCATAATCCTTCCAAGTTACCTGTCGATCCCAGATTTGGTCTTTTTTTTTTCCTCGTGAGAAATAACAGCAGTAGAAATATGTTCCAAGGTCAAAATGCCACCATCATGAAACTTTTTTTGTGTGTACAGGCGGTGTTGATGGAAGTTTAAGTGTCACACAAGACAAACGTGTTGTTAATAATAAAATGTGAAAAAAAAACTACATTGCATTGGCATCTCAAACATCTTACGTTAGTTGTCACACAGATGTATGCTTAAAAAATAATAAAATTAGTCACTGGTCAATAGTAAAACATATTAAAACACCTAAAAAAATGCTCAATAAAGTTTTTAATTTGCTCCTCAAATTACAGTATATCGTTGAATTGAAAAAATTGGACACACGCATAATTAATCGCGTGACGTCATGTATCACAGCAGTTTGATCCACAAAGTTGTGAGCAAATTAACTTTGGCATTTTCGCTGTAATCATCTCGCTTGCTTCTGGCAGAAATGCCCTTAAGAGTATGCGACATCAATCAATCAATCCGTATTGAGTTGTTTACAAACATGAGGACAAAATCATCAATGTTTGACTGGTTAGCAAATGGCCATGTCCCATTTAATCCCATTAATGTTGTGCAACGCGTCTAATTTCAAAACTCAGCCAAATTATTCATTTATCTCGACTATGTGCCAGAAAGATTACAAGAAACGGCTTCCCAGTTGAAACAACTTGATGGAAACGTTCAAAATGGAAGCATCCTTGGAATTAACGTTCGCTGAAAGTGATGCAACACCGTGGTCCATTCATAGACTGATTTTCCCGGTAATCCATCATATTAATTGCAGTTACTGTCACAAGCCAAGGACACTCGTTTGAAATGTGCAATGTTTTTTTGGGGGGGGGGGTGTATTTTTTTTCTACCTCATGACAATGTACGTAAGATTAATGTGTTGGCTGGCAAGCTTTTGTACAAAAGCATCACCACGCTGTCGCTTCAAATCGAAACCTCAGCTCAGAGGCTGTGAAATTGATTCTGCTCAGCAAAATCCTTCCACGCTTCATGTTTTCAACGTGGGTGGCAGATGGACATTTTGACATGGCTCGTGATCAGAAGCGTGGCCAGACTGGGTGCTATTTAGAGGGCAACATGGAGACATTTACGGCGATTTCAAGAATCCAGTTCTGTCAATCATCTTTCAATTCGCAACCAAATGTTCTACCATACCACCAAATGTGTTAGGAGGTGGGGGGTCATCCGGGTTCTTGTTGAAAAAAAAAAAAAAAACGAATAAATGTAATAAATAAATAGATAAATAAATAAATAAATATCAACTGAGATGAGATACTTATGTGTGACCGGCTCTGGCTGAATGGTTCTTATGGGTTAAAAAAATGCAAATGAAGATTTCATATATTCCAATTCTACACTTACCGGTAATTCCCTTTTAAAAATCTATCTAATAGAGCACATGGCTCCCGAAAAGTAGTCATGGTGCATACTTCCTCCCAAAAATATCCACACTGAAAAAAAAACTGTAAATTTATTTCGTCACATGGTTGCACGAAATAAAAGCATCTGGATGTAGGTCCTTCATATTCCTAACCGCTTGATCCTCACTAGGGTCGCGGGGGGTGCCGGAGCCTTTCCCAGCTGTCTCCGGGCAGTAGGCGGGGGACACCCTGAATCGGTTGCCAGCCAATCGCAGGGCACACATTGAGACGAACAACCATCCACGCTCACACTCACACCTCGGGACAATTTAGAGTGTTCAATCAGCCTGCCATGCATATTTTTGGAATGTGGGAGGAAACCGGAGCACCCGGAGAAAACCCACGCTATTTTTTAAAAAGTTGACTATATGTGTACTTAGAAAATGTATCTAAACCCAGATGATCGTATCGTGTGCAACCACTTAACAAAATGAAATTCTTGACATTTTTTTTCCAGTGCAGTGCCAATGTACACGTTGAAATCCATTCTCAGCCAGTGTGTCTGATTTAGAGATGCCTAGATTAGAAGGATTTCTAATCAGGCAATTTCTGCTGAGCTGAGAATCAAAAGCTGACGCAAGAAGCACTTAACCGCAGTTCTCATCCTACTGCTGTAACATACAAGCCTCTTTGACCCCCCCCCCCCCCCCCCGACCCCCTCTCCCGTGCCTCGCTCAAGGAATGTGTGTTGTCGTTTGGCCCGTCCGAATCTGGCTTTTTCCTCAGCAACGGACAATGACGAAGACAGAGGATGTGCAGGTTCATGGATCAGGGTCACTGCGATTGCACTCTGTCGCCAAGCGGCTGAGGGACAGTGGTGTTTGTGGACTTCCTCTTCCCAAGCACAAGGGTGAAAGGATGTGTATGATTTACAGTGGCCTTGGAAGACCCCATTTCTTCATGTAAAACAGTTTGACAGGACTTTCGATGAACTTTTTGTTTTATTTATAAACCCGTTTGTTTTCATTATCTTCCCCGAGTTGTGTTTCGCCTTGACTGCAGTGTGATATTTTGCCATTTGGTGTACAAAAGACATTCGTGGCTCGAGCCCCAGCACCCATACGCATACGTAATTGGTTATTGCTGTTTGCAGTTACAAAGAAGGGTAAAATGATGACGGCTCATTATTATTGATTGAATCATTTAAGTCGCTCTAAATAATCAGATGAAACTCTCCAAATAGTGTTTTGGTCATTTGTTGAACAATAATTTTGCAGATTTTTATTTTTGTTTGTTTGTTTTTTGAGAATCTTTTCTTCAATGTTTTCAAACTGCTTCACTGTAAAATGCAAGGAAATTGCTTTTTTTTTTTTAAACCTCACAGTTTCCCCAGTCCATTCATACTCGTGTAATATTAATAAAAGCTGAGATGCATAAGGATAGACCAACAAAAAGCAATGCTGAAAATGATTCGGGGAAACTAGTCTCTCCAAGCATCGGGTAATTTTTGCACATTGAAAGAATCCCAATTGAATCGCCAAGAACGCAAGATTATAAAAAGTCAATCCACGTCGAGCAAAGAAAGACACAAAAAGCTAATCTTATTGTCCTTCATTATTTCATGATCACACAATGAGCCTGATTTGCAGACCAACAGATGTAATGACCGGGTGCACGCAGGAGTGTGTCCGTGCAAGATTTCCGCACAGTTCATTCTTGTAACTGTCTGGGAGAAGTATGCGAGGAAAAAAAAAATGTTCACACAATGAATGTAAGGGTCGTAAACGCTTACTCGATTATTAAAGTAGTTAATTGCACAATCAATTGGGTGTTGGTTGCTCGGTTCATTTTGACTCATGTGCTATGATGTCAAACCATGCTGGCTATGCTTGCTTTCTCTCAATAAACCTCATCTTTCATTCCTTACGTGATTATCTCCACCTTCTGTATTCTTGTCGAATATGGCACAATATGAGTTCATGAGCGCACAAGTAAAGGATGCGCAGCAGGCAATCAACCGGATTATTCCATCCTCACAAAAGAAAATGTCATTGAATGCCCTTTCTAATGGCTCCCCCCAGCACCATTTCTCACCAGACCTGAAGCAACTTTACTGTTGCGGCCATCCAGTTTGACCTCGAAGCAGATTACTCGACTTTGATCCTCAATGTGAAGGCGCTGACTCTGATTCGTCCCATCATGTCTTCGCCGGACCACCTCTTTGTCATTTGCTGTTTGGCAAAGGTTGGCTTGGCATCAGCCAGGCTTTGTCAACCCGTATCCCGGCTCAGTAAAGCCTGGATGAGAAAACGGCCTGGGCAGCAGTTTTTCATGCTCCGCACCTCCCAGTCACGTCAAAGCCCCTGTGCCCTAACCTCACCAGAAAGTTATGCGGCTCCATCCATGCTTTTGAGTGCATTGCTCTCTTTCAATCATTCGGGACATCCATTCCTCAAGTCCGGCCGGGCCCTTTCCTCGATAGTAAGCTGATGTCATGCGTTTAGACTTCACACTCCTTTCGCAACAACATTCAACATTCTTCCAGCAGCACGAGACACCGGACCTATGTAAACGCTGACATGTGGGGCTTTGCTCTGCTGCTGCGGTCTCTCTTATGGCCAGCGGAGAATGAAACGCAACTGCTTCATTTGAACATGCAAAGGTCTTTTCTTGTAACTTGTGGCCGGTATTTTGATGGCAAGAACAAATATTTAGATTCCAATGTAAAATGTGTGTTTATTTTAGAACCACAAGCGGAATGCTGGTATTAACTCAAATCTGAAAAGTTTTGCGTTCTTGACACCCAGCTGTTCTTCCATCTGTTCACACTCAGCCAATTGAGCCAATGTCACCACGTCTGGGATGTAGAATTCATGCCGACCCCCCTCACACACCCACTCACTATGCAAATATACTCTCTTAAATAAGTAAGCACAAATACGCTGAAGGCAAATATACAGTTTTGGAGCCAGGGCAAGAGGAATGTGTGCAACGAAGCCCTGATGACAACCACACAGTGGCTTTTCACAGATACTTTTTTTTTTGTATCACCCTACACGCAGATATATATATATATATATATATATATATATATATATATTTATTTTTTAAGATTTCATGTATGTCTAAAATATTGCAGACATTTAAAAAGCAAGATATTGCTGTCTTTAACATCACTAGATGCTATTCACAAATTTTTGATTACCGGTAGCTTTAAGTTTCAGAATTTATTCTGTCCTTGGACAAAAGCCTGTTTTTGTTTTGTTTTTCATAAATCATTCGTGTGTGAAGAGTATTGGATGAACCTTTAAATGAAAATTATCCTTTTTGTTTCTACTATAAGTGGATTGGATTGGATAAACCTTATTGTCAAATATACTGCATGTGTAACATACAGCACAGATGAAATTTCTTCCCTCTCAACATAAAACAAGTGCCGGTATGACTTTGTGTGTTGCCTGCATGGCGATAAAAAATAAAATAGCAAAGTAGTCTGGGCAAGACACAGCTTATCAGTGAGATGAAAAAGCACGATTGCCTCGGAAAGCAAAAGCTTGCTTGTTTTGACGCACTCGATGCATCAGTGCCTTTAGTTACTGGTTTATTTTATGTAAGAGATGTTATAGATGCAACAAGTCCTGAAAGAGGAACACTCCTGGTTTACGCTCGAGAGCTGTTTAATGGTCCATATTGAATATTTGACATTTGAAGGGTTGAGGCTAAACCCTGGCACTTTTTTTTGTTTGTTTTTTGCAAGGGCTCAGCGAGATCCGATAACGGTCAACAGTGGGAGCATCCACAGGGACTAGCTTCTACACACACACACACACACACACTCACCCACACACAAAGACCATTTTTTAGTGGTCACAGAAATTACAGTCCTTTTTTTTTCGACCGCAGTGGAGGCCAGATTGCTTCTCAAAAGTCCAAACGGCCCCCAGAAACTGTTTGGGAAAAGACTAAAACTATCAAATTAATTGTCAATGAGGTGGAGTCAATTAGATCATATCCCCCCATATATTTATCAATGGCTGTTATTCCAAACCGAAGAGCCAATAAATGATTGTGCCATCTCTTCACATTTTCACATCCATGTTCATAAAAGTAGGTCAGAGGTCCTGTTACAGTGTGCTCTCCGCATCCGTTTTTGCATGTGATGTTCCCAAGGGACGTCGCAATGCCACAACTATTTGTCGAAAAAGCTAGTCAACGTTATTTTGCCACGTATAAATAAAGTATCTGTAGGTAGCTTAGGTTCATCAAGGCTGTGACCTGCACATCTCTTCTCTCACAAAAACATAATCACAACAGTTCTTAAAATATTCTGAGATAATATTAAGGCCATATTAGCCACTTCACTGGGTAACATTTAATGAAGGAGAAGTCTTAAAATGAAAGTGTTCTGAAAAGGTCTTCACAAGTCCTCCTTCTGGGCTTCCTGAAGCCAGAAGATACACTGAAGTATTGTTTTTGCAAGTTAAGGAAGAGCATATCCAGAGCCCCGCTGACCTTGATTTCCGTTTTATTTTAGGAAAGGCAAATACCTTTTTCTTTTTAATCAGTGTTTATTCCCACTGATATTCATATTTTTACTTTACCTCCCATGACCCCGCGCTAGACAAGTGCTATGATGTTCCCCTGCTGTCTGATATTTTTACCCGTGTGACCCACTAATAAAAGGCTTATATCTACAGTCGTGAAGTCATAACCTGGCTCTTTTGATAGCTTTTTGCACTCGTGAACCCGCAGTAAAGCTGGGAGCTGATTGACCGTAATTTACCTCTTAATGATGAGGCTCTTAAGAGAAGCAGACTTGAGTAAAAAAATAAATAAATACCACCTCTTTCCCTTGATCTTCTCTCTCCGACCATCCCGACGTTCCCACTCTCTCGAACTTTTTGACGATGTCAGCGTTCTCCTCCTGTATTCCATCTAATTATCCGCGATCGCGTGTGTCTTCTGGGAGCTCCTCAATATCTCTTCATCAAAGCTGCCAATTGGCTGTGCTTGTTTATCTCTGCCTGCTATTTCCTCATCCGTAACCCTGCTGAGATGTGAGATTGTGGTCCCTAAGGAGTCTTACACTGTAAACTGCCAACTCCAGTCATCGAGAGCATATACGTTTTTTTTCCTCCCTTTGTTGGCTGTATTGTTTACGTTCTACACTATATACTGTAGATTTTCCATCTCACGCTTCCCACACTAGGTTTTCCTTCCTATCATTCTTATTTGAGCATTTTGTGCTTCCTTGCCCATGCACATACATTCGTATCACTCACTCCACATCTGTAGGGGACTATCGGACCCCTCCGGGTGGTTTCTTGGATGGGTATCACACCCGTGTTAACTAACGGTCCCAGAGACCATCAAAGATTTCCCACTTGGAATAAAAAAACTGATTTGCCCTGAGACTCCAGTGAAGGGAGATCGAACTTGTGAATGTGTGTGTGTGTGTGTGTGTGTGTGTCACCTTTTCACCCTATCTTTGTCTGTGTCACAGGTGCCAGGATGGATGAGGCGGAGAAGTACCAACAGCGACTGGAGGCCATCGCTGTGAGTCCACAGAGAGGAGCTGTTTGTTGCTCATACATCATTCAAAATGAGTGGAAAACAATACCAGGCTGCAATGAGCAATACGGGCTGTTGTGATGTTGATATCTGGATCAACAGCGGCCTTGATGCAAACACAGCGGCACTGCCAAAGTCCAATGCAATCGATATGCGATGCTGATTAAGTTCCGAAATCGAATAACTCATCAATTGGTTACGAAGATTGAAACCATCCTAAACCCTTTATTAAGTACAGAGAATATTTTAGGTAACATTTAACATGCTTAATTACAATAGCTACCATTACAATGGTGACCCCACCCTGACCCCCCCCCCCCCAAATGACATGATGTGAGTTATTATTAGCTGAATAACTAAAGTGTCCAAGGCAAATGAAATTAAATAGGAATGAATCAATAGCACCTCTGCTGGTCGCAACAGTTTTGCCGTCCATTGTGTCTCAAGTGCCTCAAGACACGATTCAGCAATTTAATAAAATGGGAGGGGTGGATTCAATTAATCAGTCAATCTGGCGGCTCAGTTATCACTTCAATTTAATTTATGGCTTTCTGGCCTGCATGCCGTCTCCAGGAGAAGCGGCGTCTGTGGGAGGAGCAGGAGCAAGCCAAGAGAGATATGGAGAATGAAAAACTCAGACTGCAGCAGCTCAAGGTCTGACACCTTCAGCAGGATCTTTTTAGATGTCTTATTTCATGTCTCTCTCTCTCTCTCTCTCTCTCTCTCTCTCCCCCCTTGTCTCTCTCATACTTTTCACAATAGACTTCTTCTGGCTCGTTTGGGAGTGGATAGCTTTCGTTGTTTCCTTTTCACACACTCTGAACCTCGCAGCTCTCATGGCTTGGTGTCCTCTCAGAGCAAGTCACAGAGCACCTCCATTGTTCTCACATCATTTCCACATTGCCGTTCCCATTTCCTACTCCACCGTTTTACGCTGCCTTTGGTACATTCCTCAAATTGTTCACTTTGGTGTGTGTGCGTGTGCATGTGTGTGTGTGTGTTATCGTGGATGCAGGTATAGGGCGTCGGTTATCATGATTTATGTCCATCCGCAAGCTTGTTGACGTTTTTTAGTGTAGCCATAAAACGAAGTTGAAGGATGCTTCAATTTTTAATGAGTTAATTCTTCCTACCTAAAGAGACGGCTCGCAGCATTAGTGTTCACAACAGTGCTGCAGTCACAAGAGAGCAGAATTTATCGACAAGTTGTTGTATTTTACCTTGGGCTAAATCTGTCACTGTTAATGTCAGCTGATTGCCATATAATTTTTTTTTTAAAGCGCATCGGTGTGAGCGCCACTCCTGGAATGTTTGGAGATTATTCTGCATGCAGCTAGCTGAAGAGGGCAGGCAAGGTAACAGAGAGGAGCTTGTTCTCTGAGGCAGGAGAAGACAGAGAATGTTTTGTGCCCGTTATAGTTAAAGGGAGGTAGCCAATAACAGTAAGCAGACTTTTTGGAAACATGAGGATGTCGGCTGTTTCGGAGAGTTTTGAGATTTCAGATGCAAGTGGAAAAACGTGTCACTGGGGTGTGCAATCTCCTTGTTGTAGAAACGTGAATTTATTTTGCAGTGCATCTCAAAGTAGAATATCGTGAGGAAGGAAATTAGAATGTTAAATGAGAAACGAAAGTATTTTCAGTCAAGACACCAGCGCCCATTTCATAAACAAATCTGATGAAATGAACACGGCATCGTTACAAAAAATAAAAATAAAACCCTGTGCCTTCACATTTGCACAGTCGCCCAACCGAGTTGCTTTCTGCTGTTTGGATCGGGGAATGCTTTGTGATTTTTATCTTGCGCTCCCCGCGAGCTATAGCTGGCTAGCTAACATACCCTAACGCGAGTTCACTTGGTGTCTGGCGTCCGGGGATAAATTCTTTATAGATCCTCTATTTACTTTACTTGTGACCATTTCCACTGAAAAAAAATTCACAAGTAATCAAGGCTAGTATTATCATTTTGCACTTGGAGATTGTTGTAGTTTACTCAAAATGAACGCACTTTTATTTGATTTCATTATTTGGAGCCAAGAATTGGACCCATGTCATTTTAGTCGTTCGAGTGTGAAGCAGCACTAGTTTGCTGGCATTAATAAAGAACAAAGTGAGACGGCAGACCGCTTTTGTGTGTAAAAACTACACAGCAATCACTTTCATTAAATATTACATTATGCATTTCTTTTGAAGTGCTCCAGTAACATTTGCTCAATGGGGGCGGGGGATGGCTGTAATAAGTCATTTGCAATGAATGTAACACAACGTGTTGTCTTGGGAGATGAGTCCTCATTTGGAGGCATGTTATGAAAGAATAGCTTATCATTTTCTAAGGAGTCAGGAAGTGCCAAAGCAATTCAGCCTTGGAACAGAAGTCCTTTTTTTTTTCTTTTCAGCAGGGGGCATGCAGAGTTAGGCAGTGATCTTTATGAAAAAGATGATAGGGGCTCAGCAGGAGAGGAGACGAACAGCACATGAGGAAACAATAATGAAGAGGAATGTCCGTCCTTTTTCTAATCCGCTTTATCCTCACAAGGGTCGCGGGTGTGCTGGAGCCCATACCAGCTGTCTTCGGCCCGTAGGCGGGGGTACACGCCTTGAACTGGTTGCCAGTCAATCGCAGGGCACCTGTTGACAAACAATCAATCGCGCTCACAGTCACACCTAGGGACAATTTAAAGCACAGGTTTCAAACTCAAGGGCCGGGGGCCAGATCCGGCACACCAGGTCATTTCATATGGCCCGCAAAAGCAAATCATGTGCATCAGCTTGCTAGAATCTGTACTGAAATGTCACATTGTCATGTGTAATAAATAACGTTGAGATTTTGCTAAAATTTTGTGACTCTAATAATTGAACAAAGTATTATAATAACTTCAGTTCCCAGACAAGTGAACAATTAGCCTAGCTTCTTTGATTTCTTCATCTGATATTACTCTTGGATGCCCTGTTGGTATCATTTGGTCTCTTAAATATAAGCTGTCGTACGACGACAGATATCCGCTACATGTGAGGTGTGCTATATTGATCTTCTGGAGTAATCCAACTCTAGATCGTTTCCAATGGTGGAAATGCTTCTTCTCTTCTCACTCGCTCTCGTCAACTTCAAAGTGCCATTCAAGGCAGAGGAAATGGTTAAAAGGCATGCAGAGCAAATCCTTCGATGCTGTTTTGAAATTAGGTCTACTCATGTTCACTGACAGCACACTGATATGATGACGTTACCGATAGTCTGTTGGAAAGCTTTTAAGATGCATTCTTCCCAAGAATTGTGGACTTTTTAAGGCTAATGTGTTCCACTTTTCTAGTATTGTATATGCCTCATCTCTGTGTTCCTCCAGAGGAAGTCTTTGAGAGATCAATGGCTGATGGAGGGAGCTCCTTTGTCCCCATCCACACTCGATTCCCAAAGCCCACACCACTCCCCTCCGTGGTCCTCACAGGAAGTGGGACAGCGCAGGTACGAGCTCAGCCACACTATAGAAAACATGCTCTGCTTGTCGAAATAACACCAAATGCATAACATGTCACAATACTCCCCCCCCCCCCCCCCCCCTTGCTTCTTTCACTTTGTAAGTTGTTCTTTTGAGTATTATGCATGTGATTCCGCTTTGGTGCTGAACACTTTTCTTTGCTCGGCCTGCACAGGACACTGTCGTGAAGACATCGCTCTCAGGATTAAACAGTCATTATTGCTGTAATGTCACCTTGAATGTCCCCTCAAGGAAATGCAAATGAGTGTCATGGCAATCAGCGATGATTATTTGGGCATGTATGT
Source organism: Hippocampus zosterae (assembly GCF_025434085.1). Lineage (NCBI taxonomy): Eukaryota > Metazoa > Chordata > Actinopteri > Syngnathiformes > Syngnathidae > Hippocampus > Hippocampus zosterae. Next base: position 9,338,762 of record NC_067463.1, on the reverse strand, counting down.
CTCTAGGACAGTAAAAAGGGCAGTAACAGTATTTATTGCTCCGTGGCCCCACCTACTGTTGCGACGTGCAATTGACCACACATTATGCCTCTTTTGGGAAAGTGTATCCTCTAGATGGAAACAACACCAAAAAAATGTCAAGACTGTAATTTGTGTGCCAGAGATATTCATTCATGACTGGGCTTTTAATACCTCTAACCCAACTTTTTGATCGTATTTTACATTATTTAAATTTTGAGGAAATGCTTTGAGCCACTCTTTTCTGCTATGTTATAAAATATTGTTAGCCTAACAGTTTAGCTGCATTCAAAAGGGGAAAAAACCCACAATACAGCAAACAAGACGAGTCCAATTGTGAATTGGCATGACCTAGACGCCTTAAAATCGACACAGGCAGGATGAAAAAAAGAAGTGAAATAAACACAATTTTTACACATCTGTATTTTATATTGACATTGTGACAGTAAGTTAAAAATGAGTTGAGCAATTATATTATTCTTCGATTGCAGTTTCTTTGCATCTCTGATTACAAAGTTAATTGTACAAAAATTGAAACCGTACTACAAACAAAAATACAAATTCACTTTGTATATGGTGGTAATTATTTTGAAATGTAACTTATATTTATCAGAAACTAAAAAAGACAAATGTGTACTATATATTTACATATAAAAAATACACCATGTACCAAAATAAATATTTTATGACTATTTGAGTGTATAGCAAAGTTTGTAGCGCTACTTTACACAAAACGGAGCATAACATTCACAGTTGTGATGAAGAGCTGTTCTGGATGGTGCACCGGTATCATAAATGAGTGATTCTCAGTCTCAGGATGTTTTTTATTTTTTTTATTTTATTTTTTTTACAGCAAGTACCACTAAAAAAGTACTTCTCCCAGTACTACCATCATCGCCAACATGAAAATGCAGTAGCGCAAAAGGCCTGAGTGTGAAATAAAATTTAAGTCATTAAACTTTTAGATCCACTCTTTCACGCTTCTTTTCAGTAGTGCACAGTGTCGATATTGTGTTAAGAACCTGCGGTGACGCACCTTATGATCATAAAAATCGTACCACTGCGCTGTTCTTCACTCGTGCATTTTGCTCCTGGAGCACTTTCTGTCATGTAAGAGCATTTCATTGCTCTGGCTGTCACTATACATCTCTGCTATAGATAGATGAACTGCAATGTATTTACAATTATTCAATAATCATTTGCAGACAAATAAAGTGAAATTAGGGCGGCCCGGTAGTCCAGTGGTTAGCACGTCGGCTTCACAGTGCAGAGGTACCGGGTTCGATTCCAGCTCCGGCCTCCCTGTGTGGAGTTTGCATGTTCTCCCCGGGCCTGCGTGGGTTTTCTCCGGGTGCTCCGGTTTCCTCCCACATTCCAAAAACATGCATGGCAGGCTGATTGAACACTCTAAATTGTCCCTAGGTGTGAGTGTGAGCGTGGATGGTTGTTCGTCTCTGTGTGCCCTGTGATTGGCTGGCAGCCGATTCAGGGGTGTCCCCCGCCTACTGCCCGAAGACAGCTGGGATAGGCTCCAGCGCCCCCCTAGTGAGGCTCAAGCGGCTTGGAAGATGAATGAATGAATGAATGAATGAATGAATGAATAAAGTGAAATTGGATAATTTCCAGAATTGCCCCTGATGATCACTCATAGCGCTCTTGGATGCTCCGGTAAACTGGTTGGGAATCACGATGGTTGTCGATTAAAGGGTCGCCATGGGAGATGATTTTTGCATGATTACAAGCCGGAGGGCCATTTATATGATTTGAAGATGTGATTTTTTTTTTTTTTTGGTAAACTGACAGCGTTGGATTGTTTTAAATTGTAGATGTGTGTGTGTGTGTGCTCTCATATTTAGGTTGCTATCACGGAATGTGGGATTTGCAGGGGAGGATGAGAAAGAACAGATCACACGGGACCAAACAGTGAGCGACACAGACACACGCGCACGCACACAATACGCCTACATTGTGAACAAAAGCTGGTAGAATGTGTGTCAAACAAGACTTTGCTATCATCTTCCATTAGGAAGCTTTTCTCACATTTGCGTTCATGCCGTTGTCATTTGAATAATACATTTTCTGCCTACGTGCTTCTTTTGCAGTAATGCCCATATTTTAAACCGAGAGATGGAGACTATCTCTCTCATTGCTGTTTCCATTTCAGTGTTGTATAAATACAGATACATTGTGCAGGGTTGTTTCCCACCACTGATGTCATGTTGTTCTTCACACGGCAAACGGCTCTCAATGGAGTTGAAACTGCTTTCTATTGAGCGCACGGGTCTCTGCCGCATCCCCGCATTTAAAAAAAGAGAAAAAATGTTGACAAATAAGCCGCCTACATGTACAGAATTTCACATACAAAAAGCAAGAGCATGCCGCCCCTTCTGGCGTGCACATATTGGCCTTAATGTGGCAGTCGTGTGACACAGGTAAGAGTTGTCAGTAAACACAAGTTGAAGATAATATGCCCGGTCATACGTTTATATGTCGTTTTTGTGTGTTACTGTCGCGTTTGTGTTAAACTAGCAGTTGTTTACAACTACAGCGATACCAATGCTCATTTCCTTTGGCCCTTTTATGTCGTTTCCCCATTGTATGTTAGCAATAAGCTAGTGGGTTTATGCTATGCTAATGATATTGGTAGTCCCAATAGTTGAAAATAATTTGAATGACAATTTCTGAATTATTAACCCGCTTGAAGCAAGAGTCTTTTTTTAACCCCCTTTAAAAATTAAAATGATAATCAATTAACATGGATTTTAAGGTCCTGGGGTTTAAAAAGAAAAGAAAAGATGTAAATCAGGTGCATTCATGTTTAAGGTGCAGGTGTTAACAGCTGAGAAAAACATTGCATCAGCATGTAGTGAAATCAGCATAGCAGTTACGTAAACAGCTGAACGCTTCAATTCCGGGTAAGCTGCTAATGACCATGGTTCTTTTTTTTAAAAAAAATAAAGAAAAAAAAACACACACACATTTTTAGGTTTCTTTAAATATATTGCCACATCTTGACCCTTTGAGAAAAAAATGAAACTGTTCTGTTGATTCGTGATGCAGGCAGCGTTGAAAGCGTCTATGACCTTTACATCAATTTGACAACGACAAATCCTGCCTGATAATCAGTCACTGGGCACGCTGAGTGTAATTGCCAGAAAATGTCTAATAGTGAAATAAGCTTGAACGTGCTCAAAAATGTTCATAGTCTTTAAAGCAAGGCTGGTCTTTGTGTTCATGTGTACAAGCTTTCCTTTTAGATATCCTTTAAACTTTATGATGATGCTTTATGAAATCATATAAGGGAAACAACAAAGGACAAACTCCTCTAATTTTGTGGTTTGTGGTGCGTATTGATCAGCTTGATCACAGTGGAAAAATTTCTTTGCTGCTGTGCATTGGGAATTTCTCCATTGCGAGACGAATAAAGGTTTTCTTATCATATTTCCCCCAACAGGAAGATTTGGACATGGACGCAGGAGATATGGGTAAGCTGGAGCCTTAATTCTTTAGTTAGAATCACCATTTACAATGCACATCAAAAAATAAGAGATCATCTTCAAGACATGTTCAAATGGATGTGTTCATTTCAAACATCATGAAATGTTTTAACAGCCACGCAATGTTGACAAGCGCAGGCTAACGACCGTCTGACCATTCCTTCAAATGGGTGATGTTTAGATTTAAAAGTATGTTGGGTGACTGTTATTGGAACAGTTGAAAGTAAAATGTCGAGACGACAAGCCAAAGACATTACGTGTGGACCAACACGCACATGTGACAAGCGCCTCCTGAATTGCTCAAGCAGGGAGCAAACTCCATTCGCCCCCAAAACAATCCAGAGGTAAAAGTGAAAACTGTCTTCTGTCATGTTTTAACTCGTTCCGGCGGCAAGCCAAGCCTCCCAGTTGCAATGCGTATATTTGGCATCTCGAGGCGTCGGCTGTGAATTTGAGATGTAATATTGTGAATTTGGATTTGTTTCAAATCATAAACATTTTAAATTTTTTTGTATTAGAAATACATGGGCCAACATCACTCTTGTGTATCCGGGATGCCGTTTATTCTGGTTGCATGTTATTAAGCCTCTTTTTATGGTTATGAGTTTTATGAACATGAAATTGTTTTGATGATCTTTTAGGAAAGTTTTATTTTGTTCATTTTCACTAATTATGATCATCTTGGTCTGTCCACCCTGTCATTATTGGGTAACTGCCCCTTTAAGAAATCCTCTGACGTTTTCAGTGGCATATTTACCTAAATTTCCTCTTCCGTGCGAGGAGACGGAAACATGAGCGATAACAGATTAGATGTTTACAGTTGTGTAGTTATTTTTATCATATTAGGTGTGTAGTTTCGCTCTGTCCGAGTGAAATATCAATTGAAATACTGTAAAAACCTTTCTGAAATCAAATGAGCATTCTGAAATTCAACATATTTTTGTTTCGGCACAGTCAGCTTGCTAACTGAATGTTGCAAAGGTCTACCATGTGCTCATAAAAAGTCAAAATTAGCCAAAAATGTCCACTGTCGCCAAGCTGACATGTAGGTGTTTATACTGTACATACATTATCAGCTTACAGTTAATGTATGTTTTAATGGCCAGGAGCTTGTCCAACATGCGTATCTAACAGCATCTACTTAATACAATGAATATGAATTAATTTGCTGACCATGTTTTTTTTTTTGGTCTTGTTAATTAATAGAGAAATGTGTTGTTGGGAACACTGACATGTTGTTGGCAAAAGAGCCTTTAATTGTAATCGGGCAACGTTGCTGCTTCACTGTCACGGAACGTGTTTTGCTAAGTAACCGCAGCGCTTTTTTTTTTTCTCCACTCTTATATGAAATGCTTTAAAAGAGAGGGAAATTAATCACACTCATGTCTTCAGGGACAGTAGAGGATCATGTCATGAAGGCGATCCAGACATTGCGGGACGAAGACGCCTCTGTTCTGATAAACGGCGAAGGGGACTTGAAATCGGGCCTCAAACAACATTGCGAAGACGCTTCGGAGAAGCCCGTCATCACAAACGGACCAAGTGGAAGCATCCTCGTTGAGAATCATGGACAACACGATGCTCCTCGAAGCTGCATGGAGATGGAGGAAGGGATCGTGGCCATGCGGGCCGAACGCGTCGTCATCTCAGATGATGAGGAAGTTGCGCATCAGGAGGAAGGAGTGACTGTGGAGGAGGTACAGGTAGCTCCAGAAGCTTTGAAAGAGTTGGCAAAGGATGAATTGAGTGCGGCGAAACGAGCCGGGATTAAGCGCGAAGAGACAAAAGACGAGGACATCGAAGCGGAAACTACAGCCTCCGTGCTGCTGCAGTCCTGGGCCGATCCTCTGGAGGCCGAGACGAAAGACGAGGACACCAAAGCGGAAGCGTCACCAACTGCGCTGCCACAGTCACCAGCCGGTCCCCTCGAGGCCGTTCAGGTGACTCCCGTGCCGGTCTACTCGGAACCATACTGTCCTCCTCCGGAGGAGGCACCACAAGCCCAGGAGGATGTCGAAGCCATGACACCAGCATCAGAGGTGCTCGACATGTCCTCAAAAGCCCAAGGCGACGCCCTCATCCCGCCCCCTCAGTTCCAGGAAGTTTCCCTCAGCGACCCCACCGAGAACCACAGAACTGAGGCGCGACCCGCCGAGCAAGCGCCCCTCCTGGAGGAGGCCAAAGCCCCCGAAGTGCAAGATGACATCGCCACCGATAACCAGTCGGCTTCCACAGAGATGCGGGCGGAGGTCATGCCGGCGCCCAAGAAGAAAGCGTGCCAGTGCTGCTCAGTCATGTGAACGCAACAAAGATACTAACACAACGCTTTTGAGTTTGCTCTCATCAAGTAAGTATTAACGCTTCCTTTATGTATTTTTTTTTTTAAATAATAAAATTCCACTGATCACAATCGCCCTGAAGTCCACTCGAAAAGGTGCACTTCAGGTTTTACACTCATCGCCGTGATGAAATTTGTGTTGCGCTAACTTCAGTAGGTCACTGATCCTTTAAAAAGAATTCAGGTGAAATTTTAGTGTATATGTTTTTGTAGCGTAAACTTTGCAATATTTTAAAGGGGCCATACTGTAATATCTTACAGCACCGTAGTGGTCGGTAATTGCCACTGCTGCTTTAAAGTGTCGTCGGGTTCCAGTAAGGTCCCCATAGAAACGTATTAAACCTTGAAGAAATCCAGATGTCAATTTTTAGCTAATTTAAATGAGCCACTCCACTGTTTCTGTCGCCATTGTAGGCGATTATAACCATTACTAATGATATTCTAAAATGACTTTTGGTCTCTTTGAGGCTCTGATGCACCTTCAGTTTGAGTTATGTCAAACTTGATTATTGGAGTGTGAAATTTGTGAAGCAACTGCATTTCATGCTAAATGGGAGCAACAACAAAAAAAGCGTTATTATTTTTGTTCTCTGTATTGTCCGCACCCTTTATTTTATTTTTTTTTCCATCACACGATACAGTCCACAATGGAGGTGTTGATGTTTTGTTTTTAACCACCTTCTCTGTTCGGTAACGATGTCTGGATTTTTTCCTGAAAATAAACTCAACCCAAATCATTTTAATGCAGTGTGATGGAAAAGACTATCACAAATTATTTGTAATATTTGATTGATTTCAATGTAAATACAAACGTTTTGTGTTGATTTGAGAGGTTCATAGAGAATATTTTTCTAATGAAGGGGCTTTATAGCAGAATTATTGAAGAGATTTGGGGATTGCTCAGTGGCTTTTTTGTCTTTTTTTTAAATATTAGCAAGGTCCCACATAGTTGAGTGGTGTAATAAAAGTTACATATATTCATTCATCCCAATTATGAAAGTCTATTCCTGTGGATCGCTCTCATTTAACACATTTTTACTGAAGTATGAATTTTTGTATTTAACCGTATCACCGTACGTGCGCGACGACATGCATTTATAGCACATGCGGAAACCATGTTGGGATTTGTATCATCGTCAAGTTTTTGAAATGTCTTCATTAATTATTAAACGGACACATGAGTCATTGTGTAAGTTTTGTGTGGTGGAATTGAGCAAAAGGTTTTTTCCCCGCCTTTTGGACTTTTTCCAGATGGAACCAATTGTTCGAATGTGCTTTCACGATCCATATCGACGCCGTCCAATGCAAAGCCGCTATCTCCGGGCGCCACCTGATAAGCAGGATTTAAACCCACCACGTGTCGTCCTGTGAACAGACTTTGCACAAAGTGGTTACGTAAGCCATGTGATTTTTGCACTTTTTTTGCGATGATGAAAGTAGTTTTCAATGAATGGCCCACAAAAGTTACTAAAGCGCAGGGTTTTTTTTCCTTTTGTTTCACATTTCTTGGACTGGAAGGCAGACTTCAAATCTTATAATTTTCTCAAAAATCCACAGTTCACCTTCGACTTTCGGTTGTGCTTTCTGACCGTGAAACTATTTTATGTGGTACAGGGTGACCAGAAATCTGGCATGAAATGTCGTACGTAATAAATCAACACTTGTTGGCAATTAAAGGGCAAAGACGGGATGCCGGCTGCTTAGTTTGTTGTCTGGATGACAACCGGTTCAGGGTGTCCTTCGCCTTTTGCCCAGAGACAGCTGGGATAGGCTCCAGCATGCCCTGCAATTCTTGTGAGGATAAAGGGCAGTGGCGATTGCTCTCGGACTGCAAGGGAAGCTCAGCTTCTCCTAAAATGTCAAAGAATAAGTGATGAAATATATTAATGTAAATTTCATTGTGTGTACATGTCATTGACTAAATATGAGCTACAACGGTTACGACGTTTAGCGACACTCTTTGTTGTAAACAACTAGCGACAAATTAATCTTTTATTTCTGGTGGGTTTTATTGTAATTCCTGTAGTTGTAGGACTGTAAAAGACGCCTTGTTGGTATGACAGGGTCAAAGATCATTTTCTTGAAAAGGAACGGAGAGTAGTATTCACGTACAAATAAACGGATACGGCCAAAATGGAGCTTCCCCTCTTTGACAGACCAGCATCCGCCACTGATAAAGGGGATCAGAAAATAGATGGATGGATGTCTGTCCATGAATACCGACATTCTGCGCATCCGTTTCAGATCACGTCTTGGGGGAATGTGCCAATTAGAATAAGGAGTTGCACACCTGCTAACGTGCCATTTAGTGGAATGACATGCACCCTTTATTTTCTCCATAAGTAGGAAGGGATCTCTCAAATTTTGTCACTTTGTGACTGCTTTGTTTGCCACCATTGTTTGAGTTCTGTGAATCATTTGGTGAGTGGGACTTTGTCTGTCTGCGTTTTGTTTGAACTGTGCAACTGGGTGCATGTATAAAAGCTACCTTCGGCTACGATCACCCGCACATCACGAGATGTGACAGACACCTGTTTCCGCATCCCAAAGGCTCACTCACCATCCTCGCTCCTTCGCAATGATTCTTTTGGCGTGCGCGGTCGTTGTGGCCTGCTTGCTGTCAGGCACCACTTGCGCCCCTCTGGCCTGCGAAAATTTGGTTCGTCCTCCAGTGGGCTTCCCTCTTGACCACCTGGAGGGAACATGGGCCTTGGTCGCCGGCAGTTTGAACCGATCGGTGGATGAAGACGCCCTCAAGACCAGAGACAGTGTCACTTTCATCTCGAGCAACTCCACCTTTGTCCAGCGTAACCGCGTTGGAGACAAGTGCCAGTCGTCTACGCTCAACGTCACTAAGCAAGGCCACGTCATGACTCTGACAGGGGCCAACTATGTTTTTACCGCTACCTTCCTTCATACTTCCTGCGAGACCTGTCTGCTGTTCCGCTTTGACGTGCAGTCGGCAAGCCACACCACCACAGACCTCTACATTCTGAGCAAGAAGCGAGAGCTGGATGCCGGCGAGAAGGAGGAGTTCATGGCTCAGGCAAAGTGTCTGGGCTTACCTGAACCCATCTGGATGGATCCCACCAAGGAGCTTTGTCAGTCCTGATTGATCCAATAAACCTGTTGACGCACACTTTGCTTTTGTGTTCCTGCAAACATTTAAATGAGGTCTTAAGAAATGCACTTTTGCAAAGTAAAACATTTGTTTCAGGGCGGGGGGGTTGTATCTTAAAAACTCGTTGCCTGGATAGTATGTTTGTTGTGCTCTGCTCGTGAGTATTTAACCCCCCAAAAAAGTGTCAAAATTTACATCACCTCGCTCCATTCTCAATCCCCCTTCTCGATGGAAATTCTGGTGAGCGGTGCAAGCATGTAAACGGGAACGAGAACCTACGAACATCATAAAACCATCTGGACACCGCACGAGCTGAGGCGCGCATGTGTACAAGGTTGGCCATCCTGGCTCTCACTTCCACAAGTTACAAAATAAACACAACGTATTAGTACAGCATTTGCCGTTTCTTGACCGGCTCCATTGTCCAATATTTAATGTCTTCATCTTGCATTTTGGGTTAATGACTGTCCTTTAGCGCTACAGTATTTAACATTGTAATGCCTCCCAAAATATATGGGTGTATGCACGATGAAAATTTACATGGTTAAAAGTCTGCATTTCATTGCCAGTTTGCTTTAACTGTTGTGTCGGGAAATCATGACAAGAACAACATATTTAACGTTTAGAATGTTTCTGTATCTCTTGCAATTTGGATAGTTAGGTATTTCACCCTAATTCTAATTACTTTAGTACAATTTTTATCAAGAGAAGTTCATATTTAAAGATAATACATCTATATTCGACGCAAGGGCAACTCGTAATATCTATCAGCACAGATTTTTTTTACCACAAAACCACACCGATGACGGCGAACACCAATCCAAATTACCGACATCATGCGATTGCGCGCCTCCGGTCGCGTCTTGGAGGCGTGTGCAATTGAAGAAATGAGTTGCACGCTTTCTAAAGTGGTATTTAGTAGAATGAGAGTGTTTTGTCATTTATGTGACTGCTTTATTTGTCGCCATTGTTTGACTTCTGTGAATCATTCGGTGAGTGGGACTTTGTCTACGTTTTGTTTGAACTGTGGAACTGGGTGCATGTATAAAAGCTACCTTCAGCTACGACCACCCGCACATCACGAATGTGACAGACACCCGTTTCCACATCCCATAGGCTCCATCAATACCCTCCTTCCCAATGATTCACTTGACGTGCGCGGTCGTTGTGGCTTACTTGCTGTCTGGCACCACTTGCGCCCCTCTGGCGTGCGAAAATCTGATTCGTCCTCTGGTGGACATCCCTCCCGACCACCTGGAGGGAACATGGGCCTTGGTCGCTGGCAGTTTGAACCGATCGGTGGATGAAGACGCCCTCAAGATCAGAGACAGTGTCACTCTCTTCTCGTCCAACTCCACCTACGTCCAGCGTAACCGCTTTGCAGACAAATGCCATTCGTTCACGCTCAACGCCACCAAGCACGGCCACGTCATGACTCTGACAGGCGACAGCTATCTTTTCACCGCTACCTTCCACCGTACTTCCTGCGCGACATGTCTGCTGTTCCGCTTTGACGTGGAGGCCCCAAGCCACACCACCACAGACCTCTACATTCTGAGCAATAAGCGAGAGCTGGGTGCCGGCGTGAAGGAGGAGTTTGTGGCTCAGGCCAAGTGTCTGGGCTTACCTGAACCCATCTGGATGGATCCCACCAAGGAGCTTTGTCAGTCCTGATTGATCCAATAAACCTGTTGTTACACACACTGCTTTTGTGTTCCTGCAAACTTTCAAATGAGGGGGCAAAATTTACATCACCTATTGATATTGTCAATCCCCCTTCTCGATGGAAATTCTGGTAAGAGGTGAAATCATATAAACAAGACCGAGAACAGACGAACGTCAAAACGTGATCTGTGAACACCGCGCGAGTTGAGGCGCGATTGCCCAGAAGGTCGGCCATGCTGGCTCACCTCCACAACTGACAGTTAACTTTCTGAACGCCTCCGCAATCAGCGGTGCCATTTCGTAAACAGATTATATATAATATGACGAGCTGCCCTCTCGTCTAATATATTTTTATTACTGTAAATATGGAGCTATTAAAATAATGCACTAAAGAAATTGGAATTAGGACGAACTATCTAACTCTATCCATACTACTAAAGATAGAGAAGCGTACTTTTTTAGAAGTTAAAAGTTTTTTAATCCAAAGCCAGCATAAATAAAAAAAAACACTTCTCAATGCCGCATGAAAATTACTAAATCGAGCAAACGAGCAACACGGCTAGACATAAGACCCCCCCGCCCCCCTCCTCAAAAATGAGGAACCGTCTAATCAAAAAACAAAAGCGCTATACCATCCTAAATATTAAGGCGTGTTTGTTTTAACTACTTTCAATGTCCTGAAAGTCACAGCCTCCTTTATCAAAATAAAATCGTGGGTGATATTTCACAATTTATGACCTGAACTGTTTAGCAGAAGTGATCAAAGTATTAGTACATCGTTTGCCGTTTCCTGTCCGGCTCCATTGTCCAATATTTAATGTCATCATCTTGCATTTTGGGTTCATCGCTGGTTGCTCACCAGATAGAGGTCGGTGCTGTCCAGACCTTCCACTTTGAAGGTAAACACCAAGCAGTCCGGACAAGGAGTGGAGTAGAAGGTTCCCGCCATGCCCATTCCCATGGCCTCGAGGGACAGTCAGTCCTTTTGAGATACTCAACGTTGAAATGCCTCCCAAAATATGTGGGTGTATTCACGATGAAAAATTACACGGTTTAAAGTATGCATATTACTACTAGTTTACTCTAACTGTTGTCTCAGAAATCATGACAACAACATATCATTTAACGTTTTAGATTTGTTTCTATACCTCTTGCAATTTGGATAGAGTTTGGTATTCAATTCTAATTATAATTACATCTTTAAAAATAATACATCTATTTTAGACGCGAGAGCAACTCGTAGTCATTTCTCAGGACAGAAATTTGTTACCACGAAACCGCACCGATTACCGCGAATAAGCTATTTTGACTGGGTGTGTTTCCCGTAGTTTGCCATACAAAAAAAACACCGACATTGTGCGCATGCGCGCGTCTTGGAAGAGCGTGCAATTAGAGGAATGAGGTGCACACTTGCTAACGTGCCATTTAGTGGAATTAGATGCATCCTTTTGTTCCTCTATAAGTAGCAAGCGATCTTTCGTATTTTGTCATTCATGTTCATGTTCTGCTTGACTTTGGCGAATCAAGTTGGTGAGTGAGACTTTCTTTGACTTTTTGATTGAACTGTGATCTGTGTGTAAAACAAGAATCGGAATCAGAATCATCTTTGTTGGCGAATTATGTAGAACATGCAAGGAATTTGTCTCTGGTAGTACAGGTTACACAAGTATTATTAATAACGAGCAACAACGATAAACAAGAACATGACTAATAAGTATCGAAAGACTTTTCGTCATGGAAGAGTACCAGCCAATGACAGCTGTGAGACGATGCGTGAAGTATCAAGCAGAGCTATGGTGATAAATGGTAGAATACAATGACCGTTATACAGTTGGTGCTATCTTGGGCTATCTATGACTGTGCGCACATCACGAATGTGACAGACACCCGTTTCCACATCCCATAGGCTCCATCAATACCCTCCTTCGCAATGATTTACTTGACGTGTGCGGTCGTTGTGGCTTGCTTGCTGTCTGGCACCACTTGCGCCCCTCTGGCGTGCGAAAATCTGATTCGTCCTCTGGTGGACATTCCTCCCGACCACCTGGAGGGAACATGGGCCTTGGTCGCTGGCAGTGTGAACCGATCGGTGGATGAAGACCTTCTCAAGACCAGGGACAGTGTCACTCTCTTCTCGTCCAACTCCACCTTCGTCCAACGTAACCGCGTTGCTGACAAGTGCCAGTCGTTCACTCTCAACTCCACCAAGCAAGGCCACGTTGTGACTCTGACAGGAGGCGGCTATCTTTTCACCGCCACCTTCCTCCATACTTCCTGCGAGACCTGTCTGCTGTTCCGTTTTGACGTTGAGGCCCCAAGCCACACCACCACAGACCTCTACATTCTGAGCAAGAAGCGAGAGCTGGATGCCAGCGAGAAGGAGGAGTTCGTGGCTCAGGCAAAGTGTCTGGGCTTACCTGAACCCATCTGGATGAATCCCACCAAGGAGCTCTGTCAGTCCTGATTGATTTAATAAACCTGTTGATGCACACTCTGCTTTTGTGTTACTTCAAAGTAAAGTAACAAGCTACTCTTGAAGAGTAGCTCGTTTAGTTTCACACTTGGTGGGTCGAAGACGGCTCCTGTATTTATCCACACAGGAAATTCTCAATGTTGCCAGTCAGTTAAAATGAATTATTCACTGCACAAACGGGTGAAACAATTCTTTTACCCTTTCCCATCAGTTACGCTACCCAAAATGCATTAGTCTACAAAAGTCCAAATGGCTCTTTAAAAATGTCATGAAAGATGGCTTTTGCGTACTGATGCTAATGTGCAGTGGTTTCGCATGGGGAAACGATTCAAATTAAAATAAAAGCAAAACAAAAAAATTGCAGAATGACAGCTTGCATCTTATAAAACTTGCAAGTTGAACCACTTGTAGCTCTATGGCACCACTAGTTTTCAAAATGCAGGAATTGGTTCGCAGTGGGAGAGTGTGGAACTAGCTTACATGTTGATGCCTTTTTTTTTTTTTTTGGCTGCAAAAGTTTGACAAGCGCTGCTCTATTGGATTTCTGTGAATCATTCAACTGCTGTGTGGTGAAACCGGTCTATATAAGTGACCAGCAGCTATTCCCAAGTGAGCGTGCTCGGTGTGACCCAGGATACCAGGATGATCGTGTTGGTGTGCTCAGTCGCTTTGCTCTGTTTGCTGCCCGGCAGCCGAAGCGCTCCCCCGACCTGCGACCAGCTGATGCGACCGCTGGTCGGCATGGCTCCCGGTCACGCGGCGGGAAGCTGGGCCGTGCTTGCTGCCAGCATGACAAACATGGCGGACGAAGTCCTCCTCCGGCAGAGAGACAGCATCACTTTCCACGCTTATGACTTCACCTGCATCCAAGCCAACCGCTTTGGAGAAGAGTGCAAGTACTACCGCCTCAATGTCACCTTGAAAGGAAATGTCGTGTCCCTCGAGGCTATGGGAATGGGCATGGCGGGAACCTTCTACTCCACTCCTTGTCCGGACTGCTTGGTGTTTACCTTCAAAGTGGAAGGTCTGGACAGCACCGACCTCTATCTGGTGAGCAAGAGGCGAGAGTTGGAGCAGAGCGAGAAGGAACATTTTGCGGCTCAGGCCACGTGTCTGGGCTTGCGCGAGCCCATCTGGATGGATCCCACCAAGGCGCTTTGTGAAAAGAAGCCAGTTGAGGAGGTCACGGTCTACGGTCCTGACTTTATGCTACCTGAATAAAATTGTTTATTCATCCATGCAGCCACTCTTTTCTTTCTTTCCATACATGACATCAGGCACCCAAACTCTCGGAATACAACTCCCTCCTCCCCCAATCGGTCTAACGTAAAACCCTCAAAATTATAAAATGTAATCAATCAAATCACAGAAAATCCACTAGCTTGATGCTAACACTGTCGTAACAAACGCCAACACACAAACAACATGCGCTGAAGAGGTAGCAATACTCGGACATTCTTGATCATCTGCAAAAAAAGACTAATATACAGTTACGAAAACCCCTGTGTATTATACTGCCCCCTGGTGGGCAGAAGGAGCAACATATCAATGGGTTTGACCAAGTGGTAATTTTTTTTCTCTTACGTCATTGTTTTATTACTATTCTATAAAGCAGGGGTCACCAAACTTTTTGAGAGTGAAAGCTAGTTCATGTGTCCTGATTGTGTGAAGGGCTACTAAATTGATACACGTCTAAAATAACATTTGTACAAATTACATTTAATAATATTAGAACATTAGCTAGCTACATGTATACTGTAGCTAGCTAGTTAGATAGCTAAATAGGTAGCTATAGAATCTATAATACTGCCCATGTTTGCATTTTTAAATCATAATTTCTACGAGCAAATCACAATCCTAGCACTGGCGGGCTACTGGTGTGGTCCTCACGGGCTACCTGGTGCTCGCGGGCACCACGTTGGAGACCCCTGCTATAAAGTATTTGCAAGAGAGGCCTGTGTGTGTGTTTTGGCTGGAACGTATTGCCATTTCAATGGGTAAAGATTTTGATGCTGGTGTTGTGATATCACAAATATTGTCACGGAGCAAATTACATTTGTGTTTCAAGGTACTACTGTAATTTTCAGTGGACGTTTTTTTTTAAATTGTGAATGTTTTATAAATGCTATAAAAAGAAAGTGGATGGATGGATTCTCGATCTGCAATTGACTGGCAAGCAGTTCAGTGTTCCAGCCTTACCGTTCGAAGTCAACTGGGATAAGCTCCAGCACCTCCACGACCCTCGTGAGGATAAGTGGCTCAGATAATGGATGGATTGAAGAATAATCGATTATTAATAAGTCTCAATAAAATATTGATACTGAAATGTATTCCATAAAATGTGGAATGTGTGAAAAAAAATCCATATTAATAAACATAAAAAAACAAACGCACAAATTAACAGTAGTAATACCAATGTTTTATATATGTTAACCAACAGCAACAGGATCTTTTATTATACAAAGTATCATCAATATATAATTGTAATGCTCAAAACATTAAAAACTCAACATCAAAAAAAGTGTTTCCATAATTTCCAGTTATTAAATAAAACATGCTGTACATTTGGCTCAATACAATAAAATATAAATGATATACTGTACATACATTTTATTGAATTGTATTTCATTTGACTTGAAAATGATGAAAAGATGGCCGGATAAATTACTCAATCACGGGATCAGAGGTGAAATTAAATCGTCACAGATTGAGCTATTGCAGCATCGCAGAACAGATTGCAATGTTCTCGTTATTGCTTCATGTTACTTCCAAGCACGGGGCGATGGAATTGGGACTTTAGTTCTTCTGTTGATTTGTATTGTGAAACTACAGGCGTCCGGTCAGCCAAAGCAAGCATCAATGTCCTCTTCACAAGACTTTCAGCAAAAGGTGGGGTGTACCCTAAACTGGTCTTCAGGCATTTTTAGAACATAGGTGAAGACAGACGGACCCGGAGCAGGATTATAAGGGGGTCGTTTGGGGTTTTTCATTATGCTTCGTTTTTATTTCATTCGGAGTTTTGTTCTCTAAATTCAGTGAGTAACAAGTAACATTTCAGAGCAGGTTCCTTTTTATTAGGGTTTTTTTATGCAACGTTTTTCTTTGCTTGAGTTATAATTTGAGGTTTACATACGAATGTGTATATGTATATATTTGTGTGTGTGTAATATATATATACACACATGCATATTTGTAAAGTGCAATTTTTTAATGTCAAATACTGTAAAATAAAATAAACTACAATTCTCAAATGGCCTTTTGAGTTTTCCTCATACAATACCAGAATCAAATGAACCCCAAAAGCTCATGTATGATATTAACTGACATGGACAAAACCGAAGGACATTTTCACTGAAATTAGTTAATTTTAATTGTTACAAACATAAATTGTAGTTTCCGTTTGTTAACTTCAAAGCATTTTCATAGTTGTTTTGTTAAAATTAAAAAAACACATTTTCATTTTTTAAATTTTAGTTCATTTTCATGACAATAGCCTGGGCCGGAGAAAGCGCACAAAAGTTCGGTGAGTACATGAAAATTCCATAAATGACGACCAAAGTTCGGATTCGAACCCCCAATCTTAGAACTGTGAGTGAACCCATTTTAACTTCTTTGTTGATTGTTTCTTTGTTGTTTTTGTTTACGTCATGTATGATTAGAATAAAAGAAAAAAAATCACGTGTGACCTTTGAGAAGGAAAGACTGCGCATCAGTAAACTACATCTTTGACGTCACTTCACACATCGTCTTGATGGACAACATAAAAGAATGATTAATATTTGTTTGTGTGCTTTGTTGCGGGAAATACTTTTGCTGCACCCAGTGTCAACAAAGAGTCATAGTCCAACATGACCCTGTGGAGTTTAGTATTGCACAAGTCAAATCAACTATAAAAGCAGTCCGCTCTCTTATTCCTGCAAGAAACATTGGAAAGTCAGCAAAGGACATGCATCCAGTCGCCGCGTTTGTTCGGTGGGTTGTGTTGGCGTGCACCTGGTGGTGCTTTGTCCGCTCAGCTCCTTTAGCTTGCGAAGACCTGATCCGGCCTCTAGATGGAATGGAAGCTGGACTCCTGGCCGGCCGCTGGGCTCTAATTTCGGGCGGTTTTATCGACCCTGCAAAACTTTCCTACTTCAAGCGCAGAGACAGCGCCAGCATTGATGTCAGTGTGAGCCCCGGCGGTGACATTTCCTATACGCCCAGAGTTCACATGGAAGGAAAGTGCTATTCCAGCACCCACAACGTGACCCTAGAGGGCAGCACTCTTCATTTCCAGGACGAGTCCAGCCTCACCGTGACCTTGGTCTACACGTCGTGCCAGGACTGCTTGTTGTTGCGCTATGACGACAACAACACGGTGATGCGCGCCTACCTGTTCAGCAGGAGACGGGAGGTGACCCAGGAGGAGAAGGCCGAGTTCACGGCGCAGGCGGCGTGTCTGAACATGCTTCCGCCCGCTTGGCTGGATCCCAAGAAGGAGCTCTGTCCTGTCGGAGAACAAGAGCCTTGTGTCACTTCGTCATAATACAGCTCATAAATTCTTTGTCCATTTTGTTGCATCGCATTGAGAATAAATTTTTTGCAACACAATAGTGTGTCGAGTGTGATTTATTATGCTCAAGCAGCCTGCGCAATTACAATAAACCTCTTTCGCGGGGGTTACATTGCATCTGGAAAGTATTCGCAGTACTTCAGTTTTACACCCTCATTCCAAAATGACATGAATTTATTTCGTCCTCAAATATTTACATCAAATAATAATTGTGATTTAAAAAAAAACCTAACAGTTATAATTTCTTTTGCACATTTATTGCAAAATTTTTAAAAAGTTAAGAAATCGCATGTATTTAAGTCCTCACAGTCTTGGACATGGACATGGCAGGCACATCATGTTTCCACTTAATGACTGTACATTGTAAGGTCCAACTGGCACCGGCGTGAAGTCAAAGGAATTGTCTTGTGGCACTTCGGTACACTGTTCAAAATCAAAAGGGTGCTAAATTTGTACCTATAAAGGTCCAATGACATGTCAACAGGGCATTACCCTTAAGGGCACACCTTTTGCACCCTTTAGTGACGGTGACTCTCGATGTACAGGAAGACAAGGCAATGGCCAATAAGTATGACCCTCAATTTTGTAGTTTATTTATTTTTTCTGCCACTGTCATTAAAGTGAAATAGAGCCATGTATTTTTTCAATTGTAAGAAGCACTTGGCTTCTTATAACTATATAATAATTATCACCCTCACTAAAGCATTCATTCAACTATGTATCGTTTTGTTTTTTTTCCCCCCTGATGAATGTGAACGCGCGAGCAGCGTGAAGGTAACACGTGTCGCTCCAAAACAGGATTAGCATTCCTTAATCCACAGCAGCAATAAAGTAAGCCTCTTGTGCCCGTGTGCGCGTTGTCATTATTGTTTATGCATTAGAAAGTGATTGCTGGTCAGCATTGTGCGCTGCAGATGTGCACACGGAAGATGACGAGAGGAGTGTGTGCATGTTAGAGCAGTGATGTGTGTCGTTGGGAAGGCATCTTCGGTAACTTTTTACAGGTCAGTGGAATGCCTGGGGTTGAAAATGATGATGTTGATCGGGTTTGTGCTATTATACAGGTATGTATACATTTTTCCTTTTCGTCATATGGATTTGCTTCCAGTGATTTTCTTTTCTGTTAAAAATGCCCTCATTTTAAATTGAGTTTGTGCAGCCTGCACTAGGAAGTACTTTTAATGGTCTTAAGATTTTGTTGTTGTTTTGGTTTTTTTTAAATAAAATAAATCTTACGTTTGGATAATGAGGTAACGACAAGTCTGTTATATAATAGGTTTCTAATCCGTAGTCTCGTGTACTTTTCTACAATGAGATAACGGTACTGTGAAGTGCATATCATATTAAATATACAGGAACAGCTTTATAAATCCAAATGGTTTTGAAGATCTAGTAGATTTTGTGATCATATGCATTTGTCAAAAGACATATCCTTTTTTTTGTTGACAAAAAATATCGCACATAGAAATAACATTGGGAGCGAATGATATCATTTTTTTCATAATAATAATTCTACCAATGCTGTTATACAGTATAATATGTATGTTTAGCTTTTGGATATCTATGGGTACATTTTTCCCAATTTGACCTCAGTGCTGTGGTGCACATTCCCCAAAATGATTAGTCCAAAATTTGAAATTTGGACTCTGGCTGAGCCAGAATTACCTTGTGTGTGTGTGTGTGTTTACCTTCAGGCTTTAAG
Organism: Hippocampus zosterae; assembly: GCF_025434085.1. Lineage (NCBI taxonomy): Eukaryota > Metazoa > Chordata > Actinopteri > Syngnathiformes > Syngnathidae > Hippocampus > Hippocampus zosterae. The sequence goes on along the minus strand of NC_067463.1, from coordinate 9,319,396 downwards.
CTGATTAACTATTAGGTGGGTTTACGAGCTGCACAAGGGCCACCACTGCACTATTGCAGACTACGTATATCACGCTGAAGGCAATAAAAGTGAAAATAAGGTGACAGTCATTTAGGATTTAAGGTGATCAGGTACATTGTCTCATTTGAGGGTCTTGCAGAATTCATGCGGTTCTTGGCTACCGACCGAGCGCAACTATTGCCCTGGCTACAATATGTTCAGTCAATAACACAGCCAGCGTTGGTTACGTCAGGTACAGCAATTACAATACCTATTGCATCATTGGCTCGCCGGCGAAAGACTTTTCGATCTCCACAACGCCCCAACTTATTGGTCGTGATGTATTAAAAAGTCATGACATGCAGCTGCAAGGATGATTCCAAAATCAAAGTGAAATTGTTTGAAATTGTAAAAAGCTCTAAAACTGCAATGGAAAGCAGCTGCGGGGTTCGGTGGCGTCCTAATGATTAAAACATCAGTCTCACGATTCTGACGTTAGGAGTTTGAATCTCGGCTCGGCCGTCCCGCGTACAATTTGCATGTCGTGCTCCTGCTGTCCAACAAATGATCCCTGTGGTGCTTCACTCTCTGCTTTATGTCCTTTTAGCGCTTACTGACTGTCTAGAGATCAAAAGATCCCGAGTGCCGTCACCATGGCAACAGTGTCCCTACAAAAGCAAGAGGGTCTCTTTGACTCGCTCGACAAGCAAGAGTGCCCGATGCAATGTGCTGTGGACGCTTGCCTTGATTCTGCTGTGCTTGACCAAAAGGCCCCCAGAGCAGAACCGGAAGATAGCATTGAAATGTTCCAGGCATGCAGGGATCAAGGCCAAACCAGAGAGACGCTGACAGAATGGGTACAAGCAATCCAGCAGCCAACGTCTCACGAGGAACTTGATGAGTTTAATCTGTTGATTGGACAAAGTGGTTTCCAAAGGGATTCCTCCAGCTTGAAAGTGAAGGTTCCAGAATGGCCCGGTGATGACGATATCAACACAAACAACTACTCTCCTGACTGTCACCGGGATGTTCAACAATTCTCACCATGTGAGGACGCTTCTCCAGCATTTTCTGGAAGGGCACCTGAAAGTATTACTCATCAATTTCCACTTGTTGTTTGTTCGCCTACATTTGCTGATGAAGAAGAGGAAACAAACACGTGCGGTTCCAAGTCCTCGGACCCGACTGTGGATGTCATTCCCTTAGACAGCCAGCAGGGAGAGCTACTCCCCCAAGGCCAACATGAGCTTCCCCCCAAGGGAACAAACCAGGAAACTGCTCAACAGGTGCTCGGCCAGAACTCTGCACCTTTGTCTGTCGTTGCCATGGAGCCACCCAATCAGGGTGGGGCACCTTGCAAAGGCTCCGTCTGTGTTGTCACAGTGAGAGAAAGGCAGGAAGACAAGGCAGTGCAAAGGACAGAAGGGGAAAGCGAAACAGGAGAGCAGGACCACAGCGGACCTGGAGGGAACCAGGCGGTTGGACGAGAGCAAGGTGAAGGACTGGTAAGATCTTGTGAATTCAGCCAAATCCAGGAAGAAGAGAGGGAAAATAACGACAGTGCTGAGGGTCCTAAACTCATCAAAATGGAGAGCGACTCAAGCGACGACAGCCAAAGCGACAGTGGATTATCGGCGGACTTCTCCCCGCGCAGTACTTCCAACATCCCCGCAGCCTCCCAAGAAACTCGACCCAAAGAGACCCCCATTGAGAGGGAGATCAGACGGGCCATTGAGCGAGAACATAGTCTGAGAAGATCTAGGGGACTTCCGAATACATCCCCAGAGTACGTTGAGATCCCCCTGATGAAAACTGTTGTCAACCAGAGCGTCGCTGCCAAGTCAGAGAAATTTCACAGTGCAGACAGGGAGCTGGCAGGAAAACTCATGCAGCATGACATCCACGAGGAGGTCGGCCGAGAGCAAGATCTGGTCAAGCTGGGGAAGGTTCCTGGCTTCTACGATAAGGGGACAGTTCGGCAACTGAAAGAGAAGAAACAGATTTTTGAAGCCTTTCAAAATCGCAGGGAGTCGTCTTTGAGCATGTCCAGTGTGAGCAGCAGCAGCAGTTCCAGCTCCAGTTCAGGGAGCTCATCACAGGCATCCACTGTGAGAAGCTCGGAAAGGAGACAGAGTACAGAGCCTGTGAGAGGTGCTTATGCGCGTTCACCTCCAAGAGGACCGGGTTTATCTGAGGGAATGTCTTGCCAGGTCATCATTATGGAGAACAACCCAAGTGCCCCAGGACAGAAGCTTTCCCCGACCAACGCGGAGGTAGATGGCCTCATCGGTGTTGATCGACAAGCTTCCTACGTCCTCCCATCCTGTTCAGGAGGATACAATTTAGAGATGGAGGCAGAGGAGATGTTGCCTAAGGAGAACCCCTTCTTCAAGCTGCGCTCCCTCACAAATGATATTAAAGTGGAGCAGGATATCCGGGAGGCTCAAGAGAGGGAGAAAGAACTCCGCAAGCAGAGAATCAACTTGTATGGGGGAGGAGGAGATGGCGGGAGGCCGGTCGGCATGGATAGAAGAAACCTCCAAGGATCTGTTCTGGATTCTTCCAACTCCTCTGCCAGTGGGCGCAACAGACACAAAGCAGGTCAGGCCCCTTGGATGAGGCACTTCCTCCAAAGACGGGGTTTGTGGGTTTTATTCCCATCTGGGGTAGCTTTCATTTGTCCAGTATGGGATTGAATCATAGCTCTTAATTTGAAGACTTAATATGTAGAAATATGTTTGTATATATCATGGTTAATGGTCATTTAAGTGGAAAATGTGTTTATCTGTGTTGGATTGTGTGTTTATCGATAAGCCGTAGGTGGTATCGTGATACTTTAGATATCATTGACAAAATGAAGTCATGTTTTATGGAACTTTCTTTGTATTTTTTTTGGGCATCGTTAGTTGTCACACGAGTTCAAAATCAGCTCCATTTTCAGTTTTGTAGATATACATACATCGTAGTTGGATTATTTTGATTCCTTGGATTATTATCTGTCACGTGATACCATCGATATTGCAGTTGCTCGTTAAAATTTTAGCAGGTTTCATTTGACTGTAAATTCACATTTTAGTCATATTCTGTGAAACAATATCATCATATATTGCAGTTCATTTTATTGTATTGATTAAAAAAAAACGCTAATGTGAAACTATAGATAACTTGGGCCATATAGTATGATTATCATATCGCAATGTACACACTCTGTGATTCCCACCCCTCTTTGGAATTATGATTGTACTCACTCACTCACCGATCGCCTCATTTGAAAATGTGTCCTTTATAAATAGAACTTGGCTCAGTGTCAATTTTAGTGTCGTGCGTGAGCGTGTGTTTGCTGTCAGGGAGGGTTTCTCCACGGTCTTTGTGTAGGTCTGAATTTTATCACAGGGCATCAAAAAAAGAGTCAATGCCAATGACGCTGGACAAATGATTGCCTAGCCTATGAAAAAAATAGTCATCCATTTGACCATAATGGTAAATGTACATCAAGACCTTTTGGCCATACAATGTGCTTCAAAATATAAATCTCTTCTTGCTTGCTTCCTCATACAAATCAATTTCTTTCAGCTCCACCAGCCCGTCAATCTGTTGGTAAATTCAGTATGTGGCCCCCAGCCCAGGATCATGAACACACGGTGAACCAGCAAAAGGTAAGCAAAGGGTCCTCTGACTCTTTATAACACAAATTTGAAAACGCACTTTAATAGGGTCTGATATTTGAGAAAAGGGATCACAAACCCTAGGGTGTAATTTGCACTTTAAGGGTTCTTAGCCCTCAAATAAGAATAGTTATCACACAGCAACTTGCAATTAGTATACTTGATTCAAATGAGCTACATGAGCACTCACGTGGGACGGTAAACGGCGGAGACTTTGACATTTTTGTTTGCTTGACTTATTTGTAATAATAACAGTAACTTTGATGAATATACTGCACGCATGATCGAGTGGACAACACTCCCAAAAATTTAGGAAGCCCTGTTATAGTCAATACAAATGTCAGAAAATCACTTTTTCCAGTCTTTGAAACGCACTCAAAGGACATCTCAAGTTATCTCCGAAGCGACCTGCCGCGGAACAACTGGTTGGGGGGGTTGCGGCATTCCGTGGTGGTGGTGGTGAATTTGAAATGTATTCTTGTTGAAAAGTTCACAGACTTCAAAACAAGCATCTCAACAGCGCCAAATGTGGGCCGCAAAACATCTGATAGCTCTCAGAACACACAGTGAGCAGCTTATCTTGCTAGATAAGGAGACAGGGAAGAAGAGTCTGGGGAGTGTGTGTGTGTGAGTGTGTGTGTGTGTGCGTGTGTGTGTGTGTCCCATTACCTGCCTTGTGGCTTCTTGCATCTATTTCAAAGTGTTGTCACCTCTTTCCACACACGTTCTTTCTGTTCATCATCGGTGGCTGATTAAGGCGCTGTAATAATCTCACCTGGGGGGGGGGGGGGGGGGGGTCATCCAAAGAGATGATATGGAAAGGAAATGCAGTGGGACTGAAGCAATTCAGTAATCAACATCACATTTTGACATCTGTGTTTCAGGCAGGGTAAATACAGTAGAAAACGATAATCGGGCCAAGTTGGGGCATTTTTCCTTCCCTTTCATCAAAGGCCCCATCATCAGATGCCTCTAAGAGATTATCTTGAGTGATGATCTTGTAGTGCGGGATGTGCTGAGAGTGATTTTCTTTTTTCTTTTTTTTTTTTTTTTGGCCTCCATGATCCGCTCAAAAAAAACGATTGGGACTCACAATCGTAAATGTTAAACCTGTACCACAATTCTTCATCTGTGTGTGTGGTCAACATTGAGTTGGGCTGAGCCACAGGCTGTGAATGTGACGTGAAACGGACCTATCACCAATAGATTAAAAAAGATTAGAAGAGCAAGTGGTTGTCGAGTGTTTGTATATCTCACAAGACATTCACCACACCAAAAGTGAATAGGAGATGAGTTGATCAGAGAAGGGCAATAATGAATAAAATGACCACCATTTTGGAGTGCAAAAGACCAGCAACACTTAGGCATTCAATCTTAACAGTGCTCACGGTTATACAATACATTCTTTATCCTCTGCGAGGAGCTGAGCCTAGTTGAAAGGAATGGAGACAATGATATCTAGAGTCTATCTGGCTGGCTGGCCATTCAATTGATGCACGATGGCCATTCAATTGAAGCAAAGTGTAAGAAAATTGATAATTTTTTGAAATTGGATTTCATGATATAACTATTGTAAGTTTTTAGAAAGTACAATATTTTGAAGTACTGTACTAGTTTTCTGTAAAAAAAAACATTTGTAATTTTTTTTTTGGGGGGGTGGAGACTGAACGAATGAATGCAATTTCCATCCATAGCAATGGGGAAAGATGATTTAGGTTAGGTTTAGATAATAAAGGACTACATATCGGAAACCCTCAAAGCCTTCTGAAAGTGTGTTAAATCATCCATTTTCATCTTCATATCGTACATCTGATTGTCTTGATTTGTCATTTTCTTTCACTCGGTTTTCCCACTCATTCAGTCCCCTCCTCGCTTTTTTTACCTTGATCAATAATCGCCCCCTGTCTTTTTGCATTCTCGCTGTCATTTAGGTGGTGCAGGGCTCCCACAGTTCCAGACACAAGACTCCCTTGGTGCACCTTTGGGAGTCAGGCCTGGTCAACGGACACAACCTGCAAGATCAATGAAGAGGAGCAAGTTTAAAAAGTGATGATTTTTGGAGAGCGTGTGAATGAAGATGAGTGTGAAAGTGAAGATATCAGACAGGAGGAAAAAATGACTTGAAACTAATTGCACTTGTGCACGGTATAATCTCAACAGATTTATTTTTCTGATATTCTCTACTTATTAACTCTTATCATCCAAATAAAAGCAAGGGTCTGATTGATTAATCGGCCGACCTTTTCAATCAAGCTCTTTAAAAATTAGCTGTTTTGTTTGACATGAACACATTGCAAAATAAAAAGATACTTGCGTTCAAACATCTCCCCTCCCCCACAAAAAAAAAATCCATAGATTTTTTTCCAATTTTGCTTTTTCTGTCTGTAATTCATATATTTAATGGTGTGTTATGGAACCAAAAATCACGTTTTTTTTGTATTCATTATACCGTATGTACATTTTTTTTCCATTAATCAGTGGATTCATCTGTTAGGGGAATTCTATTCGGCCAAATCCACAACGGCCTCCAAAAATCCATATAGGTCCGGCCCTCGTAAAAACAATCTAAACTTTTATGTTTTTATGATGGCCTCCAGTACAATAAAACACATTTTAGTGCTTATGCCAGCTAGTTTTTCACTTCAAAGGTATTTGTAGATACACAATCATTGGCCTATTTGATTATATTTAATACATATTGAGTCTCTAGAATATTTTTTTCCTTATAATTATTGTGGTTGACGTAGCACACTGCTTTATACTGATAGCAGCTTCTAATTGCAGGCGTGTGTAAAGTGGAATCTGATTTAAATTAAAAAAAAAAGCTCTGCATGTAATTCACTGCCGTATTATTTTATGTGATCACCAAGTTGACAATTTCCAAATGATCTTGCTGCCCAGTGGTATGAACAAACCAGGACTTAATCCCGGACTTTACCTAAATGTGCTGTGCTCGGATTACGCTGCAATAAAGTTGATCTGGATTTCGCAGGTGAATTATGATCCAGAGTACACAGGCGTGAATAAAAGCGCCTCTGTTGGTTCACTCGCTGACACCTTCTTGAGTCATGCAGTAAATGTTGAACTTTGGAATGAAACTTGATATTAGCCAGCAGGTTCGGGCGACTCTTCGCATTTTATTTTCTAAGCAGTGTTTCTCTTTGCTATGGATGTTAGATTGGCAGAAACATTGATGGTATAATGTAAATCCTTTTCTTAAAGTCAAGAAATCCATTGCAGTAATTATCTAGATTTGTTAGGCAACTATTCAGTTATCAAACAGCTGCCAATGCACATGATCAAGAATGAAATAATATTGATAAGTATCTAAAAAAAATCTCATCAGAGGTGTGCAACTCTCCATTAAAAGACAATAAAATGTGTATCTCAGTACATGGTGTACAATACGATTCAAGAAGTTTCCTGTCAAACTCAACAAAAAACAAAGTGAATTACTCGTCTTTTCATTATACAACCACATATTGTAGCTTAGCCGTTATGTATAGCATAATGCTAATCCTAACACCACACTTAAAAATAGCATCTATGTGGCAGTGCTTTATATATACTGTATATTTTTTTTAAATAAATGCTTGAACACTTGACACATGTAGACAGATAACAACAATACTCACAGGCATGCATTCTTTATCCTCAGCAAAGAGCAATTAATATTGCTGCGGGGTTATTATGTCTCCTCTACCTCCCAGTATGTCCATATGCCTGTATTATATACCCCCCCACATAGTCAAGACAGCCACCCCAGAAGGAGCAACATGATGATTGTTGAATTGAAGCAAAAGTGGGACAAAAATAGTTCAATTTTTGTAAATTGTATTTAATTATGCTCATGCTAACCCAACAACCGAGGAGTCCTGGCTGATCCACCAATTTTTATAGCTTTATATTCTGAAGAAGGCACTCTAAGGTTGTCATGGCAACGACAGAGATGCTAATCTCCTTTTTACAAGCTAGTTGCCTTAATCGCAAGATTGGGTAATTGCATACTGTTGCTTTAACAGTGTCATGGTGCTAAAAATGCAACAAAATGGGATGATGTGATGATGATCACAGAAATTCTGGCCTATTTTCTGAATATCATATTTTATCCACGACGGTTTTCTTTTGGGTATCAGGGCCGTGGCATCAAATGGAATAGCAGTAAAGTTGCCCAGATTTTCTGCACAGCGATGCATAAATCTCACGTCTTTAAGGGACATAGCTTCTCTCCATTTGCCTTGACAAATAAAAACAAATACAGCAAGCTAATACTCACCATAGTAAAACTGTCAGGTAGGATCGCAACAAATCAACTCAGCAGTTGTTTTTGTTCCAACGCGTCTCCTTAATATGTGTTATGAATAAACTATGGGCTTATGAAACAAAACCATGCCATCATATTTCACTTTAAGTATGCAATGTACCCTGTGGATGTTTCAGTATCATCCATACACACATCAAAACAGATTTTCTCAAATATTTGCATCATAATGCTTCTCCTGGGTGGGGGGGGGGGGGGGGTGGATTTGGTGCACGTTCAAGAGAAAAGAGGATACCGAGGATTAGATAAAACAGTAATGCGGGATGGAAGACTGGCTCATTACGGTTTTAGACTGCAAATCATAGAGTAAGTCATGATATAACATGAGCAATAATGTGACGCGGCAATTGTGCAATGAGCACTCTTAGGAGTGGTAGTGTTAACTTGTATCTTATAATTACCTATGAACTTATATCAAACACCATGCCCTCTGTAAGAGTTGCTCTGCAAGTTCGTTGCTGTGCAAGGTTCTGCGTCAGAATTTATACTGCTATCCATATAGTAAGTGTTGCTATGCAATGTTGTTGCTGTGCCAGGTTATGCGTCAGACTAAAGTCTGAAAACCCCTCCCAAGAAGAAAAAAACAGTAATATAAGGGGCCGCACCTCACTGCTTGGGGAATCGCTCCATCACAGATCTGTAAATGATGTTTCTCCATCAATTGTAGTTTAAATAAAATTTCATCGTTGAACTAAGACTTTCATTGTATTGGTTTCCCATGACAAGATAGGAGGGTTAAGAATGATTTCACAAAGGTTTTGGGCAACTTTTGTTTTTTCACTTCCACCTCCTTTTTTTTCATTGACAGATTGGCCAGGTCATTCGTAGATGTGTTTAAAAAAAGAAAAACAAGCATGTATGCAAAATATGCATATAAAATATGTCAAATATGCATTTAAAATATGTCAGATTGTTTACTTGAATATTGATAATCACACTTGTTTTAGGAGGAGTAGGAATCATTGGGTACTCATGATGCAATACTATCACAATACTACCCCTCCAATGTCCGTAGTATTATGATACAGTAACTGCTTTTCGTTTTGCTTAATGCTAACAAACAATTCAACATGTCATTGACATGCTAACGTTAATATCGATGATTTGCTGTTTTACAAGGAACCGATATTTGAACACAAATGGTGGAGTAATACATTTAGACAGAAAATATAAAAATACAGGCATATAATTATTATTATCTTTGTTCAGAATTTTTGAAACAGCTCTTGTATAGGAGACTCTCAGACAGTGGAGTATCGAATAAAGTGTCTGTTGAGTGGATGTGAAAGGTTCCCAAAAAAGAAAGAAAAAAAACCCCCTCCAAAAAACAGCTGCTCTTTTGATGACAAAATTCGTCAGCACAAGACAATCTTCTGCCACTTCCCAAAGTCCACTGAGTGATCTTCAGTACTGAATTCCTGTGCAGCACACAAAAAAAGGTAAAGGTGCATTGCCCTCCAGTGTGCTCTTTCTTCCATATACCAAAAAAAAAAAAACACTGACCTTTGTCATACTTTTTGTTTGTTGTATTGTAGTGCACATACCAGGCTGGGATGACATCGTTTTTTTTGGTTTGTTTTTTTGGTTTGCTTCTGTCATCATCAAGAACGATGCAGAATTTATTTCAGAAAGTCTGTTTGGTTGAACACCGATACTAAACAGTGCCCTCTGCAGGATATTTAGCAGTAAATATAATTGTTCTCCTTAAAATCCAAAATTGATCTCTTTTGTTGGTCCAAAATGAAGACGTCCACATAACTCAGGTCACCGCCCAAACCTCGGAATACAAATTAGCCATAATTTTTGTTAATGGACATGAAAGAATTCTGTTTGCAGTACGTGCAGTATCTCATATTTCTGTTAAGTCTCTTTTTTTAAATGATCTAAAATAAGAACCATAATGAAACATCACTTTCTTTCATTTTGATTTACTTGCTGAAATAATTAAGGGGAATTTTTGCCTGTGTGTGTGTGTGTGTGTGTGTGTGTGTGTGTGTGTGTGTGTGTGTGTGTGTGTGTGTGTGTGTGTGTGTGTGTACATTGCGGATATACATACATGTGCTTAGTGTGTGTTTTATTATAATGTATACCAAACATTTTCTCATTCCCAGGGCCTTGTTTAAACAAGAGACAAATAATGTTTTTTAAAACATGCAAAAGTGGTTGGATTGATAGCATTTTCTGAAAGACCTTTTCATATGCATGTCTATTTTCATTTAAGAAAACGACGACAAATCATAAAGTAACCTAAAAGAATCGATGACTTAGCTTTTACACACAAAAGATGGATGTAGGATGTTCTGCTAAATAGAAAAATGTTGTACAGATCTGCAGTCTACAATAATACATAATAAAATGATATTATCAAAACTAATGAAGAATCATAAATACATACCACAATACAACCCTCACAAGTAAACACGGCAGGGTTTATTTAGTAATAGTGGCTCAGTGGCAGGTACGTAAAGCAAACATCACATCCTGTCTAATTGAAGAAGCATGCCTCTCCACATGAAATTGGAAGTAAGGAAATTGCTTTTCCTGTCCTGCTGTGTTTAAAGCCAGCTGATGCTACACAGACACACCATAATAAAGTATAAATATACAGAGAGAAAGAGAGTGAGAGAGAGATTTCTAATGGATAGGGTCTGTGAATGTGGAGTGGGTGTTCCATAATGGGGATCTGGAGGTGTTGTCTGTGCCCATGTCCCCCCTGGCCCATTCCTGTACACACACATGCAGAGACAACATCAACACAATCACAACACAAGTTGCGAGCAACCCAGCATGAAAGTATTTCCTGCAGCGTAGCTTCGAGTTTATGTCTCTTTTTGGTAACCTAACACGCAGTTTGGGGGGAGATTTTCATATTTCGATGTTGCATTTCTTCCTGAAGCAGAAATAGGTAATTGTTTCACCTGGGGGAAAAAGGCACCTGATAGTACACTGGCTGGTACAACAGCAAATGACATGTTGGAGCAGTCAGCATTCACCATTCATGTTGGTACGACCACGAGGGGTAATCACTTTTCCCCCAAGATGTAAGACTTCTTGCCTTAGCATGAGTGCTACTGCAAACACCCCCTCAAGCAGATGAGAATTTGGGGGTGTCACTACGAGCATTTATCAGTGATCCACTGACACAGATTCTACAAAGTAGAATAGCATGGAAGACCTCTCATGTGGCGTCGGCGTTATAATGGAGACGAATTACGTTCTCGTCACTTTGATGCTAATCCAACGATATAAATGTCAGGACGTGGAAGACATGGAAGCTTTATTTTCAATGTACATGCATTGGCTGTGACTGGAACTTGGCAATGTGGCCACAGCATCAGCATATTGCTTAGCTGGACTGCTACAGTGCATTGGCAGAAGGTACGCCATCACCATAACACAGTTTATCTTTCATGGCTTAGCTGTTTCACAGATTTGTTTTTCTTTTTTCTTCTTTTTTTTTAAAGAGTGCATTGTGTTCTGCAACCTGATTGGCTTACGGACTGTGAACTGTAAATAAGATAAGAAACATTTTGTCTCACAATGGAGAAATTCATGGGTTTTCTTAAGAACAAATCCTCTGCGATAAATGAAGGATTACTGTATTTTGTTTTAGACCCATATCTGTGGTTATAACATTACATAAAACACAACCTGTGTGATCAAGCTCAGGGAATTGTCATTATTAGCCTTAAGCTAATGTTAACATTTACAGCTACAAACTTGTAGCTCACTGACTGATAATAGATGCTAACTAGCAGTTAGCTAAACAGCTTTCATAGACGACTGACCCTCTGTGTCAGAAACTGAATCAGCCACAAGGTGCTTGCCTTTTAGATACTGCCATGAAAGGCCATTCATTCTGTTTTTCATCACGTTCCTCTTTAGTATTTGTGGCTCCCAAATCTTTGGCCTCTGTTGCTAACGCCAATAAAACATAATCCCGTTGCCATAGCGCTTTCGATTACATCATCGCTGACCCGGATCGCCACCGCAACGGATGTGAAATGCAGACAAGGCAGCTCGAGGTGAGGAAGTTTGGAGAGAAGAAGAAAGCTTAAAAATTAAACAATAAAGTTTACGTTTAAATTAATTGTCGGCGATTTTGATCATTGGCGTAATCGTGACTAGTTGACGAATATTGGCAACCCGAGATAGCACTAGCATTAGTGCTAATCGCCCTCTAAACACGGAAGACCTCTCATTTTGTTAGCAATAACATTGACACTGATTCAGATGATTAGCACCAATGCTCGTGCTAACACAAAACGGAAGACCTATAATGTCGTGTTAGTGCTATCATCGATGATTTTTACCTCACCGTGTTGGGATACAAGAAGTGGGCTTACTCGAAGGGCTCATTTAATTCCAGTCGACTGTATTGACATTGGTTGTAAGACATGCAGCCGAGAATTAAAGCTGACACGTAAATGAGATAAATATCTTATCTGTAGTTGGACAAAGGTTGAAATAAGTTATTGGACATATATCAATAGCTGATAGATCATTGGAGGATTTTTGTTGAAGTTGGCATGTTGCGTTATAGCTGATGAGTAATAATTACCTGAGAATTGACACTGGTACACCTGAGGGTTAGGTCTGAAAAAAAAAACAAAAAAACAATATCAATGCCTAACTTTACTAGATCAGCGTTTCCGAAATTGTATTGGGCCAAGGCACATGTTTTACATTAGATTACATGGCAACAACAACAAAAATTATACACAGTTTACTGAAATTAAGATGGATCTTGTTTGAGTTTACTCTAAAATGTACTGACTCAGATCATGCCATGCCGTTCTTGTATGAATGGCAATAGGGTGGATACAACTAATTATGTAACTTCTGCCATCTAGTGGAAGAGTAATTGTTCTGCCTGTCACTTTTCATCAATGGCAAGATAAATAAATTGTATTAAATAAATAAGCATGAAAATTCCGCAAAATGAATCGGAAAGAGTCTCACCAACAACATGGTCCCTGGCGTGAACTTGAGTCCAAAACTTTGCTTCCGATCTAAGAAACAAAAACAAAAAAAGCCACACACTTTTATGTTTCCTTCTTTTTGACACTAATGACAAATTAACACTGCTGTGCTTGACTCAATACCTTTTCTTCTTTTCATCAGCCGCTGCTTTCACTTTAAGAAAAACGAGCACACTTCAGTCGAGAAGAATGCGACATACATAGTGGTGCACTGGCGGAAATACCTTTTTTGTGCACCACCACTACCAGGAGGGCCACTGAGCAGAGGAAGAGCACCACAGTGGATAAGGAGCCAAGTATAAGAGGCCAGTCCACACCTGACACATCTGCGCAGATGGAAGACACACACATATGTAAATCGAGGTATGGAAAGATCTTTCTATTAAAATAACACTACCTGTTGATGGAGGAGGAAGATCTGAAAAAGAGGACACATTTTGCATGTAAATCCATGCAAATCTCTGTTTAAAAAATCTGAAGCCCTTGTCCTCATTAGGATCGCGAATGAGCTGGAGCCTATCCAGTCTGATTTTTTTTTTAACCAGCGGCAGGTACACCCTAAACTGGTTGCCGGTCAATCTCAGGGCATATTTTCTAATATTCAGTTCATTTTTACAAAATGATTCACAGAACATAGACATGTTTCTAGCTTGAAGAAATTAGCTCATGTGTTTTCAAGTCATCCATCTAGACCAACCAGACCTAAATTGTCAAAAGATATAAATGTATGTGTGAGTGGATGTCTATGTAGTATGTGCGACTTATCTAGGGTGTAGTTGTCTCTTGTCCAAAGTCACCTGGTTTAGGCTCAGCTCACCAGCAACACTAATGAGGACAAGCAGGGCAAAGTCAATACCTTTGGAAATGGCCAGAGGGTGGCTGCGTTCAGAATTAATCCACTTCCCTCCCAAGAGGACACTGTACTGGCACTGGTACAAAGCCATCAGAGTATCCTGCACTGGCATTGCGAAGGCGCTCTTGTGGCTGGTGATTTGTACATGGTGACTGTCCACAAGAAGTTGACTGTCCATCAAGTACAGGGTGAAGACAGCCCCGGGGTATGCAGGGGAGCCCGTGCAGAGCATATGCCACACTTGTGCGTGTTGCTGGAGAACGAGGGTGGGTATAGGCAGATCATCTGGTCACATATCCCAAAAAAGATGCGAGAAGAATCACAAATTATTCAATTGTCCAGATTATGGGTGAAAAAGATGGACAGTCTCAAATACCTCTAACAGTTATTTGGATTTTGTTGCTGATCGTTGAATTGACTATGTCCACTCCACTAGTGGTGTAGTAGAGGCAGGCATACTCCCCGCCCTCTCCCTGCTTTACCGGGCCCACACTGAAAACCCCTGGTTGGGATTCTAAGTTTGATGTACGAACGTCATGATGCTGGCTGATAATGGACTCCCGCCCTGATGATGCCCTCAGCAAAATGAAGGAGGTTGGTTTGTAGGTGGATTGAAGAGCTGGGACAGAGCAGCTGAAGTGCAAGATGTCGCCACGTTCAACCATCCCGCCGGGGGGCTCCACTGATAAGACTGGAGGTGGCAGGCTGGGTAGAGCCTGTGTGGGGGCAACATCTGGAGAGGCAGGCAAGATGTATGACTGTATGAACAACAGACATGGGACAAACATCTTCATCAATTAACCCGTTCATGCACCCTGTAACCTGATAACATGGTAAGCTGTCGCTGACAGGGTTAATTAATCGCTCATTTGATTTTTAGGTTCTATGTTCCCCCTGAATCTTTATTTCTCATTTCAACAGTGTAGTCAGCATTTATTTTGATACACTACGGAGACCGTTTTCCCTCAGTTAATCAACACTCGTTGGGGCTGCAGCCTTTTCCAGGAACATTGGGCAAGAAGTGAGATGGTAAAAAAATATATATTTTAAAGTGAAAAAAAAGTTGCTATATTTTGTGCGACAGTGAAAAAAATACAGACCAGATTAGAGTGGAAATAGTAATTATTGCGGTGTTCAAGTGTTTTGAGGTGTGGGACAGGGGACAGTGAGACAACGTACTGTGATGTCGTAAAAAAGAAGCGACATGGATGAGTCTAAACTCCCCCAGATCCTGACGTGCCATATGAATCAGATGAACCCATACCCACTTATTCCTCCTTATTATAAGCAAAGTCAGAGTGAATATAAAATACATATCGCCAAGCTGCAGACTAATTTATGTCCAAACTAGATGGGAAATGGCATGAGGGTATTTCCTGTTTGGTCACTTTGTAACTAGCGACAAATATGATCAAGCTTGCGTCATGCCGCCGTTGTCCCTGCGCCGTCCTGTGTCCGATCCCCCTGTTCTGCCTGCGTAAAATTCACAATTTGTGGGAAGGCCCTTTTATTTTTTCAATGAATGCAGAAAAAAAAGACACACCCCATGGAATGATGTATTTCATATATTCCTTAGAATGTATCGTTTCTGAGTGTAGTATCCTGCCATGGTTTACCGCACTTGCTTACCAAACCTCCTGTTGTAACTGTCTTCAGTGTGCATTGTGTTTGATGTTGTGAGTGGGTGGAAATTTTCAATGTGAAATGCAGGATGTGACAACCGCAATAGACGCGCGCGCGCACGCGCACACACATACACCACACACAGAGCAGAGGACAATGAGACGACACAGGGAGCACCTGCATTCTACCGCAACGGATGGGAGTGTTTATTATTTCATGCCACAAGTAACGGTAAAATCAGTGCAGATTAAATTTTTTTTTTTTCATTGAAGTCGTGGTGTGGCATGTGACTCTTATTGTGTATAATTTAGTGGAATAGCACTTACCTGTTTGATGTTCTGTCTTTAAATAGGGACTGAAAGCACTGTAGAGGCCTTGCTGGTTCTTATACATACAGCAAAAAAGTTCAGGTTCTGTTGCCACTTTGAGCTGGACAGTGAAGAGGACCTCCTCAGATGGCGACAGCTCCACTGAATCCACCTTAAGGAATGTTGAACACATGTAATCAAGTGGACACACCCACACACATAACACCACTGAAAATCTGATGCCGCAAAAAATAAAAACCTCCTTGGTGTATCTGAACAGTTTGAATAGAACTCCGTGGTGGCCTTCTGAGGTCCGGCAAACCAGCACCACAGAGTCCCTGGACCGCGAATGTATCCGTAGTTCAGGTGCCGGCGGGTTTTGAGGAGACGTGGAAGCCCAAAGCGTTCCTATAGTTAAAAGAAACGGACATTACACAAGAGGAATCAGTTCCCCTTCCAAATGATGCAACAGCTTAGCCATGCAACATGCAAACACAATAATAAGTGGTCGATAATATTGGACGAGCGTGGCGGTGGACCGCGTTTCTTACCCCATAGTTGTAAAGAAGTTAGCAGCAGCGTTTGTATCAAAAGTGATCGTCCACTTCGCATCCTTAACGTAAGAAGAAGAGTAACTGGTTGAAGCTGCCTCTCGAAAAAGCTGCTCTCTTTCCCCCTGTCTCTTCCTCTCTTTGCTTTCACAAAAGACATCCTCCTTAAGTCATGTGTAGTGTTGTGATGGAGGGGGTTGAACCTGTAGACACTTCCTCTTGTGTGAAGTCCAGGTCGGATGTATGATATGGTCTGAATGAATAGCAGGCCCACCATTGTTTTTACTTTTGTCCATTAAATCAAATCGTTTCTTCAGCTGGTGGCAATATTTCATCAGGGGCAAGAGTGTTAGTGTCACATCCTGTCCAGCAGTTGGTGCTGTGGTGCAGATAATGATCCATATTCATTTACAAAATATAAATATGTGTCTCGACCGAGCCTGCACGTGAATAGCCGAAAACAATCGAGTATAGAAAATTTGTTGGTGAGGGGAAGGGGATTTTTCTTTTTTAACGGGTGGTAGGGATTTAGTTTTTTTTTTTTTTTTTGTAACCCAACAACTTCTTTAAAACGCTGACTAACATTCAATATACATTTCCCATGAAGAATGGGGGAAATTTAGGAGGGGGTTCAACCTGCAATAACCGCCCTCCCCCAACTACATAAATGCAACAAAACAAAAACTATATTAAATAATGAAAAAAGGGGCGGGTGGGTTCTGCGAAGCTGCAAGTGCCAAACTGTGAGTACACGGAGATCTACTGCATCATAGTTTTCATCCCGAATCTTTTTCTGTCCGCCACATTTTCTCTTCTGTGGGGCAGCACAAACTGTCATTTTAGGTTCCTGTAAAAAGAAAATATCTTGTAAAAAAATCTTGTAAATTTGACACACTGACAAATTGGAATCATTTACCCCCCACCCCCCCCCCCCCCACCCTCCCCTCAAAAAAATCCCTAAATGTTTGAGCCGCAAAAAAATATATGGTCCCTAATTGTGACAGTGAGTGTAAATGGTTGTCCATAGAATATGTCCCCCGCCTCTCACCTTGAGCCATTCGCAACCCAAATGCGGACAAGCAAGCCCCATCGAAAATGGACAGACGGATACATGGATTTTTACCAAAGGGATGTGCTGTGTTGTTCGTAGATGATCTTATAACCCTCACGTAACCTCAATAACCACTATGGATATATGGGTATGGATGTGTTTCAGCATCCCACGCGGCTTGAGCTGACTCCTTGCATGTCAAACTTCATAAACGGCCACACGTGGCTGCTTGGCATCACAGTTTTGTACACAGCAGCAGCAGGAGCACTGTACATCCCCTGATTAGCGCCAAGCTTCCCACGGACCCACAATACACAGAATATGAATTTGTACAGTGCCACTTTTGAAGGCATGAAAGACCTCATCGATAAGACCAAAGCATACCTGTATATGTACAGTAAAATCGGATTGTTTACTGCCATACAGATTTATTAATTGCTGGTGTTTGTTGAAAAAATAAATGGGAAGAGGATCTTGAACAAAATAATTGCATATAAAATTGCAATATGGGGGGAGGGGTGCAATTCGTTTGGATTTCATCATTCAGCCCTGGTCTGACTGCAAATGATTTAACCATATTTTCCCCGTCAATCCGTCCTGTCTTGGATGAGTGAATGCCACAGGCTAACTCTGCTCTCCTTTTTTATAACCTTCACTACAATCCTTAAAAGTCTGAAAATAGTGGAACTCTTCCCTGCGGCACATCATTATATGACCCATTTACAAGCTCCAGGGGAAGGAAGCAACCCATTTTGATCGCAGACAGTATTCTTTGCTTAACGTCAGGACATACCGCGGGTTTGCTTACTTGGAAAGTAATGCTCTTTCCTTTTCTAAAATTAACATTGTTAAATGTGATGTGGCTTGCAAAGAGACAGATGCATTATTCAGATTGTTAGATCTCAGAGGAAAGAACCACTTTCTGCACTCGGTAAATGATGGGGGAGCATCTGCAAAATTGGAAATGTATCATATTCTTACTCTTTTGGCATCATTGCAATAACTGAGTGAGATGTCGTAGAAGGAGGTGCACCCTAATGAATTCAAACCAATGCAACTGAAAGAAAATATACACTATATGTGGTTCTATCACTTTATGTCCTGACTTTAAGTACTCAAGTCAAGTCAGATTTTATTGTCAAATATGCTCTCGTGCAACATACAGCACCGATGAAATGTTTTTCCTCTCAACCACAGGAGAGACAAGGGCCAGTGCGGGTACCCGCTCCGCCATCAACAGAACAGTTAGCATAAAATAACAAAATACTACACCACAACACAAGACACAGACAGCCATGCAATCTTAACCACTTTTTCTGCATACACTTTGCTGTTTGAAGCAGTTATAGATGAAAGAGGAGAGAATGGAAGTGTCCTTTCACCAATGGATCAGAGACGTCATGCTGAAAATGTGCACACGTCTGCTCCAAGCTAAGTTTGAAAGCAAACAAGAAGCTGTGGCATCCATTGGCGAAAAAAGAGATTGGCTCACAGCTCCTGTCCCATATAAATCCGCTTCAATTCCAAGCGGCGACTCCTAGTTCCACATACGCATCGGCGCTCTGACGCTCCTTTCTTCTCATCGTCGTCTCCACAAGGCAGCCATCCATCCATCCAGCCACAGACTGTCCAACAGCACCGACATCTCCGCTGAACAAAACGGGGCTGTGAAAAATGCTGCCCATAACAGGTGCAAAAAACACAAGCACCCCAGGGCTGTCCAGCACCGACAGTCAAATGGCGCCGACATTCCTCCCAGTCAAAATCAGTGCTGGTATAACACGTGCTGCCGAGAAGGCGCAACCACCATGCACAGATTCTTTTCCTTTGATGAACTGTATGTCGTGGCCAAAAAAAAAAAACGCTGAAAACTATCCGCATCAGGTCATCATGACGTAAAAACAAAGACCATGTAACAAAACAAAACACAAAGTGTTCTTGGAGAGCTGCCTGCTCGGGCTCCATCTTCATAAAAGAAGATGTATATGCCATATACTTGCTAGTCTTAGAACCATTCTTGCATTTAAAATCCTGAATTAATTTCATTATAAGACAAACAATTCAAATACATTGTTTATTTTCTATACATAGCATATACTAGATGTGTTTTCTGTATGATATCATACCCACTTTTTTGATTGTACGAAGTCATCATCACACACTGTATTTACAGATTCAGTCATGTACTGGTTAAAGTAGTCGACAAGAAAATGCATGATGGCAAAGCAGAGGCAGATTCAACACGCACAACCGGATAGATTATTTTTAACAATGCTCTGACAGCAATAAGATGCCCGACTTCCTGTGTTTGTCAATGTCATAACAGAAGCAAAACTGCTGCAGATTAAACATCTTCATTGTCCTCCCACCCCTAAAATAAACATATAAATAAATGAATGTTTTGTTTTGTTTTACAGTCAGCATGTGGTCCGTGATCCCCGCCAGTTTTCCATCCGTGCTTCAAATGGGTAGACTTTCATGACTCAAGCATGAGGGATGTGTCGGCATAAGAAAGATGTGTGGTACTTGATTGACAGTTGAGCGGCGCACAGTTTCATTGCATTCAACCGAAGCGCCCGCGGCGTCTGATCATCTTGATTTTTCACACTTTTGAAGCCTCATGTCATCATTCGAATGTCACTACTTACAAGATGTTTATTTTCACTTTACTGGGGCTTTATAGGTGCCGGGGAACTGGGCTCGATCCCAGGTGAATTTGGGCAAAAGGCAGAATACTCCTCCCTGGACTGGTCGCCAGTCAATCACGCGGCACATTCAGAGACAAGACAACCAATCACAGACATCATTCACACAGTCAACAAGAGGGGAACTGAATGATCAAGACAGAGCATCTCTACCTCTTTCCTATGTTATAGCCAGTCTCTTTTCTTATTCGATGGTGATCATCGGACGTGTTTTTAAAGCAGGAAGCTGGCAGACAATCAACCACGATTTTACCTTCTCAATCTTGATATGTTGCAACTACAAACACCCGTTGCTGTTTGTTTACTGCCTCAAATCAAGCATCTGTGTCAAACCAGGTCAGCTTATCTTCCAACGTGGAGTGAGGCCAACCAGGACACAGGAAGGGACGGACACCGAGTGACCTGGCTGGAATAATAAAGACGTTTATTAACATTTCAGTGCAGCTCAAGATCAGCGTCCAAATTTGTGGCCTATAAAACACAGTGTTGCTTCCATTTCCAGTCCAAATCCACCTCCTTTAGTAACTTCTTATTGAAGCAGAAAGGGCCACAAATGCCTGGTAGTGGATTTCATTTATTGGCCGTAAGGGAACATTTTCTTCAGTTTGTTGTGTGTTTTGCCCAGAGAGTTTTGCATCCTGCATTTCAACTCCCCAAGCGACTCTTTTCATAATTCATTTTAGTGTGCGACCCATAATTGCATCTGCACAGTATTGTTTTGTTGTCTCATTGCCAAGGTTTCTCTTTGGGGAATGGAGCTTTTATTTATTATCTATTATTTAAAAAGAGATTAATTTAGAGTGAGGGTGGAGAATATTTCACCCCCCCCCCCCCCCAGCCCCCAAATCAGGGTACATTTTAGTTTTTATGAAGTCCTCAAAGGACCAACTACATCAAAGAAATTTTTATTATAGCCGACCTAATGAGTGTTTATGAGTTAAATGTGTGCGGCCCGGTAGTCCAGTGGTTAGCACGTAGGCTTCACAGTGCAGAGGTACCGGGTTTGATTCCAGCTCCGGCCTCCCTGTGTGGAGTTTGCATGTTCTCCCCGGGCCTGCGTGGGTTTTCTCCGGGTGCTCCGGTTTCCTCCCACATTCCAAAAACATGCTTGGCAGGCTGATTGGACGCTCTAAATTGTCCCTAGGTGTGAATGTGAGCGTGGATGGTTGTTCGTCTCTGTGTGCCCTGCGATTGGCTGGCAACTGATCCAGGGTGTCCCCAGCCTACTGCCCAAAGACGGCTGGGATAGGCTCCTGCACCCCCCGCGACAATAGTGAGGATTAAGCGGTTCAGAAAATGGATGGATGGATGGAGTTAAATGTTTTGCACTTTTTCTATTGTTGTTATTTTTAAAGTTCCTCTGATTTTTTTTTACCATTCTTTCGTCTTGAGGTCAATAATAAAGAGAAAAAAATTCTGTCCACACATAACTCAAGGGCATGTAGTTAACCTTGTTAGTTTAGCTGGTTGTGGTTGCGACAACCAACTTGACCTCCCTTATACTTGGGTGCAAAAAAATTGCTTTTTAAGTGAACGATCTCACAACAGCATGTTTTTTTTTTAACTGACAGATAATGCAAGTTACTTAACTTGGAGCATAAAAATATTTACCTGTTGATAATGAAATGAATATATGTAGAGCTGCTTTATCCAAACTATGGTTCGCCTATTCAATTGCCAGGTTCAGGATATATGATATTAAAAATGAAGAGATACTGCACTGTAGTAGCACAAGTCTGCACACCCTATTGTATGGCAATGTGGCTGTGTTCAAAATTAAGCTATCACATTAAAAGTCATGAAGTGAGAGTCACCACATACCTGCCATCGTTTAAAGTGCCCCTGCTTGCTATTATAATGAAGTATAGTCTAGAATATTTACAAAATTACATAAAAACAATGTTTGTTTTAAACAGGCTACATTTGTGTCCTGAAAAGACAGCACAGAGGATCAAAAGTCCGGATGTGCTTGCTGACAATATCTGTCGAGAAGAAGTGGAATTTTGTCACGTTCAAGCTTTACCTGTGGATTGTCCAGCAATCCCCTAAAAGACCTTTTTCTGGTCTGGATCAGTCTTTGCTGGTGTGCCATCCCGACCGTGCCACTTTTGAAAGTTTTTGTATTTTTCAGTCAGATTGGTCGACAAGGAAACAGCCCCTTGTAACAAGATGGGCATTGCTGTTGTTTTGGTTTAGTTTGACTGAAGCGTAACCTTATGTTTAAGATAATTTTTCTTAAACAAGTATCATCACTACTTTGCTTCACTGCCACTCACATGGTTAAAAGTGAGATTAAAAAAATAATGTGCTGTTGTCGAATCAAAGGCACAAAAGATACCAGGTTTAATGTTGAAATGTTCCGATATACAAAATACATGACATATTTAACTAACTTAGATAGGAACTGGCAAACATGTCGGGACCTTCTTAAATAACTTTTTTGTTTGCGTTTTTTTTTGGGGGGGGGGGGATAATTTTCTAAGCAGTGAATTCCAGTGTTTTGTACCGTAATAAAACTAATGGCCACAAGGGGGCAGTGAGCAGCTATAAGTCTTTTCTAAACAGACTGTCAAGTCCTCTATTTACCTTTGTTAAGGGAATAAAATCTCCATGGCGTTTCAGTGGGAGCCAATAACCTATAAATATATTTTCTAAATTTGTCTGTGAAACTGTCATTAATTAGTTTGCTTCAAATAACCTTGCACAGTGTAGTAAGTCAAAGGAGACATTTTTTACTCCCATAATGACGCAATTTTCTGTAGAAAGTGAGATTTTATTTCGACATAATGGGAGTGCTTAAAGGATAAGAAAAACTGAACGTAGCTTTTCCGGACAGGATTGTTTTACGGTTTCGTTGTGATTATTTGTGGTTTATACAAATGTTTAATTTATGATGGATATTGGATCCTTTACTCAAAAAAAAAAAAAAAGAACGTCCTCAATTCGTTCCAAGTAGACCATATAACAAAAATAAATCATCCTCCAGCGTCCAGTTCCGCGAAAGCCGTTTATATTATTTGAGCGTCAAGTGTTTTCGTGAGACAGGTTTAGTGAAATTAAGTGGATTTTTACTACCCGCTGGTGCCGAATAACTTTCCGTGGAGAAGTGCTCGTGAAATATTCACAGTGGTTGAAATACAACACTGTCACAACCTGCTCTTTCTCTTGACGTACAAGGATTGTTCCCTTTTTGTGAACACGTTGTTCCACTTTACTGGGAAATGTAAATTATCTTCTGCTTCATTTGAAGCCACATCCCCGAAGAGCACATGCTGTTCATGTGTCATAGACATCCCAAAAAAATGTGAGGGCAGTTGGATTTGATCCAACAAATTGGGTGTGAGTGGGGGTGTCCTCTTCCAGTCAGTTTTTCATGTTGTGATTCAGAAGACTATGCTATCATCTGTTGACACTATATTTTTTCAACAAATGCAGACATCCTTAGAAAACGTCTGGCTTTAAACGGGGTGTGTCTTTTTGACAATACAGTAATTAACCTTTTTTAAGTGCCTGAAGCGCTGCATTGCAAATGCTTTAACGCTTTGTTAGTATGTCAAATGCTAATAAGGAGCTTTATCTCCTCTTGTTACCGGTACTTGGCAGATCACTTGCTGATCTGAGCTTTCATCAAGTCCAGTGCTCTGATGTTTTTGTGTTACATCTACTTGGAACGGAACTCGGGTTCTATTAAAGCTCTGACAAATTATACATTTTCTCATTAGTGGTAAATGTGTTGGAAAAATAATAATAAGAGGCAAGGCAGGATTTGAGTAGAAGGCTATGCAAAGAAGCCTCGCAGAAAAAGCAACATGGGTAGCTTTCCAATGTCATTAGGAGCTTTTTGACCGATAGCACCACTGACATGCGTGGAAATGTTTTGTGATCTGATGCCAGGCTGTGAACCATCTGGAACGATGGGATGTGATAGCACATGATGATCTGTCTTTTCGATTGCCTCGTTTTCTTATCATCACAGGGCAGCACTGAGAGTTTGTCCTGTCAAATCCGTTAATGACACAGGCCTTTCGCAGCTACTCCACTTAATGTCACTTTAGAATTGAATTCCAGAGAACTCTCATCTGCCATACAGCTGGATGAATTGTACGTAATAGAAAAAGTATTACGCACCTTAGAAGTGTGTAAATCAAAAATGTGTCCCCAAAATGTTTCTTAAAGACATCGTGGTTATTGAGTTTGTATGAGTAACTACTGGTTATCTGATGCTGAGTTCTGAGGTTCAGGGCCCTATTTTCGGAGAGAGGCACACATGCGCGCACTATAAAAACTGCCACTGCTTTACCTTTGTGCCGGGACAAATCCAGTTTACCATGTTTGAGGATTTTGTACACTGCGCTACTCTGTGCTGGACGTTACTGCGAACCGAGGTCATTTTCTATTAAACACCCCTGGAGCACCTGCAAATTTGGTGACATTCAGTTGATTTCAGACCAAACTGGTCTAAGTTGTGGTGCAGTTGGTGGAGCAAGATTTTTGTGGATTCGATCCAGGTGATGTCATTGTATTTCATTCAAAAATATGACATCAATCTCCTGTATGGACTCCAGCGAGTGAGTTCATTATTTACACCAAGCACCTCTCCTGTGCTGAATTTAAAGGGAATGATGGGACTTGCTTCAAGTGGCTGGGAATCACCTTGACTGTGTTTAGTTCCACAATGGGAGGAAACGCCCATTTTTAACTGCACCTGTTCACGAAAATGCCAAAAGAATAAAAACTCCACCCATGGGCACAGTTAGACTGCACTTTGTACTAGACTTAGGCTGGGGCATCAAAATAAGGCGCTCGGTTTTCAAATCTCTGGTTAGGCCCTTCTGTGTGGCCTCGTTGTTGCCGTTTTGGTACTTTTCTCGATCATAGAATTTCTATTTTGTTTCAAACACCACTTGAGAAATTGTAACTTATCAATAACATGCCCTGGAGCGTGCTATATTTCAGCACATACAGTACTGCAATAGGGATGTAGCTCAATTAGCATGTTGCTTCTCTATCTGCGAGCAAAAAAACATTTGGATTTCATTGTTTGTTTTATTGATGGCATATTGACTTGAAACGAGACAACATGAGCGTGTCCCCTTCCTGTGTGTCACTGAGGATGATGACAACAGGAAGAAAAAGGGGGAAGAACCAAGCACCTTGGAAGAGAAAAGAGGGGATGATAAACAGAGATGTGACGAAAGAGGGAATGTTTGGAAAGTGAACGTGATAAGGCCGCCTGATGGAATGTGACACGTCTGAAAAGAGACATAACTGGAACAAAGGGAAATAGTCTAAAAAGATAACTATTGGATGGAGAGAAGAAGGCAGAAGACACAGCCTCAGATAAAACAACATTTATCTCATTGATTAATGGCCAAGTCAGTGGGCAGGAAGTTTTGATTGACAGGTCCCATTAGTGCAGTTAACAGTCTTGAAACCCCACTGGGATACCAAACAGGAACAGTGGAACACAATCTGTCACGGAAGGAGGATCAACCATTTAGAAACTATTTTTTTCCAAAGATCATGTAAACACAAGTAATCACTTCCAGACTCAAAATTGTATTTGATGTACAGGCAATTGGGCCTTGAGTTTGACACTTGTGACTACGAGGAATGGAAGACTTAATTCAGAATAACTTCTCACAATTATTTGATTTCCTCGTGTTTGGGTGTCCTGCATCTCAGAAACAGTGTCTGCAAGTTATCCTAATTAAGAAAAAAAGTCATCCTTACCCCAGATAGAACTGTAAAACTATTTCTAAATTAAACTGCGTTTCAATTATACTGTTGATTGATTTGGAAGAGAAGAAGCAATGCACAATCCACATTCTCCTCGCATCGTGTGCGGTGTTGATTTGAAAGTGTCCTGCAAATCTACACACGTGCACAAACACGCACAGAAGCAAGGCCCTGCAGAGGACCACCAATGACAATCAAGGACACCCCCCCCCCCCCCCACCAAGCTGGCATGCTTATCCTGTAACTATTGAGCGATACGGGAGGATTGCTAATGAACACAAACATCAGTCATTCACCCCAGGATGACCCCCACCACCCAACCTCCTCCTCTTTCGGAATTAATATCATTCCCTGCCACATGAGCACACTTTAGATGATTTTTTTTTCCACTGATAAAATGTTGTAGACTTCAGGTCTGCTTCAAATGTATACAGTAGAAATGTGTTGAAATATTGAACAGCTCCCGAAATTTTAAAAAATTCCAACATCTATTATGCAGTTGTTACACTTACATAAAAAGGCACATTGCAGGCTTGAGGGAGTGTTGTGCCGGCGCTACAGTGGGAGTAGGAACTGAGAACCGGTTGTAATTTACGTGACCTTATCTTGACTTTGAACACTATGTCGTTTTTTATCACGTGTCTTGCAACATGTCTGGACCGTCTGTTGCAAAGGTCACCCCACCCTCCCACCCCCTATCACCCCCCACCTGCCAGGAGCATCTGCATGGAAATCATGGAGCCTTCACACTCACTCACAATTTGGCAAATAGATAAATTGTATGCGTGAGTTTGTTTTGAAATGCTTTCCCATTCCTTCACCGTTACGTTTCTGTCGGTTATTTTCCATGGGTGAGTTGTGTTATTTTGTTATAAAAATATGTTGATTGGTCAATGTTCGTGATTTTAAAAAAACACTATTAATCGAAATAATTTGCACAAATATGTCTTATCACATCAATGTAATTTTCTTTATGTAAGTGGAGGTGAAGTAATTGCTGATTAAATTACATAGCAAGACAAGAGGTTGTCATGTTTTGCCGCCACCTTTCTGCTACAGATAGCTTAGCAAAGATAGTTTCTCAACATGACTACAACAGCACGTGTCACAAAATTCTTGCACTTGACTCCGTCACTCGAGTGAAACACTAAAAGTTGTTTCGGACGACATTTTGCTTGCATGCCGGCTGAAGAATTTGGTGATTAGCTTGCGAAGTTATGGTCCCTGAGGCATCGTAGTGTGCCTGCTTCAAAATGCACGTTCTTCGAGCTTCGGTTGTTGCCTTTTTTTTTTTTAGTTTGCCACAAGATGGCGTTCTAAATTTGAACACATTGGAGGTCAATCTGAGTAAGGTGTTGACTTCCCTTTACATCTGCCCCTATTTTGAATCCGTGGCAGATTGAATCTTTCTGTACGCGTTTAAAAAAAATGTTGGCTCGTTGTCCTTATCCACTCGTTGGCTAGGTATAGATTTTACTGCAGAATGGGTTACTTTTAGCCAGTGTTGGTTTAATTATTTGACTCAGTAGATCTATTTGAATATTGGACAGTTTTTAAAGCTGAAACTAGTTGCATTTTGTCAACTGAAGTTGAAGTAAATTAAAAGCAACATTCTTTGAAAATATTGCTAGTGGCTGGATAGCTTTGTGAATAACACGGCTTACTTTAGACACAAGGGTTTGAGTCCAGGATGGGAAATGCTATGGGTAGTTTTTATTCCTTGTTAAATCGAAATTTAGACCCAGCCTGCTGGGTCGAATTCTTATCAATAACCCACCAATGGCTCAGTCCCTTTTGGACCCAACCCTGGGTTAGCTACTTCAACCCATTTGGATTTAATTTGACACAGCAGTTTTAAGAGTGTTCCTCAATTGTGTTTTTTAGCAAATGTATAGAAAAAAAATACACAGTATTTGCATTGAATTTGTTTCCCACCAAGTATTCCAAGTAATTCCTCACACTTGTTCCCCGTTTATTTCATTAGGTCAGTGATTGGTGTTGCCTGAAAAGGAAAGCTGTCACAGGAGTTCACTTCTGGATCATTGCACTGACTCTCCTTCTGTCTCCCCCTCCGACTCTCTCATACTAACACAGATACAGTCATGCATGCGCTCATCGTGGGCAATCATGAAAACGGGGAAAGTCAAGACAGCCGCGGGCCAAAAATGAGCAGCCGCTGCTGTGAGAATGTTGCTATAGTGAACCTTTGGGGCTCGCGGGAATCAAGTTACCTCAACTTTCACAATGCATGCCACCCTGACTCAAGTACAAGTCTTACACACCATAAAAACATGCACTCTTAATCCTGCTGGGTCAAAGTAAGCCACATCAGGTGAAACAGCTAACTCAGTGCTGGGTCCAAAAGGGACCAGGCCAGTGCTGGGTTATTTTATAGCGTGCATTTATTACTGATTTCATTTAATACATTAAAAAAACACTCTCCTCAGTGCATTGATGAATGTAAATAAACAATGACGTGACTGTGGCTCATCGTTGCTCTCAGACACAGGAAACTCATGCTTGCACAACCTCAACAATCTGTCACAACAAAGTGATGTCAAGAAGCGCAACTCTCTGAGATGAATGTCTTGTATGCATTTTTGACGTGACGCTATCTTGGAATTTAGATTTTACGCGCACACCTTGTGTAACGGGAAAGAGAGGTTTTACTTCAGAACTTTTGTCTGAAACTCAAATCCCATTAACCCATAAATGCTCATACGTACACAAATTTGCTGGATTATTGCAACACAGAATGATATATAACACTGAAATGATCCCTGACAATAGCAATGTTCCCCACCATCGACATATTCTTCTGGAGTTCTATTCACACTGTGATGTGAAGCACAGGAATGACTTACTTCCTTCAGTTTACAACTTGTTATTTGCACCGTTAACTTTTGGAGAGTGATTTTATTTCCTTTGATCATGATCAAAACCTTTTTTTTTTTCATGGCACATGGAGCTTCCCCCTCCATCAGGCCTGTTAGCAGC
The DNA here is from genome assembly GCF_025434085.1 of Hippocampus zosterae. Taxonomy (NCBI): domain Eukaryota; kingdom Metazoa; phylum Chordata; class Actinopteri; order Syngnathiformes; family Syngnathidae; genus Hippocampus; species Hippocampus zosterae. Next base: position 9,290,601 of record NC_067463.1, on the reverse strand, counting down.
AATTGTTGCATTGTTTGAGTTTGGCTCACATGCCACCTGCGTCATAGAGAAAAGGAAAGCATGTTTTGTGCTCAGATCATCCAACTCAAGCTCTACACATAAACTAAATGAATGTACATCGCATCAGAACTCGCTCCTTCACTGTCTTGACAATCTGAACAAAAAATGAATAAGATGACAAATGTGTCACATTCCCTGCAGGCAAGTAATCATTCAGTCATGAGGAAGTGTAACAGTACTTTCTGGTAATTGATTCGATTTCTTACAGTATACTCAATTCCCGTGAGACACGATGCAAGTATTTTGTAACATTTATGAACAACATCTGCCATTTTACAGAGTGGCAAGGGGTGGCAGCTGCCACCTCTACCAAGTGGCTTGGTGGATGAGGGAGGAAAGCGGAGTATCCGGAGAAAACCCACGCAAGCACAGGGAGAACATGCAAACTCCACGCAGGAAGGCCTGAGCCGGATTCGAATCCTGCACCTCTGCACTGTGAGACCGACGTGCTAAACAGTCGACCACCGTTCCACCTGATGCTATTCTTGTGCACTTTTATTGACCCTCAATGACAAGGGATACTAATTTCATGTGACTACATGTTTTTCCTGTAAGACAACCGCATATGTATAGCAACAGAGATACGCTATTGGCCCCAATAAGTGACCTACAAACTCACGGCTTTTGAAAGTGTATCCCTTTCGCTCTGGCTCCATTCCCCCCCACCCTACCAGTCTCGACATCATTCATCTTGCTGCAATGCGAACACAGCAGTGGGTGGAGAATCCCCTTCGTGAAGTCTCAGCTGAACTTTGTCAACTCAAATTAGGTGAATTCTCGAGACCTCGCTGCTCAATCTTAATTGATCTGCAAGAGAGAATCGCTGCCCTTGAATGTAGCGTGATCCACCTTTCCACTCCACTCTGCTTAGTGTGTCAGTGTCACACAGACATGATTAGAATAGCAAATGAGGCCCTTTACAAAGGGATCAAGTGGGTCATCTAATAAATGGCACAAAAACAAATGACTACAAACCACCAGTTTATAATTGTAATAATCACTGACCTGTTTGTTGTGAGACCAATTCTGGTGCCCGTGTTGAGTTATTATGCAGTGCCGCCAAAATCAGGTCAACTCTGTTGCTGCATGAGAAGATGTATCGCAGCTAAACTGAGGTTCATTGTGTTGATGAGGCAAAGCACCAATATGAAAATCGTGATATTAGCGTTTTAGCCCTCAAGTTCTTATTTTAATTACTACTTTTATTTTACTTAGGTGTTGTTGGGTTGTTGTAAACTTTTAAAGAAGGATTGGCGAGAACTGCTAACAGGTGTTGGTATCCAGATGATATTGGCTTTATTTTGTCGTATCAGGTAGCCAAAAAGATACCAGCTAAGAAAACTGTCTTTGTTGTATGTCTCTCGGTGCCCGGCCACCAAGATGCGGATGCAATTTTGAGGCATGGATTTTTCTTAAAGTAAAAGTTATTATTATTATTATATGTTATCATAGTAGCTATTTTTGTTTTGTGAAATACTAATGTTGAGTTGCTAATCAATAAGGCATTAAAAATATAATAAATATTTTACACATTCGCTTTCTTTCATCAACTGAGAAATGCAACGTGGTTGTTATTCAATGCATTAATAAAGTCTCATTTTCATGCTGAATGCCTACAAACACAAAGATCAGATACAAACAAAAGGTCGAAACATGACAATTTGAGAACAGCATCTACTATCTGTTTGTATTGAAATAACAGTTAATATAACCTCTAGCATCCCCCCCCCCAAATTTTTTTTTTGTCATTTGAACATTATATAAAATCTGGTATTAATATTCTTTGTATGTAAATATTAAACGCAAGTAAGTGGAGAAGATTAATATGTTATGGCAAACTTAGTTTTGTGATTATTCCCGATTGTCCTTGTCCCAAATTTCACTCAAAGGACCAATGAGATTCTTGAAGTGTAATTGAAGTTGTTTCAAGATTCCCCTTAACTACGTTCCCCCTTTAATTCATTTAGCGGAAAGTGCTGCATCACTGTAGAGGCCCTGTGCTTGCTTGGACAATCACTTCCCTCATACCGGCCACACAAGCCGATGGGGCGGTGCTTTGTATGCAAATATAGCCTCGCCTACATAGACAGTTGCCTGGCAACGAGCAACCGCGGCTGCTCTCTCTCGACTGAGCACACTGAAGAGAAGGAGGAGGGTGGGGGGAGAGGAGGAGGAGGAGGAGGAGGAGGGAGGGGCCGTGAATAGAAGTACTCAAGCCGTGTGAGCGAGGTACTCAGGGGACACCGCGTGAGCTTGCTACGCGTTTTTTGTGTATGTGTAACGGAGAGAGAACGAGCAGCTCGTTAATGTTAGCCTGCTGGGCGCTGACCGGAATACTTGAACTAGCAACGAAGCAGCCTTTGGACTTTTGTCGAAGCTTTTGGGGCGACTAGACGACCGTAGCACCTGTTCCTGTGGCAGCCGCTAAACGGAGACGGAGGAGCGACGTCGCTCACTTGAGCCCGGAGCGAGTGGATGAGTTCGGTGGATGAAGGTCTGTCTGGAGCCCAGAGGGGGGCCTTGGACGTTGGACCCCCCTCTTTAGGAATCGAGGTGAGTAAAGGGGATGACAAATGACACTTGGCTCAACATATTCGACACTTTTCCCCTCCTTGAGAATGAGGCTAAAGTCATTGCTTTATTGTTGTTTCAGAGTGATTCGTAAAAATGTAATACGTTGCTGCCATTCTAGTTTGAATATATTCCATTATTGGTGCTTTAATGCTTGTAGTATTTGGTGTCCAAAACATCACATCACACCACACTGCAACCTCTTCCCACTATTTATTCATTAAATACTTCCTCAGTGGGGAAGTACATGTAACAAAATCGTAGAATTATCAACATAATAACAAATCAAAACAAAACAAACAATACCGTAACCTGCACCGGTGGGGAATCTATGGCCCGTGGCCTCATACAGACCTCAAGAGCATTTATCTGGGCCGATGTGCACTTTTACAAACTATTCAAGGCTCAAAACTGCCGCCTTAAAAGCATGAACATACTTCACTGCACAAATTCTCATCATGTACAGTATCAGTAACGTTAGGTGAGTAAAGAGTCTGATAAATCTATGAGCCCATTGAATGGTAGATTTGCCATTAAGTGAGCAGGCTTAATAAATGGTAAACTAGTATTTTCTGAGTTGATCTAGCCTCAATAATTAGTTCATGTTTCAATTGATGGTCCAGTTTTGAGATTTTCTTTATGAATACATGTAATATCTTTCATATTTAGCCTTCACCCGAAGAAAATTTTTGATTAGTTTTTCTTACAACCACACCAACAAGTTTCTGTTGTCTTCCCGAATCAAGTCTTATGCTGCATTTGAGGAAAGGGGGAAGACTTACCTGACTTCCAACAAGGAAAAATGCACGAGAACGCCCAATTGAACTGGGAGGTTCAAGTTGTGAAGTGAGGAAAAAAAATTCCCAAATTCAACTGACTTCAATGTAACATCACTCAACAATGGCAACCGCAAGAAGACACAGGCCGTTAATGGAGAAATATAATTGACAGGATTATAAACATATATTTAATTTTTTATCAATATTTAGAATAACTTCACATTACACAACATGATACGTATTAACTGTGTGAAGATATGCTATTATCTCCCTGCATGGAGTTATTTAGCGAAATGAATGCTTTGAAGCCGTTCCTTTATTCGTATAAATTAAGAACATAATGAAGGTTTGTTAGAGGTCCTAATGTATTGTGATGAACCAGAACCACAAACATTTTATCGGAATCAGCCATCGTTGTTGTTTACATTCTCCTCAAAAGCTTTGACGTTGGAGCTGCGACAATCCGAGTGGGAGAAATCAACTTCCCATCTACCTTGACTGCAGCATTAATAAATACAGTAAGAGGATGAAATCTTCCGTTGCATGAATTATTATTATTATTATTATTGTTATTAGAGATGGACGCACCCCCCCTCCCCAGGGCCTATACCGCTGCCAATTATTAGTAGTGAGGGAGGCCTTATGTTTGCGCGATGTTTAGACTGCCCTATGTGAGACAGAACACCGTCTGCCTCATGTCATGCCTTAGCTGCTGTTTTTTTTTTTTTTGCGATCAGCAAAACACAAAAGTATTAAATACATTAGAGTTACTATAGAAATGTTTGTCTATAAAAGAAAACAATAAAATGTTGACATGGAGACAGACGGATACAGGTTTATGTCTTTTACAGTCTTCTTCAACTCAGTGAGGGACTGCGCAATCTGAGGCGAGATGAGGCTGGTTTGAAGGAAAATATGCAACCGCTTCAGTTTGAACTATGAAATCATGGATGTTATAAGATTAACATAAAGAAGACATAAAAGCCCAGATTAGAGAAGTAAAATGAAAATAATTTATCAACTTTTATCATATATTTTTTATTTTGTGCATCTCATGAAGTCACGCCCTGTCAAATAAATAAACATATGTTGGATCATTGCATCATCATTATTATTACTATTATTATTTTTGTATATGCATTTCGTGTGGCCCTGGGAAGACTTTTGGATGCTGAGAATTGATTGCTTGAATGTTGAATTGAACCACAAGGGTGGTGACAGTGTGTTCTTGCGGTGGAGTTGCCTTTCAATCACGGTCACGTGACTCTTTATCTTGACTGTGCAGAGATTTTAATTAAATAGTCTACTGTCAAGTCTGCCGTCTGAGAAAATAATATGGACAGCTGCGTCCTTCTGGAACGTGCTGTATTCCGGCCCATTGAAGAAGTGTGCTTGTAGGCCTTACCATTTACAAAGACACAATACACTTTGTGTGGCATTGTTTCTTTACTGTTGTCCCGTGAGGTTTTTCTCATGGAAAACAGGTGTTGTGGCTCAAAAAAGGTTGGGAAACGCCGATTTAGACCATAGTAGGTAATGTAAAATGTTGGACTTCTCACATGGCTGTGCAAATGACACTAATGAATTAGTCCAAAAGTAGAATAGTGACATAAGTTAGTCGCCGTGTGATTGTCATTCACAACATGTGACGTGTGGGAATACTCCTGGTCCTGAACTGGATGTTACATAACGAGAAGATTACGCCTTTACATAGGGCACCGTCACACAAAACTCTGTTGTTCGTGCTTTTTGTTCTTCTCTCCCAGTCATGTTGTCTGAGTGTATTCCCCCGTCGGATGGGATTATTGCTCTCATGATTATATTTTTATCTTCCCTGAAAGAAGATATTCAAACTACACATGTCTTGCCCGTACGCAATGTGTACACACTGGCAATTGAATAACTAGATTAACTCACCCTACTGAGCTGTAGTGGATGAATGGGGCTAATCGGGAGTTAAAACGCTCCTTCCTTTCTCACGGTTTCTTTTTATATCACCTGGCAGTTAGATGCTGTGAGAGAAATGAAAAAAAATGAGACTTCAAAACAAAAGCATTCATATCGTCTGAGTCATCACATTTCTAGAAAGTCCAACATTTTTTCTTTTTGCCGAAGGAGTGGTTTGGCCACAAAACAAAAATAAGACTCATATTATGATTATGGGCATAAATTGTCTAATGTTGAATTGAAATTCTTTTATAAAGTCAAATACCGTATTTACCCTTTACTAAGTTGTCCTATCATAGATAAATTCACAAGATTACAAAGAGAGAAATGTTAAATATTTTGAGAATAAAATCTGCATTGATGATTAAGGCCAAGTTATAGAATTTAGTGAAAGCTTTACAAAAAATAAACTAGTCAGTGTTGTGCCACACCATCATCATTATGAACAGTTAGATTCTAACATTTTCAGGCGTCAGCATTTCATCCAACAGAGGAACCTCAGCTATTTGGGCAGCTATCTCTTTTGACGTGACAAAACTATTTGGTATGTAGTGGTATGGGAACTGATTGCTTGCTGTTTTGTAGTTGAGTTATTAATCGGGGGGGGGGGGGGGGGGGGCGGGGGGCTGGGGCTGAAATGGTATTGCAGTCATTGCGGTCTTCTGTCCATTAGTGATGAAGGCGATGTTTTGCTGAAAATGAACTCCATTGTGACTTGTCTGTAGTTTGTTTGGTCAAGTGTGAAAGCTGTCATTATTAGTTCACGCTTTGAGAACCCATCATCAGTCGCTGCCCGCTTACAATTCGACTCTGGATTCGCAAACTCCCACCATGTGGTAGTTGGCAGAAAAGAAAGAGAATTATTGTACTGATAGTTGTGAGATTTGCCTCAAACACTGTTCATGCAGGTTATGACTGAAACGTGTTTTTATCTGGGCAACCCTTGGGTCCGATTATTTAAAAAAATAATAATAATAATAACATACCACTGCGCCCCGATTGAATGATCAGGACGCCAAGTTCTTTGGAGTGTGAACACATCCTCCCAAAAAGTCTTACTCTGCAATTCCAGAGCTGCATACAGACAACACACCCTTCCTTTTCCAGTTTGACCTTCTGTCTGCTTAGTGTTACCTTCATTGGGCCTTTATTTTGGTGACATAAAGTGTCTGCGTGCTGGGAAGCAGTCAAGAGTTTAACAGGTGTGTGCCACTTTGAGAACAAAAGGACTTAATATGAGCACAAACACACCCACCCACCACACCCACTCACACAACGATACACACACACACACACAAACACTCGCTAGACCTATGGCTTATTTCAGCTTGGACTCAGCAAAACGCCCCGTTACTTCTTTGATTCTAGCCGATGGCTACGCTGTGATCAAGAGAGATTGTTGTCTGCAATATGTAACAAAACAACGATTCTGTGCTTAGACTTGTCGTTTATTTCCTGAAAAAAGGCACAAAAAATGCTATCTTCCCATTTACTTTTACAAGGAAAAAGTTAAATAAATGTCCACAACAGGCATTGTATCATTTTAATATTCCATTAAAAAGTCACTTATTAGCTTTTGATCAGTCACAAAGTTGTCAGGATGAGTTCTCACGTGAGGTCTATGGATGGATTTCAGGTTTTCCTTGTTTAACAGTCGCTCCGCACCCACGGTTCTGTCAGATGTACTGTGCACCACTCCAAAGACTCCCATGCTAGCTTTGGGTGTTTTCATGACCTTTAATGATTGCAAAACAGTAATTCCTGTCATAAAAATAATGATAATAACGCATCGAAAGTGCCCATCCCACTAATAGTCACCATGCCCTCAAGGTGGTTGCGACTATTAGTGATGCATCATCCACTTAACGCAAAAGACCAGGTTGCTATTCTCACATACCGTATGACTAAAGGATCGAATTCAGTCTACCCATTTTCCAGCGTCTCATGTAGGATCGGCGTCCTAACCGAGGTGAAATGGTGGCAGTTTGAATCGCGGAAAACACTGAAAGGCGTGTGAAATGTTGCCACCCAAGACACTCACCCTGTTGTGTTGAAACCAATCGTCATTGTCCCGCAAGTATCGGCGACGTCACACCAGATGCTGGCACAGAAGTCGCCACGCAACTAATTATGTTTTTGTCCAGGCTGTGTCCCTGTGCCGGCATGCACAAAAACACTGAAATGTCCTGCTTCATGAGTTTAGTCTCTGATACGCTGATTTAGCAGAAAAGCCATGTGAAAGAAGCTATGCAAACACCCCCCAAATGGCAATGTAAACAGTTGTCTGCTAAGCTTTCTGCATGCTGTAGGTAAAAAAGAAGCCATTTCTTCCCTTGGATTTTCCTTTTCTTACCTGAGTAAAGTTTTGGCATGAATGCCTCCTCACAGCCAGCACAAACCTCTCCCTGCATTTTTGCAACAGGCCAACATTCCTGGTAATCGAAAATGCCACCTGTGTCGCCACTGGAATCAAGCAGATGTCTGTGTAGTTGAAACCTGCGCACATTCAACGGTACGCTTTGTGTTCTTGCTTGCATCTGTGGTGTGTCAGAAAGGTTACAGGATCGGTGTCACAAAAGATAGATTTGAAATCCAGACAACGAGTTTTCCCCATCGCTGTCGGCCAGAGTAGCAACCAGCACATCAACAAAGGGATCTCGTGGCGTGCGCTTTGTTCCATACATGCAAAGAGACAGGGTAACCCGTGGCTGCTTCACAATGACACATCTGCTCACAATGCCCATACCTGGTCGTGTCGGAGCAACCTGTCTCCTCACTTCACCTGACCTGCCTCCCTGTGATTATGTTCCTCCTTCTCAAGCTCAAGAGGGCTCATGTCGGGGACTGTTGTTGTGAAGGCGCAGATGACATCAAGATGGCTGTGATGGCAAAGCTGTGAAAGTTTCTGGAAGTACTGTTCCAGGAGTGCATGAATATGTTAGAAGAGAAGGTTGAGAAAGTGCATCAGACTCCACAGAGATTACTTTCAAGGGAAACACTTGTACTATATACAAACTTTGTTATTTGGATTTGAGATATATCTCTTTGGGACACTGGGACACCTGTTCTAGAACTTTTCTGACAAAAGTCCTACATCAGGATGCAAAGTTTCTGTGTGGCTATACAGTATTACGTGCCCGTTTGGAAAGAAACATTTAGATAGAGGAAGCGAGGGTCATTTAAGTTCATCCATCCATCCATCCATTTTTTGAACCGCTTAATCCTCACTAGGGTCGCGGGGTCATTTAAGTTCTCACTCAGAATTGTGAGTCAACAGTTCTTCCCCGATAAAGTCAGTTTTAACAAATTCATACTGAAATATGAGTAATGACTTCCTCTCTGGAGTGAGTGAAACCATCATGAATGCTGCACTGACTTGTAGTATGTGGAGTAGTTTCTCTTTTGCTGGCAGCGTAGCCCTGGATCCCTGACTTTTATGTTGAGTAACATTGCTCAAACAGTTAGGAGTGTTGTGTTGACGTCACCGACGACACAAATGTTACCTGATTTTGAGCCGACAGACATGTTGCAGACACACGTAGTGTCTCGTAGCCGATTTTAGTTGTCTTGACGTCACATAGTAAATGGACTGTATCCAGGTGCCCTGCATATGTAGTGTTCTGCAATAAATCGCACCACAGTAATGTGGCTTTACTGTCAAGGATCTTTAATACTTTCAGTTCACTGCAGACAATGGTTATAAGGTTATGAATACATTAGCTTATTAAGTTTAGTTACTATGTCAGCAATGTTGCTTTAATGATTAATATCAAATGTATTTTCAGTATCATTTTGGTGAGAAATCCTCATCTCGTATTACAACTTCTAAAAATTATTCAAAAGAGACGGTGACACTGACAATTAAGAATCACTTTTGTATGGAATGAACTTGTTGAGAGAGACAAATTATGAATCATTTAATCTGCTTGCAAATCTAATCCCCAAAGAAGAGCAATTTCACTTTCCGAATGTTGTGGCCTCCTCTTGGACCCTCTGAATGGATTTGAGATGACAGAAGCACCCACAGGCGACAGCTTGGCCTGAACATCAGAGGCGAGGCATTAAATGCACTTGTGAATATTTTGGGGTTGCCAAGTTTTAAATTGCCCGGCGGCGAAGAGGAAAGGAATGCGGGGGAAGAGAGTTACAGATGTAATAAAGGCCCTTGCAGTCCTATATTAACATTCTGCTGCATTTTCTCTCCTTTTTATATTCTTTGTTTTCCTCTCCAGCATCCATCTGTCCATCCCCTTTCTCACTGCATATTTCAAGTAGCTCAGCCAGTTTTCCATGTGCTCCGCTGAGTCACACTGATTGCAAGCATTCCGAATCCATCCAATCAATCTTTTTTTTTTTAATGTAAGTTAATTCAAGACTACTCTTGTCAACCGCCGTATTTTTTGTTTCTTATATGTACACCCGTTGTGTAAAAAAATCTTGGGGGCAGCGGGACCAACTAAAAGGTTATTCTGCTCATGCCAAATCGTAAGAATGCAGGGGTCCACAATATGCCTCTTTATATATATATTTATTACAGCATGGACTTGTAGCAGAATTCCCCACTCGCCATATGCGTTAACTTCAGCGAGTTGCATTTGTATCCCCGTCCCTAAAAATATACTGACTACTCTTATCTGTTGATAGACCCATCATTGACCTCCAACTCTTCTCAATGTACCGGCTTGATGGAAAAGTACCGGTGGGGATGTCCATTGTTACTTTCATTTTAATATCACCGCATATGCGCATGTGTGACTTGCCATCTGCAGTCACACATTACATTTAAAAACAAATATCGGTTGGAGATTTCAAACCGTCCTTCACATCACCAATGGCACCACGTCACCACTGACGAGTTTTCCATCTAAAACACTTGCCTGCTTATTCCACCCAGCAAGTGTTTCCTGTTGTTTTGTATGAGCTGTTGCTAGGTCTCCCTCCTCATCAAACAATCTCCATCTGGGACATAGGTCTCACGTGGAGGCCCTGGTATATCAATGTTAGGATGTTTGAGTACTAACCATGCGCCCGAAAAGCTAATGTATCAATCTCATCTCTCATTTATTTATTTAAAAATATACAATGGAAAATTACTCAATTTTACACATTGTAAGAGTTAGCTAAATTGAGCTCATTTTCATTGGGAGTCCTTTGGGCAGATGTAAGAGCCAACCTGAAATAAAATCAAATAGTATTACGAAAAATATACTTTGTGTTCAAGCGATAACGCTCACAAGACTGACCCGCTCAGTGAGAACAACGACTTCTGCCACTCTTTCAGTTGTTTTGTTCAAGACATTGTTGTCTCCAATTTAACTTCAGTGGGGAGAGCATTCCACAGGTTTAGCTCGCTGAGAGCAGAAGCTCAACTGTCCTGAAGTTGTTCTAAAACCTTGAGCGCTCACACTTCCTAAGGCTCCGGTGGTTGGTCTACGATCCCATGTTCACTCTCTGCTCTTTCTTGTCACACATCACAAACAGATAGCACTCAGGATGCATGACACAATGACAGTCCGCTGTTGTCACCCCCACCGGCTCTGACTGAGACTTACATGGGAACAAAATAGGCAGGCAGTAGAAAGCTATCAAAATAAAACCAATACCGGTACCAAACATCATTGAACAGAAACAACTCTTCTCCTCAGGTATCGATGAGACCGTAATCTGCCATTGTTGTGACACTGAAACTGTGGTACTCACGGATTGGATACTTGTCTTCAGCAATTCACAACTATTCAACGAAATATTTGTGCAAACTATACAACTTGGTGTCTTTGTTTAATGGAGACGTGCCTGCTGCGTCAGATACTTTTTGTAAACAGTGGTGGCGGCGCTCATGTGAAACAGGAACTGTCATGAAACCTGCCAGGGGAAACGTGAGCAAGAATGCTTCCTAAATTTGCAGCACGTGAATTTAAAAAAAAAAAAGTCAGCGTCTCAAAGCTTTTCTACAGGTAAGAAAAAATGGAAACTCTTTGAATGTGCGTAAACGTGCTGCTGTGCCATGTGATTATGGGCTTGTCATGTCAACCAGGAAAAGTTGCTGTGTCAATGAATTGGTATTATTTTACAGTTAATCAGCACGTGTCTACAGTTTGTTCATTTTGCACGCCATATTGAGGTGAAGCGTGTCAGACACTCATTATTTTTTTCTGAAAAATGTCATCCTCACCGGATATTTGCAGAACAAGTGCAACTGTGATTCATTCTAATCGCAGTCAGATCGAGTCCTGTATCTTCAATCAACATCCCATAGTTACAACTTTTTTGACCGTGTTTTTGCTCTTGTTTTTACTATGCCTCACCTTTTTGTCCAACTTCCCGACATTTTAAGAGTCTCCCCTTTTTTAGCAACGTGTGAATTGTTCTTGTTGGCTCTCATCACTTTCTTCACCTGCACCTCCCCCCTTTTGCGCTGTGGTATTTCAGCTGCTCAGGCATGCTGGGATAAGGCTTGTTGTGTCCCACTGCATTGAAACATTTGAATGCAATGTAGCAGGACCTGTGGCCCATGACCCATCAACCTTTTCACCCCTTCCTTGTTTCACGACCCCATCTTGGTCTTAAGAATATTCCCACAGGGAGGGGATTTTACTTCATGTCTAATCCTCTTTATAATGTGATTTATAAACGTGGCCCACCCAAAACAACAATGTCCAAACTTTTTTTTTAATTAACATACCTGCAGAAATGTGAACAAATACAAAACAATCTCAAGAATGCAAAATTTAAATAATTTGCAAAATATCAACTGAATTAATTGTTAAACTTGATTCAGCAAACTCATTAAAAGAACAAACATTGAGTGAATGCATTATTTGGGGAGGAAAGAAATAACTTCAATTTCACTTAATATTAGGGATGGGCAATTTAGCTGACAAAACAATTACAATATAAGTAATTCATATCAGTTGATATTGGTAATTGTATACGTTTAAAAAAAATCTAAATGAAAAACACATACATAGGGATTAAAAAAAGAAAAATACAATTCACACTATCTGGTATAGTAAAACAAAAATTTCAAAGAATGTACACTGTTTATGTATATGCCATCAGAATGCCAAACAGTCTGATTCAAAGATCTTCACACAGTATTGTCGCCCCTTTGCTATCATCCTCCAGCCCACCAAGGACGAGCAACACTTTCCGGACATCATGTGCACGCGGGCTTATCCCGACGCCTTACCCAGCAGCCCGCTGTTCTCCAAAGATGTCGAGGAAGACGAGGGCAAGGAGAGAGACTCGGACAGAGACAGCGCAGTGGAAAGCACCCAAGGTTCTGACACATCGGAAGGTCCCACTAGACTCGGGGATAAAGAAGACATCTTGGGGGATCTCTTCTTCCCCGCTGAGAAGTAAGCAACATTTCATTTGGAGTGTTTCTAATTATGAAGCAACATGTTTTGTCCTTTTATTGTACCAATTGCATTCTTTAATTGTGTTGCCTTTAGGACAAGTGGCACAAGCAACTCTGTTACTTCTGACCTGTCGACGCGCTCCTCGGCTTCCCTGAACGAGGAGCAGTTTGAGGACTACGGCGAAGGAGGGGAGCCAGACTATGCTCCCAGCAGTCCTTCTCTCGACGACGACAACCGCATCAACGGGTACTCTGATCTTGGCTCATCTGTGTCCTCAAGGTCAGAAAGACTCAGAGACACAATGCAAAACAGTGCATGACATTTCGTGCAGGATGTTGACTCAACATATGAAAGACATTTGATGAGAGACCAGTGGTATCAAAAATGTTGCCTTTACAAGCAAATAATAAAGCTCAGTTTTGACCAAGCAAACACAGTTGGAAAAAAATCCAGAAATGGGATAGATATTCCATATTCTACGGTGCAGAGCTGAGCGGGCAATGGGGCTTGCGAAATTCGGTGCTTGCCCAGACGGTGGCCGTCCGCGTCGCCACCCGGCGGATGTCAGTCAGTCAACAAACAGTGTGTCGTCATCACCGTTTATCGCCACACAGCTGTCATGGATTCTACTCCACATGGCTGGAAGTTTGTCAGGCTGGTGAAGTGGTATTGATGTGGAGTATCGGACCACTTTTTCGAGTAAGAGTACAGACGTACTGTAGCTTCACCTTCTTGTCATCCTTAGAACTAAAAGGAGGAGTACCGGTAGTTTCTACCAGATTTGATGTATGCTCCATGGACTCTAATTACCTGCCCCAGAGCTTTGGAGCTCTTGCCCCGCGGACTACATCAATATTCACCAGCGGCTTTTGTTTAATGCGATTAAGCCTCCTGACTGATAAAGTGGAGAAAGCTGCTCAGTGGTTTTTCCACACATACAGTACCAAGCAAACAAAACTTGTAAAATGAACTGAGTAAGAGAGATTTATATTCAAAATGAGGGCCAGATCAAGGAGAAGTCTGAAACTGCACATTGGGGGGGCCCGAGAAGCAATTTTAAATAAGTGTGGTTTAGTGGAAAGTAGGTTAAAGGTACAGTCGAGAACAAGGCTGAACAATATGCCAAAACACTGCTCTATACACGGTACAAGGTTAACATCCAAATGAAAAAGAAATGCACAGCATTTGTTTGTGGTTTTATATTGTAGCAGGCTTTGGTTCTTGACTAAAGAAAAGAAGAAGGAGCCCGTTTTCCGGGGTCTGCATTTCATGAAATGCAACTAACTGGCCAGAAGACATGAAGTAGTTTATTACAGCGTAGACTTAGGTCTAGACAACACACCTATCACGATTAAATTATTTATAGAGATACACCCTAACATCAAGGAACTGTAATTACAGGCAAGGTATGGAAAGAAAATTGCCAGTATATGTATACAGTAAGTGAGTGTGTACGAGGTTTCCCTGATGTTTATTCACATTACATCACATGACTCAGCTTTTGAACTCGCAAGACAAAGGTTGCAATTACATGGCGGGGACTCTGTCAGAACCGCGTGCCTCTTCAGGCTGCTGAGATTCCCTTCTGTTTGTCTATGTGTCAACAGTGCGGGTCAGACTCCTCGGAAGGTACGTCAACCGTACCCTAGTGAAATGGTGGATGTCTACTGTTCTCAGTGCAGCAAAAAAGTCAACCTGCTCAATGACCTGGAAGCACGTCTCAAGAATCTCAAGGCCAACAGGTGGAATGTCACTCTGTCATATTTACAATTTGTGCAATGTCCCTCTTGTAGGCTCACACGATACAGTCTATGATGAGCTTCATTAACTCACGGACCACAACTGGCCTACTGGAAGACTTTCAGCTTAATAGAGAATGCACAGAATAGAATGGAGCAGTCAGATAACTTCAATTAAGTAAGGTAGCAGATTTAATTTCGTACATTAAATGTCAAGATAATTTTTACTTTAAGATGATCTTATAATTGGAAAAATAACCCCTTGGTACACAGCGGGTGTATCTCAATAAAAGAGAACATGATCTGAAAATTCATTTCATTCAATAGTCCCACTCAAAAAGTGAAACTCATAGTGATTCAATAAACACAGAGGAACATGCGTCCCTGAAGAGCCTCTATGAAAAATCTTTTTATTTCTTGTAATGTTCACAGTTATCACGGTACTGGAATTTAGGTTTCATTAGCTGAAATACTACAAAATATAAATAGATAAATAACATCATGACATATTTCATCGTGCGTGAAGTGATTCCACACAAGTTTGACTTTTAGAATTGAGCCACTGAAATAAATGAACTCTCCCGCCCCCATTATAATTGACCTAATACTGTATTAAATAAATTACATTTTCTGTGATATTGTAAATGATTGAGAGCAGTATACTGTTTACAGTGCAATTGCACTTGGAACACTTGAAAGATGCCTGATCATACATCTTGGGTTCGTCCGTATCGAGTTACATATGACAGAAACACACCCACTCACACATCCAAATGTAAAGACTTAATTGGTTCTTACGTAAGGCTTTCATTCCCGTACTTAGCTCATCAAGCATTGCAACAGGGAATCTATTCATGGAAACGCAATCCAGGATGACCCTTAATAGTTGTACCTGCCTGCACTCATTCATCTTGAATTCAGTGTGGGACACGTAGCTGACTTGGTAGAAAACGGGTTTAATCCAGCACAATGCTTCATGCTTTTGCCTTATAAATAACACAGTAGTCATGGACAGAAAAAGATAGGAATAAGAAGGAAAATTGATCAGTTGGAGATATTTAAATGCTACGAGCTTGGTTGCATTGTAAGCCTCGACATGTGTTGTTAATGTAACTAAAGCGGTCACATTGTCGAGCAGATACATTTAGAATGTTGCATCTTGGTCATTTCGAAAACGGACTTAGATGAGGTAAACGTTCATGAAATTGTACGGTCTTTTTTTTCTGAGGTGATTTCCATCCCATGAACAAATAAGGGGAGACAATTTGTTTTTTGTCTCCTACATCTCTCATCACAAACCATTTAAAGGCCCAGCTGCTGTTTTTCCCACTGTCCTGTTGAACTAGGAGACATCTCCATGGCAATTCACTGATAAAACCCTCTCTCACATTTTTTGGGTGCAGCCCCAACAGGAAAATCTCCAGTACAGCATTTGGGAGGTAAGAAACACGCTGTGTTCATGTCTTTCCGTCTTTGTGGGGATCCATGTTTGTCTTTGAGGACTTTTGAGGGCAAAACTGCATTGCATCGTACTGAGCGCTGTTCCAAATCCTTCTCATATAAAATATTAGAAATGCCTCTCAGTATGGGTCTTCTGATCTTCTGGAAAGGTTACTTCTTAGTGTTTGTCTTCAATCCTATGTTAGCGTTAAAGCAAGACTAGTTTAATTTATTTAGTCCAACAAATAGCAAAGGCAAGAAAAGTTTGCTCATAGTTTCCCTACACAGCAGATAACCACAGCATTTACAACTTCCCCATTTCTCGGCTCCCACGTGCAGTGTTGTCCTTAAACAGTCAGTTAATAACTAACTGCTTATTCCCATAAAGGCATACACATCTCTAACAGAACGTGCTGTAAAATCATTGCTCTGGGCTGCACGGTCTGTTGGTCTGCGAGATGTTTTGTATCCCTTTTTCCAACCGCACCAAATGAGTTATGGTGACAGAGTGAAAATGGCCTGTCAGAGCTGAGCTATGTATTCAATATAGCATTTGATGCCTACACTGTCCTCTCTTTCTTTCACTCTCTCGATCAATCTCTCTTTCAGTCTGCGTTACTTCCGTCTTTTGCTTGTATTGCCCTCATTATCTGTTAGTCCTTTTGAGTATCCCTAAAAATGAGAGGCCACTGTTGTGCTGCATCAGTATAACACATCAGAAATGCCATATTATTGACATTAAAAAAATGCTTCTTTCCAAACATGCTAAAACCAACGTGTGCTATTTTAATTCTGTTTGCATTTTCTCCAGTTGACATTGGCCTCGGGGGTAGTCCTCGATCATTCTGCCTTCCTTGGAGAGATTTTTGTCCTACCCTGCACTTTTTGTTCCAGTCATGCAAACACACTAACGAGAGCTGCTATGTAACACTGTGTTTGATCAGGCAGCTGCTACACAACAGCAACTTGAGTAGCAGCAACGGAAGCACTGAAGACCTTTTCCGAGATAGCGTCGACTCTTGTGACATCGACATCAATGAGAAGGTATGCTCATTTTGTTTTTTGACTTCTTGGCTTGCGCTTACATTTGTAAGATCTACTTTACTTTATATTACTGTCAATGAAAAGTATATCACGATAAAAACATTTCCTATTGGCCGCTATTGAAAATAATGACTTACAAAAAGGCTGAATTTAGATCATTTTATTTTGACATCATAATCTCTTACAAGCAGTCAACGTAACGATGAAAAAGTCAAATATAAAGATTAAATAAACACTTTTCAAAACATAACATGCTTAATCAGGCAATTTTTTTAGTGTAAACTCTTGATTGGCTGACGACTAGCCAATGAATGCCTTATAGGTTTGTTGTGTTCATCAAGCTCTCTGACTTTGCCAGGTGAACTTATTGGAAAAGAAAGTTGCAGAACTAGAGAATGAAATTTTGTTGAACGGTGATTTGAAGTCCAAACTGAAGCAGGATAACACTCATTTAGTACACAGGTATGGTCCAAAACCATGTGCCACAAATTCACAAACTTTTTGCCAATTGCCAGTGTTTAGTGTTGGAATAATATTCATTTTTATTTCAATAATTAAAGAGTTAATGAGCTGGAGGAGCAGCTGAAAGACCAGGAGGCCCGCGAGCACCAAAATCTGCAGGGGGAGGTGAAACGACACCGAGAGGCCTTTGGCAAAATGGAGAAAGACAAAAACACACAGATTGAGCTGCTGAACAGCCGGTGAGAAATTCACACAAGCATTTAGTTATAAGAGATGTACATTGCTAGTTTAATGTCCCTGTCTTTTTGCTGATGAACTGGTGATTGTGTATGTTTTCCACTTTCAGACTAAAGCAGCTGGAGGATGAGAAAAATGAAATACATGCTAGCATGTGCAGACTCAAGACACAGACAGAAAAATTGGACAAGGTGTGCCATAAGTATTGTTTTGTGTTTTTTTTGTTATTGTAAAGTGTCCTTGGGTGTCTTGAAAGGCGCTTATAAATAAAGTGTATTATTATTATTATTATTATTTATGTACTGGTAAATTGGATGAGCTCGAACTGCTCATAGAAATGTCTTTTTCCCCCTTGATAGTCACTGTCTTTTTTCCTGTAACTGCAAAAATACACCCAAACTTACGTTTGTGCTCAGGAGAAGCAAAGGATGACAGATAAACTGGAGGACACCAGTTTGCGATTGAAGGATGAGATGGACCTTTACAGGAAAATGATGGACAAACTGCGACAGAGCAAGCAACAGTTCCAGCAGGAGAAAGAAGCCATGCAGGAGGTACCATTAAATTCCATCAATCAGACTGCCTGTCAGAGACGGTACCATACTGAATATATATAAAATCTAAAACAGTTGGGTCAAAAGTAATTAACGTTGGGTTAAGTTTGATCCAAATACTGGGTTAAAAAAGGGCCGACCCACACTTGGGTCAATTTGAGCCCAAAAATTGGATTATTCCATTTTGACCCAACTTTTAGGGCTAAATGACAAGAACAAATTGGGTCAAAAGAATGCAAAAAATTGGGTTCTTCCAATATGACCCACATTTTAGGGTTAAATTAATAAATTGTGTCAAAACCATGCAATTATTCATTTATTTATATTTACCCAACTCTGATTTAAAACAATAACCCGAATTTGGCAAATTGAGCCAAGTGGCATTCAATCCCAGTAGTTTACTCTATGTAGCTATCTACCTATCTCGCTAACTGGCCTCCAGTCAGACTTGATCGGTTGATTTTTGACCCAACGAAAACATTACAGGCATATAACCCGGTAAATGTTTCATTTGAACCAACAATTTGATTGCGTTGGTAAGAAATAACCCAAAATTTTGACCCAAAACAAACAACCCCAAAATTGAGTTTATGAAATAACTCAATAATCTGTTTTTAGAGTGTAGCATGACTTCCTATATGTCGACACCTTTTGTGCAGCTGATTGAAGACCTGCGCCGAGAGCTGGAGCACTTGCAGCTCTTCAAGCTGGAGGCAGAGAAGCCGGGACGAGGGCGCAGCTCAACTTCCAGTCTGTCCGAGTATAACAGTCGGACCAGAGAGATGGAGCTGGAGTACGAGGTCAAGAGGCTCAAGCAGGTGCTTTTTAACACATTGTCAAAACTAATGTATCGCCTGGTGTAAGACATGTTATGTAATTAGCATCCATAATTAATTACAGTGAGTGAATTTTACCTCTGGATAAATTGTCTCTTTCTGTTGCCCTGTCATTCTCCGTTTGAAATCGCGACGTTGAGATTTTTTTTTTCTTTGTCGCGGAATCTAAAGGCTGACCGGAGGCTGTGAGGTTAATGACGTCGGTCACGGAGATTTGCTCCACGTACAGCACTTTGTATGCAGCGATGGCTGTTTGAAAGTGTAAATACAGTTGACTTTACTTGACTGTCTAATCTATTGTATCTATTTAAAAGGATCACGTCTGGAACAGTGATCATACACTTTCAATACTACCGTAATCCACTGTATTGTGGTGATGTGAGGCCTCCTTCAGGATGCAGTGCAAATCTCTTCGATGCACGGTGATGAGAGGTCTTTAAGTGAGCGTTATTGTTTTTATTAAGCATTGCATAATAATCTACCACAGTGTGAGCCAAAGCACATATTTTGCATTAAAAAAATCTCACAGCTCACCACCAAACAAAAATATCACAAAAAGTAAATGGAACAAAATAATGATGATCTTGTCCCAATGTATTAATATAAATAGTGGGGTGGGTCCCAATGTATTCACCGGTATATGCATTTGATTAAAATTAGTCGCACAGTCCATCCAGGAATCTAATGTACGGTACATTTTAATCACCAACTTGTTGAGAGAAACACTGCACCATCAGTGACTTAATGCTCATTTGAGTAATCAAATTATTTGACACAGCAATGCTAGAAAATAACACAGCACCTTATTTCTTTTTTACATAGATAAATCCAAGGGATCGACTACTGAAATTTGAATTTCATACCTTACAAATAGCGTAGTTAATAACTTCTTAATGTTCTTTCTCAGACAGCAACCCAGTTGAGAGTAAATTTTAATTACTGGTACTTCTGGTTGCAAAAGTAGCACACTCCGGTTTGATTCAGTTGCTTCCATACGTGATTAATCAACAATCAATTTCAAGGAATTCTTAACAATAAATGATCAAATAATCATTCAAAATTAAAGTACATAAACTTCTGTAGATACAATATTACAGTTCACTTTGTAGATTTCTATAACCCTTGATCATCCTGTGATCAGCACTTGAATCATTTAAACTAGGCAGGCCAGTGAATTTCCTGAAATGCGTTGTATGTTCTTGAGTTTCAAAATTGTGACGTATTGTTTGCTGTATGAGCAAAGTGTACAGACCTGCTGTTCAGTAAACATTGACAGGACGTGTGTTTTCAGATCTCCCCATGATTAGCTTTGTACAGGTGTTACACTGGTGAATTTCTTGATCAGTTTTGTCTGCGACCCGCATTTACTATTTTTGTATTCATTATGTTGACTTTGTGACTTCATAACGGTATGTTTTTGACAAACAGGGGCCACTTGGATTGGGGGAAAAAAAACACCCACCTAAGTGTCTCATAGGAAAAACCCATTATCGCATACTTTCCTGTTCTCTTGCGACGTGTAAACTTTGTGTGTGTACACGGCAATTTATGTCCCAGGACTTTCTTCCCCCTGAATTCCAGCAGCTGAGGTTGTCGGGGGCAATGCGCCGTCCCGGTTCAATGGTAAATTTGCTTCCTGAACCCTCCATTCGACATTAACCACTAATCTCAGTGGAGTAGAATGAACATGCCCCCAGCTGACCTGGGCTCAGAGCCGCATTCCCCTTACTAATGAGAAAGTAAAGCATACAAAAAAAAGCAAACTCACTTGCTGGTCAGTGGTCCGCTCAAGGTCATCATGAAGCTTTTTTATAACACTCATCACCTGCTTAATGCCCTGTGGGTATTGACTGTCTTAAAAGATGTGCACCGCTGCCGTTGATGCAGGACGGCCAAGCAAGTGCAAGCAACTTTGCGTGAGGCTTTGCGGTAGCCGCTTTTTTCAACTACTTCCCTGTGACCCGAATACTTACCACTTCCTTGTCTCTAATTCTGTTTTCCCAGGAGAACCAGAGGCTGAAGGAGCAGAACGACGAGCTGAACGGTCAGATTCTCAGCCTGAGCCTGTACGAAGCCAAGAATTTGTGCGCCACGCAGACCAAGGCGCAGTCTCTGGCTGCCGAGATAGATAATGCTTCCAGAGACGAGGTAATATTCATAAAACGGCGTGTGATGGTAAAGTACGTCCGGAAAGTATTCACAGTGCTTCATATATTCTGCATTTCATTAAGTGAGAGCCTGATTTCAAAATGAATTAATTTTTTCAATCAGAATTCTGCAGACTTTAAATAATGTTTCAAATTCAATTTTGAATTAAAAAAAAACTAATCACATACATATTTGTGCATACAGTGAATATTCAGAGATGAAGTTCAATACGTTATTGATGCAACTTTGACAATTAAAGCTTAGGTTTTTATTTTATTTTATTTTTTTGGAGGGGGGGTTAATACCACAAGTTTGGCACACCTAATTTGGGTTAGAATTTTGCGCAGGAAAAAAAAAAGAATTACATTTTGTGATAGGGCTGTCACATAAAAAGTAGGCACCAGGAATAACTTTTTAAATGCAAATGTACAGTATGTTTGGAATCCGACACAATTTTATGGTTTATGTTTGTGTATGTCAAAGCACAAATTTACAGTACAGTGAATTGTTCCGCATTTAATGTGGTGCGTTTCTACTATTTTGGAAAACGGACCGCTCAAAACTGAGGCGAACTGAGCCAAGCCATTACTGTGCAGTGGAGAGCAGAAATGGAAGAGTCCGTGCAGGACTGCACTGCCTGACATCTTTCCTCATCTGAGTCAATAGTGCAGCTATTATGCAATATGGAGATCATCATTAGGTCTATTTCTAGCACCTCACTGACTTGTCATGGCTAAACCTGAATGAAAAGGACAAGCAATCGTTGCATTTTTATCCGTCAAACAGTTCTTTATAAATGTATCGTCTTGTGCTACTATTTCCCCAGTTAATGGAAGCCCTGAAGGAGCAGGAGGAAATCAACATGCGGCTGCGGCAGTACATGGACAAAATCATTCTAGCCATCCTTGATCACAACCCATCCATCCTGGAGATTAAGAATTAGCAGGGAGTCTGTGTCTGAAGAGACTGTGGAACATTAGACACCCTGTTATGGAACGCAAACAACTGGAATATCTCCCCCTGCTGTTTGTGGATGAAAAACAAGGACATACAGAAAGGGGAGTCACTCACTGTTTATGCTGCTGTGACTCTTGAACGGCATCTGTCCTTTTTCTACTAAGTCTGTTTTTTGGGGATTGAACAATATTTGGACTATTTGCACACTGGTATGAAAATTGGAACTGCACATCGCCATCTTTTGTTGTCATCATAGTGAAGGGACAGTTCGCTCAGTGTAGGCCAATAGTTAAGCACTGTGAGACATATGGCCAGTGTACCATCATTTGATCTTGAAGTGGGTACATTTTGAGTCATGGAGGTGGTGGGAGAAAATGTGAGTGATTTGTTTGGTACCTGCACGTCTTAAGAGTGGGTTGTGAAATGTGACAACGGTGGTTAGAGAGGACTTTCGAGTAAAATGGGTTATGTCCCCAAACAGAAGAGGGTTTTGGTGAAGTCAATACTTATAATTGCGCTCGTGAATGTCTTCCAGAAACCTTGCAATGACACAGGTTGTCACTCACTTTAGGGAGAGGAAAGCACAGCAACCCAAGGAGTTTCTTTGACCTGGAATTTACGTCAATGCAATGCTCTAACAGGGGTGTCAAACTCAGATCCTGGAGGGCCGCTGTCCTGCATGTTTTCCAAGTCTCCCTGTTGCAACACACCTAATTCAAATGAGATCATCAACAAGCTCTGCAGACACCTGAGGTTGAACCTATTCATTTGAATCAGGTGTGTTGCAACAGGGAGATTTGCAAAACATGTAGGACAGCGGCCCTCCAGGACCTGAGTTTGACCCCCCTGCTCTAGAATGTCCCCGATGCTTGAAAGGTACGCTAGCAATAATAAGCTCAACATAAATGTGACAAGGTGAAATGATTGTGACAACTTTTGTGTTTGGCACTGTGGAGTGGTACTAAAAACAAAAAGACTACACAGCCCAAATGGTTGTCTGAAACTTTATTATAGTGTAAATATCAAGAATGTACATGTGATATATGAGAAGGGATAAGAATATGCTGTACTATGTAATTAATTGAAACTTGAGTTTTGCTGCCTTGCACAAAAAAAAGTTTGTTTTCCCTCTGCATGGTTTATACATTCTGTCTGTGCCTTGGGAGGAAGGTTTTCAGAAGGGTAAGTTCTTTGTCTTAATCGTTTTCCTAACTTGTAAATGTTATAATTATGTGAACATTTGTAAACATGTGCTACCGGCTAGTCTTTTTCGGGAAATCTATTTTCTACCGATCTTATCATGAAAGAACATGCAATGGCATGCACTGTAAGTGTCCTATTAGTAAATGCTTAGCACAAAGCATTGTGTAGTACCCCAGCAAACGTTAGTTTTTGTTCAATATAAAGATTGCGTAATACTGTGGGCGAATGATTTTGTTGCATTTCTACATTTACTTTTGCTCACAGAAAATCCATACAAATTTAAATTAGCTTTGTGGTAAGTAAACCGTCTTCCTTATCTGAGCTCAGTGGTGAGCATGGTCAACATCCACAAATGCCTGCTTTTTTGTTCTCTTGCTGAACAAATGGTTTCACTTGGGCTGTACCATTCTGGAATAAATTAAAGAAGCACATGGAGCTAGCAAAATATACCGCATATCTGTGAATTTTTTCTCCTTCTGTAGTACTTAAATGTAATTAATAACACTGGGAATATGTCAAGTCACCTTCGAGCATAAATGAGATTTTTACAATAAATCTTAATAGGCTAATGAGAAAAGCAAGCGGAAGTGTCATTTCCCGCTCCGAAATATGGCACCTCGTTGTCAAACTTCTGGCGCCAGCTAGTGTCCGATTTCTTTTTCCAAGTGGAGACTGATCGATTCAGAATCGATAACAGAGCAGAATTGTAGTTGGAATTCCTAACCAACACCACAGGTGAGACATGGTATAGTTAGAATGAAGCTTATTTAACGTCATAACAACGCCGACGTTAACGTTATTCCACCCACTTTCCAGTTTTCATTTTATATTAATCGCAAATGTATGCATGTCAATTGCTCGGCTAAAATTATCCGTCTCTTACGGCCAGCTATCGCTATTGGTTTATGAAACGCACTACGTCGAGAAACAAAAATGTTTACAAATCCGATTAATTTTGGACGTTTGTTGGTAAACGTAAGCGTTTATGCTGGTTTTTGAAGTGCCACATGTTATAAGTAGCAAGTCTTGTTAAAATGCATGCATTCAACTTGTTGAAGGAATGTATGTTGTGTTCAATTGTTTTACATGCGACCGATACCTGGATTATCTTTTCAAAACAATTCCAGTTACTAGCATTCACCTTTGATAAATGTTGAAAAAGTTCTAATAATACATTCATGCTAAGTCAATGGGGGTGAGGAATTTAGGTTGGTTTTGTTGTTGTTGTTGTTGAATCCGAAATGGTTCCTGCGCATCCTTAAAACGTCTTAGAAGGCATTAAAAAGTCTTCAATCATTTTTTTCAAACGTCTTCAAAAATGTCAACACATGATTTAATGATTGTGAGTAGTCTGAAATCTTAAAATTCTTCAAATAAAATTTACTGGACAACTGGTAATGACACACAATCCTGATTGTGGAACCAGTTTTAGTTGGTGCTCGTAACAGCAGATGCATGCCATTTATGTACTGTAGTAACTTTGGACAACATGAAACATTAGTAAAATTCTGAAGTCGGTCCAAGCCGTGAGTGGTGAAATGTTTTATTTTTTATTTTATTTTTTTTAATTTGGGTCATTTCAACACCAAGCTAATTTGTGTTTTGTGTAGGTTTCAAGATGTCTTGGTGTTATACAGATTTTCGGGATGGAACAAAAAAAGCTCATGATAACACATGTAGTGCCAAGGGTCCTCCTGTTCCGGTTCCGTGTCTGCTTAAAGATCCGACTGAGTCTGTCTGCTACCCATCTGTCACCACTCAAACCAGCGTTAGCACAAAAACAGTCAAGCTAAATGCTACCAAGCCACCCCACACTGTTAATGGAAACTCAAACAATGTTGAGGACAAGGCTACCAATGCAGTAACTCCAAGGACTAAAAGGAAAAAAAGGACATTTTCAGCTGCAATTGGTATCTTGGTCAATCACACTGCCAGTGAGCCCCACGTGTTGGCCACCTCTGAGGAAGCACTAAAAGAACCTGGCCTGCCTGTGAAAACCAGAGCGAAAAATAAGAGATGCAGGTAGGGCTGATCAATTTATTACTTCCTGATTGAAAACTGCAACATCATATGAAGTGATCGTCAAAGCCAAGGTATTTTGAAATGGCTTCAGCATAACCAGAAGTTTAAATTTGGGGATTCAATCCCTGGGGGAGGGGGGGGAAGCATTTCAGTTATTTCGGAGTATTTTAGATTTGAGGCTGCAGATCTCAGATGTAAAGTGTGCCCATTTCTCTGTATTTTGTTAAGATGTTAACATATGTTCCACTGTGGCGGTTGAATTGAAAATTCTCAGTGGAGAGAATATTTTGCACCAAGTTCACCTAGGAAGGACATTGTCTAACAAGAAATCTAATACTTGTTTATATTTGAAAGTGTGGGCTATTTTATTAGCTATGTTGTTACCCTAACGTAGCCTTGGAGATGGTAACACAACACCAGTCTTTTTTTTTTACTTCATCTATGTACCTCACTCACCATGCATGAACATTCAACCCAGACTTGATCCAAATATTACATTAGTACAGTCATCCTCAAATAGTGGGGTGGGTGACCCAAATTTTTTTCCCCTTACCTTACTTGAATAAAATCGAACGTCCACAACAGTAGGTGGCAATGAAAATATGCATATTTAATTGCAATTACAATATTTAAGAGGGGGAAAAAAATTGTCAAAACTGTTCAGCCCGAATCAAAAACCCAGTAGTGAATTTGCTCCCCACGAACAATGAAAATGCGAGAACAAAACACAACTACCGGTACCTAAAATGCGGTCCTTCCACGTTCTTCTTTTGTGGTGTTTATTGGTGGTTGGCAAAACGTCTTGTGTGTTGAAACTCACCTGATAGCCTCTCCACTGCAAAGGGTTGCAAATTAATGATGGCCTGATGTTATGATTGCTGCTGACCTCTAGTGGTGGAGGTCTGAAGCGCACTAATTTCTCAGATTTCTGCTCCAGTATGTGAGACAAAAATTGGCCAAGCAATAGCTTGTATCTCGAAAAACTAAGACCCCTGACTCACGGCACCACTGTATCTGAAGCATAATATTGAAGATAGGCCTTTCATTTTTTTGGGAAGTCGAGTGGGATAATCAGTTGCTCTAAGTCAGCCACATACTGTGTTTGCTTGGGCTGGCTGTGCCTCTGTGTCCTGTATCATGATGTGATAAAAACGTATTCCTTCCTTTAAAAATATGAGCAGATCAATCCATGCCACAAGCATCCACAAACTAATCCCCCAAAAAAACCTGTTGTATTGTTAAATATCAAAAACGGGTCATGCAATGACAAAAATCACTTCTTCATTTTAGCCAGTTAATGTCCTCCTCACCGTGTATTAGTATTGTCAACAGTAATCATACAGTAGTAATCAGTCGATCTTTACAGAGGCACAAAATCTGCACGTCCCAAGAAGCTAACATTGCAGCTACTGGAGGAGGAAGATTGGGAAAAAGAATGTGAAGACAACTTGGAAAAGACATGTGCAGTCCAACCTTATGGTAAAGAATTTTTTCTCTTAATATTAATGTCGACCGCTCTAATATTTGCAGATCCTCAAATAGCCTCACATTAACAATGTCGGATTCTGTATTTTCGTCTTTTTGTTCTTGGTTGGTGTTGTTAACCCGTTTAAGTTTAGTCGTACGAGTGTACCCGCCACGCTAAATCTAGACAGGTTTGCTAAATGGATATCAGCAATGCTAAGGTGAAATCATCCCCTTTTTTTTCTTAATGCGTAAATGGTAGGACCCTGTTGCAGGGTATGTCTATGTATGATGTTTACCAAAGATGAAGACGTCCAATGCTAAGGCTCTTTGCATATGCGTATATCAGATCATATTTGTATAAATTCCTGATCTGTATATGTACCGCATTTAACTTTTGTCCAAAGAAAGAA
Source organism: Hippocampus zosterae (assembly GCF_025434085.1). Classification (NCBI taxonomy): domain Eukaryota; kingdom Metazoa; phylum Chordata; class Actinopteri; order Syngnathiformes; family Syngnathidae; genus Hippocampus; species Hippocampus zosterae. The sequence goes on along the minus strand of NC_067463.1, from coordinate 9,263,364 downwards.
AATCCAATTTTTGCAAGTTCAGTTTCAAACCTTCATGTGATGTCATCGCACCACTCACAGGATGCCCACTAACCTGGCACACCAGGTTAACTTTCGTGTGCATGCTTTTGTGGAATGCGGTACAAAACCCATGCAAGCGGGGGAGAACATGCAAACCCCACACAGGGAAAGCTTGAGCCTTGATTCTATTCGCAAACCTTAGAACTGAGAGTTGAATGTATGCTAACCACGCGGTCACCATGCGCAGCCCTCCAACAAATGTATCAAAAATATTTTGTGCTCCTAGGTCCGGAAGATGTATTTACAATTGCTTTTGAGGGTTTAACACTGGAACAACGGGGCGACATGCCGTACGCAGCCAATTACAGTCCAGCTGATCACCATGCACGCCCACTCCTGTTGTCGTGCTGCAGCATCGCTGTTGAGCCTGAACAGTTTGCTGATGCTTAAATCCGCATTTTGTTCCCACTTTGATTCATTAGTCAAATGTATTCATCCTTATTGGGATTTGGGAAGATTAAGGTTCATTTGTAAAATACTACAAACATCAGTTATGCTAGCATCTATGTAATTCATTAAGAAAAATGTGTAGGAGATATTCTGCGGTAGCTTTTATTTCTTGTTTTTACATTCCGGTTTTATATTTATGTTGTGCTCTGTATACGTTATGTTTTTGTTAACCATATGTTGTTGGTTTTATTCAGTTTTGGAAACATCGTAGTTGTACGTGCTTTTAATTTTCACTTCCAATTGTTGTACTTGGTATTTGAATGTTGAGTTTTTATTTGAATTCTGTCTGTGTACAATCAGTTTGACTTGCATAATACCCGCATTTGTGATGCAACAAATTTACACATTAGTGGCTTCTAACGCTCTTGTACAGTTTCATAACTCCAATAAAAATCGAATGTTCTGAAGCTCAAACTTGGCTTTATTTTAACCACAACTTGGTCTCTAATCGCCGAGTTGGAACCGGAGTGTTTTGCTGCAGCCATGACATTGTTTGGCCACTTGGTGGTGCAGTTGTTGCAGCCTCTTGTCATTCCCTTGCTGCAACGGGAGTTGAATGAGTTCATTTCCAATCGACTCCCTTGCTACGTGAGTGTATTTCTCCCTGGAGCTTCATTCAGGAAGCACTTACAGTAGGCCACGCAACCGCTGTCATGCCAATTAAGGGTGTTATTTTATGAAAAAAAACCCCTTCAAGTCCACAATTGTCATGTTTATTGAATGGCGAAATCAATGGCCTCGTTCTGTTTGACTTGTTCTTCGGTGTTGGGCACATCTAAGTGTCGCTATCTCGCATTTAAGTGCACGTTTTCATCAAATTGTACTGAATTTTAAAATTTCTGAAATGATTTGCGGCATTCAAGTTAGAGAAACACCACTCTTTCAAGGACCAAAAAAAATTGTACACGATATAACAAAGACCTGAACAATGACATGTTAATGCCATAACCTTGTGCATGCTGTGGAATACCAGGGGACATCAACAATATACACTTCAATTTCTAGTCGTGTGTGGGTGGGTGGATGGGGGTGGGGGGTGTTGCAGTGCCAGCCGCACAGTTTTTGTTCATGACGTTCGGAGAGGCAAAGCTGCAGGGCTTCAACGCCACTTCCTTAAGATGTGACTCACCAACATTTATTTGATTCATCTGGTTCCTGTGAGAGCTGTCAAGTCGCGTCTTTATTGATCGGGCGGCGGGAGATGGACTTGTCAGCTTTGGCGCAGGACGCACTCTTGTGGTCATTGTGACTTCCTGAAGTCAGTTTTGGCGAACACATGGCCGTCACTATCACCCTAAGTTACTTTTGATGTGTAGTCAGATGTGCCTTCCAGATGGTGATGCTCGGCATGTAAATGAATCATCTTGAATGCCATCAGCATGCTTGACTCATCATTCAAATTCTTACGCCGATGTTTTGTTTGGCGAATGAATACAAATCACAGATTTTGCATATGAATACTGTTATGTATAATATCTTGTTTGACTGGCTGGACTTGGAAGTACCGGTCGGAGCTTTTTAGCACATTCGCTAGGAGGCCATAACGAAATACTGTATATGACTAGTTCTTCCTTACACCGAGATAAGTAGTACCAGAATTTTAAGATGGATTTACATTATAGGTTCCAGACTGGTGGTGGGTAGAAACGCCAATTAATCGCTGCCTTGCAGTAGTCCCCTCCCCAATTCAATATTGATTCAGCAAGCCCTCTGAATTGATTGAAAATAACAAATAAAATAAATGTAACTTACTGAATGAATATGAATTTTAAATCAACATTGACTTTACCATCCTACACAATCAAAATGGAATTGAATCGCAACGTAAAGAATCCAAATGGAATTAAATTGATGTTCTTGTCACAACCCAGCCCATTTACAGACCACCCACGATAGGCCTACCTCAATGTAGAGAGGCGATACAACAAAAGTGTACTTTGTTCTCGTTTTTATCCTGCATGTTCAAGAGACTCATTTGATATTACTCGTGTTTTCATTTACTGTTTACCCTATACTGCCTACATGAGTACAAGCCCAAAATAGACCAAAACAACAACATGGGTTTGATTTTGCATTTGCGAAATTATGACCTGGATGAACCCTTCCACCCCATTGGTTGAAATTATTCAATTTCATGTTACTTATTTGACAAAGGGATGTCCAACTTCTGGGCCTGCTATGTCTATTATATCCTTTATTTATTTTATGCAGGTCTGCATGAATAGGAATTGTTTTAATAATGTTGTGAAACATTAAATATATATATATATATATATATATATATATATATATATATAATATGCAGAAAAGCATTCTTCTTACCATATGTTGATGACATGTTAATGTACCCCTCGGAGAAGGAAATAAAATGTTGGTTGCTTAGCCCATTTTTAAATGAATTATATGAAAATAATTTGTTTACCTTTCTGGAAGAAGGGTGAAATATTACATGATAAGAGTTGCAAGTGTTTATCGTGCTTTTGTTGCTGGGCAAGTGTCCTTTTATCAACTAGACTTGGCATCTCCTTTTACACTAGCTTCTCTTGAGGGTAGGTCTCTCATTTATCAGTCTTGCAAATCCGCTAGCTGCAAGATCACATTTGGCCACCATCAGTTGGCAGCGCCAGCAGAATTAATTCCTCTTTGCTCATGGAAACATCATGCATCAATGTGATGTGTGTGTGTGTTTTGTGTGTTGGACATAAAACACGCACATACACAGGCGGCTCATTCTCTCTTCCTCCACTGGGACTCACAACTAGTCGAGTCTTTCTCATCTTGCCCTTGGTATGTCTGCTCATCATCCGAGACCTGTTCCTGATTCATCCTGTGCAGCATGTTGTCATGTAAACAAAGATGGCCGCAGTTGGCTAACCACAGTCAGGCACAAACAGTAGAAAAATAGGTTTACGTTTATCCATTCGGGAGAATAAAGAATCTGGAATCATCTTGTGTAAAGTGGTAAAGGATGGCAGGTTTAAAATGCACCTCAGACGATTGCTAGTTGCATGCCACTTTTAGCCCATTGTGGATTTAGTTTCACCAATATTTGACCATTAAATTGAATGACTTTGACATAATAAAATTTGTGGTTGGGATTTGATGGATTTTCCATTTCGTGAAGATGTGAGCTCTCCGTTGTGTTGTCTTTAATTCTTGTGAAAGATCCTTTCATTGTGACCTAACCCAGATGGAAGGGAGCCAGGGCCTGAGTGACGGATCTTTCAAGGGTTGCAGTCTGGACCCAGAAATGGTGCAAGCCATCATGACAATACACAAAGTTTCTTCACTCTTAATAAATCAAGCTTGCATGCTCTTGACAGGACCTCATCGCCGCAAAACCCAAGCCTGATTTCCTTTTTATGTTGCTTATATCTCGCACTAGGGTGGGTGTGATCATTTTGGTCCTCTTGGGTGTATTGTTCTGAAATAAAGTCTTGCCACATGTGGTGAACACAAGAAAGGCATCGGGTTTAGCCAAGTTAGTGAGTCAAGACTCCATTTCTGGGGTGAAATCTTCACTATACAGTATTGTGAAAGTGGAGCATATGGTACTGCTGCTGGCTATGAGGCTCTGTGTGTGTGTGTGTCACTGTGTGCAATGTTAATTCAGAACATTTTTACTGTAACATGATTACTGTTCAAATTGTTCACATGTGGCCCTGTAAAACACGGTTTCAGTTGTGTTCAAGGCAGTTCGGTTGACTGGGTTGTTAGAGGGTTCTTTTGTCAATTTGGTCTTTGGTTGGATTACTTTGATCCAACTGTTGGTCCATCGCTTTTGCATCATGCTCATTCCAGTCAGAAGAGGGCAGAAGCTGAACCCATTTCATCACCAGGCAATTTCAATCAAACATAGACGGGAAATTGAGTAGCCATTACCTTTATGAATGCTAATTCTGGGTACTTGCTTAATGGTTTGTGCAGTACACATCCATCCATCCATCCATTTTCTTAATCCGCTTATCCTCACAAGGGTCGCGCGTGTGCTGGAGCCTATGCCAGCTGTCTTCGGGCAGTCGGCGGGGGACACCCTGAACTGGTTGCCAGGGCAGGGGACAAATATAGACGAACATAGAAGTCACACTCACACCTAAGGACAATTTAAAGTGTTCCATTAACCTGCCATGCATGTTTTTGGAATGTGGGAGGACACCAGACTACCCGGGGGAAAACCCACACAGGCAAGGGTAGAACATGCAAACCACACAGGAAGGCCGGAGCCAGAATCGAACCCTGCACCCCTGCACTGCGCGACCAACCTGGGGACCAGTTGCTCACCGAGCCGCCTTGCAGTACACTTTCATTCATTCATTCATTCATTCATTCATTCATCTTCCGTACCGCTTGATCCTCACTAGGGTCGCGGGGGGTGTTGGAGCCCATCCCAGCCGTCTCCGGGCAGTAGGCGGGGGACACCCTGAATCGGTTGCCAGCCAATCGCAGGGCACACAGAAACAAACAACCATTCGCACTCACACTCACACCTAGGGACAATTTGGAGTGTTCAATCAGCCTGCCAAGCATGTTTTTGGAATGTGGGAGGAAACCGGAGTACCCGGAGAAAACCCACGCAGGCCCGGGGAGAACATGCAAACTCCACACAGGGAGGCCGGAGCTGGAATCGAACCCGGTACCTCCGCACTGTGAAGCCGACGTGCTAACCACTGGACTACCGGGCCGCCCTGCAGTACACTTATGCACACTTATTATGCAAGTATCCTAATAGATTTCCACCAAATGCTTTGGAGGAATGTGGTCTAGCTCTGGATTGTTTTATGTGGTTGTGGAATTTTTGTTTTTACAAAAAAACTACAAATCCACAAGGAACAATGGTCATATTTTCTTTGATTTGTTTGGTACTTAGCAACATCCCTACTATGTGCATTGCTGGCGTCCACAAGAGTGAGTTGCATCAGTGTGAGGATAATAAGCCGTTATGAGAGATGCAAAATCCATGTACATTTCTTATGTTTTAAATTTTCGAGCAGTAATGGAGTTGCAAACTGGAGAGCATTGATAAATATAGATTTGAATTCGGGCAAATATAATTCAACAGGTTGGAACATTAACATTTTCAGGGACAGCAGTTACTGCAGCGGACAGCTTATCATGTTATCAGGTTACAGGGTGCATGAAAGGGTTAAAGTTTATACAACCAACTAAATATACATGGCAATTAGAGACAAACAATGTGGTTATGTTGAGTTGGCTTTAGAAATCTGAGGGGATCCTTTGAACAATGCAACAACAAAAAAGTTTTGGAACCCTCCAGTACAACATGTTTGTCTGCATCGTCTCCCAGTTTAATTGAACCCTGCAATACCCCTCCAGGCCCAGATAGGGGCAGTATTTATCAGCCCAGCCACTATTGACTGTAGCCTGTTGAGATGCTGAGCTCGTAGCTCAGCCTTCAGCTCCCCGCCAGCCTGTAACGACCTGCTTGTCTGGCTGCTTTGCCCACCTGTCTGCCTCTGACAAGATGGCCTTTAGCCACGCCTACCCGAACAGCTTCCTCACACACACCCTTACCCACTTTTCTCCCCATTAGTTTTACTGCATTAGCTTCCAAGTGGTTCATTATCTCCGCATATCTTTTTGTCTTTGTGCACACCTGCCAGTTTGGTCTGGCTGGGATGTCAGAATAGGTGCTGGATAACAAGCGCACCGCAGACCACTCACATTCGTGACAAGGGAACAGGAATGGCTGGAGGAGCCCGTGACAGATTAAATAATATAGACAGTAAACTGAGACAAAACACAGGGAACAAATGCAAATGGCAACAATAAAGTGCGGGCAAAGCAAACAGATGATGATGCATTTTGCTCATTTTCAGGCTTGCACATTTCTGCTGTTCTTCTTATTAAATGAACACACACGCAATGTCTGCGGAGTCCAGCGATGATTCTTCTAAAACTTAACATGCGCACAAACAAAGAGACCGTGACGGTCATACTCTTTCTCTCCCACTGTCTCGAGTACACACACACACACACACATTTGCACATGCACTCTGTCGCTGCATCATTGTGATGATTTACTGAATCACTGATAAGACAAACACAGCTTTAGCCCTTCTGACCCCTGTTGCTGATGAATAATTTGTCATTCATGGACATGAGTAAAAATAAATATTTAAGCTCGAATGGGTACTTTTAGGGCAGCATGGTGGCGTAGTGGTTTGCATGTCTGCCTCACAATCCATTCTAGAGGATGTCCAATTTTAACTTGCACTATAAGCTGCATTCAAGACTGTTAGAAAATTGGAAATATCAGAAATATGTTCTATTGCTCTTGGGGGGCGAAGAAAGTGCCATGCACAGTCGTTATTTGACAGCAACAATATTATCATCTAATTTTGATTCTGGGGGCGGCACAAAATTATCTGACAACAGATCAAGTAGGAATTCCCAGTTGTGGTGGCCTAGTCAGAGGTTAGAAATTTCCAACTTCCTGGAATGCACCACAAAAGTTCAACAAGGAAAATAGAAAAACAAGAGGAATTTTTGGCCAAACCTACGTTTGGCTACACTCTCACTGACAACTCCTTCAACACAGAACATCGGCTCGTAGCATTTGCTTGCAAAATGTTTGCTCAGATTGTCATCCGTTGATTGTGTTTGTGTTGGTGTGCTGGTGTGTGTGCCGGAGAGAATTTTTGCTTGAGAGCGCACAATCGAAAGTGAGCAAATTAGTACGACCCGTTCTTCTTTCCCTTGATCAGCAGTGTTGAACCCAGCATCCTCATTCCCCACATTGCTCTGTGCAGCGATAAGGACTTGTAGCGAGCTTGCTTCTACGCCTCCCACACCCATTTCGACCATATGCTCATGCACTCTGTGCACCATACATCACCCAGGAATCTGGCCTTCTAGAGATTACACTAACTTTCCTCTCTGTCTGCCTCTTCCATTATTCTTGTTCACTGTGTCAAATGCACACACAGACCCTCTCATGCTAACATGATACAAACAACGTTTACATTTGCCGCCCCCACAGCCCTGTTCCCAGTGCCTTTTGTAGCAGCGTGGTTGCAGCAACGTCCACGTTCTCGAGTAGCCTTACGGAGGGTGGCTCATCGGACCACATGTCAGAAATTTGACCTGACTGTCACAGCTGATGTCTGGGCCCTTGTGTGTTCATTTTCACCTTCGCAGTTGCTGCTGTGTGACATCAGCTGTTTTCAATCAGAGGATCCTGCCTGTTCTTTCCATTTATTTAGTAATGATTTACAATGGCTTAAGGCATCTTCGATGTGGCTGCCATGCCAGGGTTGAGAGAGTCCATTGCACAAGAGGACCGCATTATTCCTGTGCTTCATTTTACCAAAAACGGTTAAGCAGACTTGTCATGATCTACTTCTATAACTCTATTCTTGAGCAAGCCTCGGTTCATTGAGGTGGTTTGCAGCCTTTTCTATGGCCTTCACCCCAATAAAACGTGTCGGTGTATTATCATACCAACAATAGCAATAGCTCGTGAAGATGAATAAAATGAAAAAAAAATCAATTGCGTTTTCACACCTGCTCATCCTACAGTTGGAAACATATAACGATGCCTCTAATGCGAACTAGTTTAAACGTACAAAAATATTTAAAAAAATTTAGGATGAGAATTAAAAAAAAAAAAAAACATCACTGTTGAAGTGTTTTTTCTTCCCCCTTGAATGACTTTTATAGTTCCTTGGCCATAGTAAGCAATTAGGTGGTCATTTAGAACAGTCATTTGTGTGGGATTTGTTGTTGATTAATCACGCCTTCAAGTGTACTAGTCCACCACTTTGCTGACTGAAGAAGTTGAGCACCGCATTTCTATGTATTCCTTTCCTTTTTTTGTACTAATTTGTTCACCGTAAAAAGACATGAACTCATCTTCAGGAGCATTTATGTTGAATACAAGCTTAGGTTTCCATGCACTCAGATACTTTGGGAACCCTCAGAGGAAATTGATAATACAAAGGGAAAAGGAAAATCATGTTAATATATATTTTTGTAGTAGGTCTGCTCATAATCCACGTCATTAGACATGAGACACTGACATAAAACAGGGCTAAATGTTGCCGTGCTTTCACTTGAACAGTGGTTAGCGGAACGGAGCCTCTATGCTGATGGCTGTGTAACCTGGCACTGAGCGCACAGCGATGGCTGCGTAACAGACAAACGGTGGGGACACTGTATTCAGGACAAGCAAGGTCGTCTGCAGGTTGATTGAGTGCTTGTAGGTACGGGTGACCTCTTTCGGGGAAAGAAAGAGGAAGGATGATAGGAGACGGTCTTCTGTCCTACTTTCGTCTTGTATCCGAAGCTTTGCCTCCATACACACTTATTTATATAAAATGATGACTTATGATAATTATGACAACTCACTTGTTGAATGTGCTTTGGTGTGCCTATCCACGCCACCTTGGACGTCAACACACAATACAACACCAAAGTGGCGGCCACTGAGTTTAAGAGCCGATTTAGAATTGATCTGTGACTTTGTTTTGTCACAGCTACTTGTAAATCTTGACCACCCCCCTTTCTTTTTGTTTTTTTATTTTTTGCTGTTCCTATTATTGTACATTAGCACAGCCATGGTTTCCACACGACATTAATCACTGTGACAGACAAGGTTAGTGAGTCAGCAGGCGTGCACGTCCATGTGAGTCAAAGGGCCTCCTCCGACCAAAATGTCACAGGCAAGCTCCAAACCTCACGACGGCGCGCAAATGTGAAAATCACAGCAGTGCTAATCTAGCGGGCAAAGACGATGCATGTCATATGTATTTTGTACACTCTCTCTCTCTCTCTCCCTCTCTTTATATATAGATACACATGACACTGGTTAAACGCTTAAACTACGACCTAGGAAAATCAATTTTTTCGCATAAAAAAAGAAACACCATTGTCATAATGATCCTTGCTCAGAAAGACTGAAAATATTACAATATGCATGCCAGTCTGGTATCTGCCATTGCCACATGGTTAAGAAGAACTAAATGAATTTGAACTAACTGCTGGTAGTCCTGTGTTTTCTCCCAAACACTTTTTTTGTGATGTAAATGAAAAGCCAAAACTAGCACTTGTTTACAGTAGTTCCCTAAGATTTTCTTTGATGGATGGTGTGTTCACCAAAACAACAGGCAATATTTTTTTGCGGTGTTCAAATTTACTGATTTCTCATTAGCTGAATCACACCAAAGGTTGAGCGCCAGTTTATGTTATGATATGCTAACTATACCGTAATTTGCACCTGAATTCTGGGGGCCATTTGGTAATGCCTACATTAACTATTTACCAGTAATTTTAATATAGCTAAATGACAACATAATTACATAGACTATAAAGTCATACCTCGTTTTTCGACCATAATCCCTTCCAGAAGGCTGTTCGAAAACCGATTTGTTCGAAAACTGAAACCACGCTCTTTAAAAAAAAAAATCTTTATTGAACACGTCTGTTCACAATGGAACGCTACACGACGAAGGGTCACTTCCTCGTGTAAGGAAGGCGAGAGGAGTCAAGTGACGCATTCAAGTACGCTCAGTTCGAAAAACGAAATTCGGTCGTCATCCGAGGCTGATAGAACTTGAAATTTTTGGTCGAAAACCGATTTGGTCGAGAACAGAGATGTTTGAAAACCGAGGTTTGACCGTATTCCTGAATTTGTTGGAAGACGAAGGAGTCACATTAACGCTGCACGCCGACCTGCAGTTATTCCCCGGACTGATAGTATGTTTTTCTATGAGAGGCTGCTTCGTCACTATCGAGTGTTCAGATTTGGTGGTAAAATGTTTGGTTTGTCAAATCGGTCTCTACTTCAAACCCATAGATAGGAGAGCCCATCTCAGACTCTCCCAATTCTGCTTGCTCAAAGGAAAACGTGTCAGCGGAATTGAAGAGGTCTTCAGAGTATCCACAACGTTCCGAGTCGAGGTTAGCAGCGCCACATTTCCACCAGACACAATGTGAATACTTTCTCCTCCTCTCCGAATGGTGGATCAGAATTTCCTCGAAGCCATCCGGAAGTCATTTTCAATTGCCTGACCGAACTACTCCCACGCCCGAATTTCTGCCCCGGTGACAACCAAAGCTGCACTCAGCTGGTAACCATCAGCTGCTTCTGGAGTTCCACAAGCCAAAAAGGCCCGATTGGACTGGGGCGAGACGGCATTTTGTACTGTTAGTACACAATAGTCAGGACCCATCCTCCATCCGAAGGGGGTCGTGATTTTGTTGTTGTCTTCTCGCGGTCATAAAAACCATTTAAAAACATTCTTGAAAACATTTGAACTGTAACTGTAGAGGGAGTGCTGGATCGTGCAACGCTTCAATTACATTGATTTAGCATATCAGTACAAATAGGCCAGACACTTTCTTGTATCATCATTCTTTCAGGAGCCTTGTTTTTTCCAACTACTCTTTGTAACACTTGCCTTTGTGTACCCTTCCTCCACTCTCCCTACCTTCAGGAGTTGCAAGAAGTCATTTTCAACTCCCACACGCATGCTCCTTGTTGGCGTGCGTTTCGAACCTCACTCAGAAATCCAGGTTGTCTGAATCCGTTGAACATCTTTCACTCCTTTTCCCCTCGTGCACTCCCAAAACTCAGCTCCAGGCTGGCTTTTTCTTGCAGCGCTCAGGATGCATGCTTGGGTTTAGAATTTTGCCAGCCGGATGTTTCTAACAGGTGCCCTTATACACCCTGTATCTATGCCTGCTGAGAAACGTGGCTAAGTGAGGAGCGGTGTGTGTGTGTGTGTGTGCTTTCGCAGGGCCTGCTGCATCCTCTGGGGGGTCAACAGGGGCAGTCAGTGTAAACAGATCTTCTTGGGCATCAACAAATCCCCTGGCTAGAGCGTGTGCTCTTCACTATTCCTCCATTTTTCTCTCGAGCACACACAAACACTCCCACTCATTCACACGTATTTCTTATCTGTTGACCAGAAGGTTCACCCTGGCACACAGTCCCCTTTCCCCTGTGTGCCTGTGGGCCTCCCTCTTGCTTCCAGGAAGGGGCTCAAACCAATCTTGAGTTTCCCTTGCCTCAGTTTGAAGCTCCCAGGTGGAGAAAAAAAAAAAGTAAAAGTAGGCTGTGCTATCCGCCTCCCTTGTCCCAATGTGTCCATACGCTTCAGCGGAAAACAAACAGCGGGTCACGGGGACGCAAGAACCTCTGCGTATAAGAGGCTGAACCTAAAAAGACCGAGCCTAGAAGGTAGAGGTGGCATTCATCAGTTTGTGAGCCAAACAAGACGGCGACTGAATCCGTGTTATGGTATTCTACACAGCTGGTGCGAAGGCTGTGCTGTCAGATTGTTTAAGCCGTGCCTATTTAATATTCCGCTTGTGCCGCTCACGTGGAAATCTTTTTCTAAATTGGGCCACACTGACTCCTAAAAAGGAGAGCAGACACCTCAAAGAGAACTTTGTCAATCATGTGATATATTTTTGCGTATGTCGTGCCGCAGGAAGAAAACCTGCATTTTAATATGATTAATCACCTTGTTAAGCACTTCAGGGGTAGAATTGGTGTTCATCGCAGCCATTCACGAGGTTCATCGGTTCACGTTTTTGGTTTGCCACGCGTGTTGTGGCTCGTCTATTGCCTCTGCTCTGATGCTAAAATATCAGATGACAACATCATCCGCAAGTAGAGGCAATACAACCAGGCATAGAAAATGATGCCGTCTTCTTTAACCACTTATTACCAAGACAGTAGTGAGCAGAGCTGAAGGTATGACATGCCAAAATCATGTACATCCGATGAGAAACAATGGTATAAAATGAGGGGAAATACATTTCAGGAAACTTATCATTGTCACCGGTATGTGTGCAGATGCTTCATTATTCAATATTTTCACACTGACTGAGTGATACCAACAAGACAACAAAGGCACTTAATAACAATGTTGGCCCAATGCTATACTGTTACCGCATATGCACCTCTAAATGCGCATTTTAATGCAGTAAAAATAATTCTTCCTGCCTAATAAAGGATCTCTATGAGTAGTAAATCATTTCCAGACCATATAAGTGAAATTGAATAACTTTCCATGGCACACTTGATGATCTTTAATGCTTATCCGCACAATGCACAGCTGCAGCACAGTGGTTGTGAATTACTGGGGTACCTTGCAGTGTGGGGGGGGGCTAAAAAGCTGTAGGCGCACTTAATTAATATAGGAAAGGCTATATGCCGCCACATACTGCATATCCGGCTTTGCTCATTGGTGGAAACTGTGCTCCGACTAGGATTAGCTGCCCTCCATAGTAGAAAGGAAAGCAGATTCCGTAAAAGTCCTTCAAGACTTTTCACACAATAGCTCTCTCCTGTTTTTGTGTTCTGCCACAAACCCCTAGTGTGCGTGTGCGTGTGTTTGTTTGCCGAGTTTCAGGAAGGCTCACTTTGCCAGCAGCGCTGAAACAATAGTGGTTGGTTTTCTCGACTCGGTGCGCTGCGAAAGCCTTCGCCTGCAAAGAAGGGGGAACTCCATACTTGCCACCTAATGCTTGTCCTCCTCCTACTTCTTCTTCTCCTTCTCCTCCTACTCCTCATTCTCTTCTCTCCACCCATTCTGATGACTCAGAGAAATGTGCTTGGCTTCTCTCTCGCTGCCAAAACACAAAGCGCTGTCTGATGAAAACAGAGTGAAATCGACAGTAGATTCCTTTTCAAGAAAGGCTGGCATCAGGCTTTTAAGCGCTCTCAGATGTGCTGTGTTCAAAAGGTCTTTCACCTCAGAGTGAAGCACTTTTGGGTGAAAAGTCTACAGAACTTCCTGTTGAATGAGTAAATAAATTAAAAATACATCCCGACAGTCACCGTCTATCCTGCTCCACCTCTTTAGGCTCACAGGTATAATACCAGAGTAAATTATACAATCAAACTCAATTATTTTTGCTTTGCTGATTTGATGATTAAGAACAATTAAAATTCTGTCCAACAGGAGTATTACATGCTGATTAGAAAATATTTTAAATAAAATGTTCATATTGAAAAAAGCAAGAAAATAATTATGTATAATACCTTAAGAAGCATTCATGTATGCTAGTTGCAGTCTACATCCCGCAGTAATGTTGAATAATTGATAACTGCATTTCTCAGCCAGTTGCTTTCTGATATTTTGAGTTCCATTTTCTGTTCTGTAGTCGACACTGGTATGGTTCTGAATTGACATCACAAAAAAGCCAAAGAAAAACTTGTGTGGAGTTAATCATAGGTTAAAAGCTGATTGAGCTCAGTGGCTCTCGGGATTTGCTGAACTCTTGCGTTTTGTTTGACTTTTGAGGCATATTTTTCCATAATTGCTTGATGTACAAATGTTATGACTTATAAGGCACTGGTGTCAAACGCAAGGCCCGCGGGCCAGATCTGGCCCGCCACATCATTTTATGTGACCTGCGAAAGCAAATTGAACATGTCAACTTCCATGATGCTTGCTAAAATATCAACCCAAATTTTAAATTCTCATATGAAATAAATAAGAGACATATTGTCAGCATTTTCTTGGAACCAAACCCCTCATTACAGTAACTTCAACAATAGCGAATGAACCGTTATCATTGACCTTTTATATTTGATTTCAATCATAACAGCCCTCTAAGGGAAACTGTAACTAAAATGTGGCCTACGACAAAAAATGAATTTGACACCCTGTTTTAAGGCATCTGCTTTTGGAAGTTCCATTGACTTGAACCATTTTCTGAGTAGTGTTATTGTTTGTTATATGGTTGAAAGAAATTCAAATGGCTTTGATTGACCTGAAATGACCGCCTGCCTTGAGATGGAATCTTCCTCTCTCCCACTCACTACTTCCCTAATGATGAGCTCTTAGCAGGCAAAGCGAGGGGCTTGCTCTCTCACCACCTCCCCACCCCCCAAAACATCATTATTTGGTGTTCCTTTCCGAGTGTGTGTGATCTTGTGCTTCTTCTCTCTTAAGCTTTCCATCATCATCCACTTGAATATTCTCTTTCTTTCTTTATTCATCACGAACATCTGCATGCCAGAGATCTCATACAACACACCCTCTGAACACATCATATTTATCTTTGTGAATAAGAAATATGGCCGCTCCTTCACCCTACCTCCAACCCCCCCCCCCCCCAACTAAATACCATTAGAACACACTGCACACAGCTGTAAAGATGTGGCCGTGGCGGAGCAGCAGATTTTCTTGGCACCATTATGCAATGTACTCAATTTACAAGTTGGCTCTGATGTGCCGTATTTGGCAACGTACAATAGTATCTCTAAAGCAAGTATCCCCCAGGGCTCATAGTTTGGCCCTGCACAGTTTCTTCTTCTTCTTCTTCTGCTTATTTCTGCACTCTCAAATATCCTTGGCCTGATCGCATCGCTCATCGCATACTCATGTTAAGAGTCTTAGCGTGCGGCCAACACGCACACATGTGCGTGCGCGCGCACACACACACACACACACACACACGCACACACACACAAACATTAAACACGGCCTTACTATCACAAATGAGACATGCACACACACAGAGCTGATCAAATGTCTTGTGAAACACCGGTGATAAATCTGTTTAAGGAAGTGATGCACAAAAAAAGAAAGGACAAGCTCCCTTCGCCATTGTTGGCACAGTTTTGATGTGTTCACGACAAAGACAATATTATCACTTCTTTTTATCTATTGACATTTCTCAGGGAATGAATGTACCATTGCACACAACAGTGAGCCTGCTACTTGAGGCAATGCAGTTGAAGCATTAAGTTCGATTAAAATCTTGTGTGCAGTGTAATTTAGGGCAATAGTTTTTGAACCCAATATAAAATACAATCTTACATTATTTTTTTTGTCTTTTTACACTTGAACTTGGGCAGATAAAAATGGGGGGGAAATATACATTTCCTCAATTGTAGATGGCTGTGCATCATTCTTTTTAAGTTTATCTTTTTGAATAAAAATAACTATATGATAGAGAAAAGGCATAATTGAGGCAGACTACAGAGCCATATAGCCCCCGATATTGTAAACACAGATCATGGGATCACATGTCAGAATCTACTGTACATAGGAGCATCCAAAATATTGTGCCAGTAATTTATGCAGAGCATGCAGATAATCTCCAGTTATTTATTAATCTGAGAGATTAGACTGGTTTAGCTACCTCGGTAGGGGCTGCTGTTTAGGTTAGCAGCAGAGGGCACGCCACACAATTTAGTTGAAAAAATCTGAATGATAGTGTTGATGAGCTGAAGCTTTAAAAAAAGACTCAATCTGATTGAGTGAGGTCTTAATTGATCTTTTGACGAATTATGCCGTAGCATCCAGGAACTATTTTATGAAATATACGAGTTTCAGGGTTGAAAAATTGAGAACTTTCAATTTGATGTATGGTAATTTACTGGTATAAATGAAAATGAATCGCACATTTGCAAAACTACACTTATCTTCATTACCGTCACAGGTGAGAAGGAGCCGATGCCAACTGACTTAGGTTGAAAGGCAGGGTCCACGCTGTACAGAGCGACTGAACTGCCTTTAGTCGCTCTGCTCCCCAGCTTTGGAACTCTCTCCCAGCTGACCTTCGTAATTCAGACTCTCTAACACATTTCAAATCCAGCCTCAGAACACATCTGTTTCGACAAGCCTATTCACTCAGACCATAAAGCCATTATTTTTTTTATTTAATTATTTTTGTTGTATTTTTTCTTATCTTATTTGATGTTGTTTTTAACATTGTACTCGTGATTTTAATTGCTTTTTGCTAGGTGTCCTTGAGTTTCTAGAAAGGCGCCCACAAATAAAATGTATTATTATTATTATTATTATTATTACTGGATGCCAGCCAATCGCAATGCACATCTTGATGAACAGCAATTTACACTGTACATGGATAAAACCCACTCAGGTACAGGGAGAACGTAAGAGCAATTAGCATCATTTTAAAATTTCATCCTCATTACTGTAAATATTTTAGAAAGGAATATTTGCACAGTCCGCTGTCAGTGTGTGTTTGTTTGTATATACAGTACAGTGGATGCACATGCCCTGCAAATAACTGCTGACTGTGACTCTTGTCCTGTCAGGTGGGACTAGGCTCCAGTTTACCCGCGACTCTAATGAGAACCAGCGCTATAGAAAGTGGATGATCAGCATAGTTGCCAAATGTTGCAAATACAATTGAGCATCGGGTAATTCAGGACTCCATGTTTGTTATGTGCGCCGCCAAACGATGAAAACTTGTTGCAAATGCCAAACACAAAGCAAGCTGGAAAGTGTTCAATGGTGGTCCTGCCGCATCTTGAAATCCCAGTTAGCTGAGAGGCAGACTAATAGTGGTCTCAGAGTGCGTCATGTGCGTGGGAAGACTTGTGTGTGTGTGTGTGTGTGTGTGTATCTGTGTCAGTCTGTCTGCATGTGTGTGCGTGCTTCTTTCAAAAGTCGAGCGACAGCTTGTTTGAAGCTTGCCACCGAGACTACTATCAAACGCCGCAACACTTTGCCTCTTCGCCCCAACTCACACGTCGGCCGACACAAACACACGTACAAAACCATACGAACACATCGCCACCTTTGATTTGATGCACCAAAAACATCGTCGTAGCCTATATGAAACATGAAACACTCCAGTTTTAGCTTCTTTAACCCGCTTGGCACCCAAGACAAGCACTGTGTAGGTGGGTTGGAGAGTCATCATCGAGGTCATGGTTCACAGCCTGCCCTGGATTATATGATGACACGACTGCGGTTCTAATAGGAAGTACGAAATGCGCCAAAGCTAAAAATGCATTAGGGGATTTCCTATGTGACTCAAACTGCAATCTGTCCTCCCCCAGGCACAGTAGGGGGGACGATACCATACTCCTTTTCCACCACAGGTTACCTACTTGACTCAAAACAGCCCTTGCTATTTTCCAAGTAGGAGTAGAAGTACTTGTTTTATACCATAGTAATTGGACATAAACCTCTGAGTGTCATTGATATACAACTGCAGCAGCAATAGATAAACCAGTAGGAAAGACATTTCCTATTTCCTGGGCAAGCCTGCACCTGAGTGCTCTCATCCACGTGCCCTACCTGTGGTGGACACCAACATTTTTTATTCTTTGGCTGTGCATTGGACCAAAATAGTAGAGCCAAGAGATGTGGAGACTACTCACTAGAGTGAAAACAACAGTCATAAACCTGAATAGGTTGATGTGAGATGCTCCTTTTGAGCTGTGTGTCTGCGGCAGATGCTAAGCTAACTCCATTACATTTGAAGGGACTCTTTCCTTTGCTAACATGACTGCTACATACTGTTTGTCCATGCATTATTTTGATGTGAAAATCGCCCCAGCCAACATGGCCGCCCCAGAAATGGCTTTCCATCCAAATATTTCAACATTTTAAAGCGAATTTGGTTAAAATGCACAAAACAAACATGTTATTACATGCCAGTATTGAATGGAGAGGAGACTGTGCCATGAGATGACGTCTTATAAGAGCGTCTGTCTGCCACAAGACACACGGCTGACCGTCAACAAAAGTGGTCATGGACAGACACATGAAAAGGAGACGGCAAAGAATGTTTATGTGAAGAATACTGTCGCTGATAACGAGACCAGCGTGTCATTCTCCGTCTGTAAGGGAACACACGCATGCTCCCTTGTTCATGTTTGCTTCTTTTATTATTTCTAGAAATATTTCCATTTCTTTGTCCCCCGCCCAAACATACCTTACTTCATCGTCCGCCTCTACTTTTATTTCATTTTATTTTATGTCCACTGCTCTTTTTTGTCACTTCAATATACACGTGTGATGTAATATCTGGTCAAAACGTGCTCCGTAGTCTGCGGTCCTGTCATTGTTTATGTTCTAATTGTTTGATGTAGTGATAATGATATGTGCAATTGCTCAAAAATGATTCTGAATGCTTTTCCAACTTCTCCTTCCAAGATCCAAGGAGTGTTGTCAAACAAATAGATTTTCATGCCCGCATAGAGAAACTAGCAGCTGCAGTCAATCATGACCAGTAATGATAAGTTACTCGGGCTTGGCCTGGTCAAGTGATTTCATTCTAGCACCTCCAGTACCACATATGTAAAGATTTAGAAAAATGTGTGTATTCGTAATGTCAACAGGTAAAACGGGTAGACGGTTTGCCTCCTGAGGTGTATCTCCAGCATCTCAGAGGCCTCGTCTTTGCCATTTCAAAGCAAATGTGCTGAATAATGGACTTGCCTGAAGGAAACAGCTATACAGAAACAGGCTACTTTTCCAAGCAAATTGGCTCCATATTCGTTCGAGGAGTAGAATAATTATTTCCATAGCATTCGTTTCTAACCGCCAAATTTAAATCAAGTGCATTTGTTTCTGTGGAAACTCCTGCTAATTTCTTTTGAGAGCAGACTGTGAGTCCTCAAGTTTATAATCATTACCTGGAAATGCAGTATAGTGTCTACAATTGGCTTAATACCTCTGTGCTGTTTTGTTCATGAACCGGAAGAATCAAGTGTGCGCTACACAGGGAAACAGACATGTAATGTACACTGTGCAGTAATAGTAGTAATATTCCATTAGTTTTTTTTTTTTTGTCTATTGCCTAGAATTGATTGTTTGCCTTTAATTGATTGAGCCTAAATGTAGTGCAATACTTGGCTGCCCCCAGTAGAGGTAGGGTTGATTCAGCAGTACTGTTAGCCAGATGACAAAGGCAAACAGAATTTCTGAACAACAATCCACATCAAAATATTTAAAGGGAGCATGTTCTGGAAAAGTGACTTCATTTACAAAGCAACATTTGGGTCTCTAGAGTAGATGCCCACACCTTTGGTGTGAAACTAACACAACAAAGTATTTTTGTGACTGTCATGAATATGTCCTGAAACAAGCCCTTCGGATTTACGGTCCGACTGTGACATTGTTGGGTTCATCTTAATAATGCTGACCCATGAAGTGGTAGATATCTTAGCACAGGGGTCACCAACTTGGACTACAAAACTAGCCATTTTTTTATTTAAAAAATAGCTCACCAGTGATTAGACACTGTGACTCTCCTGCAATACTGTAGACGTGGTCATTTCAAACTGTGAACACAAATATTTATAATAAAGTGTGGTCAATTGATATTTGATATCTTCTCAGAAATGAATTTCATTAATTGTAACATGAAAGTAGTTGGAGCAAATGTATTTCAAAAGTGCAGACTGTCACTAATCAGTAGCCAAGAAGGAGCTCTTGTTTCAAAAAGATTGGTGACCCCTGCCTTAGCAACATTTAAAATCCTTGCAATTGATATCCGGCACCACTATCATGTGAAAGCCATATGCTCAGCAGAACTGCAGGGTCGTCGGATGCACATGTTAGCATCAATTCTATTATGTAATAATTGGCACACACATATCCATATCCATATCCATCCAAAAAGAAGCACCATGGATTGAATTCATATTCCAGCATACAGCACGAAGCAGAAAGTGACAGGGAGTTCTGAAATAATGACTCAGGACTGTCCTTTTTGGATCCATGTATCTCCAACTTGTTCACTCTTGAACAAGTTTTTTTTGGGGGGGGCAGTGGCTCATTTGCATGAGCTCCCACAAGCTGTTTGCCAAACAAGAGTGATGTTTCTATCTATTGCACGCACTTCTTTCCCACGTGACGACTTTCATTGTGCATTGCTACTCGAATGCTGAGTTTTAACTCCTCGTGCATAGTTTGTCATAATGATGCACTTACTACACTATAAGAGAGGAAACAAATCCACAAGCCATGAAATGACTTTGGGAATAGATCCTCTGTATGATTTCCTTTTCGGGCACTGAAGCTGAATGACTGATGTTGCTCCTGAAAACAAGTCAGTCAAATGCATAAAATCCTCTTGTGTGGATGCTGGGAAAAAAGCCAGGGAAGGATTGTAACCATGTGTCATGCTGTAACCATGTGTCATGCTGGTTAAAAAAAAGCAAATGACTCCTTGTATGAGGAAGGATGTCTTATTACGGTTGAGTAGATTGGGTTTCTACATGCTTATTTATATATATATATATATATATATATTCTACTTTTTTATCACACGCCTTGGCCACAGTAATGTGTGAAAACTTGATGAGGTTTGCTCCTGGTGTTTTTTTCCGTCAACGCCACCGCACTGGTGACTTCCATGCGCTTTGGTTAAGATCTCACCGCAGCAGAAGGCGGAAATCCTGGCGACAATTTGCTGTGAAGTATAGACAATCAGGAGGTTTTGTCAGTAAATGAATGTTTTGAATGGGGCTTTTTGTTTCAACCTGACTCACCATTCTCGCCGTGGTTGGGTAGCCTTGAGGCGGGATGGAGGAAGGGTGAAGAGTTGATGATGTGGTTAAGACTTTAGGAGGCTGCAAGTGACGCTGCAAGGTGATTCTCAGATCAATCAATGATTACCCCACGAGCTAACTGTTGTACATATGACATAAAAGCACCATTCGGGCTGGAGTTTTTGATCTCAATTCATAACAACAAACGCCGTACATAATCTAAATAGCTGCAAAAATTAGAAACAATCCCATAGGCCATATTTTCGTTCACAGCTCAAGTCTAGCGCAGAGTGTCTGCTAACTTTGTGAATGGAATTTTCTTTCTTTTGGTATTTTGCTAGACTTTGCACCGGTCGAATTGGGAGTAACTGAGTGTTTGCGCCCTTTTGCGCTGTTGTGGGATGAAATGTAACTTTTTCTTGGCCAATCGTGGTGCCGTTCCTCATTTCTATTTAAATCGAGGTGTCGGTGCGCATGCCGGATTGACATTGCAGAAACCGAGTCACTGTGGTTCGTGCATGCCATTGGCAAATAAAGTACACGATCTCTCCTTACGGATGATGTAGTCGGCCCCGGATATAACCATGAACCTACCCACACTCGAATCCCCGCAAAACAATTGTGGCATGTGGTCAGGGTGGTGCTATTACGATGATAATGATTTTCATTCACTCAATTATTTCAGTTCTACAATGATTGAGAGAGATTGTTCCACGTTGTTGTCATATTAATGAATGAAGTAGATAACACACAATTTCAGCGCGCCGAATCTGTCACCGTGATCAAATTCACCAAAATTGCGTTAAACAACCCGCGCCACACAATGGACCTCCTTTTCGGTCGTCTAAAATGTAGTCTACTTTTTGTCACCAAATTGCAAGCTCTGCCAACGGGCATGGCAGCCGCGTCAACTGGAACACCCGGCGAGGCATAGCGCGGGAAACCAATTGACAAACACGTTAAACTAGACTTGCTCCTGAAGTTGAGCTTATTTTTACGCTGCAGGCACAGGTGCCCGTCTACCAAACAGGGACACCAAGACTCAAAATACTTATAAATGTATGCCGTATAAATTGATATTTATATGGCACTCACACACAGGCACATGTAAAAGGTTAAGTAAAGAAATTTTGTAACGAGTGTAAAGATTAGTGTGAAAATCAAAGTTATTAAACGTGAAGATTTATTTTTGGGGGTGGGGGGCAGCAGAAACATAAAGTGGATGAACATTATTTG
Source organism: Hippocampus zosterae (assembly GCF_025434085.1). Classification (NCBI taxonomy): domain Eukaryota; kingdom Metazoa; phylum Chordata; class Actinopteri; order Syngnathiformes; family Syngnathidae; genus Hippocampus; species Hippocampus zosterae. The sequence continues at coordinate 9,241,379 of NC_067463.1, read as the reverse complement.
CTTTAGCTGGCCACATAAAATGATGTGGTTAGGCCGTGTCTTACAAAGTTCGTCTCGCATCATGTCTCAACCTGTAACAACCTTACAAATAGCGGAAAGTAAAAACACAAAACTAATACCAATGTCTGAAAATGCAGTGAAGGGAAAGCCACCTTTTGTATGCAGAGGCAGATACGCTCGACTTTTGTTCCCTCGCACTCGCTGTCACCTGGGTGTGAACGAAGCCTCCTCTCTCAAGCGACTCTCTGCAAAGTGCCCCCTCCACTCCTCCACTTGCCATGGATGTTTCAAAACCATCTGACCTGGAATTGCTAGCGGCTGCCTATTTTGGGACAAGGATGGCAAAACCGTCTGCTACATGTAATGACCATTGGGAGTGGGTGCTGCGGTGTGGGGATGCCCCCCCCCTCACAATTTATATATATATATATATATCTATATATATATATATATATATATAATCGGAATCAAAACTGTTCCGCAGTCAAACGAAAATTAAATGAAAATGTCCTCTGCCCTACAGAAAATGCCCTACAAATTTGGCAGCAGTCACCTATGAAGAGGAAAAATTCATCTGTTTGTGGCCTTTAGCATAAATAAATGAATAAAAATAAATTTATAACATCAATAAAAAATTACCTATATCTTATGATCCTTTAACATATAGTAGATCATATTTATTATTTTTTTTTGTAATATAGAATAATTGATTGGAAAATACATGAGAAAACCTTAAAAAGGTAATCACATAAATTGCATTTTCAACATTGTGGGAAAAAAACACAATCAGCCGATTGCTCTACTGGCATTCAGTCCAGGGTGTCCCAAGCCACCCTAGTAGAAACGACCGTTAGTGAAAATGGGTCAAATGTATTTTGCAAATTGTGGGTCCCAAGGTGAGACCAAGTGAAAACCTCTTCCTGAACCGAAATTTCAGCATATACTCATACCTCAAATTTGTTACAATCCTGAACTGTGCAACAGGTTTCCAGCGTACTGTAACTCTTAAACGTGAATCTGGAGCTGCTAGCAGGCACCACATGCCTTTTTGAGGACAAGCTCTCTTTGGTGAATTATTTGTTTTGGCCCTGCGGGGAAGCCTGACGAACAGGTTGAGCAATGCCGCATGCCACACAGGGCGAGCGAGTCGACTGTTTGCATCTGAAACATCACGCGCTCCCGTGTTCACTCGCGTTACATGACTCATATCGAGCCGAATAAGTGGAAGCTCGTGGGGTCGGTCAAGTGGCATCGTGTGAACATGAACTTTCAACAGGGCTCAGCTTTTATCGCCCTGCATCATACATGTAATGTCATTTCCCCATTGCGGGACAAATAAAGGATATCTTAATCTTATGTTCATTTTAGTGTGCTAGGCAGGCAGGTTGCAAGCCTTGCGGCGTGCATTGTAGTCCATTTAACAAACACGGACGGGGCAGGTTAGTGTGTGTGTGTGTTCGAGTGGGCCATTTCCTCCTACAATTGCTCTTAACATGTCCCTAATACTCTAAGTGTGCAGCGGCCAGGATTGTTCACACTGAAAGCTGTTTTATTGAAACCATGTGGGGTACTGTAACTTATTGTTCACTAGTGTTCGTGGCATATGGAAGTTGGTAAGTAAGCTGGTCTGAATATTTTTTTTTTCTCAATTATTTGTGTCGGGTCTCTGACACAAATGCAGTGTAGATTGGGTGTGTTTGCATGCTTGCAAATGTTGAGCAGATCTTGCTGGAGCTGATCCTGGGTGTGGGTCCCTGGTGCACATCATAGGAAAAGGTGCGTAGGCCTTGGGATGCAGCTCCAAGGCTGGGCTTGATGGATGAAGATGTGAAACATGATGCAGCAAACTCATGTTGGGTGGATCGATTTAAATAACAATGATAGCAATACCCACATTGATATAGTGACACTCTTATATGCACTGTTGCAGTTTTATTCAAGAGGTAAGCGGTAGGTCTGTGTCTCTTGAGTAGACACACTTTGATCTACTTACCCCTCTTTTTTTTTTTTTTTTTTTAACGTTGTGCCGGCCGTCACATGACTCTGCGGCGTCAGGTTAGCAACCAAGTAAGCTCCAGCGTGACCCAGTCAACAACATGTACACACAAGCAACAGAGAACGATGGACCTGAAAAATGGCAGTGGGGAAGAGGAACGGCGTGTGACTTTATTTTTAGTCTGAAAAGGGTACAGCGGCGGTCGCCAACGTTACAAATGCATTCGAACCTGGAAGAAAGCACGTGTAGAGAACAACGAGCAGCTAGTCAACTCAAAAAGTTTAAATTCGCCTTAACTAACAAAATACAACTCAGTTTACGTTGTTGCGGTAACTTTTAAAGGGAATTATGGATTATTTCTATATCATATATTATTATTATATTAATAATCCATTATTTTCTATTCACTTTGAAATTTTGCCCAAACCCTTTCGTGGCTTTTATCAAGTTCATCACCCAAAGAAAAAAAAGGCACAAAAACAGGTAAAGGTCATGAAAATCCATTTGCGCTATTTCATTATAACCTGCTATTTACTTGGTACATTGGTTGGATTCAAAATGTTTACACCATGAGCTGCAAGCCCTTTGTCGTCCACTTTTCTTTTGTTGCCAGGTAAAATATCCCTTTCTACCTGCGTAAAATGCCTGAGCTCAGTTTCGGGCCCAGAGAAATCAGCAATGTGATACCTCACAAACAGTCATCATTTAACAGCTAACATACATGAGTACAAAAAAAATAGAAAAACATACCATTTATTATGTGCGAGAAGTTTTCAAACCAGATACTGTATTTTCTCACTTTGACTGACTTGCTTAAAAAAAAAAAAGTAAAGTTTGTTACACGTTATTTAAGAGCTTTGTTCCCGCATAGTTTTGCTAAAGTTGTGATGTGTGCTAAGTTTGCTATTTTTAGGCTGGTCTAAGACACAACATATTCGACACAAATCCGACTTGGATCGGACATCATTAAGCAGTGCTCTTAAATAAGGCCACTAAAGGAAATATGTTGCCTTCAAATCAATAGCCGTCGTCGTTCATGGTCCCTGGTGTTGCCACGTTCCTTGTTTTATTTATTTTCTTATTTATTCCGCCTTATATGACCTTAGATCTCAATCTGTCAAGATTTCAACCGTGATTGACTTGACCTGTCTGTACAGTATTTACGTCTTTTTTGAGATTGGGACATCACAGATATCCGTTTTCAAAAGTTGAAGGTTCATGTAAAAAATCTTACAGTATAGTATAGTATAGTATAGTATAGTATAGTATAGTATAGTATAGTATAGTATAGTATAGTATAGTATAGTATAGTGGGCGGCCCGGTAGTCCAGTGGTTAGCACGTGGGCTTCACAGTGCAGAGGTACCGGGTTCGATTCCAGCTTCGGCCTCCCTGTGTGGAGTTTGCATGTTCTCCCCGGGCCTGCGTGGGTTTTCTCCGGGTGCTCCGGTTTCCTCCCACATTCCAAAAATATGCATGGCAGGCTGATTGAACACTCTAAAAAAAATTGTCCCTAGGTGTGAGTGTGATCATGGATGGTTGTTCGTCTATATGTGCCCTGCGATTGGCTGGCAACCGATTCAGGGTGTCCCCCGCCTACTGCCCGGAGATGGCTGGGATGGGCTCCAGCACCCCCCGCGACCCTAGTGAGGATCAAGCGGTACGGAAGATGAATGAATGAATGAATGAGTATAGTATAGTATAGTATAGTACAGAGACCTGAAAAATATTCTTTTGTATACAAACAAGTACTTGTAGTTGTTACGTACCACTGGCAGCTACACATATAAAAACCTCCAAAGATGGTTTGCCAAATCTGTTTGTCAAGAAAAAAAAACACTTGAGATTGTGCTTCCTCATTGAATTCCAACTTCTTGAGCCATTTTCAAACAGGTACATTGTCTTTGTAGAGTGCAGTTAATCACTTTGTGGGGGTGGGATTCCAAGGAATGTTGTGGTTTGCCAAAACTGCTTCAGGAGCAAAAACACTCACCACAGATTCTTGAGAGATGACTAAGAGTATTAACAGCACGGAGCAGAAAACAGATGCAATTAAAAGATGGCCTCTTTTGACGGTAATGTTCCCTCATTCTCACTCACTCACACACACACACACACACACACACACACACACACACACACACACACACACACACACGGAGCTCACTGGCAACCATCTCGAATTGTGCCCCCCACTTCACTGTCACTTTGAATAGACACAAAAAGTCATAACACTGTTTTACATGGAAGTTTGTTTTGTTAACATTTGTTTTGTTGTCCCCGGAGAATTGAAGGAGCTTTAACCCCAAAATGCTCTCGCGTGCGTTTGTGTGATTCACTGAGTCTTGCCTCATTTCTTCCCTCATCCACAGCAGACAAAAAATACTGGCTGAAGTGCGCTTCGGTGAACTTAGAGCTACTTGTGACCAGACTTGATGGGGCTTTCCCCTTGGTTGAGGATGTTGCAAAAGTATCGAAGGGAAGTGGTCGTGATCAACCGTACCATAAGGCCTTTTTACACTGCCCCCCCCCCCACCCCACCCATCTTTGTGTCACTAAATGAAACCCACATGGAATGACAAAAGTCGACCCGGCAGTTCTATACTTTTGGGGCTCGATATTCCGAGACAGTGCTTGAGCGTAAAAATTGTCTCATTCTTATTTTCAGGCTTAGATGAGCCTGTTTGGGAATTTGGTTCGCCTCTGCATGCAATACTGAGTGTCCAGTGTACTAAAGGCGCTTCCTTTCACATGCGCTCGGCACAACTTTCAATATTGTGGCCGAACGTAGAATCATCTACACGCCTGCCGGAAGCACGTCTCACTATTGGCAGAGTGGGCCTAACGTGATTTTGGTGAATTTGATTGAGGTGCAGGCTGACAGATTTCTGAGCTCTGGGGACATGTGCGGCGGATATCAGAGTATTTAAATATAAATATAGTCCACATTGAACACTCAAAATTAATTGATTGAATTCATTATTGAATTCATTATTATTATTTTCTTAATTATATATTGTGAAAGTCATCCCACTGGCTACAGCACAGCTACAATTGTTGTTGTTGTGTGTGTGTGTGTTTGTTTCTTTCTTTCTTTTACCATGGCACGATTGTCAAGGAAGTAGTTAATGGAAATAAAAATAATCACTTCCATGAATGTCACCATCATGAAAATTTCACTGGTCATAATAATAATAATAATAATAATAACCATAATAAGTGTCCCACACTCAATAAAGGAAAACGTTAATTGATACATGACAAAGACTGATTTATTGACTCTACAATTTATTATTCACATTTTCACATTCTTAACTCGTACACAGCTGTAAAAATAATTCGACAAGTCTTACCACTTTAAATGTGAGTCCATTGACTTTGCGTAACGGTCCAGGACTTTTTGTTCTTCTCTCCTCACGTTATTTCTTCTCTTGATAGCCCTGGTTGAGATTGTGCTCTTTTTGGAATACAGTAATGAAAAGCTCCCCGCAAAAAAAATCAAAAATATTTTTCCTGAATAAAAAATTGCCTTTAAGGCATTCAACATCCACAATACGTTTTTTTTTTGTTTGTTTACATTAACTTGTGTTGCCAAAAAAAACCAAATCAATTAGGGAATGATTTTTTGAATTCACCTTCAGTTGTTAGGTTAGTTATTTATGCCGCTTTCCTCCACTTGAGAGAAGAGTCATATTTCCACCAGACGCTTGAGAAAATGATGGGCATGTTGAACAACACCGCGGACTTGAAGAAATGCGGGATGGCCCTTCAAGCAGTTGAAACATGTCTCGTAACCAGAATAATCCGCTTTTCATGGCGTCTTCTTATAACAAATGGCTGCCACGTGTTGTCCACTGGTGATTGTCAGAATAACAACGCGTCTGTCATAGTTTTAACAAAAGTAACTCATGCTTTTGCGGCAGCCGACGAATGCCGAAATACTAATTAATTTATGCAGATTATTTTGGACAGGACGATATGAAAGCACTTTGTGAAAATATTTCAAAGGTGCAGCTGTGGAAAAAGAGGGTGTGTGGACTGTCCCCAGTGTAGAATTTGCGGAGAAAACTGCTTGAAGCAAAAATGTCTCATGTTGCCAAATTATCACTTTAGGGCCGCATTCATTCCAAATATTTGGTTTTTTATAGTGGGGGGTTACGCTTGTCATCGAAAAGACTCTTTGTAATGCAATGCTGAAATGAATTTGTCCTTCGAAGCAACGATTACGTTGATGATGCTTTGTCCTCAAGTGTTGGAAATATAGTTCCATTTGAAAATAAGAGATAGAAGTAGATTCTTGATGGCATTTGAGAGACCTTTAAAAAAAAGTAGAAATTAGTCTGATTATTGTGATATGAAAATTGCAATTATCTGAGTTTCGTTTTTGTTGAAAACGTCAAGGGAATGCTTTAACTTTTTTGTATTTTAGGTTAGAATCTGACAAGAATTACATATTGTAATAGAAAACAACCTTTAAAACAATGATGTATACACATCACATTGTAGTTATCTTTTAATGTACCTTTTTTTGACACATTTATCATCTATCTCTGTTGTTTGTAGTTTTACTCCCTTTCGGGTGGATTTTTTTTTTTTTTTTTGTGGTCCTTTTGGGAGTAGTAGAAATAGAAAACCGCAAAGAAGAACATACCAAAAACATCATAATGTTCATCTGTACCACTATGTTATTGGTGTCTCTTAAACTCAAACTCGCTGTGAAAGAACAAAACAAATATATCAAAATAACCACAAATAGACACGACAGGTCTTATAATCGTTCTTTATTCAAAGTCGCTGACACATGAAGATTTCAAAGGGCATGTGTCGAGCATTTTTACAAACCCAATTCCAATGAAGTCAACATGAGCGAAAACAGAACACGCTGATTTGAAAATAATTTTCAATCGCTATTTTTATTTTCATGTTCAAACTGATCAACGCGATTGTTACAAGCAGATACTGTAATCACGAACTTGAATTTTTAATGGCTGCAGCACGGTCCAAAAAAGCTGGGACGGGGTCACGTTTGCCTCCGTGTTACATCACCTTTTCTTTTAAACAACAGTCAAGGAACATTTGGGAACCGGGCTCTTTTTACGACGAAGCTATGCTGTCGTAACATGTGCAGAATGTGGTTTGGCATTGTCTTGCTGAAATAAGCACGGGGTGTCCATGAAAAAGACGCTGCTTGGATGGCGGCATGTGTTTCCCCCAAACCAGAATGTACCTTTTAGCAGAAAGTGTGACTTCACGGATTTGGGTAAGTTACATGCCATTGGCACCAACACAGCTCCACACCAGCACAAATCCTACCATTTGAACTTCTGGATGTTCTTTTTTTTTTCTCTTTGGCCTGGACGTCCAAAAACACTTGGAAATGTGGACTCGTCAGACCACAGACCACTTTTCCACTTTGCGTCTGTCCATCTTCGATGAGCTCGGGCCCAGAGAAGCCGGCGGCTTTTCTGAGTGTTGCTGATAAATGGCTTTCGCTTCGCTTCGTAGAATTTGTAGTTGCATTTATGGATGTAGCGCCAAACTGTAGAGACTGACATTGTTTTTCCCAAGTGTTTCTGAACCTTTTTTGCTGACATCCTTCATGTTAGTTTTTAATGCGGTATCGCCGGAGGAATCGAAGCTCGCTGGCGTTCAAATGTTGGTTTTTGACGTCGCCCCTTACATGCGCTGATTTTGCTAGATTCTCGTAACCTTTTGAAGATATGGACGGGTTGACGATAAAATCCCATCATTCCTCACCACTGTTACTTGAGGAACATTGTCCTTAAACTCTTCGACTGTTTTCTCATGCAGTTGTTCACAAAGAGGTGAAGCTCATAGATAGCACCTACCTGTTTCCCAGTTAGCCCGTTCGCCTGTGGGTTGATCCAAACAGATCTTATGTCTTGTTTGGAGCGTGTTACAGATTCTTTGGAATTGGGGTTGTACAAGTCTTCTCTTCACTTTAGCATTTTGCCAACCTTAAAGGCATCATTATAAAAGGCAGACCCCCCCACCACCACCCCCACTCCCTCCCTCTCATTTCTCTCTCATTGATTGAGTGCACTATTAGCCACAGTCACATCCAGTATAGGGCGGCCATTCAAAGCTTTCTCCAGTTGATTTGCACACAACCGTGAGCGGAGCATCAAGACAATCAACCCTTTTCAAGTTGACTGTGGATGAACCCGGCAACCTTAAGTTAGTCTAATTTCAAGTGCTCCCTCTGGAACGCGTCCACGCCGCCTGAGGCCATCGCCACTCTGTGATTGCACCATGTGATGTCGTGATGGCCGGACGTGTGCGCACACAGACACGCGCACACATACGCACACACGCATCATAAACTTTGCCAGCTTGTTCTAGCTTGGCACCACAATTCAAAGAGGATTCAGAGAGGAAACTTTTATAACCATCATATCCAATCATTTGTTTCCTGCTGGCCTCCTTTTCTTTTTATTGACTTTTTTCAAGTGACCTTGCCCTTCTCAGAGCACTTTGATTTATTAGCCACATTTTTTTTAACCGCCTGCCAATGAGCGCTATAATGAGACATCAAATTTGAAGGTATTTTTCACGAGCTTGAACACATTTAAGATGAGGCACACAATTTAACAGCTACCAGGTGTCTTCATCACTTATAGGGTAACATGTTTGATCAAAATAGCCTAAGGAGTAATTATACAAAACTTGACACCCTATTTTCTTGTCTTGCTGAAAACAGCATGTTCTGGGACTCTCATGCAAAAGTGACCCAGCCCTCACGAGTCTCTCAAGATTTGTCTTTTAAATGGTACTCGTTCAGTTTGGTAATATGCTGGTTGACGTCTGCTTTGATTTGGAACTAAAAAGATTTTGTTCCACAGTCAGCCTATTCGTACCATTCTAAAATCTTAATCAACAGTACAGGCAATGCTTGATTTGTCATAGTCATAAAGGTGTTGGGGGGGGGGGGAGAAAAAAAAATTAACCATTGTGAAATAAAGCCAAAATCAAACGAACAGGCCCTTGCATTCCCTTTGTCATTGGAAAAGTCCGAATGATCATCAAGCACCATGTTCCGCCCACATCAGACTGCGTCGGCTCATTTGGGCAATTTCCCTTGTAGGAGTTAAAACTGTCAAAATACAAGCCCTGGAGTACGCCCAAAATGGCGTATTCAAAGTCATGCCCACACAATTTCATGTCAACCAGTCAAACTGTTGTCTGATATTTTTCTAACTTTCGAGAGCTTTTGCTACCGACTGAGTTTTAGCATAACATAGTTCAAGAGAATGTGAAGAATGATGCGCTTTGTGTGTTTTGGTCATTGATGATGTGATGTATCTCCTGATTCATTTGGATGCGTTTTACTGTCCACTGCCAGACAAAATGGTTTTGTACACTTAAGAATTCATTCTGCTGCTACCATTAATGAGTTACATCATCAGTAACGACTAGTGCACTTGTTTTGGAATTAGCCTTAAAGCCAAGCCCTGACAGGACACGTGCGTTTTGGATCATAAGCAAACCCTTCCTTTCTCCATACTTTGGCCTTTCCATCATTTTGTTGGTAGAGGTTCATCTTGATATCATCAGTCAAATCCAATCTGGCCTTTCTGCCGTTGAGTGGTTGGCACCTTGTAAGTATGGCAGGTTGATTTCTTCTCTCCAAATGTTTATTGGTGATTGGGGACCACAGTACTGTCGATAATTGCATTTAGTGCTGCTTGCTGGGTTCTGAGATTCATTTATCGAGTAAAAGAAATTCCAAGCCGTCATTCTTGCCTCTAGGAATGTTCTTTAAGCAGTCGCCTATTTTTTGACAACCCTTCACGGCAGCTGGATGTTTTAGCAGCAGGGAATTTTTTTTAAGGGCCCTTAAGCCACGAGACGCGGCGTGGCGAAAGAGACGAAGACCTCATGACTTCCCACTGACATGGCAGGAGGGGCTTGGTGGGGTGGGGTGGGGGGCGCTCGGCATCATTGTGGGACGCTTTTGTCTGATAAGGAGTCACGCGCCGCGTCGGATTGAAGTCATGTGCTCCTCATTGCGCAGCCACACAAGACAGCGGCGATGCGTCTGTGTCTGGCTTCATTTTTTAAAATGTTCTATGCGCTGGTCCTTTTTCCCAGAAATTGTCTTTCATGTTGTCTGTCTCCTCGCACTTCTAATGTGCATATAAGCAGCTCCCGTGTGCCGCTATGAAGATGCCCCATGCATGTCGAGTGGGTGTGTAGGCGCCGGGTCGAGGCTTTTTAGTGCGCGGGGGGAGACTTTTAGCTGGCTCCTGGGGACACTTCCCTCCACACCCACGCTACATCCTGATATATTCTCTGGACCCCATCACCACTGCTGAGATTTAAATAGACACAGGCCCAAACGCATGCTTTTCAGATGCGTTTTTACAACCCATTTGTGGTCATTATCTCTCAAGGCCAGATGTCAATGCCGATCAAATGTTCTATGAAATAATTCAAGCAACCTCCATTGTGCTGCGTTGACTCTAAGGCTGGATGCTTCCAGGCATATCGGATATAGCCTGTACATGTGAGATCATGGAAATCGAGTGCACAAAAAAAAAAAAAAAAAAACACACGCCCATGGTAAATCAAAACGACAGCAAATATTCAGGGGAGCCAAGTAGCGCTTTGACATCACCAACAGCCTTCTTCAAATATGTTCTACCATGCAGCACCTTGAAAAATCCCATTCCCGATTTTTTTGAATATTTTTTTTGATTCATTAAAATTGGCATAAATCAGAATTTCAAAACTAATAAAGTTGAAACGTATGAATATCGTCTAATGAAGGCATGCCCAGCATGACGAGCTGCATTTGTAAATCATCATATCCAAATTTAGTCAGACAGAGAAAGGACTAAATGTGATGGATTTGAAAAGTTGTTTGGGTTTTTTTTCTCGACATGTAATATTCACCAATGGACGAACGAGGCTCTTGTTAGAAAAGTGCAGTTGTTTGTTTACATTCAAACTCAGCTTATATCTAAGGTGAGTTACACATCACGTGGACCGTGCGACACCTCCGGTATGGGGAGGTGTTGTATGCTTTAATTAGAAGAGTATATTGTTTTAATTGAATTGAATTTTCATTAGGGCGGCCCGGTAGTCCAGTGGTTAGCACGTCGGCTTCACAGTGCAGAGGTACCGGGTTCGATTCCAGCTCCGGCCTCCCTGTGTGGAGTTTGCATGTTCTCCCGGGGCCTGCGTGGGTTTTCTCCGGGTGCTCCGGTTTCCTCCCACATTCCAAAAACATGCGTGGCAGGCTGATTGAACACTCTAAATTGTCCCTAGGTGTGAGTGTGAGTGCGAATGGTTGTTCGTTTCTGTGTGCCCTGCGATTGGCTGGCAACCGATTCAGGGTGTCCCCCGCCTACTGCCCAGAGACAGCTGGGATGGGCTCCAGCACCCCCGCGACCCTAGTGAGGATCAAGCGGTACGGAAGATGAATGAATTTTCATTATATTTATCGCTTCTGTTGTTGTTGTTGTTTTTTTGTATAGTGTCCCTTTTAAACCTGTCTAGACCATATTAAAGCACATGACATTTTTAGGGACAATCAAGCGCTCAGTAGGCTCCCGAAGATTTTTTTTTTTAAGGCCTGTTCACAAGGAGAGCTCCAAAGTTTGAAATTCAAATTGAATACCCGACCATAAACTAACACAGACGCCGTTCCCAAAATGCCCGTCAGCATGAAGAAGCGCAGAGTCGATGAAAACAGAACATGATCATACAGTATTTGTAAAAGGTGACATTTTGATACACTTCTTTCATTGACTCTCATTTTATCGTGCAGGTGTCCGCTTCATGAACATGACAGACGTACCTCTGGCAACCGAGTGCATACGCTGTCCTTTCATTTTAACCAGGTGGTATATTTGCCGTGCTTTAAGTAGACACTTGTGAATGTTTAACATTTCACATAAAGTAATGGGAGGCTAACAACTGTGCCTTTTTGGGGGGAAATGTTGTCACTTCCTCGTGTACACAATGACGTTTTCCCTCTGGCCTGCATTTCTTGTGCACAGTGCAGCCCAGTCTCCATCAGAGTGTCAGACAGTCTCCAGCAGAAAACCGCAGGCGCTTTTGTACCGCCGAGATGTGAGCCGAAGGGAAACCAGCCCTCGCGTCTCGTCAAACATCGCTCTTTTAAAAATTCAATTACTACGTTTGACTGTGACACCACAGGATGTTCTAATAGAGAGAGCAGGATTCAGCATAAGCATCAAAACCACACTTTGGCTGAGACGAACACGATGACACATTTAGAACCGTTTTGAATACAAATTCAAAGTTGTCATTGGACAGATGGGCTTTTTGGGACAGCGGGTTATTACGCCTTGAGAAAGAAAAATGGAGTTTAGTTCCTTCCTTGTGGCTACTCGTCAAGTTCTTCAACACCATACTCATCTTATCGTTGATGTACACTGAGGCACAGTATTCCCACGTGTGTGACAGTTAAGCATGTTCAAATGTCATCTCAAACTTTCAGACTGCTGCACTCAGCTGAGGTAGCAGCTGCCGGTCCCTGACCTTAAACTAGCTCAGAGGAAACAGTATACGGCATGTCTGTATGGAAATGCCCGTAATGGTTGGCCCCTCATCCCCACCCTACGCATTTTTTTTTTTTTAAACTGCCAAGCTAGCAGTTCGACAGTGTTTACGGTGCACCGTGTTACACATGCGCTCGATCCACTCGTGTCCCGGCATGCCTGTAAGTGTGTGCAACAGCGCCTATGTAAGTGTTTTTTCTGTGTAAGTGCATGTTAGAAGCCTGGCTTGTAACTCGCTCACAAGTCATCCTCTGAACAGAGCTGTATGGGAGAACTGCAGGTCTGAAATGGTCTCAGCGCGGCTTCCAAAGCTGCCTGGCAGCTTGACTGGAGGTCCTCATAGTGAGAGGCTTCAGCACCGTGCCGTCATGGTCTGATTGTTGCCGCACGCACTCCATTCCTCTTAATTTACAACTTTAGATTGGATACATGCTAGCCCGTGTCTAAAAATGCCCAAATTCATGTTTTCACAAAACAACAGCAATGATCTGTCCTTACTTAATCTGTTATGTGTTACACAATATCAGACCATTTAAAGTGGTGAAAATAGTTTGAAACGGAAAATTCCATCTACTTCGAGGTTCTAAGAATCTGTGTGGCACGTAGAATGATGTGGCGGGCCAGATCTGGCCCCCGCGCCTTGAGTTTGACACCTGTAGTTTCCAGCAAAAGGCGAGCAAAATTTCATGTTCAAAGGCCACATTTGATTATCGATTTTGGGGAGGGTGGCGAGATAGGTTCCGAGTGCAGGATCTAATCCTGCGATTGACACTGCTCCACTCCAGGGTGTCCTCACACGCTCACCTGAAGACATCTGAGCAAGGCACCAACTCACCCGCCACCCTAATGAGAGCAAATGAGAAAATGCATGACTGGCGAGCACCATTCATGCTTTGAAATCTTGCACACACCCCGAGAGCGCTCGCACGCCACAGCATGGGAATCCTCCCGAACCTGAGCCCACCGCACTGCCCTGTTGTCTGTCCACAGGGTGCCTGACAACCACGCGCGGCTTTGGTTGAGTGTAACAGTAGTACAGCGATGGGGTCGAGTGGTCGCAACGTGCCTGCAAGCTCGAAAAGATGGCTAGAAAATAAAGTTAATGACCTGCGGTAATTACACTCCACTTACATGACGCAATGACTTCTTTACACCGAGCAGATGGGTAAAAGTGGTGTGGTTGGATGAGCGCAAGTGCTAAGTGAGTTAACCAAGAAGTAACACAACACTGTTGCAAGTCTATTTTTCCCTCACAAGCTGGGTGGCTGACAACGCTTTCACCTGCCTTGGTTGCTTTGCAACAAAGCAGGAACTCTATTAAGGAAGTCAAGTACTCGGCAGGCATAATTGGATTTTGTTTTTTTCAATTACAGTACTATGTAAATGTTTTGAGATAAAAGGTTTTGATTTGTTGCTCTGCATATAACTTTTGAGGACAGACCGGGGGGGAAAAGAAAAGAAAAAAACATGAAAATACACCTTTTTATCTTATTACAACTCTTGTAAAATTCTGTTTTCCCTCATATCACAACTTATTATTATAATTATTATTATTATTGTTTTTTCCCCAACGTTTTCTTATAATATCTTGACGTTATTATCATGCCATTCCAATGTTTTCCCTTCATAGTATTAAAACTCTTTTCATACAAGCACAACTTTTTTCTCACGATTGTATAATTTGGGATAAATGTCACCTTTGTATCATGTAATATTTAGACATAGTTTTTTATAGAAATACAACTTTTACCCCCTCACATGACATTGTCATAAAATTCTACCTTTTTCCCTCATATTCATGACCTTCCTTCATTTTTCTATAAAGTTCCAACTCGTAATTTTCACATTTCATTTTCATCAAACTATCACTTTGTTCCTCATATTATTTCAATGTCATGCATTTCCCACCTTCCTTTCTCCTCATATTACGTTTTATCATAAAATGACATCTTCCTTCATCGTATTATGCCTTGGTCTTAAAATGACCAGTTGAAGCATAGGGCATCATTTTCGTATTTCAAATGTGCAACTATTGTCATAATATTAGAGTATGACTTTATTTTTCTTCAATCTTCATATTTTATATTATTTTGAATATACTGTATGTATATTTTATAATATTCTCACTCTGTTCATGTACTAGTCTTCCCTACTTTTCAGTAATGCTCCTAATCCTCCCAATTGTGTGTATTTAACTCATCGACGTACGCTGGTCATGTCACAGCCTAAATTAAGCTCTTCCTGCTTGGAATCTGGATGACTCAAACGTTCTCATGAGGTTCAAATGAATACACAATGATTTAGTATCTAATTGGCCAAACTAAATTTTGTCTTTTATTTCTCGGACTCAAAAGGCAAGGTAGACAGTTACCGGTTCTACACTATACTATGATTCAATTGGCTAGCAAACTGATGTCCTCGCAAACAAGAAAACAACTCAAAACAAAATGCTGCGTTGTTGGTTTGTTGGGTTGCATAACAGAGTTGCCTCGATTACCGGTAGTCAAATCAACATTTCTCGGCTTTCCCCAATCAGAAGCTTTAAACAGCTGGTATCTCGAAAAACTCACAACACCAGGCACCACGACATAGCAGGTTCCCCTTTTTTGCATAGAACAACAGTCTTCCAATGATTGAGATGAACCTCTCGATGAGGAAATACGGTAGCTGCCCTAACTTAAAAATAACCAAGGTGTAATTTTCAAAATAAAACACGATATCACACAAACCATGAGCTTAACTGGGGTTACTTTTGGAGTAAACACAACGTCACCACTTTTACTTGAGAGTGACTCTCAGCTACGTCTTTTCCCCCACTTGGACCGGCACACGCTCACAATGGCTTTGTGAGCCATATACAGTAAAAAAAAGCAGAACGTGCGAGGGGGGGGCGGGGAAGAGGAGGAGAACTCTGCACTACTCGGCTCCAGCTCCACTTCCACTGGTGACCCCGCCGGTGTAAATCTCAAGTTTTTGGAGAGCCTTAGAGTGAAGTCACTATTTAATATGGACTTGTTCTGATCCCCGCTGGCGAGTCATGTATTCAAGTAAAGTCAATCCCTCCGCTGCTCTCTGTGCAGATGGGCGGACTTTGGGGTAAGACGTGACATTAAAGAGATATGATCAGGGCTGACACGGCAACAATTGTGGCTGTCGAGCTATTTTACACCTCTTTGTGTGAAGCCACTGCAAAAACAAATCCCTTGGCTGTACATTTGCCGTGCAAAAAACAAGCCCAGCTTCTTTTTGCACTCCTACTCATTAAGCGTGCCTCTCATTCACACCCACTTCAAAGCTACGGGAAAAAAAAAAAAACAACGCTATGAGACGAATTACTAATGAATCGCAATTAATGACCGCAACGGATCACCCCAAGACAATGCTACAAAACCAGCATCGGGTACATTTTAGTTTGACAGACATAAAATGGCACGTAACATGTGACGTCAGGTGGGGGGGGGGAACCCTTGCAGTCTTACGCAGACGGAGTCAAATACGGCCGCCACTACATCGTTTGTAACCTGGGACATGACCAATGAAACCGTGTCATCCTTCATCACAATTTTGGGCACTCAATCAACCCTTGTAATGTGGGAAGAAACCAGAGTACCCAGACAAAACCCATGCAGGCACAGGGACTGGATTTGAACCCAGAACTTTTGCACTGCGAGGTGGACGTGCTAACCAGTTGATCCCCGTGCTGTCCGTGTCATCCTGTCCCATCCATCCACCCCCTCCATTTTCTACACCGTTTATCCTGAACAGAGTCGCGGGGAATTGCTGGAGCCTATTCGGGTCCCATAAATTTGTGGGAAAAAAAATACTGTTAATCATTAAAAAAAAAAATTTGAAAAAGGAAACATCATGTTAGTTTTCCACAGTGAGAAACTACAGCTGACATTGCAATCCGGAGCCTCTGATCAATTAGGCAGACCACCTAACCACTCTCTCAATATGCCACCATCAACAGTGCCTAGTTTAAAAGTTTCAACTAAAAACTCCCCAAAAAATGTTGCTGTGCCCGTCACAAAATACTGAATAAAAACAAATGGACTTGACTCCGTGTGTGTCCTGAAATAACTGCCTCAACAAGGATAGTCGCCTAGCCTGTAAATGAAGAATTGTGATTGCTGAGTTTGCTATGGCAACCCTAAATTGCCCTACTTTTGTGGTCTATAATGTTGGTGGACCAATCAGGATACTGATCGTGTTTGTTCAGGAATTGAATGTGATGTTATTTTGATTTTTTTACTGGTGCGTTTCCTCAAATAATAGTCTCTGCTCTAATAGACGCCGTGCCTTTATGAATCTCTGGGTGCCTTGAGCAACTAGGTAAATAAATACCTCCCTTTCAGGCAAAAAAAATATAATAGGCAGGCACTGCTACATTGCATGAAGTTGTCAGGGCATGAGGCAATACAATCTCGGTGCAAATGCTTTTATTTAGCGAAAGAAGAAAATCATTTCGTCTGTTTGGCCAAACCGCGCATGTTTAAGATCTTTTGGGGAAATATGAAATGTCACATATCGCACTTGAGCTCACAAATTCATCTGCGTATAAACGTGTCATCTGATGCTTGACGTCAGAGTCACACGACAGCACATGAGTTCAATAACGGAGCATCACAAGAGCTGCATGGGAGGCTGTATTATTACTCTTCTAGAACGTAGTATCTTGTACTTTGGTTCTTTTTTTTTTTTTTTTTTTAAAGAGACCCATTTTTTATTGTGTGCGTCTCATTCCGTACCAAAATTGAATCGGAGCTTCCAGCAGCCACGTGCAAACTCAAGCATCTCCATAAATCAAGCGCTTACTTTGGCGTTGTGCGTGGTTGCCGCTTGCGTTCAAAGTGTACAGTTACAAATGATGATGGTGGATGTAATGGATACACAGCCAGCTGGAAAAGACACACGGACGATGGCACGTTGCATCATTTCGCTTTAAAAGCGTGACTTTTTATTTAGGTACTATATGTATTTATTTATTTATCGGGAGTGAAAGAGCAAAATCTAATCAGAAAGAAGTGCAAAAATTTGACAAATGGATGAAAGGTTGCTGACAGTGCAACACCTTAAGTCATGAACCAATTAGCTTTACTGGCACACCATGCAAGCCACCAATAGGGATGCTGATAAGGCAGTCGCTATTAAGTACTGTACACGTTATTCTTTTGGTGCCCTTTGAGAAATCACCTCATAGATTCTCATATATGGCGTGATTTATTGAATATTATGTTGCTTAATGATTCAACCTGCCAAGGCTCTGCATGTATTAAGAATATCACTTTGAGATTTTTCCCCCTTATGCGTTTACACAAATTCCCCATGAAGCTGCAAAAGTGTTACTTGCAATGAGAGATCACTGAATGTGAACGATGACCATATTAATAATTCATAATTTCCCAAGGTGATATGTTCAGGGCATCCGAAGGTTATGTAGACATACGAGGTGGTGCTAACTTATAATAGCTCGTTTCAGGTCCGACATATTGATTTTCATTTGATTCTACACATTGTACACGATGTGCCAAAAGTCACACACACTTCCTTCCCTTTTTAATTTTTTTTTTAACGTGTTGGAACCGATCTGAGCCCGTCAGCATTTGACAGCTTGACTTTGCAGTTCTCGTCAACGTACTGGAGCGTTCCCTTGCTCATGGCTCGCCAATAGACATTGGAGCAGCGTTGTAAAATTGCCGCCTGGCAGGACGTTTTTCTCTCCCCCAACTGCAGTTCAGTCTATTGCTGTCCAGTGCTTCAATTTACACGAGCCACATAGAGAAGGGCCTGCTAGTACCACCACAGATGAAAAACCCAACTCCTCGAGTAGGCGTTCACCCAGAGCCAAGGGAAAGTCCAGCTGGAAGGACAGAACTCAACTGAACTTCAGTTGGGAACAGAAACATTTTGCAACACTGCTCCAATGTCCACTGGCGAGCCATGGACAAGGGAACGTACTCTCTCAAATGCTGATGGCCTCAGGTCTGTCAGAAAGATACCTGGAACGAAACAGAAAATAGTGTTTGGTGACTTGGGGGGACATCCTGGACTGATGGCGTAGAATTTTATTTCATGAAAATATTGATTGTAATTTTGTGCATTTACGATATGGAATTTGGACAACCTTCCTTTTTGTCTTATCATCTGAAGTGAAACGAGCTAAAAAGAAAACTGTGCAGATCGACATTTATGGACATTGGTCGTTTGTGTGTGTGTGTGTGTGTGTGCATTTGTAGTGACACCGCAGCATGGTTTGTTTGGTTTTTATTAAAGAAGATGAGTCATCTTACGGCTCGGAGGCATTCATGGTATGTACATTGTGTTGGAACACACTTTAATTCTAAACTATTCTAAAACCATTAGGTATGACATCTTGGGGAAAAAAATAATAATAACAGAGGAAAAGAACACCCTGCCAACATGAATATCTACCATGCAAGTATTTGTGAATATTTAGTCTGAAAATGTGCATTTCTCCAATCTGTTGATACTGAAATCAAATTTGGTCTGTTGCATTTTGATGTAAGAAATGCAAAGGAGCCTCCAAGAAGGCACAAGGCGGCGCTTTGAGTGGCCTTGTGCATGTCACATCTCTGGCTGACAAAACATTTGATACCAACACAAAAACGTCAAGTCAACTAGCCCAGTACAAATTTGCAAAAAAAAAATCAGATTTAGATTATTTTTGTACTTTGTTGGAACAGATTACAGAACTGAGAACAAACGCTCTTGAAAATGAAGTGATTGTACTGTGAGGTGGTCAATTTAGTTTTACACAAATAGAGGGAGGGGGGCAGCATTCCAGCAAATGGATTCCCTCTTCTAAAAACACATTGCACACATTAGCACACAATTATTTGTTAAATACTTTAGTCCTTGCCAGTTACAGTTCCAAGAAAAAAGACCCGCAGCCACGAATGTGATTATGCCAACTCCAAGACAGCTGATGTTTACCAAGTGTCTTGAATCAGTTCCATTGACCGCCTGAATCGAGGCGGGAAACCAATTTTCTGCCACGGGAGAAGTTTTGGGGGAAAGATAGGTTTTCCTTTCATTTGTTGTTGCGATACCTTCAGAGCCAAGTTTGGCCCTCTGAACTCGAAGGACAAACAATAAGCCTTCAAGTAAGCCACAGCCACGAGGCTCTGCTCTAGTTCTGGTTCGCTGCAAATCCTCACCAGTTCCTCCCTTTTTTTTTTTTAATTGTTGTTTTTTTTTTTTTTTCCTGCACTATGCGGTTCTCTCTCGCTCTCTTTCATTTCTTTTTTTTAATTTTATTTGTAATTTTTTTTAACAACACAGCCCTAGGCTGCCCTCTGAGTGTGTGTGTGTGTGTGTGTGTGTGCGTGTGCATGTGCGAGTGCGTGTGTGGATCAAAACGGCCACCTTCATGACAGTGAAGAGGTGGGACTCAGCTCTTGCTTCGGGTTCGTTTGGTGAGCTTTGGCAGCCTCTTTGGCAAAGCCCCTCGCTGCCAAAGCAAACACCTACTTTCATTTTTCTGACTACCCCCCGCCACCCCCCCTCACCCCCCCACACACACACACACACACACGAGTTGAGTATGACTGTATCCTTGGCATGGAGCGCACGTCTGCCAATCGCCCCGTGGAGTTACACAACACACAACCGCATAGTTGAGCCTCCGACAGCATTTGGCCGCGCTGCGCCAACGTGCACGCTTGACCCCAAACGGGCGGAAAACAACTGGAAACCAAAGTGGCTCAGCGGATGCTTGGCAGAACGTCCGCCACTACGAGGGCTGCTGGAATACTTTCACGCAATGCCAATACGGATCCCTATGAAGCAAACAGGAGCGGAGAATGAAGTCAACTGGTGCAGAAAGGCACAATGGCGTTCCGTATAGCATCGAGCGATGTACAAAGATCCTTCAGTGGACGTCGACAGTCATGCGACGTGTTTATGTGGGGCCTTTCACTCTGCCGCGGGGTCTGTCACGAGGCTGTTTACACTGGCAACATTCTGTGCTCTGCAATTTTTCAAAAGGCCACATGCATGCGGCTGCCTTCCATTCAAATACTACTACAGATAGCGCGGTTTTCTCTGCGGGGAACCCGACGGTCCAGACCCACCTGGCACAGTTTTCCATCACCCGCATGCTTTAAATATATTTGAATGTATTCAAATGAAAAAAAAAATATATATATATATCAACACAAAAAATGTGCAACGTGCCATAAAATGTATTATAAAAGGATATTTTTCGTAACGGGTCGTGTGACACACACTGAAGCAGTGAAAAAACATACATTTATATACTTAGGTTTGGCCAACCAGAAAAAAAAAGAAAAAAAAGGAGCTGTGCCAGCCAGCTCCAGGATTGCTCAACACTAATGAAATTCCTCTCACTCTCGCAGGTAGAGTATTCCATACACTCGCGATCCCCGAGGCACGTTGAACAGACTGATGGAGTGAGAGCAGGTCGGGGAGTTCACGCTGGCTTTCAAGGTAAGTCGCAACTCACTTTTTCTCACCTTCTCTCTTTTGTCTGCATTATTTGCGCTGCATTCAAATGGCACCTCGAGCGTTGCGTGGCCGTCAGCATGCAGCCGATAACGATGTTGAGCTTGGTTAAACAGAGGCTCAAGGGTGTGCCCCCCCCTTTCTCCTGTTCAGTCAGTCCGACATTCTGGACTTATTCAGCAGGGAAAAAGACTTTTGAAATGATCATTACAGCTGAGCCACTTTAGTCTCATAAGTTATTACTTTAAGTATGTCAAATAACTTTTTGCTCGCATTGCACTTTCATTCTCATATTGTGACTGGATTGGCATCAAAGGACAGTTTATTTCTCATTATATTCAAACTTTAATCTTGCAAAATGACCCTTTATTTCTTACATCCCTTTCATGTTATTCTTGTAGTCATGCAACTTTATTTAGATGTTTTATTTTTTATGACTTGGACTTTTTCAACTTCATTGTCGTAGAGCATCAACTTTAATTCCATCTTTGCACAATAGCGCTTTTGATTTTTTTGAAGCAGGTGTCCAACATAAGGATAGTTTGGTCTCAGACATGGTGACAGCTCTGTCGGACTTTGTATCTTTTAACCCCAAAAATGATATTTCATTTATTATTAACTTCTTGTGTTTGTTGTTCAATCTTAGTTGTCGATGGCGCTTTGGTACAACTGTTTCATAAGGGCGCTCTAGAAGCCAAGATGAGTTCCATCTATGCATTTTGATGACA
The DNA here is from genome assembly GCF_025434085.1 of Hippocampus zosterae. Classification (NCBI taxonomy): domain Eukaryota; kingdom Metazoa; phylum Chordata; class Actinopteri; order Syngnathiformes; family Syngnathidae; genus Hippocampus; species Hippocampus zosterae. The sequence continues at coordinate 9,219,622 of NC_067463.1, read as the reverse complement.
TCTAATTCGCAGCGTTCGGGTCCAAGTCGATCTTTCTGCTAACATTGCAGTCACATATCCAATATCTACCGTAATTTGGCCACATAACGACGGCGGCCTGATCAAATACGAGGATATCTGATTCCACGCTGACACTGCCGTGACATCCATCTGTCAGTTTAAACATGCCTGTGTCAAATCCAGCCCGACTCGCTCCGATTAGCCACAAGAGTGCAGGAAAATGGTAGTCATGGTTAGATACCACACGTTAAATGCTGTAATAGTCCCACGCAAACTCCACCAAGTGAACCATCTGTCGGCAGCTCTCATTCAGCTCCTCTCGCTAGCTCGACCAGCAGACAAAGGGAAGTGAACGCCGACCAACAGTGAGTTGGTCACGCGGTGCCTTATTGTGACATTCGTCACAACCGAGATGATGTCGCCTCGCTGTTGAGGGGGAAACTCTCTCAACGAGCCATTTTCAGTTCTTCCTCGGCTTAAATATTTGTACGCTGTTGCCTAATTTGTGGTGGGAGAAGACCAACCTGCACCGATTGCCTGTAATTTCAAACCCAACAAGCCAACTGGCATATTTACACTGCAAATAAACGTCATTGTTTAGTCTGGCTGTCTCTGCGACCGCACTCAGGTGGGGAAACTACAGTCGTGCTCGAGCTGCAAGCTCTCGACAAATTCAAATGGCTTTGTGAGACAATAACGTGTGCTCTCACAAGCAAGGACCCCTCAGGGGATTGAGAGGACGGGATGGGGGCGGGGGGCAATCATGTAACTGTATTTTTTTAAATGAAAAAAGAATAAAAACTCACTTATGTTCCAATGATCACAAGGAGTCTCACAACGCCTTGAGGAGTCTCAAAGAATAGCGTTAAACTGTTTCCTGTGTGATGGGGGATGCACCACAATCGATACTTTGACTCACTGCCTCGTTTGGGAGAGTGATGTCAATCGGGGGGGGGGGGGGTTGATGCCCATGGGCGAAACACACGGTCAATCCTGTGATAGTCGTATGAGATTCCACATGGTCAGATGAGTAATTCCTTCCTCCCTTCTCCATCACCATGTGGTTCATGGCCCTGAGTCATCGTCCACACTTTCCCTCGCTCCCCCTCCCCTATGTGTCACTCTGTCCAACGGTCTCACTCCCCTATCCTCTGTGCCAGGGATGCTGGGGGCGGCCACAGTTTTTCAGCAGTGTTTCTGGGGCACCACACTTCCACACTGGGACCCCGCACTTCCTAAACAAATTATAAGACAAAAATGCCATTTTGACCCTGGAGAACCCACGGGGTCAAATTTGGCCCCTATAAATTCTGCTACTCAAATGCTACCCTTAAATCCCAAAGGGTCAAATTTGGCCCTAATCCGAAATTAGGATTAAAGCATTAAATATTTGAAAAAAACATATATTATTTTGGTGTTCAGTGAACATATAGCCATCATTTAAATATGGACAAAATAGACGTACCGGTATATGTAAAAAAAGATGCGCTCTACAATGTATTTGAGTTTTCATTATACATTTCTCAATGTGTGCTCTTCAATCAAAATGACCATTCAAAGACGGCACAAAACCACTGAACAGCGTGCCAACTTGCTTTGTCAATATTTTACTATTATTAAGATACTGTGTTTGTCCGTCATATCATTTCAAGTCTGCAAAAAAATATTATCCCTACTTGCGTTGTAGTATCGGGCAGTATAAAACATGGTGTACGCGCAACTAAGACATGTCTGCCATCTAACAGTGAATGGTGATATTACAATTTAAAACTATTTATGTTGGCATCGCCCATGACAATGGTTCCAATTTCTCACGTGTGGGCACAAGGAGATCATGGAATCACCATACAGGAGGGTTAGCCCCGCTATCACTGTACTGCCACGGACAGTCCCATCCATGCGTTTTTGACACAACTTGTTCTCATTGCTCGAATTTTAACAAAATTCTCACCTGCGCTATTCGGCCCGGGCCAATAACATTGGTCAACAGAACAATTTTAATCAAGAGATGCTTGGTGTGTCCCCTAAAGTATTTTAAAAAATATTTTTACTTTTTTTTTCTAGCAAATCAGGTTTTTCCACCGGTTGCTGAACCTAGCCCCGAATTCATAAATATTATTCAGTATAGTAGTCTATTCCTTGTTGTTATATAATCACTATTATGAAAACCTGATGTGCTAGAGAAAAAAATTAGGGCAGATTTGTAATCATCTGGTAAAGTTTACTTGCATGTCTGACAAAAAAAAAAACAAGTAAAAAATGTGTTGACACGTATTTGACAATTGCAGGGCTCACATTGACACATATGGACAATCGAGTCTCATAAACTGCCTCGTGCAAATTCAAAACTACCTCAAAACGACCTGATTTGTTAGCGTTGATCGTACATCAGTCAACTGAGTCGCTGGCATTCAACAAAAGAGTTCATTGTCAAATCAACCCATGTCTGCCTTGCACGACGTCTTTCCATCTCGGTTGCCATTTTCTGTCTGTATACAGCTGCTGTCCTGTCTCTGCCAGCGCGCTCATCTGCTGCCTGTCAAGATGTCTCCTTGTTTATGACTCCGAACACTCCGCTGGGCCTCCCTCCATTGCAACCGGCTCGTACCTCGCACTCCCTTTCGCTCCACCTGCCCGTCACTCTCTCTTTCTGAGTGATACACCGAGCCGCGCCGGTATGCCTTCGAATAAGCGACAATGAGGACATTGTGATGTTTCGAAGGTGAGACACTTATTTTTACGGTGCGTGCGCAACACCCCGACAGAGTTGTTAACATTTCCAGCTCGCTAATCAGCATCAGAAAACAAAGTTGGGAAAGTCGGCGTGTAACGGGTTGCTGACGTCTCTCAGCAGTTTTTGTGGAGCATTGCAAGAGCAATAAGGATTTTTAGGGGCATTATGACTGGGTTAATAAAACACAGCTGCCCCTAAAAGTCCCTCACTTTTCTTGCTGCCTTTTCTCTCCCTCCCTCCCTAGCGTAACATCTTCTCTGCGTTCCTTCCAGATTTTTCACATCAAACTTGCGCACTTCCCGGATCCTGTTGGTGCCATTATAGGCGTGGTGCAACATGGTGACCTTCATAATTGGCGCACACCAAGCACGCTTTGGGTTATTTACCAAATGTGTACATATCTGGCGGGGGTTTATTCGTGTCTCCAGTGACGTTTTTTTTTTTTAAAGGTTGACTGAGTTCATTCCAGAGTAAAGCTAAACAAAGCTTCTACGTATCTCCGTGGTTCTCTAAACGGCAACACGTGATCGGCTTGCTTTTACGATCCAATGGACGAACGGCAGGCTGAACCCGAGGCAGCAAACAAGTGTGTGTGTGTCTGTATTGGGGGCCGTGGGAGGGGGGGGGGGGTCTATTTTAAGTAAGTCAACTAGCCTACATTGAAATAGTGTGAGAATATGAGACAGGGAAGGAAAATGAAGATATTAGCAGTCAGTGACGAGGCGATTCTGATTGTTGAGGGCCCAGGGCGAGCAGCAGCAGCTGACACTGTTTCATATCATCTCTGTATGATACTAATCAGACACCCTGTGGTCCTGTTGCTTCTTTGGACCAGGCTCTCATTCCTTTAGCATATATTAGCTTATAAGGACAACGTTTGGCACCACTAGTTTTCTCATCGGACTTCAGCCATTTGATTGGCATCTCAATGCTGCTAAGATTATTTGAAATGTTATTATGTGATATGAAATATTATATTCTGTCTTGCTGGTGGCAGCCCAAATCAGCTGATTATATACGAGGTGGCAGGTTGAAATAAAAAATCCTCCACTTTAGGGGGCATACGTTGAGATGAGATACATTTTAACGGCATATGATTTTTGTAATATATCAGGCAAGTTGAAACAGGTTTTATCATAAAATTATGAGGATGATGTAAAAGTGTCATTGGACATTATTGAGATTATAATTATGAGAGAATTAATTAAAAATAATCATAAGAGTACAACAAGTGATTGTTATCACGACTTTTCTTCTTTGACTGGCTGGGAGAAGTCACGTGGTTGGTTCTCCGGTGAGACATTCCCCTGCCCTCTAAAGTGTGATGACAGATTCTTTTTGAAAACTATGTTGAACTATTTTAGGGAGCTCATTGAAATACGTTTAAGCAGAAAGAAAGATTGTAGTCCATTATAAGGCTGTTTTTTTTCCTTTACGGTTACGATTTCAAAATGTAAAATTTTTGTCATTATACTAATACTGTGAACATGCCAATGTCAAATTTACAATTATTATAATTTACCTTTTTGATGATAGTCATTACCTCATGTCGTTCTTTTTACTTTTTGGTGAGATATGTGACTTCCATTTAGGGAAACAAATATGGATTCTTACCCTTTCAAGTGCTACTAAACCAAAAATAGCAGGCTGTATTGTTTTTTTTTGGGGGGGGGGTACATTCAACTTTTATAGTGCCGTTGGTTACAATGTTTTTCTTTTAAACTTTGTTTTGATATGTTTGATTACAATCATAATTTTAATCCTGTTATCTCTCTATCTATCTATCTAGCTAGCTAGTTGGCTAGCTATATACAGGATATATACATTCAAAAAATTTTAATTTTTCCAAGCTTTATGTTGATGGGCTGGGAGAAATTACACAGTTCTCCTGCCTTTTCAGTGAGGCATGTGCCATCCATTTTGGGAACCAAATATGGTTACTTGCCCTAATAAGTGCTGCTATACAGAAAAATAAAAAGCTATGTTATTCTTTTTTAAATTATTCTTTATAGGGCACTCCATTTTTTTGTATTGTCATTTATTGGAACACTTGAAAATGGTTAATGACTGCCATAACTGAAATACTATTTCCGTAAGAGGAGAAAATATATTGGTTCGCTGCAAGAGATGATATGGAGAAATCACATGGTTGTGTGACGTCCATTTTGACAGATCGAATATATCAAATTTATTTCCTTGCCCGAAAGAGGGCTACAAATGATACAAAGATTGCATTGAAGCAGTAAATTAATCTTTAGTGAGTACAATGGGCCCTTTTAATATTCACTGATCGTAGCTTCTTTTATATTGGTTTTAAAAAAAAAACAATACGAACATGAGGCTTCAGCAAATGCCTTACCTATATGTCACTTGCAGCAGGGTGATGCCACCACGACCCTTCTAACTCCTCTATTAATTGCATAAAGCATCTAGTGTCAGGATGCTAAATTCATTAGGGAAATATGTACGGTACGCCAGGGTCAGGACGGATATAGAAGCAAGCCTTCATCACAACTTCTTCGCCACCTGTTCAATGTAACGGAGCTTTGCTAGATTTTGCCTTGTTTGGCACACTTTTAACTGCTTTTGGATGAAGAAACCGAGCATCAATGACTTGGTCAGTGACGCGTGTATTACGTGACGACAATAATGCGAAAGTTAAAGAAAGTTGGCCACGTTTCTCTGGATGATTCCTTTCTGGTAGTTTACTTTAAAGCCACATTCAGATTTGGGCTAACTTCAAAACTGTCCCTTAAAATGCAGCTAACGGTTGTCTTTTTTTTGTGGGGGGGGGGGGGGGGGTCACACACTTTCACAAGACTATGACAAAAGTTCATATTTCCTTTGACAACTATTGATCAACAGTGGAATATGAAATTAGACACATCTACATACAAAGTTACGCTTTTATAGGATTTGTATTTTGTAGGAGTTGGGGGTTATGTGGAAAAATTGCAAAATAGAACACGAAATAAATATATTAGGAGATACGTGTTTTGGGGGTGACCTGCCTCATTTTTTGGTTTATTTTTCACTGATTTAAGTATGCACTTCTCTTTCTAAACTCTTTGACTATTCCAGCTGGCATGTTTCCTATGCATTCTTAAACTTGCTGCTCAAGTGAGCCAGAAACTGGGACTTTGTAGGCCAGTTGAATAGATGAAGGACTCACCTTGCCCGCAAAGACCCAGCTTCTAACACACAAACATGCACGCACACACACACACACCATCTTCATTATCACCATCACAGACGATGGGAAGACTGTCCTGCTTACTAATTGTTGTACTTGCAACAATAAAGTCAGTACTCTGGATGATCTTAAAGCGCTCTATTTAGCAAACATTTTCACCTTAGAACCCAAACATACTAAAATACATCATCATCATCACACAAAAGTCGTATTTTTTTTAAATCCCCTAAAAAAATGCAAGCATGCATGCTCAATTTTTTTGTCAAATAGCCAAAACCCTATTTTCCTATAATCCCCAAAAAGGCCTGCAACTAATTTTTGGACCCCGAGCCACAGTTTAGGTCGCGTTTATGGATACATACCATGTGACGGTAATGCTGCCTATTGGTCTCTCGTGGTTTGGTGTCACCTCCATGCAGCAGCATCCACAGTCGCCTCATGGGGGTGGGGGGTAGGGGGGGATCAGCCACTGTATGTCTGGTGGCCTGGCTCTCTGCAGGAGAGTCCAAACTTTCCCGTTCGATCACATTATCCTTTAAGAGGGGTGGGTGGGCAAATCTTGTGCAACAGCTCGGATAGTCCCCCCCCCACCCACCCACCTCCCATCCCACCCCACCACCACCCCCACCGCCAGCAGCAGCAGCAGCACAACCACCCCTTGCGCATGATCATCTCCTGAAACACACGCAACAGTGTCCTACAAAAAAGAAAGAGCCATCAACGCTAGTGAGAGATCCCGGGTGGGTGCGCACCCCAGCCAAAGCGCCGTGTCAGGGAGAGCCAAGCTGGCCGGAGGCAGACGGAAGAAGCTCCTCCTCCCCTTGTGGCGTGAAGACGGTGAGTGAGCGGGATATTCCCAAACAGCTGGAAAAGGAGGAGCCCAAAAAAAGCGGGGAAGTGAGTGGTAACCTGGTTATTTTCAGCGCGTCTTCACTGGCTCCTCTCCAGTTGTAGGTCTTTGGTGAGGGGGAGGGGGTCGTAGCGCTATTCCCAAGTAATCAGCAAGAGGAAGAAATGTCCACGCGTTCTGCTGCTGCGCGGCTTTCACCAAGGTGTTTCTTCCACCTCGTTGTGACTGTCAAGGCGGTGGTAAAGGTTTCATCTCGGCCGGGCTCATCTGGCCCCCCTTCCCCTCCCCTGGACAGCGGCGTGGTGGCGCGGAGCGTCCCCCCGTGGCTGAGACGCGTCATTGCACGGCTGGATCGTATTGGAGTGGTCACGTGCTACTTGCTGTCGACGGGTTGCGTTCACGCATAGATAGACTCGACATGTTTGAACAGTAGAAAGTTTTTTTAAAGTTGTAATTTAATGATTAAACGTCAATAATCTTACATTTTTGCTCTCAAGTCAAAGCAAAAAAACTGGAACGGTGATGGTTTGCCACCATTTTTAGGGTCTCTCCCAATTTATCCTGAACCTGAATCTGTAAAACTGGTACAGTATTGAAATCGAAAGTGTAGGAATCCGAACTTGAACCCTGAGCCCTGGCAAATTACCTTATTTTAAGACTCTGGCTATGCCATGAAGTCCTGTTGCTTGACACCACTAAATTTGAGCATTTTTCCTACCTTGCAAACAAATCCAGGAATGGCCAAATTGTCGGATATCTTTCAAATATTAATCTGAACAATTATCTTGTCACGTGGTCTTTTCATCCCTAATTATCCGATAAACGACAATAGCAAATGCTGAGCATGTTCAACATTTACAATCCCCAAAACGTGTTTGTAGTCAACCTTGCGTGGAGCCGAGCCATGGCCTCTGATTGTTAAATGTCTTGAATTAAACATGACAAGGGCAAGAGTTTTGAACAGGAATGTTGTTAAAAAACAAGATAAGACCCCTAACTTCTTCTCTTTGAACTATTTGTTTCTTTTTTTCATTATTTAGCGGCGGTCTGGATATCCTGCTGCATCATGGTGTCTCTCCACAGGTTCGTCTCTACATCAGACATCGAGATGTGTTTATGCTGTCAACTCATATCTCTCTCTCTCTCTCTCTCTCTCTCTCTCTCTCTCTCTCTCTCTCTCTCTCTCTCTCTCTCTCTCTCTCTCTCTCTCTCTCTCTATATATATATATATATATATATATATATATATATATATATATATATATATATATATATAGCGGCCCGGTAATCCAGTGGTTAGCACGTCGGCTTCACAATGCAGAGGTACCGGGTTCGATTCCAGCTCCGGCCTCCCTGTGTGGAGTTTGCATGTTCTCCCCGGGCCTGCGTGGGTTTTCTCCGGGTGCTCCGGTTTCCTCCCACATTCCAAAAACATGTGTGGCAGGCTGATTGAACACTCTAAATTGTCCCTAGGTGTGAGTGTGAGCATGGATGGTTGTTCGTCAATGTGTGCCCTGCGATTGGCTGGCAACCGATTCAGGGTGTCCCCCGCCTGCTGCCCGGAGACGGCTGGGATGGGCTCCAGCACCCCCCGCGACCCTAGTGAGGATCAAGCGGTACGGAAGATGAATGAATGAATGAATGAAAAAAAAATATATATATATATATATAAGTCATATATATATATATATATATATATATATACTTTTTTTAATTGACAGTATATTTAAGAAGGCTTATTTTACATTGAAACGTACCACCGGAAGTGATCCGCGCGGTCTCAAACTAACTTGATACTGAAACCGGGCGCCTGTCAAAAGTGTCAGCGAGTGAAATAAACAGCCGGTCGACGTTTCAATCCACCAGATAACATTATTCGCTAGATCTGGAATTATTTTGGACGGATGTTCCTCTACGTATCGACCACCGCGTCCACATTTGTCGCGTGTTGGTGAGTTTGGGTCTTTTTGCTCCGCCGACACACTCCTGAAAGTCAGCCAGCCTTCTTGGTCATCAGCTGTTCTACAGTGAGCTCACTCGTTTAACCGAATGCCATCAGAATGAGAGGAGACGTCGTTGAACATGAACAAGGAAACTGAGTTGCGATGGTCTCATCACCGCCAATGAGTACTTTACTGAACAGTACCGACTTAGCGGTTGAACACACATTTTACTTATTTTTGGCCTGACTATAGAAATGCTCTATAAGACCTTAATCATAGGTGTATGTAGGAGGTTTGTAGTTTTTACCCTGGATTTGTACTCGTTTGAGTTCTGTTGGTAGTTTACCCTTTTGCATGTAGCATAACAGTTAAATACTGACGCACCATGTTGGGCTCCACGAATTGACTCGAGTATGCTGACCTCTGAACCCTTACTTGCTTTCTATCCCATGAGCACTGCTTTCGTGCAATGGTGTTTTATGATAAAATAAATGTAAATGAACCATTAATTAATATGAAAGACTGTTTATCGACTTCAAACAGTTGCCTTACTAAATGAACACTTTGACTAGCAGTTTTTTAAGTGTTCACTATGACGGCTTCACAAAATTTGACCGAACAAGTGCAGTGTAACCATAAACCATGAGCAAGATTGCAAGAATAATGCAAACAAATCTCGCTTTATCAATTCGACTTCTCATGTTTCATACTGCGATATGTAAACGTGCACTGTACTTCTTTAAAACTCAAATTATCTAGACCACAGGTGTCGAACTCCGGTCCTGGAGGACCGCTGTCCTGCATGTTTTCCAAGTCTCCCTGTTGCAACACACCTGATTCAAATGAACAGGTTCAATGTCCGGTTTCTGCAGCGCTTGCTGATGATCTGATCATTTGAATCGGGTGTGTTGCAACAGGGAGACTTGGAAAACATGCAGGACAGCGGCCCTCCAGAACCTGAGTTTGACACCCCTGATCTCGACACTAAAGCTTAATCGTCCAGCATCTCTATATGGTGTCAAGTTATTGCCCATAACCCACTAAGTGTTGTCCTGTGTGTGTCATCACAGTGAAGATCCAGTGAGCGGTGGCTGTGTCAGGCGCCCGGCTGCAGGCGGCCCCCTCAATGGTTTCTCCCACCATGAAGGCTCTGGTGGATGCTGTGTGGGCGGTATGGAGCATCGGGGCCTCCATCTATGACTACATCCACACTAGCGCCATGGAGGAGCGTATACACACGCTGGAGAAGGTTACCAGCATCCACCAGTGTGCCATTGGGCTGCTGTCGGCGGCCATCTTGGTGCTCTTCTCTTACATCTTCGTCAAGAAGATTTGAGAGTGAAGCAGACTATGAGGATTCAAATTATGTTGCAAGGTGAGATTATCATAATTATCATCATCTCTCTTTTGGGAACAGCATGCAGAGTCCATTTAACATGAACTGTGATGTCTTATTAGTTGTTTGCGTTATGGACACCTAACTTGTTAATGACAATGGATTTAAAATGACTCTTCGGGGGATCTGAACAAATACACGAAACGTACAGTGGTGCCTCGAGTTAACTTTTTGAGGTATGAGCTGTCGCCCAACCGATTTTTTTTTCCCCCGCCCGACAACGTACATGTCTGGATTTAATCATGTAGAATTTGTTTTGAAAGAAAATGTTTGTGTGACAACCCCTTGAATTAACTTCACTGAAGTTAAAGACATTTTGCAAAACAAATTTGACAGTTTTATTTCAACAGTATCCTAGTGTGTCTTTTTAATGGGAAATTCCACCGGCATAGGTTTGCAACGTCACACAAATACAGTATATCAAGTGGAACTACAACTGGAAACATTTTTTTCTACATCTCTGGAGAACATTTGGAATCTGGACACCAGACGATGTAAAACTTGGTCAAACAATCCATGCCTCCATTGAAAACCAGCCAACATCTTCATGTGCTGCCCCAGGCTGAACAACTCCTGCTGATTAAAGAACATGCAACCTGCACTTCTTCAAACCGCACTCAGAGGTGTCCAGTCTGCAGGAGTGTGTATTTGGAGGTGAACCTCTCCACGCTTTCGCCCTCCAGAAACTTCATGGCCCTCCAGTGGATCTTGCCACAATTCTCTGGCTGCCCGAGGGGTCCCATCTCCTCCTGGATGTACTCCAGCCACAGATCTTGACAATCGCACAGGTCAACATGGAAAAAGAATGCTCAGATCAACTCAAAATTAGAAACTATAGTGGTACTTCAGCGTATGAGCACTTCCCGTTAAGAGTTAGTTACGAGTGCCAACTATGGTGAAAGCAAACTTCACAACAAACAGAAGTTTTGTGATAATGAACAATTCTTCCAAAAAGATGCAATGTGCTTGCATCAAGCTGTTTATTGCCACTCACAGTTGAATTTTACTGTCAAACTAAACATAAAACAAATAGAATGACAAGTTGTGTATTTAATCGAAGCACATTAACTTGTCTTATAAAAGTTTGCTTAATGCTAGCACTCAATGCAAAACGCCATACTGGCTATTATTGTGGCACTTCTAATACTTTAAACAACTTGTATTTGATCGCAAGCAGACAGATCGTGCACCAATGGTCACAGGCACATATTCTTTATCCTCTAGGAAAAACAACTGATTTCATTGCACTTTCGTTGAGACTGTCTTCCGTTTCAACCGACATCAAGTTCCGTATGCCTGTTATATACTGCCCCCTGGTGGCCAACATGAACAAACCAAAATGAGTAGCATACTGCATATTGATTTGTCACGATGCGCATATTCATTACATTCTATTCATGGACATTATTACTATGATTTGACAGAGAAAAATAGGATATGCGACAAGATAGCACACAACCCGTAAAAACGGTCAAAAATCTCGACGCTTCTGCTGATTCACACACTTGCCCCTCAATACTTGGAGCTTCCTATTTTGCCCCTTTTTTTGCGGACTATGCTCCACACTTTCAGTTCAAAAATAGAAAAAATATTGTAATATCGCTCCAACAAGTATGCTTCCATCTCTGTTGGAACAAATTGGGGAAGGATGTTTTGTGCTCCACTGAATAAGTCCTTTCAGGGACAGTGGTTACTACAGTGGACACCTTATCATGTTATCAGGTTACCGGTTATTATTATTTGTGCATGAAAAGGTTAAATAGGTTAAAAAAAAGGGTGTGGAAGCCAACATCGCAGGGACCAACTCCTTGTTTTCTCACATTTTCACTTTCTGTTTGTGTAATAGCCACAGGTCCCAATTTTTTTTTCATCCATGGCATCCCCCTGGTTTGCTTATTAACCATTATCTGTTTAAATAACAATTTTAAATAATGTGATAATGACATCTTGAAAATAAATGGTTGGACTGACAGTACAGTGCCTGATGGACTATTTGACCCAAAGGCATCTCACCTTCATCAGAGGAGCCGAACTCTTGCAGGACCCTCTCGTAGTAGTCCCTCAGATTGTCCATCTTTGGGGTCTCCTGCATTAACGACGTCATGTTAACTCAAATCTCAAAACCTCTGCCTTTTTTTTCACCCTCCCAGCATTTAGGCCTACTTCACTACTGTATGTTAATGTTGGTTATAATGGTGGAACTTGGGAGAGCCACATTTTTTTAGGTTGTACTTGGTGTAAAATGTTTGAGAACCATCTGAAGAATGACTGACTCAAGTGTGTTTTGCTTTTTGTGATGTCTGGATACAAGGGCACCGGTGATGGCAAAAATCAGAAATGAAAGTTTTGTACCATAGTATATGAGCAATCAAGTTCCTGAAATATCAAGTCATCACTCCTCATGATGTTTCCATCAGGCCTTCCTTTCCAAAGGGTGAGTGGTTTTACTTTATTTTTGTTTTGTTCTACACCAATGAAGTTATTGTTACACTTGTATAATAGTTAAGAAACGTTACCATGTCATTTAAAAAAATACCATCGATCATTGTTAAAGGTTTTATGATGCTGACAGTTAAACCCTGAACAAATGTATTGATTTTACCTCATTTCCTGGCCAAAATTGTTTGGAAATGAACCAGCAATGAGATGGATTTTGGGGTTGCCAGGCTTTAAAGCTCACTTTCTAAATTATATGACAGTATTTAATGCACTCACTTGTTCTTTTTCAATCTGTATCATTTTGGTGAAGAACGTTTTGGATAGCGGTCGGTTCTCCTGTAAACTAAAACACACACACGTTATTCCGCCCTTTATAGTCTTCAATTTACACAATTGCGAAGCGCACTTAACTTACCTTGTGAAAGTCTTTCTCGCTTTCTTGTATCCCCCGGTGGTGTATGACCAATCAACGTAGCTTTCTTTCATCTCCATGGCAACTGCGGGCACCGCAGACGAAAGACCTCTCTGAGAACAAGCGGGGAAGAACAAAGTGTCCCACAAAAGTATTATCATCATCGTCATTGCATGAGCGCTAATGACTGCTCAGTGTGGATCGCCATGTCTGGTGGATTTGATTTGAACCTTGAAAATGGCCTCCGTCTCCTCTGGATTCTGGTTGGCGATGCTCCACTGTATCTGCAGCCGCCAAATTGGTAAGCTTTCCTGCGCGCCCAAAAGGACACAGTTCAGGGAAGAAGCTTCTTAATAATCATGCAGACACACTTATGAGGAGAATTCCATTCATTTTATATTCCGCCCATCATGCTCAGGGTCATGGCGGAGCTGGAGTCGATCCCGGCAAACTACATCCCAGGCAAGTCAAGCCCACGCCAGATGCTTAAAAGTCAGCTATGTGAAGCACTCTAGCAGCAGTTATCTAGAACCAAATTATGGATAATAAATCTGATTTTGTTGATTGTAATACTTTATTGCTTTCTATTTATGACTTAGAAGCGAACGTGGTTATTATCATAGCGTGTATTTCTCATAGTTTTACGTTGAGTTTGACAGTGGAGGCATTTCAAGATGCCTGGTGGTTTAATGCCTTCTCAAGTTGCACCAAGTGTTGTAATCTTCCTCACGCTGTTTCTCCTCACGGCTCAAGTCTCATCAAAAGCCGGGCTTAAGAAGAATAAATTATTTTCTTGACTATATGAGTTTGTCTACGGTGGTCAAGTTTTAATATAGTTCATAATAAGTTTCATTCCTTCTGAGAATTCATTTTTTTAGGGTTGGTTCATCTCGCCTACTGTTTTTCACAAGGACTAAGGGGAAAGTCAAAAGGATGTAGTGGCGGTTAGTTTGAGCGAGGAGACACCTCTGTCGCCGTGTGGTTGTGTACCTTGGGATGGATGTTTGCGAGCGCCTCATGGAACAGCCGTCTGACGTCATCCCTCCCCAAGTGAACCAGTGTCTGCAAGGCCATGCTCCAGGCCGACACTGATTGGCTGTAGCGCCGCGTGGCTGCTATTGCGATGTTGGCCGCGCTCTCTTCATCTCCTGACGAGACCAGGATCTGCAGCTGCACGAGGATATTGTGTTAAAACTTCAGCGCGACAGAGACAGAATCCGTCTCGGGATACTCTAAACAAAGCGGTGGACAACTCTGGTCCCAGAGTGTGACTATTCCATCCATCCGATTTCTGAACATGCTTTTCTGCATGTTTAAAAAGTCGCCCTCCTCCAACATGACTGATTCAGACAATCAGGAACGTGATCAGGCTTCTGTAGCGATCGGTGATAAGCTGATAATTTGTATCAGGCTTGTTGGAGGAGGGAAACATCTAAAGCATGCAGGATAGCGGCCTTCGAGGACCGGAGTTGCCCAGCCCTGCTCTAACACAATTGTTCTTCTGTCTTACCCAGTTCTTGTAATAATCCTCTTTCAGCAGTGAGGAGTCGTGCGCGCGCCGCAGAACTCCCAGCAGCCTCTCTTGTCTCTGTAAGCAATTGCATTTTCAGGGAACAGCAGCCTAGCCCAGCTGACTTTGGGCAAATAGTGCATCTGGTTGCCAGTCAATCACAACGCACTCGCAACCGTTCACACTCACACCCTAAGTTGACGCAACAAGCATTTTCTTGTCTTTTATTCGCACACAGGGACAACGTGCAGAGCCACCATGGATTACCTTGTCCACCAGCTGTTGGACGTTTGTCTTCCTTTTCACCCTCTCAAGACAGAAGGCGATGTAGGAGGTCCACATGGGTTCTGCAGGAGGTAACAACAACATCACAACAGATATGTGAACTCAAATTAGCGTATTTCCTCCAAAACTTGAATCCAATCCCTGTATTTTCCTCAAAAATTCCAAGATGATATTCATTTATTTCCTCAAAATAAAAATTGAATCCCTCGATCTACAAAATTATAATTTATGTATGTGAGGACTTTTACCTGTGTTGATTCTTTCAAGTCCTTTTTCATAGACCTGGCAGCATTTCGCCTCTCTCCGGTCAACTTCCGAAGCGCGGCCCATGACGGTCTGGAGCGCCTCCCCCACTCCTGGAGCATCCAGCTCCCTCTTGGCCAAGAAGTTCCATGTCACGCTGTCATCTAGGAATTTAGTCTGCAGACTGGAGAACAAGTGCACAGGAGAGTCTGGGTAAGCGTCATCTCGGATCTTTGGGACAGAAAAGGTTTCGTCGTGACTCACTCCTGGAGGATGGCCTCTTGGAAGTCTTTGGTGAAGTCAAAAATGGATGCAATGTTGAGGAGTGAGATGACAAACTCTGCGTCTGTGGGACATAGTTACTTAATACTGTCAGATGGTATCGTAAAACAATGTCAGAATTTAAAATAAGGGCCAAACCCACCTTTGTTTTTGTCTGTGGCATCGTTGTACACAACCATTGCCAGTTTCCCACTTAGGATTTCTGCAGAGAACTCGTAGCCAGCCTTCACCAATAAAAACAATTGAAGCATGTTATTTACTTTATCATCCATCTTCCACAGTGCACCTGAAAAGCACTTTATTTTTCTACATCTTTTTATTTTAACCCCATATCAACCTGGATTTCTTTCTTTCTTTCTTTGACTTTTCTTTATATACATTTGTAAACGTGTTTACATTTTTACAACTTTTTAAATCTGAGTAAACTTGTTAAATGGATGATGGCCCACTCACAATGTCAATGTGAGCCTTTTCCAGCTCTGCCTTCTGTTTCCTCAGCTTCTCACAGTGTAGCAGCTCCATACGGAAATACTGCAACACATGGCGGAATTAGCTTGGATGCTTTTTTTCAGTGTCAAAATGAGTGAAAGTGGCCCATATGTTCTTGCTCCCTACTTCCTGGTAGAGTTTTCTGTTGCCTGGGTGGAAGCGCAGAGCCCTAAGAAACAAATGTCGGGCACTTTCCGAGGAATTCCTCTCTTCCAACTCGCTCTTGGCTGCCATGATCCACAGCGCTAGAGGCAAACAGCAGGACACAAGCCAAAACGGCTTCAAGATATTTGGCTCATATTCCTCGAAAATTAAAATTAAAAGGGGAGCCAAAGGGTACCTGGTTTATCGGGGTGGATGGCCAGCATTGCTGAGAACACCTTGCTGAGCTGCCCCTGCGTGGACTGAGGAAAGATACCACGACCACTTACACTTTTGCAAGATCAGTGAATTGACAAGAATGATTTTGGACGTACCCATTTCTTACAGAAAGCGACATGCGAGAGCCAAAGCTGCACGTCATCCTGCAAGGCAAAGGTACTGGTTTTGCATTGGTTGATTTCATTTTCATCTATTCCAAACTGCTGTTACAATAATACAAATTGCATCTTTTGAGACCTCTAAATGTCATTGAATATTGTTTTCGTCATACAGTCACCTCCTAAAAATATTGACTTTTTCTTGAAACAGTACAGTTGTTAATCAATTACCAGTGCAACATAATAGGATTGTTTCACTTTGGTGGTGCAACACGTCCTTATCATATTTTATCAGCGGGAGGATGCCCTTCCGAAAGTACCTTCCACTTATTTGTGGCCCTTCTGAAGACACTGTTGATTCTGTGTATGATGGGAAACTCGATTTCTTCCTTCTTGAACTGGTAGCGTATGTGCTGCAAAAGCGTAGATGAGAAGCAGTTTGAAAAACAGCCCAGAGTAATATGATGATCGTCATCACGTTATTATCCCCAGTGTGGGACAAATAAAGGATATCTTAAATATAATAGGTCCACCAACCGCTCTCCTCTTCTTGACCAACTCCAGGACGTTGATTTCATACTACAATTTAACATAAATGTCCATGAATGAGCCTTTTCAACATGACTTAGTTTAATGTGTGTGAATTAGAAGTTTGATGACTCGACCTGTATGTATGCTATAAAGTCATCTTTGTTGATGATCAGCCTGTGGAGTTTGTATTCCAGTGATGTCACCTTTTTGATGATGGCTCTGTAAAACACAAAGTTGTAACTGACTTAATCAAGATGAGTAGAAGTCAAACATTATGCATATCTTCTCCCATTATTTAAAACACACAGGATTTTATGTGGTGAAAATAATGTCTGATTTTTAATTTCTGGACGAAATTCGAGAATAAGTAACGCGTCACGATCATAGTGATTGTGGTGTCATTAGAAAATGTATTTCGTGCTTTTTACAGGCTAAATGGTTCGTATTTCATCAACAATTTTTGAAAAGCTACTTTTACCAAAAGGTTTCCACACTTTTTTTTCTGTTCGTGTTGTCAAAATGCCTTTAAGGAGTTCTCCCACAAGTTATGTACGCGTGATGTCTGTTGTTTCTCGAATCAAAAACGTACGATCATAATTCGAACACATTTAACTTTTAGTGTGTTCTCTTACTTGACTTCTTTCTTGGTGAAGAGTCCCACTCTTTCCAGTTGCTCCAATTCCGGAATCCGGTCCTCGATCCGCTGCTGAACGATCTCCGCCATCTCCCCCCCTCAAAAGAATTACATTCACCAATATTTTGACGAAACTGAATGACCTAATGTCAGCTTTGTTAATGGATTACTATCAAACCAAGATCGTGCCACGAGACAGCTAACGTTAGCGACAAATCAATTCCTCACACATGTCCGGAAGTTATGATTCTCTACACTTCCTGGTCCTTCCTGGTCCTGGTCCTAAATAGCTCCGACGGGAAAACAAGTATACAGTAGCTGTTGTACAGATTATAATAAGGCTATACTGTAGTAATTACTACATCTCATTACGTACATCGTGTGAATCAGGAGTTCAATAACTTTTTTTAACCAAGTACCACCTCACAAAAAGTAGTTATCTTCATGGCCAACATTAAAATACAGTAACAAACACGTTTTCATCTTTAAAAAAAACACACCTCAGCTGTATTCCCAAAAAGTATACAGTATTGACAATTTTAAGATATTTGACCACACTTAACAAAATAAAACATATGCTTATAATATTTAATTAAACCGCATTGCACATACAATAAAATAAATATGTATTTCAATAGGGCGGCCCGGTAGTCCAGTGGTTAGCACGTCGGCTTCACAGTGCAGAGGTACCGGGTTCGATTCCAGGTCCGGCCTCCCTGTGTGGAGTTTGCATGTTCTCCCCGGGCCTGCGTGGGTTTTCTCCGGGTGCTCCGGTTTCCTCCCACATTCCAAAAACATGCGTGGCAGGCTGATTGAACACTCTAAATTGTCCCTAGGTGTGAGTGTGAGCGTGGATGGTTGTTCGTCTCTGTGTGCCCTGCGATTGGCTGGCAACCGATTCAGGGTGTCCCCCGCCTACTGCCCGGAGACAGCTGGGATAGGCTCCAGCACCCCCCCGCGACCCTAGTGAGGATCAAGCGGTTTGGAAAATGGATGGATGGATGGATGTATTTCAATACATGTTTTTAAACAAACAGTTCTCAAAGATGAAATGCATATATATATATATACATAAAAGTTAGTGAAAAGGTTACTGAACTGTCAATAATATATAGAACAACATTACCGGATTGAAAAACAAACCAATGAACAGGCTGTATGCAAAGCTACAAACATCTTTTGAATAAGTGTTATCATTCATTCATCTTCCGAACCGCTTCATCCTCACTAGGGTCATGGGGGTGCTGGAGCCTATCCCATTTTATCTTATTTTATAAATGTAAATTATATTTGTATTTAATTCAGTGATTCTTTCACCTACCACTACAGAGAGTCCTCGTATTAAGAGGTACTTATATCATTAGTGTTGCTGATACCACACTATACTTGTCAGTGATATAAACAGATTGTTGCATATGTATTTAGTCGTTATTTTGACTATTAATCCTTACCAAGGTAATTTGGGGGGGGGGGCACAATTACACATTACATTCCCCAGTCAGAGTACTTCACACAGTACTTCCCAAGGCTTTTTCCTGGCTTTTTTCTGTGATGGATGGGATGGTGGCTCCAGCCAGTGAGAAGCGGAACCTGTCCAGTACTTTACCTTTCTTGAGCACGAAAGACCTCAATTTTGCTGGCTTAAAGCTCATCCGAGCCCAGCCGATGATCTTCTCAAGGCCTTGGAGAATCCACCTGCTGTCTGGTACAGATGCCGTGATGACTGACAGTCAGGTCGTCCATGAAGGCTCTGATTGGGCGTTGGTATACTCCTACCTCAGCTGCCTTGACTAATATGTTCATGGCGAGGGCGAAAAGGATGACTGAGATGGTGCCGGTTATAATGCCTTTCTCAAACCGATGCCAATCTGATGTACCTGATCCTGCAGTGAATTTTAGCCTGCAGTTACTGTATTAATCTAGAATAAGGTTTGAAACTTTGCTGGGAACATGATGTCGGTGGAGGGAGAGCTCAACGAGCTTGTGTGAGATGTGCCTCCCTGAGGATTTGTGTTACCACACCAGTATGTTCCAAGCAGCCAGGCACTCAATGATACTATCGTTCTTAACGAGGTGTCAATGTAGATGTAGTTTGCTTCTTTAAATAATGCTGGGTATTTACATAATTCCAAATGTACTTATTATAAAAATATTGCCAGTGCATGATGCTGTAAAAAAATGCAGCTACTTCAATTTTGATAGTGATTTAATTCGTTTCGAAGATGGGTGAGTCAAAATTTGTAACGATACTTGGCGAGAAATCTTTTTTATGCTGTAAAGGAGAATACATAAGCCGGACAGTATGAATTCGTCCACTTGAACGCTCGCTTCGTTTCCCGCAAAATCGCAGAACCCAAGAGCGGGGATGCGTCACCTCCTGTTTCCAGTAGCCAATCGCAGTCTTGGATTCACACAGTACGGTTCTCATTGGCTGACAAATGAGCAATGCTCTGTTGTTCATTCCAAATTGAAGGGACGCCGCACGGCGATAAATTACTCTTAGATGGTTATTAATGTCACGAAAATTATACAGTCCATATCCGATAAAACAACAATATTGGTGGCTGTACTCGGCAACCCGGAGATCTACCGGTTCATTTGCCGGTCAACTATGCTAGCATCGCTAGCTAACTAGCCAGCGACCAGGTTCTCGTCGCGTCCTTTTCATCTTCATGGGCTTCCGCTGTTGATTCTTCCAGGCTTGTGCTGGGGGCAGCGAGGCTAACAATTTGATGCCATCCGCCAGGGTAGGTTGTCTTTATTCATGTCGAATGCAATTAAAGGTGAATGACTTCGTCAGTATTAGTTTCACGCCGGACCAAAAGGGCACTGACCCAAGCTTAATAGCGTGATAGCAAGTGTGGGTTTCGCTAGCCGCCGTGCTAGTCGTTGCGGTAACTTTTGCCGCACAGCCATTGTTTGTCCAGTAATTGTGTGTTTTAATTGTAATATTTATGTTATGTCCGCTCGTAGAATTCCGGCCACATAATGAGCGGGGCGGGTTGCAAAGCGAACGGTGCCGTGTACCCCGCCTCGTCGGCTATGTTGAACTCCGTGAAGAAGCCAAAGATGGAGCAGATTCAGGCCGACCATGAGCTCTTTCTCCAGGCCTTCGAAAGTGAGACTTCAGTCCTTTACTACGCCGCTGTTTGGTTTCGTTTCACCAATATTTTCAATTGATAGTGTCTATTTGGTACTGTCATCAATGTACAGTGGTGTATTTAGCAATAAAATGTACTGTGTGCATAATCATTTACTTCTTTTGAATATAACAAAAAAATAAACAGGAAAAAATCAGGAATAAAGTAGTGTCTCTGTAGTTAGATTAGGTACTAGTTTAACTCAGTAGACCAGCCGCCTTCATTTGGTTACAGGCCAAGTTTAGTTGCTGACCGCATTTCATTTACAAAACAATTCAAAGTGCTTCACATCAAACATTGAAAGCATTACACAAAGAAAAAACAAATATCATAAAGATTATTTTAAAAATCATCCAAGATAATTAGATTACAGTGAAACTCCTCTACAACGAAATCATGTTTGCAGCAATAACTTTTTCTCAACAGGGTTTTTCACTGTAGCAAATTTGATCTCAGATGTAAACACACACACACGCACACACACACACAAATGTATGTGTACACACATACACACAAACATAGATGTACCGGTACTCTTTATTTTTATTCCAATCGTGCATGAGTATGAGCACACACTTATTTGTCATATACTCCGTGTAGAAAGAAAAAAGGGAAAGAAATTGCAAAATATTCGACCAGCATTCACTTTCACTTGCATCAATTTCTTGGATAATGTATCTTATTTTGCTTCCTCCGTCTTTCATTTTGATCACTTTTACCCTCTCTTCCAGCGTCAGAGCGCTTCTTGTCTTAGCTACTTAACATCCAATGGTCCGTTTTGTAGCCATTTTAGCAATGCAACGTTCTTGCTGCGTCTGAATCTAACAATAACAAATACTTCCTGGACCCGGTGGCTTTTCTTTCCACCATCTCACGGTCTCTAACTCGACCTCCCCTCGATCCCCACCCAATGTCATGCAATGAACTTTTAAAGCCAGCCACGGGACGCTTTGTAGTCCTCGATGGCCATAGTTAGCGCGATGGAACTCGCCTTCTCTCTAATTAGCGCTGGAGTTAGCGTAAGGTTTTTAGCATGATAACAAGTAAAGCATTCCAGGAAACGTTCGTTTATTTGACTGTCCGTCAAGCCACTAGCAATTTACTCTGAGCAGCCAATCAGATGCATTCCACTCTATCTTCCACAGATCTAGCTACAGTATCTACACACATATAGATAGTGAGGTCCCTCTTGGCCAATCGGAGGCCAGGATGATGCTCGGTAAGCCAATGGCAGATCAGCTATGAGTATGTTGCGTTCAGGAAATTCACAGCTGTGAACGTAATAAAAATCGTTCACTATTACAGTAAAACTCATGCTATGAGTCACTTACATGTCGCCGTTTTGTATCTTTGTGGAACTTGCTTGTGTTTGCGCCACTGTATGCTTCTGTATGGCTTCCGGGTTCTGGGTAGTGGAAATTCCGGTGTTATGAATTGGTCGTTAATGTAACATTGTGGTCGAAATTTAATTTTAATGCATAGGTTTTTAGTCTGGGTGAGGGAATTTCGTTTTGAAAGAACTCCGTAGATGGGAATATTTACTGTAAACCAGTGTGGTGATTGCCGTTACTGTTTCCTAACGAAGCCCTAGAGGTCGCTGTTGGATCAGATCAGAATCGCCTTTATTGTCATTGTATTGCATACAACGAAATTTGGGTGCCACTCCTTAGTGCATTTTGTAAAATATACGGTATATATACAGTATATATAGAATAAAATAAAATAATTCTATAATATATATATATATAGAGAGAGAATAAAATGGATTAGACTTTGATGTAGTGAATCTCTTCGCGAGGCGAGAGCAAAGAAAAATATTTCGTATGACGCAACAGGGTTTTTTCTCGTTGTATGAGGGGTAGGACAGTGGGAATGGTGTTAATGCGTGAAGATTTTTTCACACTGAGGGGCATTTTCGCCCATGTAGGTTTCGTTATAGAGTAGTTTCACTGTAAAACCAAGCATCATTCTAGATAAAAGATGCTGTGCAAATGGGGCTTAAAAGAAGAGAATAAATAATACATTTATGAGTATTCTGCAGTAAACAATATTTTTAGCCCTGATTTAAAAGAACTGTCAGTTTTAGCAGACGTCGGGTATTCGGGTAGTTGTTCCCACAAGTGAGGAGCATAGTAATTACCGGTAAATGCTGCTTCACTTTGGTTCTCGTTCTGGGAGCACGTAAGAGACCTGTCCCAGTCGACCTGAGGGGTCTGTATGCTTCATAGGTTTCTGGTACATCTTGTGTGTATTTTGGTTCAAGACAATTCAGACATTATTAGACTACTAGCTATTTGACTCACAGAATTTGTGATTTGTGAATGGTGTGATGTGGTCCAGTTTCCTAGTGTTTACATTAGAGACTCATTTGATTGTTTTTCCTCACAGCCCCAGAACTGTCTAATCGTTTAACTTGAGGCATTTCTTTTCATTTTGTTGTTTATAACATGTTAATATATATAGGGTTTTGTAGAAGTGCAAATTATTTGCTTTCTTTCCCAGAGCCAACACAGATATACAGATTTCTTCGCACCAGGAACTTGATTGCAGTAAGTTACACTATTATTTTCTTTCCTGAAAGAATTGAGCATCTAAAAAACGACTGCATCCTCCTCCCTTTTAGCCGATATTTTTGCACAGAACTCTGACCTTCATGTCTCATAGAAATGGTCGCTCCAATGCCAAAAGGTACAAAAAGTATCACTTTTGCATCTGTCTCCTCTCTGTTGTCTTGTGTGCAAAACTTAATTCTAAGTATCTTTCTTTTTGTTCCCAGGAAAGCATTCAAAGTAGATAACTTGTTGAAAACTGTAGAGAAGATGAAGGGAGAGCAGGAATCTCCCAGGTAACTTTGGCCGAAACGATCTTCCAGTGTTCCGACCAATAACCAAATAAATAATTGCATTAAACTTAATTTCCAATTTTGTGTGTGTTTTAGCTTATCTTCTCATCTGCAATTAACTTTTACTGGGTTCTTCCATAAGGACGGTAAGTAGACCTATGGTTGTTCCCATAAGCATTGATGCACTGGCCAGAATAAGAATTTAAGGGGAATATTTACACATTGAAAGGTGTCTTCTGACTCCAAATACCCCAAGAAAGAAATGTAATGTAATAAAATATTTGTGATTGCCATCTTTCATAGTCAATGCCCAAATTAGTCGCTGAGTGCGCTTAAGATAAATTAACACCTCCCTCACAAATATGTCTCCCTTTTCATATCAAGAAAAATGTTGTCAGTGTCATTATTTCATGTCATAGCCATCATGAGTCACAAGCATTATTAAATAATTATGAGCTGAGCCAGTTTTCGACTCTCTTGGTAACCAAAAAGCACCCGGTGAGGCACGTAAACAGCCTGACAACATGTGTCCAGACTCAATTCAGCTGACAGTTTCCCGCCAAGTATTAAAAATAATTTTACATGATGCGGTGATCTACTCTGACCGCCACACTTTTCCATCACATTGATGACATTGTTATTTTGACTTTCCTACGTCTAGAAAAGCCATCTCAGAACTCAGAGAATGAGCAAAATTCCGTCTCCTTGGAGGTGCTACTTGTCAAAGTCTGCCATAAAAAACGCAAGGTAAGTCGTCGCATTCAGCCTCTTTCGTCGTGTCATCTTGTTTATTCGCTCATTCTTCTGCTCCTTGCAGGATGTCAGCTGCCCAGTTAAGCAAGTGCCTACAGGTAAAAAGCAGGTGCCTTTGAACCCTGACAGCCAGCAAAGCAAGCTGGCCTCCTGTCCCTCCTTAGTGGTGTCCAGCAACGAATTTGAGCCCAGCAACAGCCACATGGTCAAGTCGTACTCGCTCCTCTTCAGGGTGTCACGTACGGGCCGGAGGGATGCCAACGGCCTGCCCAACGGCGAAGCCAACGAGAACATCGGTAAGCAGCTCCTCAAAGTCGACAGTGGAACCTACTATGATGCAAATGTAAAGACAATGTATCCGTTTGTGTAGATGTGAGAGATACTCAAAGTAGAAAGAAGAGGAACTCGTCTCATAAGGAAGAAGGGGACACAACAGAGACATACGTTGCTCAAATGACTGTCTTTGATAAGAACAGGTACATTTATAGATCTTTTATGACACATCTACACTGATAAGAACAAATTATGCTGATTGTAATGCGTGTGATGTTCCTGCTGCCAATACACTGTATTTTGTAAATACTGCATAATTTCAGTAATCAAATTGTTGGCATCAGGCCAGAGCCTCTCGTGTCACAATTTAGTAAATGTCATATTTTTTTCACCAATTTATACTATTGGTCAGTCTGCACGCATTACAAATTAATGACTACTCAGAAGTAAACAATGGCGTGTTCTCTTTAATGATGCAATATTAATTGTTGGAACAAACGTGCTGTTTTTGCGGTCCTCTGAAAAGTGATGATTTTGGAGGTGTGAGGATTATGCCAAACGGCAGTGAAATAAAACGGGACATCCTTTTTCTGTCAATGTAAATTCTGCTGACGTAGATGCATTCAGAATTGCGCTGCTGCACCTTGCCGGTTGCCTTTCTGGTATCATTTTCTTAACAAAGCGTGTTCCTTTTGTTTTCACGTCCATCATCCTTGAACCATAGAACTTTGCTAAAACCGTACGTAGTCATTAAACTCACCTTTTGGCACTTATGCACAAAAACGCATTAGGGAGTACAGTTCAGGCAAAATGTAACTACAAAGTCAAACACATTGTGTGTGTTGGATCGTATTTGATTGTTTTCTTAATTAAGGGACTGGTTAGTGTAAATGCGTCCTGTTCTTGACGTGTGCAGGAGGTTGCAGTTGCTGGATGGAGAGTATGAGGTGTCCATGCAGTGGATGGAGGACAGCCCTGTGAGCAAGAAGCGAGCCACATGGGAGACGATTCTTGATGGCAAGGTGACGTTTGGCTCCGTGGCGCTCACAATCCCGGTTCCACCGCTGGTCTTTGTCATCGCAAATCATTGACCAACATGGTGTCGTGTCTCCCCTACTTCAGAGGCTGCCACCGTTTGAAACATTTTCTCAGGGACCCACATTGCAATTTACTCTACGCTGGACTGGTGAGGCCAGTGGGAAGTCCACAGCCCCCGTCGCCAAACCCCTGGCTACCCGAAACTCAGACAGCTCTGGCCCCATGGAGACCAGGACTAGTCACCACAGAGCCACCCCTTTGGGTGAGCCCCTTGTTTCTTTACAAGTCGCATTTGAAAGACTCAGCTGCATTTTCATTTTCATGTTATAAAGTTCAGCTCCAATATACTTTTTTTCTTATGGAAATGAACAACTGTATAATAGTAACAAGTTTTGATAAAGTGCTTTTTCTTTTTTGACTGGTTGAACAACTCCATGTATTCCTTTTCAGCAGTGAAGGAGTCGGTCAGCACAGATATCCAGATGAGGAAAGAACTCGTCCCATGTGAGCCACGGCAAAAGTTACGGATATTTTATCAGGTAAACCACCTTTTAAGAAGAGTGATGATGCATAATGTACCACCGTCGACATGGCTTTCATCATCCAGTTACCGGACGTGTTGTCTGACCTTTTCCTGACTTAGTTCCTGTACAACAACAATACGCGGCAACAGACAGAGGCGAGGGATGACCTTCACTGCCCTTGGTGCACGCTAAATTGCAGCAAGCTCTACAGCCTCCTCAAACACCTCAAACTTTCACACTCACGTTTCATCTTCAACTATGTGGTAAGGAAGAATAACATTTCTATCATATCTTGTGTGGAAGTAAAAAGTATTTAAAAGTCATGAGGTTTTGTTTTTTTTTTAATTTAAAGATGCATTTAAGAATCATGGGTAGTGCCTAAGATCAAAATATTCCGGTCAAACAAATTTAGATCTTGGCCGACAGCTGTCATAATTATGCTAGTATTTCTGTTTGTGAATAGAAAGCAGCAGTCCAACCAACAAATCCAATTTTTGGGAGTCTTGATTAATTTTTCAAATACATTTTACTGAAATAACACCTTGGCTAGAGATTATATTTGCATTCATAAATTTACTCAACCTGGCAGTTATGTACCATTCCTGAAAGAAAACACTCTTGAGTACGTTTTAAACAGAATAATGAGTCATCATAAGGGGGTGCCAGGTTGAGGGAAATCATGATTGGCTGCAGACTGGAAGAGATGTTGCAGTGGGTGGGGTGGGTGTACTCATTCGAGCCTGTGTATCACAGTGATGAGCTAGAAAACATGCAGCAGTTGACGGAGAAAGTGCGGCACAGTGTACCGCAATTGGCAGTTAAAAAAAAAAAATCCATGAAACATATCGAGTGAAAAGTCCCAAAAATGATCAGATCACATAAGCGATTGGATGCAATAATTTCACTTAAAAAAAATAGTACACAATAGACACTTTGTGATTTCAGCAAGCAGTTCGTGATAAGGAAGATATGCACGTTTAAAATGAAACAAAGTTTTTACTTCCTCGGTTTAGTTCCTCTTAAAGAATAGCACAATCACGAAATGAACGGAACTCAGTTTTGCTTCCGTTGCCTTTTTAAAAACGTGTTTTTAGCTTATATCTGGATGTCTTGGCATGCTACCGTATGGTTCAAGCTAACGTGTTTTTAGCGTGCACGCATGCAATCTGTATGTTTAAGCTGGCGTATGTTTTACCACTTTAAAACTGCGGCCAATAATACAGTGCGTTTTGTCCATGTGTAAAATACAGAAATGGCACCCATTAATGAGACCGCGCCCAACCATACGGTGCGCCGAATGGTCGTGAAAATACCTTATATAAAATGTTGAGCAAAACGTATATGCAGAATTGATGGTGTTAAATAGCAAATACAAGTGATTACTCATTGTTGTCCAAAGGAACGCATGTATCCCCCAAGTTATTTTTCCTTTTTGTCAAGTTTGGTGGGGGTGGGGGTATGTAATTGCACACATGTATCACGGAAGGATGATACCAAAGCACTTCAAACAGATAATCAAAACAGACATTCACACCATACATCTGGGTTTTTTAAGCCTGCTTTTGCATTTAAGAAAAGATAGTCCTTTGTTTTTGCTTTTCTTTGGACACTGGTGATATTGAAATCCATGTAGGGGGAAAAATGCACCATGGTGGTTGTCTTCAACAGTGTGTTTCAAATATTTTTTCCCATGTTTGAATTTGCAGCCTCACCCCAAAGGAGCAAGGATAGACGTGTCCATCAACGAGTGTTATGACGGCTCGTACGTTGGCAATCCTCAGGACATCCACAGCCAGCCGGGCTTCGCCTTCAGCCGCAACGGCCCCGTCAAGAGGACCGCCGTCACTCACATACTGGTTTGCAGGTAAGCGAAAAGTGATTAAGATTGCACGACTGTCTGTGTTGTGTTGTGTTATTTTGACTTCCAGATGGCGCCGCGAGAGTGGCTGCCTTTCCAGCAGCTCCTATATTTTGTTTTTCTGCTTCTTCCTTTCATAACTTTGCTGCTGTGAATTGAGAATTTCTCCATTGCGAGACTAATAAAGGATTTCTTATGACATTGCTTGGAATGACTGCTTAAATGCGTCAGCGCCAAAAAGTTGAGGCGGTGGTATTGTCACATGATACTATATGGTTACTTTGTGTTTTTCTTTTGCAGGCCTAAAAGGACCAAACCGAGCCTGTCTGAGTTTCTAGAGTCCGAGGAGGGTGAGATGGAACAGCAGAGGACCTACGTGAGCGGACACAACCGCCTTTACTTCCATAGTGACAGCTGCATGCCGCTGCGACCCCAGGAGATGGAAGTGGACAGCGAGGACGAGCGGGATCCCGAGTGGCTCAGAGAGAAAACTGCAACAGTAAGAGCTGCCATTTTTTTCTGTTATGCCGACAGACTACTTAAACCAGGCATGTCCAGCTCCGGTCCTGGAGGGCCACTGTCCTGCCTGTTTTCCAGCTCTCCCGGCTGCAACACACCTGATTCAGATGATCAGCTCATCAGCCAGCTCTGAAGCAGCATTAGAATGATCCTGATGATTTGAATCAGGTGCTTTGCTCCTGGGAATGCTGGAAAACAGGCACAACAGCGGCCCTAGAGGACTTATCGCATCTTTGTCACGACTTGTCAGAAACTATTTGGTGAAATGGTTAGGATGCTGTGTTGTGGGGGCGCCCTGGAGCAAATAGTGGATCCGTAATTCTTGCTCACTCATAGAGGTGTGTAGTTGCATATAGATCTATAGACGCCACTAAATCCCAGAAAAAAATGTTCTATTCAACAAGGCTGTGGCCTGACTAAATGAAGCTTCTCCTCTCACTTCAACCGAGATGCTGGGTCTTAAGATGCGCCAAAGCAACATTTACATATTAGCCTTTGGCACGACCACAAGAACCGCTGATAGTAATGATTTTCATTTTGTGAATAACGGACTGTAAAATAATTAAACGGGTTCACATCGCAAAGCACAATTGCAAGCAGACGTCACACGCGAATGTGAATGTCTCCATTGTGAGATATATAATCTTATTTTATCCTGAACATCACATACACACAGGAAGTCGGAAGCAAACTTTTCAGTTGAGGCCGTGGGAAGATTCTGAAAGTGTGGGAGCATTTCAGACTGAAACGTCAGGCGAGAACCGTGGCATGTAAACATTGTAATATGAACCTTGCACTCTGCTGAAGACGTCAAGTGTGAAGCCACATCGGACCTGAACCAAGGTTACACTGTGCGAATTAGTGAAATTCTTTTTAATGTCCGGAGGTCTCCTTTATGACTACTGTCTAATTTGTGGCTTGTTTTATTACCAAAATGACAAGTACAGCATAAACATGTGACCCTAATTGTTGTTCTGAACATTTATTTACTTATTTGTCCAGCAACTGGATGAGTTCACAGATGTCAATGAAGGAGAGAAGGAGGTGATGAAGCTGTGGAACCTTCATGTCATGCAGCATGGGTATGTGGATACCAAATCATCATATACACTCACCAGCCACAACATCGATGCACTATATACATCCATCCATCCATCCATTTTCCGAACCGCTTGATCCTCACTAGGGTCGCGGGGGGTGCTGGAGCCTATCCCAGCCGTCTTTGGGCAGTAGGCGGGGGACACCCTGAATCAGTTGCCAGCCAATCGCAGGGCACACAGAGACAAACAACCATCCACGCCCACATTCAAGCCTAGGGACAATTTAGAACGTCCATTCAGCCTGCCATGCATGTTTTTGGAATGTGGGAGGAAACCGGAGCACCCGGAGAAAACCCACACAGGCCCGGGGAGAACATGCAAACTCCACACAGGGAGGCCGGAGCTGGAATCGAACCCGGTACCTCAGCACTGTGAAGCCGACGTGCTAACCACTGGACTACCGTGCCGCCCTGCACTATATACAGTAAAATAGAAATGTAAAATTAATATTAAAAAAGGGAACAAATTGGCTCAATAAGTATTTTCCTTTGGGTTAAAAGACGAAATTTGACTTGACCCAAACGACTGAAATTAATTAATTAACCTTTCGACCATAATAGAGATGAACCTGACTTGCATTCCTCATCCAATAAAGTTGTGGTGTGGTCTGTGTGGCAGCTTCATAGCGGACAACCAGATGAACCAGGCCATCATACTGTTCGTGGATGACTGCGGCGCGCACATCGTCCGCCGCAACCTCTGCCGCAACTTCCTCCTCCACCTGGTGAGCATGCACGACTTCAACCTGGTGGGCACGGCCACCATCGACCGGGCCATGACGCGTCTGAAGCAGATCCAGGAGGAGCTCCCGGTGGATGCCGAGGAGCGGCAAGAGCGCGCGCTGCTCGCGGCGGCAGGGAGCTGCAACGGCAACGCGGCGTCTTCCGCTGTGGGGAAGCAGGGCAAGAGGACAAAAAGCGCTCTCACGGACTGATGCAGGCTTGTAGTAGTCGCAGGGGAGTGTTTTAGGGTTCTCCCCCTTCAATAAACATTTCCAACCTTTTGGTGCTTAGAGGTGGTCCGCAGAGCGTCTGACTGCAAACAGACCATGTATACAAGGTAAACAAGTTTTTAAAACTTGAACTCAACCAAATATGAATGATGTAGAATTGAATCACCCACATCACGACTGGGTAAATATGAACAGATTGCAGGGGTGGGGATGCCCGGTTCATGAGAGTATTTGATCCAAGCCCAAACAAATTTTTAACCCACAAATGCTCCTAATATATATAATCTTGGTTTTTGTTTTGTTTCTTTTTCCTAATACAATTAATATGGCCTACTCTGGAGGACTGGACCCTGGTTCCCCACCCTTGTTCTTGTGCGTCCTGCTAAGATGAGGATCATTCGAACGACAGTTGAAACTGTACTGCTAACGTGAATTGTACACATACATGATAACCTTTTAAAACTCATAGCTGATTACTTTTAGCACTTGATGTTTTTGTACTTAGAGATTTTCCGTTTTCATAAACTCAGAGCTGCGCCCAAATGTTATGCAGCCTTTCCTTAGTCATCAGTGGAGAATCTGAAGAACTTGTGTTTTAGTATCATTGTTGATACTGTGAGTACAAGAAATGTCAGGCGGTTTATACAATAAGGGACTGTGTTTGGGCTACCCAAAACCTTTTTTTTTCTGGACAATAGAGTTCAAAGAATAACAGTTAGATTATAGTTTTCAGTGCCGGTTTACCAAAGGGGTTATTATCAGTATTTTGAGTTCTGTTAGGTTTTGTTTTTGTGTGTGCGTGTGGCTTTGGGTATAAACTGACATCGATGGTTCATTCCCAACCCTAATTTTGTATATTTTTATCTCTGGAAGTCTGATTTATTTCTTTTATTTGGTGAAGAAAAAAAGGGGGAGAATTTCTCACCTTTTATTTACAAAACATCCCATTGAGAATCATGTAAAGACGTACACTCTGCATTTAGGGTTTTTATATTTAAATAAATACAAAAATCACCCTAATTTATGCTGCATTATTCAAATGAGCCTTTGCAAATCGGTCATAGTTGATGGCAATATTGGGAGCTGGTTGTAATTTGTTGACCTCATGTACAAGTAGCTACAGTACCTACAGCAAATGGACAAAATCTAGAACCTATCCCATGTACCTGGGATGCGAGGTACACCCTGGAATGAGTGCCATTCAATTACAGGGCACATGTAGATAACCAGCCATTCAGTCTCCTGAATCTACCACCTGCCCCTGTTGAACAACCTGTTCATATACTGTATATCGCGTATCCTGAGAGAATACATTTTTATTAGTGTTATTACAAAAAAAGGAATAGTGACTCCCTCTCCCAACCACATGAAAAAGGTTTTATTGAAAATTTTGGAACGCTATTAAAACAGTACATTCCTGATGCACCTTTAGCAACAATTGAATATGAACATGCCCATTCCTTCTTCCACCTCATTCTCCATCAAGTTGCATGTAGAGCGTTAGTGCACAGCAATTTTCAGATCCTTTCAGAGATGTTCAATCAAATGAATCGGTTTGGGCTCACACTGGGCCCAGCACATTCACCGAGATGCCCTGAAACAACTCCTTTGATACTTTGGCTGAGTCCTAAGACTTGTCCTGTTGAGATACAAACCATCACCTGAGGTCAAGAACGCTGTGGAATCGATTTTTCATCCGTCTCTACATTACTTCGTTCTGACTACTCGTCTGCCAGTTCTTGAAATTACAGGCGCTCCAACACACACGCACAATTTTTATTAATAAAAAACGGTCTCAAGGAAATTAATCAGTAGTTGCCATTTTCTCTCATGCACATGTATTCATCTTTAATCGAATATTTGAGCCATCACAACTGCAGGTGGCAGTAGTGCGTCAAAAAGTTTGTTCTGCTGGGAAAAAAATAAGTTGGGCAAAACCCAAACGTTTTACTTCCACGACTTTTTGATGTCGCTTCCAGTCGTCGGTATCGGTATGTAACTCTTTCGTAAAATAAACTCTCGTGAACTGCTAAGTCGAGTGTGAAAGGGTGAATGATTAGTTCGACCGAAACGGAAGAACTATATTCGACGTAAAGGCGCCATGTTCAAAGTGCTACAAGGCTACTTTTTGACATTTTGTCTTTTTCGTCGTGAAGAACAAACTGAAACACACCAGAAAGCGTCTACACAATGTTTCGTTTAGTCATGAAGCGAGCTCTCAAACACGAGGCAAGGGCGTTAGTGTTGTCTGTCAAATGTATCTATCAATCTGTAATTAATCTAACTTCAGTATCAATAAATGCATCTAACCTACAGCAGGACGGCAGAAAAAGGAACAGGTGTATGCACACAGAGCGGAAGCTGCCCCTTCTTCATTGTGAAGCCGATATGTTGGCAACGGGAGATACGGTGCCAAAGACTTCATCATTCCTGCAGTCACGTGTATCATCCGAGCAAACTCAGCACAGCTTTTTGCGGGACATCCAAGCATCCAATTCAGCATTCCCAGTCCAAGGTGTGTTTGAAACGCTGCAGAGGAAAGCCAGAGAGAGGCTACCAGATTCTGGAATGACAGGTGCAAATCAATTAGTTAATCTCTACATTCATTCTCTGTACCCCTTATTCTCACTCGAGTCACTCGTGTGCTGGAGCCTATCCAAGCTGACATTGGGCGAGTGGCGCAGCTGGTTGCCAACCACCTGCAAACAGTTTTTGTTGGCACTCACACGTGTACCTGGGCGTGTCTTCTCACCCCGCCAGTCTAAACGTGAATCAGGCCGGTAATGGTACACTGCGAACGATCTCCCATCATTTTTTTAAAATGCACGCCAAAAAAATGTCACTCAAATGTCAATTAAACATATAGTGATTGGTGCCGTGAAAAGTAATTAAAGCCGGAGATTTTCATGAATTTGTTAAACTCCCCTGGATGGCGGGACAGGGTTTAAAACATGTCCGGGCAAAAGAGGGTGTTTGGTCACCCTAACTTGCTATTTGTTGATGAAGTAGACACGTGGCTAAAGCGCAACACTGTTCAACTTCCTGTCCCTTCATTAATATGTTCCATGTGGGAACTCTGTACACCTGTACCCTAAAGATTCTTGAATGTTTTGTACATAAAAATCCAAATCTGAATACATTTGCTGTTACACATATTACATAGTTCTCCCTGCATTTGACTGAAATCATCGAACACGTTTTGAATCGAAGTCAAGGAACAATGGTGGCAAACTTTCATTGGCGACAGGAAGTGATCTGGAGGGCCTGAGTTTGACCTCTAATTTGGTGCACGGGATCCCGTTTACAATGTGATGCTATCTGCATCTTTCTTTATCTCTTAAAGGCACAAAGCACTTGGATTTGAAGAAGAAACAGGACGGCTCAGAGAAGGCCTCCAAAAGCCCGAGGTCTAATATCTTCCCTGCAGAGACTGCTAATTCCAACCTCTCAACGCAGTTTTCGGTCGAAACGCGTCCCAAAGCGAGCAGGTTGAGCCGCACTCGGAGACTTAAGCAGCAGGTTGCGAAAGGAAGCGGGAGAATTATTTGCACAGATCATGACGAAAAGCTTGAAACTATGCGAAAAGGTATACATTCTGATTATTGCTTCCAAAGCTCGCGTTTGTGTGCTATTCAGTAATGTGTGCTCTAGTGTCCATTTGGGAGGATGTGCTGTGGACAGACAAGTACAGTCCCCAATGTGCACGTGAACTTATTGGCAATATCCTCCAAGTGAGCAAACTGCACAGGTAAGCGCTCATAAACGACAGACACACTTTCAACTAATGTTGATTTAAGTTCAATGCACACTAGCATCTTTTTCAGTTGGTTGACAATGTGGAAACGGTGGATCAACTGCAATGAGAATAGGATAATGGAACAAATAAAAAATGAAGAAAAGAGCAGAGGAAGCATTAGTACTCAAGGTAAGGTAGGTTATCCCATAGAAGGAATGAAAATATAAATAATCGGTTCCTGTTGTTAAACCGTTACTAGCATAAAACCTTGAATAAAGTGTTTATCAACATGTTTTACATTCCTAATTCCAAATTTATTTTGACACTATATAAAATAATACATACCGGTAAATCTTTCACACTGACCAAAATGAATCATTATTTTCTTCAAAATAGCGTTATTTTATTTTTTTTTGCGATTAGAACTTAGTATTCCTACTGCATTCTGTTGTGGATTTATTGTCCGCTCACATTTTTTGGGTCAAAAAAAGATTGAAAAGTGTAATTTGTAGTGAAATGTCAACTAAAATGTCTCACGTGTAATTTGAATGCAGATTCGTGGGATTGTGGAGACTTCCAGGGTGAGGTTGGCTCCGCGGACAACCATGAGAAGCCGCCGTGCAACACCATGCTGATCACGGGTCCTTCCGGCGTGGGCAAGACTGCATCAGTGTACGCCTGCGCTCAGGAGCTCGGCTTCAAGGTCACAATACTGTACGCAAAGTCTTCCTCAAGAAAACTCTTGTTTCAATTTCCTTTTCTCGTATGGACTGACAGGTGTTTGAGGTGAACTCTTCCTCCCAACGTAATGGGCGCCAGCTTCTGTATCAGCTGAAAGAAGCGACCCAGTCCCACCTGGTGGAGACGGCCGAGAAGGACCCGCTGAGACCGGCCTACTTTCACAACTACGGCACCAGAGGCTGCTCCTCTAAAAGTCAACATTTAGATGGTAGGACTGCGGACTAGGAAAATCGTAGTACCGGTACTTCCCCCCCCCCCCCCCCCCCCCCCCCCGCCAGCTGTCCGTCCATCCATTTTGTGAAGCACTTTTCCTCATAAGGCTTGCAGGCAGGTATACCCTGGAGTGGTGTCCAGTCCAGGCACATATAGACAAACCTGAGAATTTACATTGGCAAGAGTCCCATAATATTAAAAAATAAAATAAAATGCTCTCTAAAATTGGTTATCGGCAGTTAAAATGTATTAATGGCTTTCCATAAAATCTTTAATTGTTTTATTTCATTTGATAATTTGTGAATGGATTTTTTGGAAAATCATACAATAAAAAGCTGTAAAATAAACACATGTAACTTGTTTTCATTGGTTAATCACACTATCATCAATAAACCAAACATGAGAGAATCATTTTATTGTTAAACCACTTTATATATGCATTTAAACTACCCCCCCCCTCCCCAAATGTAGAAATTATTTGGCCCATCATTCCTTTTTTAAAAATCAAACATTTGCCCACCACTCCTCTACAACTAAAGTGGAACCATTAAACCAGCAGATGGCTCATGTCCCCGTAATTATTCATTTTGCATCAGGGGCCCCTGTCTTCCTGCGTGGGTTTAATTTGCATTCTTTACTCTATGAGGCAAATTGCCACCGCCCAAGAAAATGGGCCCCAGCTCAAGAAAGCAGACCTCTGGCCGCCGCAGGTGCACAGGAAAAGAGAGTCCAGCTGCTGTCACTCTGACAAACTTCTTTAAGATGAAGACCAAAACAGATCACCTGTGCGATCTGTCGCCTGTGGAGACACCGCATGTCAAACTGGAACTTGGGCTTGAGCATCAAGCGAGACCGCAGAACAAAAAAGGAGCCACGTCGCTAATCCTGTTTGAGGAGGTGGGACAGACACGCCGGAATATCTTATTTATTGTACATTTAAATGTTTCTTCTGCTCCGTCCGTCTCTTCTAGGTTGATGTCATATTTGAAGAGGATGTCGGTTTCTTGGCAGCCGTCAAGACTTTCATGATGACGACAAAGAGGCCAGTTGTTCTTACCACTAACGGTAAATAAAAAAAGATGAAAGGACAATGACAGCCCCATACTCTCATCATAAAAAGTACCTCATGCCTCATGGATCCCGAAAGTAGCCTGCGAACAAACATAGACGATATTTGAAACGTACATATACATTAGCATATGTTTTTTTTGTTTTTCTTTAACAATGTTTTTTAGTTTTCAAGTTAAACGGACTTAGAATGAAACCAGTAATGTGCCAATATAGACAAACGACTTCTTCTGCCTTTTTTTAATGCTTTTGGAGACAGAGAGCAATTACTGGCACCATGAGCTTGTATATTTAACTCTGGAAATTATGTTGCGAGCAGGAGATGATTGGAAAACTGAGTATTTGTGAGCATGCCGAAACGCGCATTTTATTACTATGCATGCTTTTTATTTCATCCGTAGATCCTACATTCAGAGAGCGATTCAGCAGCAGCTTGGAAGAAGTTGTTTTTAAGACGCCATCACCTGTGAGATCCGGCTGTTGCGTACTTTTTTTTTTTAACCCGTGCTCATGTCGACAGGCTTTTCACGCAAGTTGCCTCTCGACAGGTGAACGTCTGCAGCTACCTGCAGCTTCTATGTTTGGCCGAGGGCGTGAAAATGGAGATTGACGACGTGAGAAGCCTCGTCTTGCTCGCCAGGGGTGACGTCAGACGTTGTCTCCTCCAGCTCCAGTTGTGGGTGAAAAGTGTTCAAGGTTGTCGTGCTTCTCTCTGGATACACTAAAGCCACAACATTTGACTGCTGAAATCAATCGTTTGTGTGTGTCGTGTGTGTTTGGAAGGCATCACTATAGAAGGGGAACATCCCAGACTTCCCCAACCTAGTGCAGGCTGCACTGCGAGCATGCTGGGTCTTCATCCTGTGAGTCAAAACCATCTGTTGAACCTTCTGAAGGTAACGTCACACACATTGGAAAAATGAATCGGGTCAAATACAAATTGAAATTAAGATTCTGCCTTTCCAAAATAATAATCCTCCCTTATGTCTTTATTTTTATTTCTAATGTACATTACATGCACATGTCGTGACATCTTTTTTTCAAATCAGTGTGTCTTTCGGTTATCCGATTCCTTGCCTTTTCTCTTTCCTATTGTATTCAGCGTTTATGAAAGTTATTTTTTTAAAACATCCCTTAGTTGCAAGACGATACTTGATTTCTTGCCATGTTCACTGTAGCATAGCCTCATCAATTGTGGCAATGGCATCAGTAATCCTTTGCTTTAGATCAGTAATGTCCTTAATCTTTGTTCGATGCACGATATCTTTATTAAAAGAGGTAAAAATATACGCTGAATACAATAGAACAAATCTGAATAAAATATCGAATCAATTGCATTTTTAATAAGTTTTTGAAATGGTAAAGAGACTTTATGGACACCCTGTATATTACTGGCAAGAACACAAGGGAAAAATGGAGTCATGTCACGTCAACCATTGATCCATTTTCTTGCTCTTGAGCATGTTCGGGGGTCACGGAGAGTTGAAGCCCGGACTGGTCGACAGTCAATTCTCAAGTGAACCCCGACGCTATCAGTGACGTCACATCAATCTTGGAGTGTAAAGCCCGCCTGGGTAGAAACAGTAGTTCTTCATCTTTGTGAAGGAAGACTTTGAACTCACTTCAAAATTTGTATTTAGTGGCATTGTGCAGGTGTACAAACTACGGCTATTATTTGAACCATCAATTACCAGTGAGGATTAATTTCTGTGCGATTCTTCAGAATCCGTCGACTGAAGCTGACGTGAACAAGCTGGTAGAGAGCTGGAGAAGAGATGTTCCTCTGCTGTACACCAACCTGGAGATGCTTATACCCATGAGGTCCCACCAGCAAACTCCAGTGCTCCGGTCTAAGCATGTGGCAGCAGACATCAACCCAGTGAGGGATGGATTTGGGTTTCGCAGCATGGTGGGAATCGGATCCCAATTGACACGCAGATCAGAAAGATTCTCCCGCTCTCGGAAGACAACGCTACATCACAGGACTGAACAAGGCGTCGCCAATGTAGACTTGAAATGCTTGAATGGTCTGGCTGACTTTTTTGACGTCATGTCGTACATCGACGCCACGGTCGCAACAACAGAAGCGCTCGATCCGGTGACCTGCACCTGGGACTTTGTCTGGACTGGAGCTGACATTAAAGACGGTTTATTAGATGAAACGAGCGAGGAGGAAGTGCGGAGTCACAGCCGGGAGAGAATCTTGGAAATTCGGGCGACTGCGGAGGCTTTGGCGTGTCGCCGGTGTTGGAGTCACATGTCGGACGTTGGAACTGAAGCACAGATGCGCAGAGCGGAACATGGACAAACACGCCTCACCCGTCAACCTCCAGCTGACCCAATGTGAGTCTTCTGTATTTCAACTTCACACACACACGCGACTACTTGTGAAAGAGAGTGGGCTGACCTGTTTTTACATGAAAAGAACGACTGTATAAAAGTTGCCCTTTTTTCACCCTTTAAGGGACAGCGGTTACTTTAGTGGACAGCTTATCATGTTATCAAGTTACAGGGTGCATGAAAGGGTGAAAGTTAGGCAGTTCTTCACTGCGTGTTTGCCATTTTTATGTCATTCAGTCCCCCTGGCGCGTGTACCTTATGAAGTGGTCAGCGAGTGTAGGACATGTGCTTTTTATCCACAGCATGTGCTGTAGGAGGTACAAGATGAGCCAAGCGGTGCTGAGCAGTCAGCACTTTGGCCTGCTGGGAAACAGGCAGGCTGTATGCGTTGATTACCTAGCAGCCCTCCGCTCCATCAGTCGCTCTACAAGGCAGCAAGAGGACAAGCCGTCCCGGTGAGCAAACAATCAACAGCTTCAATAGTTTCAGATTTGATTGTTTTCATTGAAATGACTCTTGATTGGTCAAGATCACAATGACTGAAAAGGTTAGGGAATTGGAACGACCTGGTGTCTGTAAAAATGGGAACCTCTACTCTTCAGTCAGTGACAGAAAATGCTGTCGTAGTATTGGATCATTATTTTTAACGCGTGTAGAGATTCAAAAAGGGCTCTCAAATTCTGTTTAATTAACTCTGCAGATCAGTAAATAATCATACCTGCTCATGTTTTGCTAATGTTTTTCAAAATGAATTGTCATTTCTCCTCCTACATAGGTGTGTGAACTACCTCCGAAGTTTACACCTGGGCCTCTCCAAGTCAACACTCCAACTCCTGGCCCAAGATTTCTCCAGTTCTAATTCGACAGCCTAAAAAGAAAAAAAGAAAAAAAAACCCCAAAAATTTCACTATTTATTTTCCACTCAGCCTATTTACTCAAAACTGTCAAAATTCATGTTGAGACAGCTGCTGGAATGATGTGCAACCCTGAATCCTAAATACATTTTTTTTTAACTGTTCAAGCACTGAGGTCACTTTCCTTTATTTCACAATGTACAAAGTAGACACACACACACACACACACACCAAAAAGCAAAACAATTTTAAAGATAAATTTTATGCATTTGCACAGGTGTGCACAGGATGATCAAGACATTATTAGGTTTAAATGAAGTAGTCAAAGATCAAATTCCAGCATGCTTGATTTCCAGTTGTCACACTCCGGTTTTAACTGGTCGTTTTGGGGGTTGATTCTGTGTCGTGGAAATGTACCAAGTTTGGCTTTCATTACTTCATGTCTACCAGCGGTAGAGCTGCTTGAGATTAAGCGAGAGCTACTCCGGGTGTTGCCAAGGCCATCCAAGTAATGGGGGGAAAAAAAGAACAATGAACAACAACTCTTTTGACTTTTTATGGTGTTATTAAACACTTCTGGAGACGGAAGTCCCTCGAGTCCAAATTGCAAACTGCCGTGTGCATTCAAAGCACTGCTGGCACATTGAACCATATACATGCTCATCCATCCAACTTCAACAACAAAGCAGGTCCCCATAAAGTGGAAAGCAAGCCCAAAATTTTCCGACACAGTCCAATCATAATATAATTATATTTTGTTGCCTGAGTTCACACTCTAGAGCCCCAACTAATGTTATACAGTATAAGTAATTAAATTCACATCTTATAATAAATTCAAATGCGGGCAACTTGTGACCAGTTAGCTATATCCAGATGCAAGAAGACTTTTTTTCCCCTAGAAATAAATATTAGGCCCCAAAACAAATGGCCACAAAAAGCACAGTATATAATAAATGTTTTCAGCGTCATGATTTTTTTTTTTTTTTAGTTTAACCGTCCGAGGACAAAAACTAAAATGTCCCCTGATATGAATGTTTCCACACCCCAGTTAAAATGGTTTGTATCCTTGAAGTTGAGCAGGAAGAAAAAAGTTTTCGGGTTGACCGCCAATGTGTTTTTGTGTGCATTGCCAGATCAGCGGCGGCTAAGCAGAGGATTCACTAAGCAGCTCGTAAAAAGCCAGGGCCTGCAGCAGAGCGTCGCAGAGCTCCTCTCCTCCGCCTCTTCTGCTGCTCATCTGGAACCAGTTCCTGTATTTGACCAGTAGCTCCGGCGGGAAGTTTATCCGCGGCATCTTCTGCGTCACAGACTCCGTCATCAACCGCCGCACTATCTGCGCCCCACTAGTCCGCGACTCGCCCACCATGAGTCCAAAGTGGCGTCCCACGGCGGTGCGCATCATGTTCAGAACTCTATGACGAGAAGTTGCTACTTTAGGTGTTGGCATTCTCAAAAAGCCAAGCTCCAAGCAAAAGTGCCAAACCTGGGAGGAATGTTGGTATCCTGTGGGAAGTTTCTGGGTTCCAGGAGTGCAAATAACATGGCCTCCACCGTCCTCATGTGCGCCATTACTGGGAACAGAGCTGTGTTCTGCACCGAGATGGATGGCTTCTCGATGATGTAGAAGTCCGCCGAAGGGAGGAGGGACACTACTGCTGACACCTGATGATCACAAAAACACAACTTTCACACCACAAGGTAAGTCACTGATTAAATTCATGGGTGGTGGTTAAGAACCAGCCTCACATCGTGTAAGTAAGCTGACGCCATGTAGGTGCCCTTCAGGAAGTTTGGACAATCGAGATACTGCCACTCCATGACGGTCATCCCTCGGCCCATGTGTGCCCACGCTATTCGATTAGTGGCGCACACGAGTGAAACGATGGAATTGGCATCCTGGATTAAACAAAAAGATCACGAGACAAAGATGACGCCAAAAAAATGGATCAATAACATTTTGCCCTTGCAAGGCTTCAAACACTATGTTGGCAGAAGTGGCTTACGGTATTAAGCTTAGGATGTTATCAAGAGGTGGCAAATGAGAGACTGGAAGAGTCACAGAAAGGCAAAGAAAATATCCCTTACTTTTTTCTGAGAAGTGTAAATCAATTATATTTATTAGAATCAGTTTTCGAATTACTTTAAATCAAGAATTATTTTTGATAACTGGTTAATTATTTAGAGACCCATTTGTCAAAACTCTCAGAATTTCATCTTCAGCAGAAAGTAGATTTATGTAGACTGCATGCAAACCTTTATTGTGCCAAGGCAAACATTTTACATTCTAAAATGAAATGTGATGTTACATCAAGAAGCGGGGTGTTTTAGGTGTGCCTTTACGTCCGCATACAGGTAGGTGTCTCGAGAATTACCTCAATGTTGTCAATGAACAACAGACTCTTGCAAAGACATGATAATATAATCTGGATTTCCCCAACTTGTTTAAAAACATAGTTTACACATCATACTTTGAAGAAAGTAATGAAATTCTACATATTTGGGGCATTTAGCAAACAGGACTACTTTCTAATTTGCCTTGAACAGGAAAAACATTGCCCGAGTCCATGTCACACAAGCGAGAGAAAAACTCCTCTATATACTGTGTATATATATATATACCGGTATGCATATTTATCCCCCACCCACCCCCAAATTAGGCCATGTCAACCTTTGGTTTGGTTTCACAGTCGTCATGGGGGAACCAGGACTATATTGTGGCCATTGCAAAAATGAGTTGAACACACCTGTAAAGTGCTTACCTCCAGCCAGGACCTGTCCACCTCAGGCCTGATAAACTTGGCCAGCTGAATGCGCACCTTCTTCTTCTTCACCGGGTTGAGGATGGACTCGAACACCACGACGGCGCTCTTGTGCTTTAGTAGCGGCACGTTAACCACACTCTCCAGTGTCTTAAAGGGTCCGTGTTTGCTCCGGTAGTCCACTATGTTGACAGATTTACGCCCTCGGAGGAGCTTGACGCCCGCCAGCTCAGTGAGCGAGGCGTTGTTGAGCAGCATCAGGATGGCGTCACGCTGCTCGGAGGTGTAGCAGGCATCTAGAGGAGCGGTGTGCTCATCGTTGTTGTCCTCCTCTTCACAGGCGGTAGAGATGGTGGTGTTGAGGCTCTCGATTCCCGCCACTGGGATTCTGCTCCTCCAGCAGCATGTGCACTGGAGGTAACGCAGCTCCATATCAGAGGACGAACCTGGTCGAGGGCGGCGGAACAAGCTGGAGTCACCAGCATACTGACCTACACAGGGGACACATTATTTATTCATATCAGTGTTGGTAAGTACAAATACTAAGATAGGGTTTTCAGGTGTTTGTTTGACTTTGATCTTTTAAACAACTTTTTTTGAGTTCCCAAAGTTTAAAAACGGTTATCTGTACTTTCTCATCCTTACTTTGTTCAAATAATTTTTGTTCCAACCTATGTGGATGACGATATGATGTAAATTAAGATAAGAAAACCTTTTTTGTCCCACAATGGGGAAATTTACAATCTACAGCAGCAAAAATAAAGGGGGTGGGGGGGTAGAAAAAGTATTGCATGCACAAAATAAATGTTTCAGAAAAATGAACTGTACGCAGTACAGAGTGGTGGTAAAGTCAACAGTCGTTGCGATTCGCATTGTTCATTGTAGTCTTGGGGATTCATTCAAAACAGGAACTGAAGGGACATTGAGGATGGTGAACTCGGGAGCATGAATGATGCCACAACAGAGCAGGAGAAGCAAGATATTCCTCATAGGTGCTAAGCAGGGACGTGCGGTCAGGGGAGGCAGGTGAGGCAGTGCCGCACCTCTGAACGCGCATTGCATTGCGCAATCATCACAAACTGGGTTGATACATGCAACTGGCACGTCCTGCTTGCCGTACATCTGCACATCAGCAATATAACATTTGCAGATACATTTATTTGATCTGCTTTTCCTAAGTCTGGCTAATGTTTTTAAACCATTAAAGTTTAATGTTTTTTGGTGACATATTTAGATTTGCTGATGGGAAATAAAACCGCAGTGAAAAGGCATAGGTTGCGGCAGATCGTTCTCTGCCGCAATTAAGGGCGTACGTGAGCAAACAGGTACGTTGCGCTCTTCTTCTGTGCAGAGGCGCCAGGCGAGTCAAGTGCGATCCTTTTTTAAATTTGCTACGTCGGACAACCAAAATGGAAGAAAAGGATTATATATCGAAGCTTAAAAACTTCTCAAAACTGGACTTTCAGTCAAAAGTGGACGTGATTAACACAGGTAGACCAACGCCGGAGCGAAAAGGTTTGCTTCAAACTACGGGACAGCCGGACAACTTTTCAAACGGAGTGGTACAGCCGAAAAGAACGGTAATGTGGCTGTCCTTCGAAAACCCGTCTTTACTGTTTTCCCTGCCTTTTGTTCTCAACTTGTCTGGATATTGTGATATGAAAAGCGCAAGGATCGATTTGGCATTGAACGAACAGCGGAGGTTCAACGTTAGCATCCGCAATGCCAAGGTAAGGGAAAACCGAGAGATTGTGAAAGACCTCATTCATGCAACCTGCTTTTTCGCTAAAC
Source organism: Hippocampus zosterae (assembly GCF_025434085.1). NCBI lineage: Eukaryota > Metazoa > Chordata > Actinopteri > Syngnathiformes > Syngnathidae > Hippocampus > Hippocampus zosterae. Next base: position 9,175,701 of record NC_067463.1, on the reverse strand, counting down.
GGGAGTTGGCATTTCGTGGTCACGACGAGAGGGCAAGCTCTTCTAATCGTGGCGATTATGTAGAACTATCACATGCTTTTGATGAGAAAGATGAGAGGTTAGCTAGACATTTGGACTCATCCAGTGTGCTTTCTGGCTTGTCCAATAGAATACAGAACGATATAATTGAAGCTTTCGGTGATGTGATAATAAATGATCTAAAAAGGGAGATCAATGCTGCCCCATTTGTTTCCATAGAGTTGGACGAGACTACGGATATCACAAACAAAGCACAGATCTGTTATTTTGCGCTATGTTGCCAAAAGTGAAGTGGACTGTGGTGGTGGAAGCATTTTTAGGATTTGATGATGTAAGTGATGATAGGCGAGCCCCTGCTGTAGCTGCATATGTCTTGGAAGTGTTGGAGAAAACAGATGTGTTAAAAAACTAGTAGCGCAAACCTATGATCCCGATCGCTGGGACAATGATACTCAAATGATGGTCACTGGATATGATCGATGGCTGTCAGAAGCATCGACATGCTTTTTAATGATGGCATATGAGGGCATTTTCAGTGAAACTGATGCACTTTTTAGAGTGCTGCAAAACAAAGTCATGGACATTGGATATTGTTGTGCGCGAACCCACGACACCATCGGAGTTGTTGAACGCATGAGACGGGACTTTAACACACTGTATGAGCGATTTGAGCAGAAATGCAGCACACTTGGCCGAAACAACAGTGGAAGAAATCAGTCGGTCAGAGATGAGAGAAAACAAATGTTCGACAAGATTATGGTCAACATCAGTGTTCAGATGAAAGCTAGGTTTGATCATTTTGTGAGCTAGCTTTCCTCGGTTTGGTCGACTGTACAAAATTTAATGAGATGTCACAACATTTTGATGACACCAAACTGCAGAGCCTGTCAAAATCTTATAACAAAATAAATTAGTCTAAGAAAAATAGAATAGAATATTGTATTTTTACCCATGGGGTCAAATTTTGGATATGAAATAACCAGTAGCCAATTGAATAAGCTACTGTTTTTGGTTGATACATTTGTAAATCTGACACTAAAGGAGTCGGTGCCTCACCAACCATGAACCTTACCGCACGCCACTGGTGCTAAGAATGATTGAAATACGATGTCTCGTGCCAGCCCAAAAACCAACGGCTTTTGGCATTGAAAAAGAAAAAAAAACATACTGGTATGGTGTACATTTTTCACTTGTCAATTTCTTCCTTTTTTTTTCTTTCACAACGGAACACGTTGTTTTGATGGCATGAACGCCTGATCCAGACAGCGAGTACTTTTACCACCTCTGCTATTTATTTACAAGATCAGGTTTTTCATTTCACATTGGATCATTTTAGAAGATAGTGAGCAAATATAAGGGTTTCAAATGTTTTGACACGCAAGCCCCTTTTGTGTATAAACCAGCAAAATATCCACGCACTGCAATCAAATAACGAAATGGAACGGTACTTACGACTATGGGCAACAGACGACAAAACTCGCCTGGCGACCCACATGTTCACCAATGAATCTTTCTTATCGTATTAATCGCTCTTCAATTGTGACATCGGATAAATATTTCGTTGTTGTCCGTTGCGTTAAAATGCCCGGTTTAAACAACAGCATCACGTAACGTTCCGGAGATGTCTTTTTCACCACACTGACCTCTAACGGTTGTTTTCGTCATTAAAAAAACAGCATACCCGTGACCCAAGTGAGAATAAGTGTTGCTATAACTCAACCCTTTATCCAAGATGAAAGCATGCAGTTTTTTTGATTATTATTTTAATTATGCCGATTAAACATTTATTTGTGACGTCATGAAATAATTAAGTGGGGCTTAGCCACTCAGGCTTAAAATAAGCTTTGATTTCCCCCCCTTTTTTGGGGGGAGGCGGTGTAGTGCCATCCCTCATGACAGCACACTGCTTTTTAGATCACTTAAAACAAACAATGTAAACATGTAATTTTGTTAGATTAGATTCAATATCATTCTAAGGCAAAATTCCGACATAAAACTGAAACTACATGAAACCTGATCCTGCTTTTGTAGAACACAAGTAACCGCTCTCACTTCCTTTCTCAGTTTTTTCCACACCTCGCTGTTTGTGTGCAGAGCAATAAACGTCATGATGCTGAGCGGCAAAGAGGAAACACTTGGCCACCACAGTGCACTGAAAGGAAAATATATTATTTCACCTGCCCACTGTGTGTTCTGTCTGTGCATATAGTATGCAACTCCATTTGACAAGATCCAGCAGAGCCTTTACCTATGGCCAACCTAGAGAGAAACAACAAAATCTTGCTTGATTTGGTGAGACAGCCTTGGAACAATACATGTGCTGACTGTGGTGCTCCTGGTGAGTTTTGATTTCTATAATTCAGTGGTGGGTAAGCGTTATCTTATCAGGGGCCATTTCACTCTTTACAAATGCCTCCCCAATAGCCTAGCTAAAGTTGTGAAAAAAAAGATATGATGCAGCATCGATGCAACTGTCATTAATATTTTTTCCATCATCAGTTAAAAAAAATCACCACTCAGGCTACTAAAACTAGACTCCTGTTTAGAAATGTGCCTTGACTGTTACATACTTTTAGCCATTTTTGAGAGTACTTGCCTTCATTACGGTCAAAGGTAAGCTTGGGCCAGTCATACCTAGTCAACAGCCAATCACAGTGCACATCGAGACAACCATTCACTCTCACATTAACATCTATGGACAGTTTAGAGCAGGCATGTCCAAAGTCCGGCCCGGGGGCCAAATCCGGCCCGCGGTCAAATTTCATTCGGCCCTCGGCCCCTGTCATAAAATCAGTGCCGTCTGGCCCGCAGGTTGGGCGCAATGGAACACGTGTTGCATTGACTGAGGTCTCGTAGACTGGTGAGTGATGTTTCATAGAGTACTGCTTCCCTCTAGTGGCTAAATGAGTAATAGCATTCACTAAATCAGTAATAGCATTTAGACACTAGAGGGCATCACTCACGAGTTAACAAGACATCACTCCGTGTTCATATTGACTGATATGTCATATTTCAAATTCCTGTTTCAAATGAACCAAAAGAAATTCTTAAGATTGTTGAAATTAAAATAAAAATGGAAATGTGAAACAGACTGGCTTACTAAAATTTGTTGAACAATATTGTTGTTCAATGTAAAGAATGTCAGCCAAGGTCGGCCCCCTGACATTTTACCACATAAAATCTGGCCCCCTTGGCAAAAAGTTTGGACACCCCTGGTTTAGAGTCTTACACATATGGGGGGGGGGGGGGGGGGGTTTGTTTTTTAATGTGGGAGGAAGACGACATGAAGGAAACCCACCCAAACCCTATATTAGGGAGCCAGAGTTAAGATTCGAACCCAGAACCTCGAAACACCAAGTGCATCATCCTGCTTTTTTTTAGAACAATTTCTTGAGTTTAGATTTGTATGATAGTGCGGATCATATGCTTGATGTCTTCTTTGCATTTGCGTCTTTTGGTTTTTTTTTTTCTTTTAACGGATAAGAGTTAATTTCACTGTGCGCTAAAAGAGTTTAAATCAGGGGTGTCCAAACTTTTTGCCAAGGGGGCCAGATTTTATGTGGTAAAATGTCGGGGGGCCGACCTTGGCTGACATTCTTTACATTGAACAACAATATTGTTCAACAAATTTTTGTAAGCCAGTCTGTTTCACATTTCCATTTTTATTTTAATTTCAACTATCTTAAGAATTTCTTTTGGTTCATTTGAAACAGGTATTTCACATGCAACTGCTTATTCACTTGACTTTTTCTTAAACAGAAGTCTCCTGAGTGCAAATTGATTGATTTGAAACATAAAATGTATCACCATGACTTTTCAATAGTCACAAAACCTTTGATTCGAACAACGGGGAAATGAACAAGCAATACACATATCCACAACTGCAAGGATCATTTGAAATATGACATATCAGTCAATATAAACACGGAGTGATGTCTTGTTAACTCGTGAGTGATGCCCTCTAGTGTCTAAATGCTATTACTCATTTAGTGAATGCTATTACTCATTTAGCCACTAGAGGGAAGCAGTACTCTATGAAACATCACTCACCAGTCTACGAGACCTCAGTCAATGCAACACGTGTTCCATTGCGCCCAACCTGCGGGCCAGATGGCACTGATTTTATGACAGGGGCCGAGGGCCGGATGAAATTCGACCGCGGGCCGGATTTGGCCCGCGGGCCGGACTTTGGACATGCCTGGTTTAAATATTGACGGCCTTGGGCCGAATCCTCGCATCTGCAAACCGATCACATTTTCTAGAAAAAAAGGTTTGTTTTTTGAGACATTAACATTGCATCGTCAAAGAGAGCAAAGTATTTTCAACTGTTTGGATAGGTCAATAATAATTTGAAAAATAGCCAACCCCACGCGGATTCTGACCAGTGCTATCGGTACGTGAAAAAATATTAAATTCACAGAAGTTGGGTTTCCTCCCGGCAACATCGAATACTTCTAGTGTTTCTGGTTGTATTCTGTGGAAGGAAGGAATCAAGCATATTCTGAATAAGTATCTTTTTCTGGTCATTCTAACATTGCTAAAACAAATAATCTGAAGCTTTTACACACTGTTCGAAATGAGCTGCAAGAACAGGCACATTGTGTTAATTGTAATTTAAAGCCACACTTTGGTCACATTTTATAGGATCAGAACAGGAAATGGTGGCTGTGTCCCCAGTGTTAATCAACCTTACTGTCATCACTGTCGGGGTAAATTTATGTACAATGTGTTTATCTTTGTAGAATAGGTGTTAATTGTCATATGGGCTTGTATTTCATGTTCTTGTATGATAATCTCACCCCGTCTGTGTTTAGTTCCCATATCAACATTATTTGCGTGCTTGCCTTGCAGAGCCTGATTGGGCTTCCTACACGCTTTGTGTGTTTTTGTGTGTCAACTGCTCTGGAATGCATCGGAACTTGCCTTCTATCAGCAAAGTCAAGTCCATACGTCTCGACCATTGGCAGGACTCTCTTGTAGAGGTATGACTTTGTTTTTCTTTTAGGCTCACATAGCCTCATTTAAATACACGTCTTTAAATAAATGTCTTTGCTCTCATTAATACCGTTTCTCAAACAGTCTTCTCTTTTTTAACCCTTCTTATCGTCTTCAAAAGTTGTGACATCGTGAGCATGTACTCCAGATAATGCCACTTTTTCCATGATCTCAAAGAAAATTAGCAATCTGTACAATGCATGCTTTCAATGTCACTTTTTTTTGTCACCCCAGGCCATGAGTCAGCGGGGAAACTTGGCAGCCAAAGCCACTTACGAGAAATGTGTTCCTGCGTTCATCTACCGCCCGGAGCAGAGAGACTGTGTGTACGTGATGATTTGTCATCAGAGGAATTTATTAGCTCAGTGGAATTGAAAGCGAAGGCTCGCCAATATGCTTTTGGAATCTCCTATTGCAAACGTTAAAACGGGAACAAACACACAGAGAGCAGCTATTAAAGCAGCCTGGTGATTTATAACCGCCAGGGTTCTTAAGGATCAGTGGATTCGTGCCAAGTATGAAAGGAGAGAGTTCATTGGAGAGAAAGGCTATTTTCAACAGTCGTATGGTGCAGGTATTACAACTTTATTTTTGTTTTCGAATGCATGTCCATTAATTTGTTTTGTGTGCTCGATGTGTTAGACACCATTGAGGAAACGCTGTGGAAGAAGGGCAAAGACAACAGGCACTTTTTAAAAAGGATCTTCCTGCTGTCCCACAAGGACTTCACTCTCAGATACTTCACAAAACAGAATGTGGGTCCTAAGATTGCTCTCAATAGAATTTGGGAGAATTTGGAATTCGGCTAGTGGCCAAGTGCATTGAGTTACATTGTGCAAATTAATTTTTGTAGTAATATTAAATAATGTTACCATTTCATTTTTTAAATTGTTTTGCAATACAGCGGGACTTCTATTTTTGTATGCGATATATCTATTTGTACAGTTCAGTTTTCAACTTTTTTTTTTTTCCTCCAAGATATTGGTGTAACTTCTATTTCGATCATTGCTACTGTTGTTCAAACCAAGTCCAGAGTTCCCAAAGCTGTGATCAGCATGAAGGAGCTGAATGCGGTTTTCCAGCCCGAGAAGATCGGACACGCTCACGGCCTGCAAATCTCCTACTTGCAGGAGGTACGGACAAGGAATATCTTTGTTTACCACGAGAATGGACAGGTGAGGCACAAATTGCTGAAGCACGGTATTCACCCAGTTGGTCTAGAGGTCACCAACCTTTCTGAAAGTGAGAGCCACAACTACAAAGTACTACGACTCATGAATGTGAAGGGCTGCAGTCTGAAATAAAAAAACTTTCAATTACCTTTCATTATTTTATAAACTTATTATTGACAATTAATGATTTGCCAGTGGTAGGTCTCTGGACCGGTACTGAAGTTCAAATTGAATCTTAACAATTTAAAATCGGATTCCCTTTTTAATACCTTGTGTTGTACTCACACTTCTACAGGTCATTGTTTCCTTTTTCAATGCTATTCGAGCAACACGCTTGGCTTACCTCCAGAAGAAGCATCCCACGCTACGACAAAGTGAGGTGGGATCAATGTAGTGATCGTGATCAACGTAGCACATTTATATCAGAATTTTGAACAACTTTAACGTGCGCTTATCGTGGGTTTATCTGCAAAGTTAGTACCTCAGTTAACAAGACACTGCCTTAAGGAGGGATACATGGAGAAAACTGGCCCGACGGTGCGTCGCCTACCAAAAAACATGCGTCAAAAATGTTCATATTTCTATTTGTTGTCTTTTAACGTGCTATATTCTGTTTGTTTTGCAGCAGCGGGAGCCATTCAAAAAGAGATGGTTCACTCTGTGTGCATTGAACAGGAAGCTTCTCTATTATAAATCCCCACTGGTAATGCCCCACGCCCCCCAAAAAAATCTGTCATATTTTTAAATAAAAGAAGAACATTATTTTAAAATACATTCACTTAATTTCAACTTACACTATAAATTGCCATGCATGTCCCCATCCAGGATACAAGCGATCTGCTCACAGACGCTTAGTAAGAATGATTAAAAGACCGTATTTCCTCAAATAACAACCATCCTTTGAATGGATGTCATGACCCGATGAGTTGCTGTGTGCAACATCTACTATACAGGCAAATAGCCTCGCTCAAATACGTTCTTATTCATTTTGCTTGGAAAACAAACCCATGCATATTCACTTCATACTGTTCACATACTGTATTCGGTAATGCTTGAATGTTAGCATGACTGCTGAGTCAATTTAAACCAAAACAGCAACACCAAAACACAACATATCTCGTTCCCATCATGAAAAACACTTGACATAAATCTCAACATGCTGAGACCATGTTATAAAATTCCACCAAAAAGGCGTCCCCTCGAATAAACTTCCATATGCTGTTGAATAAACCATTTGAAGTGTAATCCTGTGCTGTCTTGTCCCATATTAGGATGCCACCGAGCTCGGGGCCGTCTTCATCGGCACAGAAAGTCACGGTTACTTGGTGTTGGAGGGCAGCAGGCGCCACTCCAGAGGTGGTCGCTGGCACTGTGCCATCACTCTACACACGCCAGACAGGGAGTTTGTGTTCATGTGCGAGCAGGAACTGGAACAGCAGGAGTGGCTGCAGGCCTTCGGGAAGGTCATCGGTCAGCCAATGACGCCAGAAGACTATGCAAGTAAGACAAATATAATGATGTGAATATACATCCATCCATGAAAGGAAGGACTTTATCCTCATGCAAATTTTATGTTTACAGGCTTGTTATTGTCTCAGTCAAGACACCAGTTCATATATCAATGCCAAATATGTATACTGTAAGTCTGTTGTTTGTCTTTGTAGATGAAGCCAACATGAGAAGGTGCAAATAACCTGAAGGGGTTCTTACACCAATGCACACTATCATTTTTATACTATGGACAAATGTATCGGGAGATATCTGGCTCATAAACTACTACTAAGTTGGATGCATGAATATCTAGGTAAGATGAGGTGTTATTATTTAACGGTTGCATGGGTCTGACTAATGATTTGTATGGACTCTTCCCACAATGTATATACAGTAGTTTTATTTTGTGGTAATGTGTTAGGGTTGTACTGCAGCATTGGTGAAAAGGTTTGTTAAAAGCACTGACACAAGTGTCATTTAACTGTTGTGTTGATGGCTCAAATAAAGAACATTTAAGTATTAGCTTCTGCCCTGTTTTTATAAGAACACACTTTCCAGCTGTCACAATATCAATGTTTGGGCATCAATCCATTTTCTTTAATAGTTAGGGTTCAGAATCTAATTAAGAGTCAAATCCAGCCACTGGTTTACAGATTTTTTTTCTAAATATTTGGTTGAAAAATACGGAGCCGAAAGAAAGAAAAAAGAAAAGCTTAATTAAATTAAATCGACAGTCGCGCTTCTCGGTCAGCTGACTTGAAGGGGCGTGGTCAAAGAGCCTAGCTACCGCCTGCTAATGCAGTTAGAGTAGATTAACCTAGTCAGCTCCTTGCATGCACTTTCACCGAGGCCTTTCGTCGCCTCGTGGCTTACGACTCACTTATCAACATAAACAGCTTACGTTTGGAATAATTTGGTTGAAACATTTCTCATGTTGAGCATCGAAATGTCAACGCCGTGATATGCGAACGTAGCGGCTAGCTAACTAGCTTGCTAGCCGGGCTGTCAGTGTCCTCCTTGCCCACGGGAGCATAAATGTGTGACGCATTGTACGGCCGTGGCGTAGGTGAACGACACACTGGGGACGATGCGGAAGGACGTCAGGATCTTACTGGTTGGCGAACGTGAGTCATTTCACTACTGCGTGATGTCCATCTTCATTGCTGTATACTAACTGGATGTCATTCATTTCCCACTATATGTGCAGTCCCATTCAGTGTTGCAGTAACCTCAATTTACACAAGACGTTATTCGTATCCTTGAGGGCATGGTCACACCCATTTTAACACGACTTGATGATGTTGTTCTTTGCAAAGTGTGATAACACATTACCTCTTCCGTGCATTCATGGTGACAAATAGATTTTGCTGTACTACGCTTAAAACACAGGACTTGTTTCATTCGCAAGAGAACGTGTTGGCCCCCCGACAGAAAAAAAGGGTTCTTGATTGATTGGTCTTTGCAAGAACATGGAAAATTATGCCCACAAAAGTGTGCACAGAATGTTGTTTTTTCATATACAACCAAAAGCATCATAATGGTCTCATATGCCGGTAGTTTCAATTTATTATTCCGTTTTTTTTTAAGTTTCTTTACAAACCATCAAGACTGCATGCTTGTTATTCCTGATCAATAAAAAGCTTGTATTCCCCTTGTCGGTCGTACAAAAGAATGTTTTTTTTTTGTTGTTGCTAATTTATTTTTTTAAAAGGGCAATTGAAAAGCTTATTACATTTGGACTAACGTTCATTTTGTTGGACAGTGACAAAAGTCAATTAAATCCCAAAGTGTCTTCGTTATGAATTTTGTTTTTAGCCACTCCACTAAAATGCTTATGGGTCATGGTTTTAGGTTCAAATTAAATCTTAGCCACTGTGTAGAGTTTGCATCGAACTGTATGCTACTTAAAACATGGTGTAGTTTGGTGCATTAACTTCCAAATTGTAACTTATGTTGTTTGATTCACAGCCAAGGTGGGAAAGACATCGCTCATCATGTCCCTGGTCAGCGAGGAGTTCCCAACTGTGGTAAGGATGTCTAACTATCCTTACACTTCACAGAAAGTACCTGCGGTCTGTTGGGAAGAGATCAGCCTCGCTAGTGAAGTGACGTGAATGTTTTCTGTCAGGTTCCTTACCGAGCTGAGGAGATAACCATCCCTGCAGATGTCACTCCAGAGAGAGTCCCCACACACATTGTCGACTTTTCAGGTCCTTCATAAACTACACAGGCAACGTTTTAACTCGCATTTGAACATTACTAATTGTATAAAGAAAAAAAAACAACAAAGCGAAAGTAACGACAATTCACTATTTGAAGTCTGGAATGAATTAAGTTGGAAGTAAACTCGTAAGTCATTCAGCTGCATGCTATCTATCATTAGACTCTAGAATCTGCTTGTGAAATGAATGTACACATTTCATTAATATCGCATGACAGTCACTGTACTCTATTGTTCCGAGCAACCATGCTGTTTTCTACTTTCATATCTGTTTCTACGTTGTGGTGATCATTCATCAGATCTTTTGTCTTCCCTGCGCAGATGCGGAGCAGACAGATGAGCAGTTGTTCCAAGAGATCTCAAAGGTCAGTCTCAAGATTGTTATATTGTACGTCCCATGTTAAGTGCTGACTTCAACTGACACTTACTAGGCCCGCTGTCTTCTTTTCCCGTAGGCAAATGTGATTTGCATTGTGTACTCCGTCAACAATAAGACGTCAATAGAGAAGGTGAATAAGAATAACAATAATGACCATGATGCGAATAGCTGGCTTCTGGCAGCTCGTCTGTTTGTGCATCGGCTCACCAGGAAGAGATGTGATATATATATATATATGATATGCTCCAACCCACCTGCGACTCTACTAAAGACGAGTACAAAAAATTAATTGATGCTAATAATTTGGAAATGTCATTGATCACGGTACCTTTTTTAAAATTCTCTTCTTTAGGTGACCAGCTACTGGATCCCCCTCATTCTTGACAACACCGACAAGGACAGCAGGTATGTGTATATTGTCTGGGTTTTAAAACTGCACTGCATCATATTGAGAGTTTTTTCAAATAGCTTTGCACATGAAGCTGAAAGTATTGTGCAGTATTTGGTAAAAGCTCTCATGATGATGCTTTCCAGTTCTTCACCCCTGCAAATAAAAGTGAATGGTAAACATTCATTTTTATTCAAATGACCCTTTGTTACCATAGCATGAGTCTTGCGACGAGAGTGGCTACTAGTTGCAGTAGGTGTCTGTGGAGGGGGAGGGGGGGAACTCGCATACTGTATAGACAAAAGCATTTTCTCTCATGGAGGCAGCACGTCATACACGACTGTATACTATCTGTATAAATGAGCCCCACTGTTATGTAACAGTGGGGACAATTGTTGAACAGCTCACTCACACACTTATTGAGAATTTGGCACATCATGAAAAGATTTACTTGGTTGTTTAACTTTACACTTGATGGATGGGCAAGCATTCCAAAGACCCAACTGTTTATACATAAGACCCTAAAAAGTCTACTTTCTGTAATATGTGCTCTTTAAAATAAAAATGTTGTCCCTCATATATGTTCCTGTGTAACCAGGGTTCCTCTCATCCTGGTGGGAAACAAGTCTGACCTAGTGGAGCACAGTAGCATGGAGACCATCCTGCCCATTATGAACCAGTACAGCGAGATCGAGACCTGCGTCGAGGTGTGGGGGGAAACCTTTCTCACCAATAAGGCAGCGCAAGTGGATTAATGTTCTCGACTTAATGTACTCACTCTGACCTAAGAGACAATTCAATAGAATGAAGTACCGTCAGCCCCCCACACTTTTACAGTATGGCATTGTCCAATTTGAAGTCAGAAAATAGTTTTTTTTTAGTTTTTATTATCATTATTTTTATTACTGTCAGTAACCACGCCAAAAAAAATGTCATACTTTTGTACATACATTTGTAGACATTTGCCGTTCACTGTTGCGTTCAGTCGCTTTCCGCATGAAAGCCTCATATTCATTTCCCAAGCTAATGCTATTCTTCCTGTGTTTTTTTTTTCGTTGTTAAATAGCATGCAAATGGTAATTAAAGACTTCCTGCGTTCGGGTCATCACCTGTCTTTTTTGCAGACGGGATAATCAGAGCAGGCATGGTGCTCAGACGGATCCTGTGTTTTAATACCCTGTCTGGCCATGCCAAACGCACACACGTGGACGCACACACACACACTGGGCGAGAGAATGTTTCCATTGCACTGTCACATGGTATTTTCCGTCATGCCAAGTCAAGTGTAATTCCACCCTGCTTCAAGGCTTATGTCCTACAAACTCACGTGCCGCACAGTAGTAGCCACCGCCTTGAAACAGTTCTTGATTTTGTACCTCTAGTGCTCAGCAAAAAATCTGAAGAACATCTCGGAGCTGTTCTACTATGCCCAAAAGGCTGTCCTTCATCCCACTGGCCCCCTCTACTGTCCAGAGAAAAAAGACGTAAGTGTCGCCATCATAATGAGCCAGAATTACTAACTACAGGATGCAGCTTATGACAATACTTGATCTCATTGTAGCACATTTCTGACCCTGTGACACTGACAATTTAATTTAGCAACTTCACTGCAGTACAGGTACAGTAACAAAGCGCATTTTCAGCAAGCTGGTGTGATGTGGTTTCTACCCAAATTTATTTCTCGATGGTGCCGTTGGGAATTTATTATCAAGAGCCCTGCAGTATTTGTCACTGGGCTGCTCTGTCCTAAAGCTTGCAAACTAAAATATTCATTCGTATTTGATTTAGTTATCCAGCCAATTAACTAAATTAATTGTACATGACATGATTATACGTTTCATGAAATTATTTTATTTTTATTTCATTTGTTTTGTCTCATTAACAAATGACGTGTTAAAAAAATAAATGAATCAATTGTGGCTTTTGAGTACAGAAATGTGCCCACCTATGCTCCGTGCGGTTGACTCTAAATGCAAATGCATCATTTGTCGTGTTTTGGTCCTAGATGAAGCCACTTTGCGTCAAGGCGCTGACGCGAATCTTCAAAGTGTCCGACTTGGACAACGATGGTATTCTCAACGATAGTGAGCTTAACTTCTTTCAGGTAATTTCCCTGTTTGCTGATATTATTGAGAATCGCCTGACTCAACAATGCGGATTAACTAATGTTATTTTGGTACCCCCTAGAGGACATGTTTCAACATGCCACTGGAGCCGCAGGCGTTGGAGGATGTGAAAACTGTCGTGAGGAAGAATTTGAGAGATGGGGTGTGCGACAATGGACTCACTCTCAAAGGTTGGCACTCTTAAAACACACACTCGCGCGTTAGGTCCGACTTTAGTCTTTAACCGTGTCGCTTCTTTGTCTTCCCTCTCCAGGGTTCCTGTTCCTCCACACGCTGTTCATCCAGCGAGGTCGACACGAAACAACGTGGACGGTCCTGAGGAGGTTCGGATACGACGACGACCTGGAGCTCAATCAGGACTACCTCTTCCCTCCGTATGTCGTCTTCACGCTGGCATGATCATGAACGGGGACGACTGTTAGTGCGTTGGGATTTTAGCCATTCCCTCCGTCTGTGTGTTTCCCCTTTTTTTGCCTCAAAGATGCTCTGTTCTCTGACCGTAGTTTTTCATGGTGACGTTACAGGCTGAAAGTCCCCGCCGACTGCACCACAGAGCTCAACCACACAGCCTACCTCTTCTTGCAGAGTGTCTTCGACAAACATGACAAGGTATAATCCTTGACGTCTGGCTGCATGTTCTTTCAACTCTGAAAAGCTGCTCAGTCTGCATTACTGTACGTAACCCAATCGGCCCCCCTACTTACTGATACCTGCCAGTCCTGACCCCCTGCTAAGGCACGCTTTCACTTGAGAGGGGAATTGGCAGTGAACTTCGAAGGGCAAGCGCAACAGTGAAAAAGAATCGCGTGCTGTGCTCTGTGTTCTGTCAGGACCGTGACTGTGCCTTGTCGCCAGAGGAGCTGAGGGACCTGTTTGATGTTTTTCCCTACATGCCCTGGGGTCCTGACGTCAACAATACAGTGTGTACCAACGAGCAGGGCTGGATCACCTACCAGGGTTATCTCTCACAGTGGACGTGAGTGGCCTCTTTTTTTTTTTTTCTAACGCAGGAGTGGCACATGGGCTCCAGTCTATAAACAGGCCCAATGATCATTTTGCATTATCAAGAGTCCTGCAATATTTGTTGCATTAATTTAAAACCCCCATTTTTTTTGAGGGCGTGTGTGAATAAATAAATTAATTGCTTTTGGGGGTAATTTATTGCACATAGTAAAATATTAGTTAAAATATTACATATATATGCTCAACATTTGTTTTATTTTTTGTTAGGGTTTGTTTGTCTATTGAACATAAAACATAGTTTTATTAACTTATTGGTTCATAAATTCAAATTCAATGAATTAAAAATAAAGTCACAATGAGAATGAATTATCTTTTCAGATTTTTAACTCATTTACGAATGACTTGGCCCATCTGTCCATTTTGAAATCAAACTTTGCTCACCACTGATCTTATTTGTATTAAAAATAATTCGATTTTTTTTCGTTTGTCATAAAAATGGCGTAATAATGAAAACAATTTTTTGTATTTGTCTTGTGTAATTTTCTTAATCTGTTAAAATTAAAAAAATCTAACTTAATTTTGTTGCTGCATCTATTATCTATGCCAAGTAGTTTTATTTCTTTGCATTTTATTTCAAATACTGAGTATTTAACACTTTGTTATTTTCCCAGATTTAATTAAATTTTTATATACTTTTAAAACATTACTTACCGATTGTTTCTGTATTTGTTTTTTTTCACACAATTAGTCATTTATATTCATTTTTTATCGTGCTTTTTAAAGAACTATACATTCCTCTAATTGTTAGTTTACCCTTATTGTTATTATTTTCAGTTTAACAACTTATCTGGATGTCCAGCGTTGCCTGGAGTATCTGGGCTACCTTGGCTATTCAATCATAGCTGAGCAGGAGTCCCAAACAGCAGGGATAACAGGTAAACCAGAAAACGGCTTTTTTATACACACACACAGACTGCTGTGCTTTGTTGAGACTTGCGGACATGTGACGTGCATAGGACACGTCCTAACTAATCCTGTGATGCGTACGTGACATCCCCCTTGCCCCCGACCCCCAGTGACCAGGGATAAGAAGATTGACTTGCAGAAAAAGCAGACACAGCGTGGCGTCTTCCGCTGCAATATCTTCGGAGATGTCGGCAGTGGGAAGAGCGGCTTCCTCCAAGCCCTTTTGGGGAGAAACCTGATGGTAAACCACAAAATGTCAGCCCTGAAAAATAAGTCAATATGCTATTTGTCACTGTGGCTCAACTTCCCAAACTTTACATGATTTTATTTATTTATTTATTTATTTTAGCACCAGCAAATGATCAAAGAGGAACATAAATCCTACTACGCCATCAGCACGACCTTCGTTTATGGTCAGGAGAAGTACCTTCTAGTAAGTGTCTCGTTAAGATTGATGGCTGTCTTCATATTTCCCATTTCCATAAAGGTGGCAGCAGCTTTGACCTGGGATCCCAGAGTTCCCTCATTCATTTGGGCCACTTTTATTCGTGATCTTTTTTTTTGTTCGTGACCCACAACCTGCGACCGTAGGTGGGCAAAATTTGTGATCAAGAGCCGCGCGGATTTTACTTTTGAATGGACAGACGGGCAAAGTTATTTGTAGATAATAGATACAGTGTTGCCTTCTGAGATGACTTAGGAGGTTTTTTCTGTCCTAAACGCTGTTGTTAGGCCATTTTATTTATTTTTTTAACTTGTGAGCGCAGACTTGAGATACAATCACTTTATGGTGTGAACTCATCTCACTTCATATCAAGCAGCCCTTTCTCAAATAGTGAAGAATTCATCAGAAAGGCAAATTCAAGCTGTTTATTGCCACCCATATTCAAAATTTAAACTACACCAACCATATAGCTTCACCTTTCCCTTTGCTAGCTTCATTGCTAAAGCTAAAACTCATCTGTGTTGCTGTGCTTTTAAAAGAATGAATCGAGCAATATTTGGCCCCCGTGCGATCTTTTGCCCACCCCTGCTGTAGACAAATAAGACCAAAGTCAGTATTTTTTTGTTCTTCTCAGCTTCATGAAGTGTTCCCTGACTTGGACTACCTGTCTGACACTGACCTGACCTGTGACATCGTCTGCTTTGTTTATGACATCAGCAACCCGTACTCCTTCGATTATTGCGCTAAAGTCTTCAAGGTACAATTCCCATGCTAACGGCTTTTTTAAAAAAAAGAACAGAAAATCCCTGATTTGAATAGCATCTAAACAGGCATGTCACCCTTGCTTTCATAGCAATACTTCATGGACTGCAAGATCCCGTGCATGATGATAGCGGCCAAGTCGGACCTGCCCGAGACGAAACAGTTCTACGGCTGCAGCCCTCTGGAGTTCTGCCGGAGGCACAAAATGCCTCCTCCGCAATCGTTCACTTGTAACACAGCGGGGCCGCCTAGTAGAGACATCTACACCAAACTCAGCACTATGGCCATGTACCCGTAAGTATGCCCATGTCATCGCGCAATTGTCTATTTCCTTCTGACAGGCAGCTGAATGAATCCCATGAAGGAAACGAATCAGGTCGTGACTGAAATAGTACCGCGATGCCACTAGGGGGCAGTAATTACCTTTCGTGTCAGCGATACCGCCTTGTGCGACAATAGACGTTCTTACTGCCAAGCACATCGACGACACAACTGACACGGCGTCTGTAAAAGCTGATGTTTAAGGCGGAGTTTCAGGTAAAAGATGGATGACGTTTTGACAAAAGCACAAAACAAATTAAGGATGTTCTCAACATTTGTATGCAGTGTTTTATAAAAATGCATTTGCACAAATGAAGCTCCCCTATTAATTCCTGACTCCTAATTTCCTGGAGCTCTCTGCGGTTAAGTAATTGAATTCTCCCTCGCACCACATGAGGAAAAACCATCTCCGATAAGAGTCACCTTCCTACCTTTTCTTCCTTCTTTTATTCCTCTCTTCTGTTCTATTGTCTAGTTTCCCTCCTTCCTTTCCTTCATCTTCCCTCCTTTCTTTCTTTGCAAGTTTTTGTTAATCTTCCTTCCTCCCGTTCATTTTTCCTTATTACTCCTATCCTTTCTTGTTTGTTTGCTTTTCATTCCTTCCGATCTCTCATACATTTCCTTCAATGTTTTGCTTTCCTCCTTTTTTCTTTGTTCCATTCCTGACTCTAACCTTCCTTCAATCCTTCACTTTCAACCCTTCAATCATTCCTTCCTTTATCATTCCTTTCTTCTTTTCACTTTCCTTCCTTCTTCCTGTCTTTCTTTTTCATTCTTTCCTTCTCTCTTTCATTCATTTTCCCTTTCCTTTGTTTTCCTTCCTTCTTCAATCTGTCCTTTCTTTTTTTTTTCCAATTCCACTTTCTGTTCGTGTTTTGTTTTTCTGAAGGCCCTGACAGTTCCCCCCCACCCCTCCAAAAAAAGTCTCTTAACATTCAAGATCTTGCTCTTGTGTGCACATCTGGAGTAGGACAAAGATCGGCTGTTAGGACCTGTCGCTTCACCACGTTGCTGCGTCACTCACTCGACTTGACGCATCGACGCGCTTGGCTACCCTGCGGCCTGGCAGGCACTGTTGCATTTCCTCCACTCAAGCACAGCGGTGCTCACGTTCGATCCCCGCGGAGGCTTCGAAGCCTGCAGGGGGAGCATCAACAATCACATTTCTGTTGTGGTGGCAACTCTGAGGGCATTTCTACATGATGGCATCTTTTAAAGGCTTCTTCGTCTGGCGTGTTTGTATGTGTGTCTTTCTCCTCAGCCACGCGCGACTGCGCTGCATGTGCACTTGTAACCGCTGCACCTTCTGCTTGTGTCAGAACCTGCTCAACTCCGAGCTGCTGCAGACGGTCAGGGCCAAACTCCACGCTGTGGTTCTCCGCAGGTCCTTGTCCAAGATCTCTTCTCTCTACTCATCCAGATGTTTTTGTGTAACTTGACTTTCACTTCCACATTTCCAAACAAGTTCCTTCATAGGAGAGCCGCCACCAAATATTAAACGTTAAATTTAGCATTTTGGATCTCGGCTAAGCTGACGACAGAAATTTCATTTAATATTCAGATATTCGTTCTGGGTCCTAAGGAACAAAATGTAATGATCACGCATGAGATTTGGACATTGATGGACTTCTGAACGGGATTTTCTCTATGAATTAAATGAAAATCTGATCACCAAGTTGAACAAGAATAGAAGTCGGAATAAAGTTTTAATATTTTCAGATTCAAGGCACACGGAGGCAGTCATGATAGGACGATAAAGATGGAATGTTACAAGAACCAAATTGGAATAAGAATAAAGCAGAAATGTGTGAATACTAATTTAATGTAGTTTTGACTAAGTTGTAAAAACTAGTAATGTTATGAACAAATTAATGTGAGAAAAGGTAAGGCTAGATCTTTTTTTTTTGTCAAAAATATGAATTGGAATCTTCATGTCATTTTAATGTTGAAGGTCGCACACAGAAACATTCTTGAAACGATGATTTTGACTTAATACTGGTAATTTTATGACTTGACCTTAGCATGCACAGTATTTAAACACAAGCCATCACATTCTCTTTCACTTGTCCTCTTCTTCAGTCTTATTTTTTTTTTTTTTGTTTAACGAAACCGTTTTCTTGCATTCCCTGGTCCGCATGTTGTTGAAAGCCTTTCTATTTTGACTCTTCCCTTTGTTGTCTTTAGGTTGATAGCCTTTTTATTCATCTGGTGAGCCATCAACTGACTGTCCTTGATTATTTTTAATCTTTTTTTTATGGGCCACTTCATCACCATCTTTCATCCTTGACATGTCACTGATGTACATTTTTCTCGATTCCATCCTATTTTGCACATCCCCCTTTGTTCATACACCTCAACAGTAATTCTTTGAAGGGTGTGATGATGACTTCATACATTCCGACGCCCTTTTCCGCTGTCTTTGTCACAGACATATGAGCCAAGCGGACCTGAAGAGTTCTGCCTTCTGGCTGAGAGCAAGTGTCGGCGCCACCGTGTTTGCTGTGCTGGGCTTCGCAATGTACAGAGTTCTGCTCAAACCACGGTGATGCCTCATGACTACCCACAACCCTTTCTTCTACAATACATACTATATGGACAAAAGTATAGGGACAGTCACTCGGCTATGGGTGTGAACGACCTTATGAAAGTCTTAAAAGGAGACATCAAGTTCGTTTTAAAACAGTTTTCAGGTGTTTTCACGTCTGTGACTTTCGTTGAAATACCCCCAAATAGTCTCAATGGCCACTTTGTACACCACATTTCCTATCTTGCTGAAATCAATTTTAGGGGCCAGCAAAAAGACAAACAATAAGTCATTTTTTCCGGATTATGTCTTCCGTATTAATAAGAAAGGCCCTCTCTGTTCAAGCGACATCGATAAAGACGGTGTTGGATGGGTTTGGTTTAAAAGAACTCCGTCACAAATGAGCACCGTCCATCAACACGCCCTCCAAAATCTTCTAAAAAGAATCCCAGAAGAATTGAAGCGCTTGTAGCTGCAAAGAGAGCCTTTCTTCATCATTTCCTCTCGTATTACGGTAGTGCATTTGGGTGAAATTGCAACGTGTCCCAATCCTTTTGTCCATCCAGTGCATCAACACAGGTACCAAATTTCTGACTTGAGATGCAGACATTTATTGTGCTTAAAAAAAAAAGTTGCAATATTTAATTTTCTACTTCAAAGTGTAATTTTGCTTATTGTGCATGTGTGCAGAAAGAAAACATATATTTATATCAGAGGAATATAAGAAGCTACTGCTGATTGAAGCGTATTAAATTGTATACAGGTGTGTTCCATAATTTTTTTTTCTTTCGGTTGGCCCGTTGACTGCACTTGTCAAGCCAGGCGAGAGATGCAATATTTTAATTAGTGATAGTGTACATACTGTAAATAACTCTGAGCTTCTCCTTCAGACTGGCTGGCATGATACTTAAGCATCGATAGGATTTATTTATTTATTGTTTTTGCCTTTTTATGGCCAAGTGTGTGAATGGGGACATGTGACCTGCAGAATTTAGTCATGCTGCAAAACACGTGTTATCATTTCTGGCCACATTCCATCCATTACTCACCATAATTAGTATGTGCTGTGTAGCTGAAAATGAAAACATATTTGTTTGTCCCCGTGACCTTTTTCGAAATCTCCACCGAATTTCTTGTAGCGGAAGATTCAACGACAGTCTGTTGTACAACTGCTTGCCATATGTTACGATTGGATGAACAGTATTTCCCAGGCACCGCCATTTGGAAAAATCACAATAAATACAAATCATCTGGTTTGACATGTCTGAATGTTTCTGCACAACTGATTAATTCCTTCAACTTGAGAGCTCAAAACGCGGTTCATCCTGGACTGGGTGTCAGCAAAGGGGACATATAACATTTGAAATGAAATCCAATACTATACCTGTGCTGCAATCAGACAGTGATTCATTTAGTCATTTGTTCAGCATTATTGCGGTTCCAGTTTGCGATGGTGTTTTGCATTGTCGAGAGAACTGTTTTAACCCCTTGGGTACCTACATAAGGTATCGGTAGTCAAAATAAATTCAAATTAACCAAAATCTCAGTATGATGTAGTGTTTTTCCACTAACACCAGGCAGCAGCATTGCGTAGAAAAAAAATTCCACCCAAACCACCAATGTACAGACTTGGACTGATGTCAATGTTAAATTCCCTCTTGGACTAACCTGCAATTTAGCACATTTTCAGGTTCTGCTCATTAAATCTTATGTTAGGTTTTGCAACCCTCACACCCACAAATTCTCTCATCACGACAAACACAAAGTGTTGTGGTTACTTTGATGCTCTTAATGAACTCACACATCGCAGAGCTCATCTTTGTCACATTCTCCGTGCACCCTCACACACACAATTCCACCCCACTGTTACGCATATCGGATGTCTCCAGCTAATTTATGGGTTGCTTGTCTGAAAGGTACCGACCATGAACTTTTTTTCCCCGAAAACACCCACGAGGGGAGAAGGGCAAATTAAAATCACTTGGAAGTGTGGCCCTTCCCTTTTTTATATATACTGTATATGCCATTTAGCACTTAGCATTTAAGTTGCCCATCCCCGATCTATGCCACCGGCGTACAGTGGCAGGCACAGAAATTAAGTGGTCCACCGGATGGCAGAAGATAAATTAACTTTTGAATCCACTTTTTTTGTGAAAGATGAGATCAAATATGTACTTGGTAAACCCGTTTGTAAAAGACAAGTTCGTAAAATACTAAAAGCTATTGTAGTTAACGTATTCCATTAAATTCACAATGCAGTACAACAATATTGATTATCAACAAAAGGACCAAATGACTTCAACGGAGCGTGTGAGTGACAGTCAGCTGCTGCAAGGGGAGGAGGGAAGGAGGTCGTGCGGGGAGGGGAAGAGCTTTCCCCATCCCCTCCCTTCTCCCGCCGCGGACGGAGCTCCGGAGCCTCCTGGAGCTAACCCAGGTGGCGGCGGCGGCGGCGGCGGAGTACGCCGGGCTAGCAAACACCTCCCACCACCGATCCCCGAGGTGAATATAACAAACGCTCCAAATCATCGTGCAGACGTGAAAAAGGTACTGTGACGCACTTAAAAAAAAGAAAGCTTGAGTGTTTGCTGCAAACGTCTTGAACTCAACTACTAGATGGGATTCGTTCCTGTTACTACTCGATGATGTCATTTCATTTTATTACTATTTTTTTTTCTAGAGTCCTCGACTCCCTTGCTGCTGTTGCGCAGCATCCTGGCTGCTTCCCAAACTTGGACGCTTGCCGCCTTCTCTCCTGCCTGGGATTATCCTAGTTTTCTCTCTTTTATCAATCCTTTTCATCTGAGTCGTTGGATTTATCAACTTCTT
This sequence comes from Hippocampus zosterae, assembly GCF_025434085.1. Classification (NCBI taxonomy): domain Eukaryota; kingdom Metazoa; phylum Chordata; class Actinopteri; order Syngnathiformes; family Syngnathidae; genus Hippocampus; species Hippocampus zosterae. Next base: position 9,154,101 of record NC_067463.1, on the reverse strand, counting down.
CTTCAGCGAATCTTGAAGTAGCCTCTTCTCCGTTGTTTTCTTTCATCACTGGAACTCACCTCACGACGATGGTGGTCAAGTGAAAGTGACGCCGAGGAAGGAGCCAGAGTGGAGGGGAGAATATAAAACCATGCGGAGTCATCGGTGAGGGACCGCGTGTGACCAGGAGGATGGCGGGCGGCAACCGGGAGCTGACGGTCACCTCCTCCCCAGCGGTGGCGGCCAATGCGGAGGGAGAGGAAATAGAAGTGTTGGAGAGCACCGAAGTCCTTCCCGTGGCTCCCGAAGACGTGAGTAGGAGATAACTTTATTGGCGGGCAAAAGTATTGGAACACGTTCCTTTTATCAAGTCACGTGCACTTACTGTATATTTGTTATATAGATAGTTCCATGCAGTCCCTGATCCGCTTATCCTCTCATGAGTTGCGGGGGTGTACTGGAGCCTATCCCAGGTGTCTTCGGGCAGTAGGCGGGGGACACCCTCAACTGGTTGCCAGTTAATTGCAGGGCACACATAGACAAAAAAAACCCCCATCAGCGCTTACAGTCACAACTATTTTTGAGTGTTCAATGAGCCTGTCATGCATGTTTTTGGAATGTGGGAGGAAACCGGAGTACCCGGAGAAAACCCACACAGGAACGGGGACAACATGCAAACTCCACACAGGGAGGTCAGAGCTGGAATCGAACCCTGCACCTCTGCACTGTGAGGCCGACGTGCTAACCAGTCCATCACCGGGCCGCCCTATATCTATCGGCCGATTGATCGATCGATATACACTTATCAATACATTTTTGGACAGTTCCCCACTTTCCCCACTGATTTTCAAGATGTGTGAATGGCAAAAATATTCTAAAATATTCCCACCGACACGCTCTAAAATCTAAGGCAATACTTAACATTCTCCAGTTAGTTTTCATTCAAATTGGCTTTTGTATGTGGATTTAAAGCACTTGAATGTGTTGCAGAACAATGGGAAGAGCCGCTAATGACGTCATGTAGTTTTGGGAGAAGGAGGCAATACTCGCACAAATGTGAGCGGCTCCTTGTTGTCATATGCTTTCATATTATCTTCGTCGGCTGCAGCTCAATGAACACGATGATTAGGTAATAGCCCAGTGCACACAGCATGTTTAGGATAGTATTTTTAGAATCATCCTTTCCAAATAGGTACTCACGCCTCATGTCTAAATTCCCCTCTTCTCCTTCTCTTTTCCCAGAAATGGAAGGAACTGTTTGACAAGGTACGTGCCGCAAAATTTCTCAACTCTTGCTTGCATCATCCAATTGTGTTCATTTTCTGTGACCTTCTCCCCCCCCCCCCACACACACACACATTTGCCAAGAAATGCTTCCCACTATTGCCGCCGTTTCAATTGTTTGGAATAATTACTGGCCAGAAGGATCCAAACAGTGCTAGCTATTAAGCTTATAGTGATGAATATATATGAAGGAGATACTGTATGTTCGAGAACCAGAATATCATTCCATTCCTAAAGTAATGGTTTATGTCATGGGTGTCATACTAATTTTTGTTGCGGGTCGCTTTGGAGTTACGTCTTCTCTTGGAGGGCTGAATTCATGTTTACTAATCACGTCGAATTATTACTTGTACACAACAAGTTGATGGATTCCTCGTTTTGAAATCAGTCATTTGTTTGTTGTTTGTTCACTTATTGTTCAAGTGAGTGTAAACAGGGTCAGAAAATGATCTCAATGTTATTTGTTACACATGACAATTTGACATTTCAGTACAGATTTTAGAAAGGATCATGGAAGTTGACACACATGATCTGCTTTTGCGGGCCACATAAAATGACATGGCGGGCCAGATCTGGTCCACCGGGCCTTGAGTTTGACACCTGTGGTTTAAGTGATATCCTCCCCCCTCAGGGAGCACTAAAAACAGAAATAAATACTACATTTATTATATTCATTAAAAATGAATAATATTAATGATCTGTTGAACTGTGGATGTAGGCAATTTTAGCAGAGGTGTTGATGAAAGGGGGGGGGGCCCATAGGCCATTATTTTAGGAAGTGAATGATACAGTACAGAATAGCGAGACGGAAGATGCTGGTTTTCGCACGTCGTGTAAAAGAGGCTTTTGATATAAAGTCAGGTATGTCACTTTAATGCTCGCTGAATTGAGGGATGCCGAGGCTTCACGAGATCTGCTAATTGTGGTTTGCGCTACGAAGTAACTTTCCCCAAAACATGGTTGAGTTGACCTTTGAAGTTTGCACTGTTTGCCAAGCTGTGTCGTTCGACTTCTTTCTCAAAAGTGTTTGGGTCTCAGCTGGTCGAGACTGGACGCTCTCGCTTCCCGTCAGCTCCGTTTTCGTGTAGGCTCATTAGCCAAATGTATTTTTAGATTCCAATCGTGCCTCGTGCTGCTCGCTTGATATCCTTTTTGAAAAAGCCTGCCGGCTTGCCAAAAAGCAAAACCATGGGCTTTGGCTTTTGTCAAAGCAAACTCCTGCAGCGACCAGTCATGTGGGACACACACACACACACACACACACACACACACACACACACACACACTGTAGGGAATTGACCCTGATCATGCAGTGACGGTGTCACAGACACACATCAGCCAGGCCACTTTGGTTTTAATCACAAGAGAGCGCAACACAGTCCAGCTGACAGACCCCGATGACCACACAACACAAATGCACATACACAAAGTAGTCACTCTGCTGTCCCAGCACCTGCCTGCCCTGGGGCCCCCCATACTTTCTCTTCGCGGAAATTGTATGCATGAACATAAGTGTTTTTGTGTGTGTGTGTGTGCGCGCGCGCGCATGTGGCATTTAATGGGGTGAGGCAAAGGCTCATGTCAGACCCAGTTTTTTTTCCTCTTTTGCAAAGACGTGGGGTCCCAGGGGATTACGAGAAAGGGAGGAGCTTCCCGTGTGTGTGTGTGTGTGTGTGTATGTGTTTGTGTGTGTCCGCGCATACATGAAGCCTTAAGACTTCCTTTATGTGCCTCCGGCGCGGGTGTCAATGTGAAAAAGTCTCCAAACGGCAGCGTGCCGCTTCCAAATGCGCCGCCGAGCTTTTATTCAGCACGCCTTCCCTTTTGTCTCACAATGACTTGTTTCATTTGTCAAGCAGAGGGCGGGTGACCCCGGCCATCCTCGCCGGCGACGCCAGCATCTCTTAAACGACACAGGTTGCTGCCTCACGCGTCCCAATTATGCCGGGGATGCCAGATAAAACAAACAGGAAGTAATTCAATCAAATTTGCGGGGGGTTTCCTGGCTCAAATTAAGCAGGGCCGGCACCATTCTGATCACCAGAAACAATCATTTTTTTTCCTGTGAAGTATTTACAGGATATTGATTTCTCATAACAGCCGGCCCGGTAGTCCAGTGGTTAGCACGTTGGCTTCACAGTGCAGAGGTACCGGGTTCGATTCCAGCTCCGGCCTCCCTGTGTGGAGTTTGCATGTTCTCCCCGGGCCTGCGTGGGTTTTCTCCGGGTGCTCTGGTTTCCTCCCACATTCCAAAAACATGCATGGCAGGCTGATTGGACGCTCTAAATTGTCCCTAGGTGTGAGTGTGAGCGTGGGTGGTTGTTTGTCTCTGTGTGCCCTGTGATTGGCTGGCAACCGATTCAGGGTGTCCCCCGCCTACTGCCCGGAGACAGCTGGGATAGGCTCCAGGACCCCCGCGACCCTAGTGAGGATCAAGCGGTTCGGAAGATGAATGAATGAATGATTTCTCATAACAGTTTTTTTGAGGGCCCATTTTTTTGAGCTGGCGATTTCAGGTACCCTAAATTTGATCTGGCTGACCAGTATGAAGTGTCAATTTCGTTCAATTGCACGATATGGTTCCAGTGACCCAATCAAATTTCCCCCCCCCCCCTTTTCCCTCTTGTATCCCAGGTTTGATATGTGTCATGGAAGCATGAGCATCTCAACCCTTTAAAATAAGGCCGATATCGCCCCGATACATATTACTGGTATTGATTCACGCCCATCTCTCATGGCCCAGATGAGTATTTGACTCAACTCCTCTATTTTCACTTTTGTGTTGTCACATTTCACTTTGAGGCTAAGATGGCCAGTGAGGCACCAGATCCAAAAGATGCTCTTTCGTGGGACAGATTCTGCAACCTTTTTCATTCGCTTGCAATTCCACAAGTCTGGAGTGCAACAGTATCAACCGTGTGGTGGAGTGAGACTTTTCCCTCTCTCAGCAACTTTCACATTTGCCATTCTTCCCAATGAACACATTAAATCTTCATCCATATCATCTGTGGCACGCTGATATGCTCCTCTGCATAATGGCCATTGACGTGCGCGCAGATGGCGAGGTCACACTACGCTGACCCTCTCAACATTCCCAGAATGATTGACACCAGCTGAGTTTCGTCGATCCCAAACAATTCGGAGGAGCTGCAAATGGCCCGCACTGTATTAAGGAAAGCAATAAGAATAACAGATAACATCTTAAACGAGTTAATTGAAAGATTTCATCTTTGTTTATTGTTCTCTGCTGCTGCTGCTGCTGCTGCTGCTCCTCCTCGGGGCACAAAATATATTTCCGTACTGAAAAGCCAAGTTCCAGCTGGCGGAGTGTGAAAACAGTTTCCGCTTTTATGCTCAGGTAAAAATAGCTGCCGCGCCTGTTGATCGGTAAATGGGAAAAAGACGATGTGCCAAGTTGGCCATAATTGGTTTCACGGCTCCAATTCACAGCAGCGCTGGCATGAAATTGAAATGTTGCGCTAGGTACAGTGGCACTTAATGGTTTATCCCTTTGTAAATACTGTGCATATGTTTACATATGATAAATCACAAGGTCAAAACTAGGGCCCGACTGATATGGATTTTTATTTTTAAGTTTTTTTGGGAGGCTGGTACAAATTCCAAAATTTGGCAGGATAAAATTCTGACAAGTGATTAATTGTACAATTATTTTAAAAACTATTTAATGAATAAATACATACATATATATACCAACAACATATAAATGACATGGATTATTTGTCTTGTTTTTCTCCAAATTGCATTCTGACTGTGTATAGATCTATGAAATCATCTGACTTGGAAAAAAAATTGCTTTGAAACCATGTCGATGGTACACCGTTGTAGCACCTCTGCCGTTGCCATGCCAACCCAGGAACCTTTCCAGTGCTCCATAACATTTATTAGACCAGCCAGGACAACCACGTATGAATTAGCGTCAATTATCAGTGTAGCATTTTGGAAGAGCATTGCTGCACCTAATGATCAGACCATGTTTGTTTTTATAGATATTCTAACACAGCCATGTGTTATTGTTTTGTTTTTTTGTTGTTTTATTCATTTTAAACATTTACATGAATTGACTTGGCTCCTTCTATCCTGCAGTTACAATCTTTTGAATTTGTGGAGAAGACCGCATCGTCTCCTTTCAAACCGTTTAGGACACAATTGTGGTTAAGTCTACGCGGGGAACAAAAACGCTACATGCTGTTCAGTTCTTTGTTCACGTTCTGCGGATGAAACTGTAAGACATGCCCACTGGGCATAGTAAAACATCTGTTGACAATGTGTGATGGAAGCTAGAGGTGACCCCTCCCGTCAGGTCTCAGCAAACATTCTTTGTCCAATCAGATTTCAGCCTCCATGTGCTCTGAGAATCAGTATAGTGATGGCGATGAGAGTCTTCTTTTGACCAATCGGATTTCATATTATTTATTATCATAACTTTTAAGATAACAGCATTATTCTGTCCTCTGATTGGTTGGCTAGAGCATATATCAGGGGTGTCAAACTCATTTTTGTCGCGGGCCACATTTTATTTACAATTTCCCTTGGAGAGCCGTTATGACAGAAACCAAATTAAAAAAAGTCAAGAATAATGGTTTATTCAACTATTCTTTAAGTTACTGGAATGAGGAGTTTGGTTACACGACAATGCTTCCAATATGTCTCTTCTTTTTTACATATGAGAATTTTTCATTTGGGTAGAGATTTTAGCAAGCATCATAGAAGTTGACATGTTTGACTTTCGCGGGCCACATAAAAGGATGTGGCGGGCCAGATCTGGCCCCCGGGCCTTGAGTTTGACACATGTGGCATATATCTAAGAAGTTTACCGATCAGTAAGTCTGGTGACTTTAAATATCTTGCCCAGTCAATCCCGATTGTTTTTTTTTTCTTCATAACCAACAGCTTACTTCGATTTTCCAATCTCGTTTGATTGTAAACCACCAATGAAACGATGCCGTTGGGTTGTTTGAATTGCACATGAAGTAGTTCTCCAAATAAATATGAAATATCTCTCATCTCAGAGCAGCAGTGGCTGACTTTTTCAGACCTCTGCAGAGCTCTGTGTGATGAGATCAGCGGAAACAAACGGCCAATCGCCAAATCCTCCAAAATTCAGCAAAATCGCCCCCGATTCTCATCCAGGGCCCATCGATCGATGCACCCCTAATTTTATTGAAATGTTTTATACGTATGTCATGTTATTTGATAAAGATGAATTCTCGAGTGTTCCAAGGGATGTTACATGGCACAGTTGCCTGCTCTTACATATTGTGCTTGTGTTAAATATTGATGGTTTCAATGATCGGCATGCGCTGGAGTTAAAAGTTGTCCAAAATCCTCATCAAATGCCCTGATACCACAATGCATTAAATTTCGGAGAGTCTATTTAAAGAATCTTGGATGGGGCTCTCATGAATAATCCGTTGACAACAGTTGGGATCCTCACAGTCACAGCAAACTATAACTTGAAGCCAAATCCCTTTTACAGCGATCCCGTTGCTTTCATGGGATTGAAATAATGTGTGGGTGAGCGCGCATGCTAACAGGCTCTTTCGTAGGCCAATGGTGAACGTTTCCACCGGGGTGTGCATTTTGCAGGGAGGAAGTTTCGTCTCGCCAGGCAGATGGCACTCCGACAATCGCCTCAAACAAAAGCGGCCAGCTAGCAGGATCCGCCGCGTTTAAACCTCTTTGTTCAGATTTATGACGCCAGATACGCTCTCTAAAACGTTGGTTGGCTTTTCCGATCGCTTTGGGTCATCTGTTCACGAAGCTGCCTTCCCGCCAACTGCTTCACTCACTTGTCATTAGAATCCCTAAACAAATGTTAATCCCTGTCAGTGATGCATATTACCGAATACAAGCAACATAATCTGCAATCAAATGAACATGTGTCATGGTGATTGTATTTTCTCGATGGCTGTGAAAGTTTTGTGTGCAGGCCTTGTTTCGCTGCACAATGTCTGATTGTTTCTTTTGGCAGAGACGTTTTGGCTCTGTTGTAGAACCACGATGTCAAGTGGCATCAAATCAGATTCCTCTCAAGTCGAGAGTATCGCTCAGATGGAGCACACAAGAGGCTTCCTAGTTTCAAAATTTTGGGGGCCAAAAAAATGACTTTTTTTTTGACTGCTGGTAATTAGATTAGAAAAATAACACTTTATATGAAAAACGATTGACCCCGGATGCTTGGATTCATTTTGCGTGACTGGAAGCAGTGAGATAGATGGCTCTTACTAAATGATGCTACTTCTTCTGTTTTTTGCCACTTGTTAATTGGAAAGATGGTCACTATTAAGACTAGTGGTGAGAATCAAAGCATACAATGCAGCATGCAATGTGCAGGCTTCGTGGGTTCAGTTCCCAATCTGTGACGGGCTGAACTGGAATAAGAGGGATAGAAAATGCTTGCATTTTGCAGACGACGACGACAGTATCGCAATACAGTGATTCTGCAGAAATATATGCGGACGCATCTCAATAAATTCTAATACCATAACTGATTTAATTCAGTTGTCAAGAAGCGGAAATGAAACGCGCCGAATATATCAATTCATTACACACAGGAAATGACTCTTCAGAAAGCTCATTTTCATTTGATCGCAGTGGAAAGTGTGACCAAACATTCGACTGGTCGTGTATGTGAAGAAAATAATCATGCAAAATCTTACAGATTGCTCGGCTCTTACTTATTTGGTCATTGCACGCGGGATCTGGTGCGACCTGGTCGTCTCGGCTCATCCGAAGTGAGCGACAGTACTTCGTCATAAAGGCCCGGCCTTTTGTTTTCCATTCTCGTATCATTTTACCGGAGTGTCTGGCTGCCAAAATCTGACAGCAGTGCCAATGTGCTGAAGTCGATGAGTGTGGTGCAGAGGACCCGACAGTATTGTAAAGAAGAGGTGAAATGAAGACCTTAATTAAAAGTCTTCCGGGGCAGGGGGTTGGGGGGGAGCAAAGGTTTTAATCTGGATTTTAAATCATTTTACTAGTTCCGAAGGAAATTTGAATGCCACGATTGTGAACCATCTTTTCTGGAAGTTCGCATGTGTTTTCTCCTCATGTCACAATATCATTTGAAAGGGCTGCCTTCCAACAAAGGCCGTGAGGCCGTACACGGACTGTTGACCTCACAGGATAATGCGAAGCGGCCTGGGAATTCACATGAGATTCTCACCACTTGCTAGGATCTCTGCCCTGTCTGATCCTACTTCCCTTATCAATCCAAAGATCCATCAGGAAATATTTCACCAAAGTAACACAGCAAGAGGAATAGTCCCCCCCCCCCCCCCCCCCCCCACGCCCCCCAAACTATTCATCCGTCCAGGTAGTGGAGGGCTTTTTATTGGGGATTGACAGGCAGGTCAACCCTGAAGGCATCCTTGAAAATGTCCCCGGCAACTCCGCTTGGTCCCCCCCCCCCCCCCCCCCCAAATGACCCTTCTTAACCATTTTCCATTCTCAACATTTGGAGGAATTGAAGGGGGAGCAGACAGTCGCAGGTCCATTTGCCAGCTTTTAGAGATCATAAATCTGCGCTGAATGGAGCCGCTGCCGTCACTGGTGCTGGGTTTTGACGGCGCTGTGAGGCAAAGTGGGCGGGGGGGGTTGACCTCAAGGCAGGCCCGGAGCAAGAAGTAGCGATTGAATGGGAGAAGAAGGCAGCCAGCAAAGGGCTCGTTAAACAAATGTTTCTCCCCTCTTTTTGTCCCCCTTCTTCTTGTCTTACAACGCGAATCGGAGCGTTTGATGGAAGCTTTGGCCCGACGGTAATGAGGGGCTCTCGCCTCGCTGTAAATGCTCGGTGTCGCCAGTTCATTCGCCGATGTGCGTCTGTCTTCGCGCTGACCCAAGCATGACCTTTTGCCTGACTGACACGGCCACTCCATCAGTGTTTTCTTTTACGCATGTGTGCCTTTTTGACTCTTGCTTTTACGATCTCCGTGTCAAAGGCAGCCAGCCGCTTTGATGGCGAAAACTTCACCTCCCCGTCCCCTCAAATGGAAGTCTGCACGTCTAGTTGTCACGTGCGTTCTCTCCAGCGTGAACGCTTTACTAAGCAGCAGCAGGAGGTTAAGTGTTTATACGAGCGCACGCTCAAGCGCCTGCTGAGACGCGCTCGGCTTCACTCGGTTGCGACTCCCTTTTTTCTCTACTCCAGACACCTCAAGGGGCTTCCCGCTCCTCACTCTCGCGCCTCCTCCTCAATCCCTTCAGCTATCAACTAGCGTTTTTAAAACCGTATTCCCGCACGCGGTGTCTGAGTGTGTTTATTTAACAATCTGTGAATGCGAGGTGTGTGTAATGAAGCAGGGGGAGTCGATGAGGAGTGCGTAAATTGTGTGTCAAAGACGTTTTGGAATGATATGAACCGTTTGTCTATCCGCTTGACGAGTCATTAGAGCGCATTTGGAACCAAGAACCAAATACAGTCATGGCTTCACGTGACGTCCTTGAAATTTTGCCACAGAAACTCGGGCCTTCTCGAAATTGCGACGTCAAGGCTTATGACCGGCGTCTGACTTGTACATCCGTGACTGACTCCCTTCTCAAAAGTGTTTTTAACTTGCGAATGTTGACGTCGGTGCCAGCATGTGAAGCATATCATGCGGCTGTTGCTATCACACGGGACGAGTTACTTGATTTTTAATGAGCGCTTTCTCATTCGGTCACAAGAGCACGAAGCACCATTAACGTCGGGGAAATGAACAGGCGCCACTGTGGTGTGAATGACATAAGCTTCAATCAGGGGTTTTCAGACGCTCGTGAAAACTCACTTGATTCTTATTGCGTGCGTGCGCCTGTGCATAAAAAGTGGGGATTTAATATAATACCTCCGCGCGTGACATTCCAACCGCACATCTTCAAGTACCATGTGTGTCAAGTGCTTCGGTGCACATACGCCCGCTTGGGTCATGGCGGTTGCTTGGTTACAGACCATTTAATGAGGAAATGGTGCGTGTATATGTTGGCCTCAGAAGGCTGCGTGGGTGAGTGTGGGTCTGTACCGTACTGTGTTTGTGTGTGTTTGTGTGCGGATGTGAGCTCCAATCTGGAGACAGGTGATTCTGATTGACAGATTTTGTGTAAATCCTGAGAGAGAGACACACCGTCAGAAATCGACGGTCAACGTGAAAAACACTGCTCTCAAGTTCAAAATGAGTCATCTGTCTGAGTGAATTGTTATTCACTATTTGGAATCATTGATATGTATTTTGCAGGCCGTGATTATAGCGGTGCTTTTAGATTTTGACTAGATGACAAAGCGCAGGAGCCGCTGTCAATCAGTCTTCTGTATAACTTTCCGATGATAATAGAACTGTGTTTGTAATTAAGTATTAAGTGGACTTGAATTAAATCAGCCTTCATTATCTTATCCAGCCATGCGTACGAGTCAGAGTCCAACTTCAGCTGATTCACTGCGACGACACTGGAATGAGTTTTTGAGACATTTTTTCCCCAGTTTGGAGCTTCTGTAATGCCAGTGAAAACAGAAATGAGACCGTTATGTAACGGCTCTTCGGGTTACAACAGCACCGACAAACGACATGATGAGGTCACCTCTGTACCCGGGTGCATTTAAGAAGCCATTTCAATCAAGTTGAATTGTGCTTCCTTAAACCTACAGCTACCCGGCAAAAACTACTGTAAATGGGGCCTATTTGTAGATTCTGATGATAGCTGCGTGTAAAAGGAAACATTCAACACATGTGCATGGGCATGACTTTTTCCGAAATCGTGTGACGTAACACCAACGTGTCTTAACAATTATACTGCATTATGCTGAGAATGAAATCGACTCTGCTAATTCTTGTGAGAACAAGTTGCTCTTTAACATATCAACGAGAGTATACCGTAAATGGAATACAGTGATACCACTACTTCTGAAATGATTTGGTTCTGGAAGAAATTTCTTAACTAGAACATTTTGTAAGTAGAGACGCATTTTCCATGTAAATGCCCTAATCCGTTCCAAGCCCGCCAAAATTCAAACGTATATGTTTTCTAAAGCATTAAAAACGGGTCAAAATATGAGACAAATACATGTTACAATTAGATTATTGCACAATAAATGAGTTGTTCTTATTGTAAAAAACAGAGTAAAGAATGAAAATGATGGTCATTTAACTTTTAACTGTGTCCTCATCTGGGTTTTTTTGCCCACTTTAGTTCACGTTCTCTCTCTCAGAAGTGGTTTTTGCCTGGCGTTTTGTCAATAACTTATCCAAGGACGTTTGCTTCTGTCGGCTTTTGACAGTCCTTTGAAAATGTCCAATGCAAACATCAGCATTGTGAGCGATCGCCCGACTTGTGAACACTCTTTCTGGGTGATTCACATTTACGTAAAACTATCGCCTCATGGCCCGAGGGGCGAATGACGAGGACGCTGCATAGACACATTTCAATCTATTTATCTATCTACACACAGACACATACGGGAGCCAATGGGATGCCAGGATGATGCTCGGGAATAGTCATTGGCAAAGCAGCTCTAAGTATGTTGCATTGAGGAAACTCTGAGCTGCGAGTAGCAGCCCATAGTGTATTTTTACCTTCCATATCCTGAAATTGCTTTCGTAACAAGAGGCAATATTTTCCTGTTGAGGCGTTTCGTAACTTGAAAACTTTGTATGAAGAGACGTTCGTAAAGAGAGGTACCGCTGTATTCTAATGTAGCACCACCAAGTGTGGCGGTTCACATAATCGCAAAATTTCTTCCAGCTAGTGTGAGATTCCTGCCGTGACCCTGACCGAAAGTGAAAATGGGAGGATGGTCTTATCATGGAAAAAATGTAAGTGAATTCATCAATCCTGCTTTCATTCCTTGTGAGTTTGTTTTGCTACAATTTTGCTTTCATGTGGCTAAGAACTTCGCCTTCACCTCTGCATCCACTTGGTGTTTCGCTAACGGCATTAACCGGCATTAACATTTGGAAGCTGGTACAAATCTCGCAGTGACATTAGTCATGTGTGCGTGGTCAGAGCACCGGCCGGGCCCGGCGGAAAGGGATGAATCGTGACGTGAATGGCGAATTGCTCTTTGTATGAATGCGAACGCTTGACCTTTTCTTGAGGGCTTTTCCACAATGGAAGAGGTGATGTGTGGGCAATTAATGATGTGAAGTCAAAGCCGCTTGTCACATTCCTCCTTTTCGTGAGTTCCCCGTCTTTTGAGGACTGAATCGGAATAACAATTTCGCTCCGTGCAGCATTCCTGCATCTTGACCTTCTTGGCTAAACAATACTTCTTTTGTCGGGATTACTCTGAATCCTCCCTCTATCGGAGAACAATGAAACGAGCCACTAGCTAGCGAGTTGGCAGCAGTGCTGGCTCGAGCCAGGAGCGGTTGGGTCACGCCCACGCTGTGGTAGAGGTCAGTTTATCCGCTTGCATTTGGTGAACAAAGAAACATGCGTACTTCAATTCTTATCGCGGCACAGTCTCAGAATTAGATCAGCTGAATCGACTCGAGGCTTATCAGGAGAAGCCCACCGCACAATTTCAACTTTGCCAATGATGGGCTTCCAAATGACTATTTTTTTTCTAGACCTCAGCCTCGCACCCAAAATCTCCATTTGCTTTTTGTGGCGACATTCACTTGAATAGAGGTTACTCATTGTTCTTTGCCGCAAACCATGTCAGAGTCCTAACAAATCAAAAAAAATCTTTCCACCTACTGATTTGAAACGTAGCTTTAGTATAAAGTGGTGTTTTGACATCCTCTGGACGGGTTTTCCTCTTTAAAGTTTAAAATAACTTACCGTACTTTGACCTCCATCATCTCTTGCCATACCCTGGATGACAGCAGAACCTGGGGTGTTATTTTGTGTTTTAAATCCTTCCACACGTTTGATGTATCAGCTAGCTAGCGCTAGGCTAATGTGGAAAGTTTCCAACTCTCGTTCGTGCTAGGATGGCATCAGGAGCCATTCCTGTGACACCGCTACACGCGAAACTATGTTATGATTTCTTTTCTTTTTTTTCTTTTCTTTTAAATAGAAATTGTACATGAGTTAGACATCATTTCCCATCCCTTCAAACACGACGTGAAGCTGAGGCTCCAGCCCGGACTGAGCTCAGTGGTCAGCGCTCTTTGCTTCCAAACCAGCGACATTGTGGCGGAGCAGGTTCCGCCGAGGTTTGCTGAGGAGGTGTGGCACACCTTGAAAAGGCTGCATTTGCCGCCCAGCGTGCATATCTGGGCTGTTACGTCTGCCCCTGCCCGAAATCCTCTCCCATTACACATCCTCCCAACCCAAGTATTTGAGTTGTCGTCGTTTACGTCTCCCATTCATGTGGCTGTCGTAACGGTTTTTCCAAACCCATACTGAGCCCTTCCCTAGGAGCAAAGTTTGGGATTTTGTTTTTCTGTCTCTCCCTGCTCCTCATGTTAAGTGAAATTGTTCTGGATTCATGTGCAATAACAATACATTTGATTACATTCCGCACGGATTTGTAGATAACAGATGAGAAAATCACGGGGTATCGAAAAATAGCTCTCATCCATCACCACCTGTGCATCCATGACATCAGGTGGCCTCACACACTTGGCCGTGTTCCTTTTAGCCAATGTCAGCCACCCTTCAGAATGCGTGAGCACCACCCCCCCCACCCCCCAACCCCGATCCCCCTTCAGCACCTCCCATTCAGACAGCCGCCCGCTGACAAGCTGTCGGCTCCATTCAACTTGAACTAGTCCGCTAAATGAGGCCAAGTCTGCCGGCGGGCTTGACGATAAACCCCCAGACCCACACGGTGTCCCCACTCTTACAATGTCCAATGGCACTGATGATGTACTTTCTCAGCTGTGACAGATCATGTGACAAAGGTGTGTGTGTGTGTGTGTGTGTGTGTGTGTGTGTGTGACAGAAATAGCGGCTCGAACAGTGTCACATTGAGCCAACCCCGCCCCAATGTGAAGGGGCTGATTAACATGAGAAGGCCACTGGGTGTCCATTGTAGCTGCGAGCTACTCTCCTTAGCTGCAATTAGTAAAGGAAACTCGCCAGCTTCTCCTGCATTTTCTTCATTCCTGACCTCCTTCCTTCAGAGTTGCTTTTTGTTCTTGCATTACTTCTGTCCTTTCTCCGATGAAAAACAGTTTGCCCTTCTTTTTTGTTTGTTCTTGTGTTCCCTCCCTCATTCCGGACATCTTTCCTGCTTTCTTTTACCTACGCATCTTTTCCTTGCTGATCTCCTTCCTCCCGTTCTCCATCCGTCCTATCTTCCGTTCGCCCAAATTTTTAGTTGTGCATCCTTACAGCTTTCCTTCCTTCACTTAAACCGACTTTTCTGCTTTCCATCACTTGAATTTAATCACTCTTCCTTCCATCGTTTGAACCCAATTTTCTTATTGTCTTACCTTTCGCCTCAGACCAGCTTTTTTTCTTTTCTTCCTGGCTTTGCTTCCTTCGCATATACCTTCTTTGTTACCTCCCTCTCTCGACAATGGATCTCTCCTTTGTTCCACTTTTCTGCCTTCCTCATACCTTCCTTTCTGCAGTCTTTCCTTCCACTTCAGACCTGCCCCCCACCCCCACTTCTTCCTTCCTTAGACCGCTCTATCTTCTCTCCTTCCATCCCCTCTGTCTGTACAATTCACAATTATTTTCCATTATTCACCGCATCCACGATATACATTAATTTAACACATTCATACATACTTTCGGGACACCCAGTATTATAGTAGTGCACGCGCACTCTGTGGGTCTTGTCACGCCAGTTGCCACGGTGATTAGCCACAGTCACGCCCGCCATTCCGCATCAGCCTGCAGGGGATGTTACAATTCGAACATGCGGCATTTCGACTCCCATAGGCCACCTTTTTTTTTCTTTTAATGCTCTACCCGTCATGTTCGTCATGTCGCACGAGCCAAATGGAAGTCATTCTCTGCACAGTATTTGTACCTGGAGGAGCTAGCACGTAGAATGAGACAGGAGATGCATTTTGACAGTAAATCATGCCCATCACTGCCATGCGCTGTGCACTGTAAGCCGGGTCCGACAGAGTTCCCAGCATGCATCCTGTCAGATCTGGTCAAAGGCTTCGGGGCTTCCATTTATTTTACAATTAACTCCTTCACTGCCATAGACTTTTATATTTGTCAACTGGAATCCAACCGTCGCCTGACACTGATGAACTTTAATGATGTTTAAAACAAACAAACAAACAAACAAACAAACAAACAAACAGTATTTTTAAAGTATGTTTTACAACGGGTACCCATGGAAGAGAATATCTCACCCAGCATGTCTGTGAAATCCAAACTTTAACAGAAGTGCAGACTCGATAATAGACTCTGTGTTTAAGCGACTGATTTTGTTTGTTTTTTCCTTTCTTCTCGGTCGGTATTTTCAAGATTAAATGTTCATTATATGTTGGAACTATTGAAAATGATTTCACAAGCTGCTTGAATGTTTCTTTATTTGGACTCAGTCAATCACCCTGAGGCTAAAATATTATTAACATTTCTTTTTTTTTTTTTTTTGCCTCTCTGCATATTTGATACAAGGCTAGGCATTTCTTTGGGCTTGAGGCAAGTCCTTAATATTTATGCTTTTAACAATAAGAATGCAAAACAGCCAGCATTGTTTTCAGAACGCAATTCGTTACTGCAACCAGAAAGACCCCCAATCGCCCCTTGCCTCGCCGCACTGCGGTTTCATTCTCCACACTGCAAAGATGCTTTTAAAATGAACGCTTATGATAGAAATGAATCATTTGGATCTACAGTCCGTGCACATTTTTAATGTACCTGTTTCAATCTGGTGCCTTAGACTATCACAGTTTCGTAAGCCCGAGTAACTTTGTTTCAAATAATATTAACCCTTTGAGGGACAGCGGTTACTACAGTGGTTACCGGGTGCATGAAAGGGTTCAAATGCCCTCAACTAAAAACTCGTTTAAATTAAATTCTTTTCACGCAGACACAAGGTAATAACCCCCAAAGTCCGTCAATCTAATCATTTATTTTTCAATGAAATGAACAAAAATAATAATTTCCCCCCTTTTAAAAACAAAACAAAACAGGAAATTGTTTCAATTAGAGAGTTCAGTAAATGCACAAACATAAATTGATTATGAGTCAAATACTGGTTTGATCTGTAAATTTCGTCAAAAATAGCCCGCTTTTCAGGCAGTTTTTTTTGTCGTTAGATTTGAAATGATTCTGATTGAAGATTGCAGATTAACTGTATATATGTGAAATATTTATTCTGATTTGGTGTATACTTGTGCCACTACATTCTGAAGTCGTTTCGCAGATGTGTGATATTCGCAGTTTTATGTAAACGTCACTCCAAATGTTGGATGTTATCAAGCATCCTATTATCTGGTTTGATCGGTGCGGCCCACTTGGTTTGGTGTCTGCGTGAAAGTCACAGGCAAACAAATGTCAGCTCTGCATGGGGAGAGGTCTGATGATGGTTTTAAAGAATATGAGTGTGCGCGTATTGGGGGAGGGCAATGGGGGAGGTGTCCTGTGAGGGTCTTGGATTGAGCTGTAATCCTTTCGCCCTGGTTGTAAATGACCCTGCGCGGTCTGCCGCAAACAATATAACAATGAGAACACACACACGCACGCATCTGCATTGTTTTAGCGGTGACCCTGCTTACTGTAAATGTTTTTACTTCGTCATGGGCAAATGCCTGCAGCACAATCTGGCTGATGTACTGCAACAGAAGGTTGGTTCTTTTTGTGGACTAATGCTTCACTTCCACTTTTACATAGTGAAAGTGTGTGTGTGTGTGTGAGAGTGTTAGGAGTAGATGTCGCAGTGTATCTGGTGTACTTTCCTGGGGACAATATTGTGGGTGTTAAGAGATGCAGTGCAAGTTTAATCATAGTCAGCCAGTTTTTTTTTCCTCATCAGAGAGTGAATACGTCCGTGCCGCCTCCTCTGCAGCAGATGTTAAATATTTTGACTGTTGTCCTCGTGTTTGGTACGAGCGCACTTGCTAAATGTAATATTCCGGTGCACGTAGACAGTAACAGCCGTCTGTGCATCTCCCACACAATATCGACATTCAGTTTACTGCCGAGTGTGAAATAACAAAGTGTGGTCTGGAATGGTTCCACTTTGTGGTCGATCACCGATTCGGCGACAATTTATAGAACAACATTTTCGAGGACGTAAGGTGCGGGATATTGGTACCGTCAGTCGTTGAGATAAGATGTTAGTTTTTTCTTTGACCAACCTCGGAACTCAAAGCGCACGTTTCTCAAAACAGGTTTCCAAGGTCACGACCTTGTAAGTAAATTCCTTCTCATAGAGTTTTCCACTCCACCCTAGAAGGTGTCTTATTGTAGATCTAAAATAAAAAAATGGCATATTTTGCCTTGAACATTTCCAGTTTATTATTATTTTTCAAGCTGCCACACCTCCCCTTTGAGAACAGCTGCTCTCGCAAATGGCAGTGTGTTCTGCTCCAATCTGCACCCGTCCTGTTATTTACACGTTCAGTGCCATATTTGTCCGATAAAAGCAACCCACTAAAGACAAAACGTTTTAATGAAGGGGGGTACTCAAAAGGCATTGACCAGACTGACCCAAGGGTGTGAACATTTGTCAGGTTCAAAATCAATACTCTATTTGTGCACGCACACCACTCACAAAGCAATATTGGCAGTGTGTCTGCTGTAGCATTGAAGTTCATTATTTCCGTTGGTCCGTAGAGAGTAGAACATGGCAGCTTGCCAAGCTGCGTGTTGCTGCCTGTTGTCTTGCTGACTTTTTTTTTTTGGGTGGGGGGGTTCCTTCACTTTAACTAACACTCGTGGGTAACAGTGTCATGTTGGAAATTGCTTGCAGTGGCGACAGTCACATGCTAGCCATCACCTGTGGAACAGGTGCCTGAATACGTTTATTTTTTATTTATTTTTCATCGAGCACTTTTCTACATGGCTTCCTATGCTGTCCAAAAATGTACAGAATTCGTATTTTTACATTTTCCAATGGCGGTCCGGGTTTGATTTCGGCTGCGGCATGTTCTCCCCAGTTTGCGTGTTCTCCCCGTGCCTGTGTGGGTTTTCTCCGGGTACTCCAGGCCCTCCCACATTCCAAAAAACATGCATGGCAGGCTGATTGAACACTCTAAAATTGTAAATAGATGCGAGTGTGAGCACGGATGGTTGTTTGTCTGTCTGTGCCCTGCGATTGGCTGGCAACCGGTTCAGGGTGTGGATGTGATGGTTGTCGACAGACAACGCTAATATGTAGAAAGAACTTATTTGTTATTGTGCCCTATTCATACGTTTAATGAAAACAGATGGCATCCCTGATTTTGTTAATAAAAGTCTGCCTCATTTTTTTAAATATGTGTGTTCACCCATAGTATGACCCGGACAATTCCGGCTTCATCAGTACAGAGCGCTTCAGGGACCTGTTGGCGACGCATGGCTCAGAGCTGGACCCCCACAAGCTGGAAGTCCTCTTGGCCCTCGCCGATGGTAACTCTGACGGAAAAATCTGCAACCAGGACTTTGTCAATTTGGTGAGGCTGTCACGATTTCTGTAGTTAGACTTGTATGCCATCGTTTGGTCTGCCTGGTGGTCCGTCAGTCACTTATGATACTCAATGTATCTCTTAAATAAACAACAAAAATAGATGACCCGTAATACCGTTTCTCTAAATGGTAGGGGAAAAACAAGCTAACTTGATTAGCATGTTTGCATTGAGCATCTGTATTCCAAGATCAGCTATGAGGTGGAAAGACGGTGTCCTGGGAAATGAATTTCTGACAGATGATGGATACAATTCCTCTCTTGCTTCGCACCTTGCGCCGCCTTTTAGCTTTGACCTTGAAAGCTCTGCCTGCTGATTCTTGCTCAATGTCTCCCTTCAAGCAAACATCCAGCGCACCCCATACTTGTGCATTTGCAGTCAAGTCAAACATGATTCGTTCCAAAAGGCTGCTTGACCTTCAGTCTGTTCAAACTTTCCCCTGGAGGTAACTGTAACAGGATTTAATAATATTTTTTTTGGGAGGGATTTCCTTTAGGGGTAAGGTTTTAACTAATGTTTTAACTTCCATCCATTTTCTGTGCTTCTAATATTTGCCTTTCACTTGACTTTGGAAGATATGTAGACATGCTGGGCAGTCCCTGGGTGATTATGGCACCGATCGGGAATATATTCCATCCGAGAAAGGTCTGCTATGTGAAAAGATCCACAAAATTGCTGGCCAAAATGCTTGACTGGAGTCACTTGGTTTCATTCAAGGTCAGCGTTATTGTTCATCGCCGGGACCACATTTTCCTGCGACCTTCTGTCAGAATACTGATTTGTTGCCTGATGACAATGTTTGATTCACTGCTCCATTCCTCTTTTTCTACCACCTCCTCCCTTCCACTTTTAAACTTCATTTCTTTCTGGCATGCTCTCAAGTGTGCATCAGGTGCTTATCTCCGCTTCTGTCAAACATTAAATTCAAACTTGTCCAAAAATACACAGCGCCAAGTAAGTAAGTAAGGCTGGAACCAACATTTTTCAAATTTCTGTCGCTTATTTTGACAGTTAACTGATTGAATCAGATTTTGACAACAAATACGTATTGTGTCCAAAAAAAAAGGAACAATTATTTCAAATTCACACGGTCGAAAATCCGCATATCATTATTTGGTTCCTGGTTTGCTCCATAACATGATAAGAAAATAGGGGGAAATGTGGCTCATTGTTTTTCCAAGCTTCCAAATGTTTTATTTTGATCCAGTGAAATGCAACATTTTTTTTTTTAAAAGAAAGCCAGGCATGTGCCTGAAAGCGTCTCCATCCACACAGGGCCCTTGATCAACCCTTAAATTAATGTCCTGTTACAGAATAACTTGTTTTACCACGTCCATTTGAGATTTTCTGCCACACCTGAACCTTCGCTACCCTTATAACCAATTTCCATGTGCTGTGGCGCCCACAAAACAAAAGTAGAATTGATGTATGGTCCATGAAATAAAAATAAGAAGGTGGAAGGAGAGGCCGACTGCAGGAGAGAAGTGAGGAAGCAATCATTATGTTGTCATGGAGATTGTCGTTAAAGCATACAGCCAGTTCAGCCCAAAGGCACGTTGACGAAGTAACACCGCAGAGCTTCACTGTTGGTGGAGCATGTATCATCTTCAGCCATTAATTTCCACTTTATGTTTAAAAAATAATCATAGAGTAACTATGAAAGGAATGGCATGGCTTCACTGTGTCAGACTGAGCTGATGGCTCCAGTGTGTCAGACTGAGCTGGCCACCCCAATAAAAGGGACATTTTAGGTGGGGGTTGAGGGGGGGTTGAACTCCTTGGAGGCAGACAGCGGTGAGGGGAAGGGTTTTTGTTGGTTGCTAGGTGATGATAATGGTATTCTATAGTCTGTGTTGCCTGTGCTGCGTCATCAGATTTTAGTCATACATGGAGTGCATTTGGAGGATGCTCCCTTCCAAATGTTTTGGAGCAGCGAGGCCAATTCTTTTATTTTTGATCCTTTTGCATTTGGTCCAAGGAACTTTGGTGAAGTGATACATTCTGAGTGGGTGATTAGCTTTGCGTGTCAGGCAGGAAGCCTGGGTTGCTTCCTCCGCAAAATCCAAAATCATTTATTTTCATGTATAAAAATGTATAGAAAATTAGGGTTATTATTGTTATTATTATTATTAATATCAGCATTGATGGACATTGTGTGGGGGCGTGTCAATGACCCAAGTTTTTTTATTTTTTTCGCTATTCATGATAGGTCTCTGAACCTAGCCACCGCAATTTGGTCAGGTCATTGCAAGGCACATATGAACTCAGACGACCATTCAGACTCACACTGAGACTGTCTGCATCAAAGTCAGATTAGTGCAGCACAACACTTCTCAGTAGGGTGCGTTAAACTTCGATTCAAATGTCCCTTGTTTCCAGATGAGTAACAAGCGTTCCAATAGCTTCCGCAGAGCGATCCTCCAGGGGGGCAGGCACCTAAAGGGCAGCAGTCTGCGGGATGAGGTGGGTCTGGGTCTATCCCAGCGCCTGGTCCGACACGTTGCTTATGAGACGTTGCCGCGGGAAGTGGATCGCAAGTGGTATTTTGACAGCTACAACTACTGGCCCCCTCCATGGCTGATCCTGACCATCACCATTCTTGAGGTAAATGATCCAATTCGAAGGATGGACTGAAATGTTCGAACAGTTGTTCTCAAACGTTTTACACCAAGTACCATCTAAAAATAAGTATAATTCGGGAAAAGAGCAAATACAAAGGTTTCCACACTATCAGTTACTATTATGGCAAATGTTTAATTGTTGTTCGACAATGACAAACACCTTGAAATCTTCACCCTCTTTTAATGATAATGTCACCTAGAAGCCATTTTCAGTCAGTCAGTGCCTCTATTCGGTCTTATTAATGTGAAGTGGGGGTGGGGGGAGGGCGTAGCATGCATCGCCATGACAACAATGTTGGACCACTGTTTTTTTTGGGGGGGTGGGGGTTCATCACCATATGATTTCACCAAGTCTGTTAGTATTGAGGTTGCACAGCTTGATACTATTGACGGGCTCATCAGTCAACTGCTGGAGTTTGAGTTGATTCGATTTGTACAGTCAAACCTCCAAAGTGGAACTAAGTCTTACAAATTGAAGTTCAGCCGCCATTTAAAGTCTAACCAAACGTGGAGGTAAAATCTTCATCATTTCATCTTTTTTTTTTTCCTTTTTCTATGTGATCAAGAAATAACTATAGCGGTATGTTTTTGAGATTGATTTCCTTGTGATGTTCCGACAGAAAACCATCAAATGGTGATAATGTTTGACTTTATTTTGGCTGACAATCCAAATGTTAAAATGTTCCCCTTTGGAAGTTTGACTCTTGAATCTTATTTCCCCTTGTCTGCTTTCACGCACACCTTTTTACTTCTTGTCAGAATTTCTTTCCTCAAAGTTGCCATGACCGATGTTTGTAATTGGTCGGGTTGTCAAATAACTGCCGCTGTCTGTATTTCCTGCCCTAGGTCATTGTTTTTTTTTATTATGGATGTCACCTGGACCGCCTAGTTCTGCAGGTGTCCAGCCCATCATTCCTTAAGAGTCCTCTACCTTACCACCCCCAGCTCCGGGCCCAGGCCTGGAGGTACCTCAGCTACATTTTCATGCACACTGGGTGAGTTGTACGGCAAACTATAACCACAACACAAAATCATCTGTCCATCCATTTTCCGATCCGCTTTATCCTTACAAGGGTCATGGGGCGTGCCGGAGCCTAGCCCAGCCGTCTTTGGGCAGTAGGCGGGGGACACCCTGAACCGGTTGCCAGACAATTGCAGGGCACACATGGATGAACAACAATCCCCGCTCACACTCACACCTCGGCACAATTTTAGAGTGTTCCATTAACCTGCCACAAATGTTTTTTGGAATACCCTGAGAAAACCCACACAGGCACGGGGAGAATATGCAAACTCCACACAGGAAGGCCAGAATCGAACCCTGTGCATCTACACTGGATTGGATTGGACTTTATTGTGAGCCCGATGCACTAACCACTCGCCCACCGGGCTGCCCAACACAAAATCAGTCAGTCGATAAATAAATGACATCTTGTTAAATGACAAAATGAATCAAATGCAAGACTTGTGCCCGACGTCAGATGCAATATGTAAATGGCATCTAAACTAATTACAGGAAAACAAGTGTTCCTCATCGTTGAGAAATAAATCTGAACTGAAGAAAAACACAACATGGTGGCGGCTTCCCTTTGCACTTAAATTCTAGCCTGGCGCTGGGCACAAAAATAGGGCCCCTATTTTTTAAGGCAAGATACCCGATGGCAGGGGTGTCCAACTCATTTTTGTCGCGGGCCACATTGTAGTTACGGTTTCCCTTGGAGGGCCGTTATGAATTTTGGGGAACCATATAAATGTTTAACCCCCTCCACATATTACATACACAACGCACAACAAATGGCTGAATCGCTCATTTTCAAATCAAAAGTCAAGAATACTGACCGTTATTTTGGATGACATATAACAATTTGAAATTTTGGTTCAGAATTTAGCAAGCATCATGGAACTTGACATGCTTGATTTGCTTTTGCGGGCCACATAAAATGGCGTGGCAGGCCAGATCTGGCCCCCGGGCCTTGACTTTGACACCTTTGGCTTATGGTATCCGTGTCCGTCCATCATTAGCAGATCTCGTGAGACTGAAATTTGCGATCCGGTGACTTTTTAAATTTAACTCCGGTGAGTCCGTGATATCAGTCATAACGGTTTTGCCTTAGATCAGAGGTCATCCCTCCGCATGTCAGTTGCTGTTATCTTGCCCGTGTGTGTTTATAATCAATGCCACCCCAATGCCCCCCCCCCTCCCCGTGATGATTGAACCATCTGGTGATGGTTTGTCATGCACTAAATAGATTATTGGCACACTTGGTGGAAATTGTTTGCGTGCTTGTTTGCTGGGACGCTTTGCACTCATTCCTGCCGCGGCTCTTTGTTGTGTGCTCAGCGCAGTCAAAACATGCCGCTTTTAAGCGCCACGTCGGCCCTATTTGCTGCAGTTTGTCATTTATCCGTCAGAAAACATCAAGTAGAGCTGGTGCTTTTATTCATACGGCGAACACGAGCAAATGAGGGATCGGAAAAGAGAGGCGAGATTATTATGGCAGCTGCGCTTTTGGATTTTGGATACAAATGAGTGCTGGTCTGCTGCTTAAATGAGGTTTGGAATGAAGCGTGCAGGTCGCAGGAAATGTTTATGTCCTGCATTGGTATGTGTTTACACAGTGTTTTTTGTGTAAAAATAGATTTCTAAAAAAAATATTGCTTGCACATTAACGGGCATCGTGCTTCCTGAAAACACAAATATTTGACTATATTTGCACTGACTGCAGTTCTAAGTGCAGAATTCGGATTTAATACCATTAAACCGGAACTATATTTATCTATTTATGTGTACATTTCAGCCCTCAGGCATTGATGGGTTATTTTTCCTCTGATGTGGTGGTTTGTTCAAATCAAATAAGCGTTGGAATGTGGCCATTAGGTCCGAATTCTTTTTCACAGACCATTTTACAAATGTTCTTCTCTCAGGTCATTCTCACATTTGTTGCAATTTTGCCAAAACTGGATTTTGTCCCTTTTTTTTTGCAAACTCTTGCTTTCATGATTGTTCATTGGGAACTTGTTGTCAAAGCACTTTTAAACTTCCTTATGACATGTATTATTCCTACGGCTTGCCATAAAAATAGATTTATTAATGATATGACTTTATTGGAATGACAAAGGTGATTTTGAAAAAAAAAATGCCCAAAAATTGAATAGAATTAACATTACTTAATGGTAATAAAGTAAAGTTTCACAAGGTAAGAAAGCCACATTTAAAAAAAAAAATAAAGATTCAGATTTTCATTTGCGTGTGATTAAATTGCGTGGGAAAAGTAGAACTATTAAATGAAGAAATGTATCTGGTCTTCCTGCATCACGCATTTTTTTCCCCTAACACTAGTGGGTGTGGAACCCACACTGCAGTTGATTAAACTGGTCAAGCATGCCCACAAAACGTTAGATACCCACTAATTATATTACATTACCTTTAGCTTAAAATCCTACCTCTCCCTTGAGAGTTGATGCATTTTATCTCCTGATTATTCTGTGTGTGTGTGTGTGTGTGTGTGTGTGTGTGTGTGTGTGTGTGCGTGCGTGTGTGTGTGTGTGTGTGTGTGTGTGTGTGTGTGTGTGTGTGTGTGTGTGTGTGTGCGCGTGTGTGTGTGCATGTGTGTGTGATAGGATAGAACACCTGAGCCTGAACATGGCCATGCAGCTGCTGGTGGGAGTCCCCCTGGAGATGGTCCACGGGGCGGCGAGGATCGGACTCGTCTACGCGTGTGGCGTGCTGGCAGGTGGGCGGGCCAACAAGCACCGCATGAGTTCATCACATTAATGGACAATATCCATACGTGTACTACGCAGCAAGACACAGAAACAAAAACACAAGGTCTCACATTTCAAGCCCAATTGCACACCCCATCTGTTTGATTTTCAGCATCACTTTCCGATCTTCTCTGTGTGTGTGTGTGTGTGTGTGTGTGTTTGTGTGTGTGTGTGTGTGTGTGTGTGTGTGTGTGTGTGTGTGTGTGTGTGTGTGTGTGTGTGTGTGTGTGTGTGTGTGTGTGTGTGTGTCATCTGGACAGATGGCTCTGTGGGCGGTCTTTTGGGGGTTGAGGGTGTCCCTCAGTACCCTCCCTTGACATGTACAATCAAGCATTGCCCCAAGAATCATGGCAAGCAGAGTTCGATTAAACCAAAAAGCAAAGAATACACTCAATAACTGGTTCGATCACAAACCCAACATATATTTTCAAGTTTGAATGTCGCTAATGTCATTTTGATGAAGCTACTATCATCACATCATCCGTCAACAATCACAGGCTATTGTTGTCTGGACGTCTGTGTGCGTGTCTTACCAAAGGTAGGGGAAGTGCGCTAAATGGCTAAAATATGAAATGCTGCATTCAGACTTGGATTAATATTCATGCAAATTGTCTGTCTCTGAATAACTCCCACTGTGCGGTTGCTCGCTTGCGATGTGTGAGTGCACGGGTCAGTGACAAGCCCCCCTGTGGATACCAGCTGAGGTGGCCTATACAGAATTAAGCCCAGAGTGAAATGAGGAGGGAAACAGCATAAATCAGACACACACAAGTCAGCTGTTTTAATGAGATATCGACCACCAGCGGAGATAACGCGCTCGCTGTTTGTGTTTTTAGTTCGTTGTTGTCTGACCGCAGGTCATATTTCCTGTCAGACATCAACATGATCCAGTAAATATCAGCGTAAATGGGCCATCACATTTTCATGATCAAATGTTTACAAGTCAGTCTTTACTACCGGATATTTTATCACTCATAGACATCTGACTTTAATATCTAGCTATGAAATATAACGCTTGGGTCACGGACATTAAAAAGAAAATAATAAATCTCGTGTTTATTTGAAATGTCCCGCTACCATCCAAACTTTTTCTATGGCGCTTGTCCACAATCAAGTCAACTGGAAGCAAACTCAACTGACTGTGGACGAGAGGCGGGGTTCCCCCTGGCCTGGTTGTCAGTCAACTGCAGGGTGGACACACAACCATTTAAACTCTGGTCAAGTATGGATCATTTGGAGATTTCAATAACTTCACATTTGTTGTTTCATTCATTTATTCAGATCTCTTTTTATTTATCTATATTTTGCATTCCCATTATAGTTGGTTCTATTTGTTTCATGTTTTTTTTTTATCAATAATAGCATGTTTCAAATGTTTTCGTATGATCACATGACTGAAATTGTCTTTTAAAAAGAACATCCAAACAATCATGGCGAGGAGACAGCAGCTCAGCTGGCACACAGACGGGGGGGTGGGGGGGGGGTCAGGGCAGAGGTCACAGGTCACGTCATGAGTCATTGAGCGGTCAATGGCCCTCTTGGTACAACACACATTTGTGCCCTTTTGTGGGACTCAATGAACTTGTTTGTTGACAGCTGAGTGAAGGGTGTAATCAAGAGACAATAACAATTTTAAAAATGTTTGCTTGCTTTGCATGCATGCAATAGTGGATAATAACTTGAATTGTATTTATTTTTTGTTCTCTTCATCCAGTGAAAATCATATATTACGAGGATTTAGTAAAGACAGGAAAATACTTATGAAAGCCAGATTCCTACCAAATTGCTGACATATAAAAAAAAAAGATTGTTTCTTACCTTATGTGTAACAGTATTCCGATTTCTTCAGGTGATGAATTTGGGATTTGTGTTTTCTGTCAACCACAGTATCATCTTTAAAATTATAAACCGTAGTATGCACAGTAAAAAAAAAGATTCAATTCATTCTGTTGTAACTTTATATGAATGAACTACTGAGATAAATGACATTTTGCACCATTTTCTCATTTATCGGGATGTACCGGTATATTTTATTTAACTTTAGAGTATTTGGGGATTATGTGACAAATTTGGTTCCAATCATTCTGCATATTTAAAAAAAAATCTCTCTGATAGATATCAATCGAAACAGAACAATACTACCGGTACATACTGAACAAGTGCACCGAGTGTGCAATTCAGAGACACTGCTGTTTCCAGGGTCAAAAATGAAGTCTGCATCACTCATCTAATCAAACACTAATTCAATTAGCTTCAAATAGCTTAGCTCGCTAAGATCCTCAATCTTCTTTTTAATTACAAATTGGACAGCCCTTTATATTTTCATTTTATTACAACCATGAAGCCCTTTCAGTCTGGAAGGGATATTGCATAGATTGCGTTCTATTTTTAAACTGGGCGGTTGAATCTACGCAGAGTGTGCGAGTTGTATTATCATTTGTCGCACTTCTCATGTTGTGCCTAAAAATATCCAGGTGAAGTTTTCTCATATGTGATGCGTCTGGTCTCTGCAGGGTCTCTTGCAGTGTCCGTCACTGACATGACAGCTCCCGTGGTCGGTTCGTCTGGCGGGGTGTATGCCCTGGTCTCGGCACACCTGGCCAATGTAGTCATGGTAATGTGTGTCTGTGTGTGTGTGTGTGAGACTCAGTGTGAATAGATGATTATCACATCCCTCACTGTACTTGATCATTAAAGCAGCTTCTTTTTGGGGCCCGGCAGCAGGTGTGGCTCCATCTGCGCATGCCATACATTCCATCACATTTTGTGATGGGAAAAGACTTGATTTTGGAGCATAATGTTGACTCTTTTACTGTTCACTTGTCTTCTCTTTTATAGAACTGGTCCGGCATGAAGTGTCAGTTTAAATTATTCCGGATGGCCATGGCTCTGGTGTGCAGTAAGTCCGCTTATTTTGGCTACCCAGCAATAAATATAACCTGAGATTTTCTGTAGTAGATCATCTTCGTAAATTAATCATTGGCTGTGTCTTCTAATTGAACAAATAAGTGCCTCCTTCCTCCCCTGGAAGTAAAAAAAGTGACTAATTACGTAAAGTATGCAATTTAACCCTTTCATGCAACCTGTACACAATAATAATAATAATAATACATTTTATTTATAAGCGCCTTTCAAGACACCCAAGGACACTGCTGTCCATGTGCCTTAATAATTATTGTAATCTTCCTGACTGTGTGTATTTTGAAATTTAATTTACCGATAGCTCCTCCTTGATCCTGTAGTAAATTTTATATAGTAATACAGTATATAGTTATACAGTGTGTACCGGTATATATATATATAGAGAGAGAGAGAGAGAGAGAGAGACAGAGAGAGCGATAGTTATATATAAATATATACAGTTTTATATACATGTATAGAGATAGATAGATAGATAGATAGATAGATAGATAGATAGATAGATAGATAGATTGGTATCTATCTATCTTTGTTGAAAACAAAACAGGTTTTTCTGTGTTTTTTGCACACATGCAGTGAGTGTCGAATTTGGCCGGGCGGTGTGGCTCCGCTTCTACCCGCCAGCCTTTTCTCCTTGCCCCAACCCCAGCTTTGTAGCTCACCTGGGCGGGGTGATGGTGGGTCTCACACTGGGGGTCGTGGTCCTGCAGAACTATGAACAGCGGCTCCAGGAGCAGTCCCTCTTTTGGATCTTCTTCTGCGTCTATACCTTGTTTGTGCTCTGTGCCATATTCTGGAACATTTTTGCCTACAGCTTGCTTGATGTGCGGTTGCCCCCACCACCGTGACACCAATACCCCCTTCGTCCTTCTGTCCCTCAAGTGGACTCTGTTTTCATCCACTTGCTGCATTTCTAGAGGAAGCCTTGCAATCCCTTCCCATGTAAAAACATGTGACCAGACTTAATCCTCTTCGTCCCGAATAGAGCAGTATAAAAAATGTGAAGCCTCAAGGACATGTCTGCCCTGACTAGTGTGGTTTTGTAACAGTTGTATAATGACCATGTTCAGCGCAACTACATCGACCTTCGTCAAGGCCAAACTACTGACGAATGTGAAAGAAGTCAGTCTTGCAATTTTTCAACTTCTGTGTACTCTGCTTCTCCACACAGGCTTGGAAGCGAACCCATGACTGATCGTGATACTTTTTAAAATTATTTTTGACTCAACGGTTGGGATTTTTTATGCATTATTTTTTAACTCCATGTACATGTGGACATAGTCTCTTGCTACACTCAATCCGATGGTGCCTACTCAAACAGCTTGGTGAATGAGAGGTTCATCTTAAATGTAATGGAACTGTTCTGTCTATAACAATAATAATAATAATAATAATAATAATAATAATCATACAAGGGCGGCCCGGTAGTCCAGTGGTTAGCACGTCGGCTTCACAGTGCAGAGGTACCGGGTTCGATTCCAGCTCCGGCCTCCCTGTGAGGAGTTTGCATGTTCTCCCCGGGCCTGCGTGGGTTTTCTCCGGGTGCTCCGGTTTCCTCCCACATTCCAAAAATATGCATGGCAGGCTGATTGAACACTCTAAATTGTCCCTAGGTGTGAGTGTGAGCGTGGATGGTTGTTCGTGTCTGTGTGCCCTGCGATTGGCTGGCAACCGATTCAGGGTGTCCCCCGCCTACTGCCCGGAGACAGCTGGGATAGGCTCCAGCACCCCCCGCGACCCTAGTGAGGATCAAGCGGTTCGGAAAATTAATGAATGAATGAATAATCATACAAAGTCTGTGAGTTTTTCATTGCACAAAAGTGAGATGCATTAAGCTACCACGAGCTGCAACGATATGGTTAATTTCAAGTTCCTAGAGAAATGAAACGAGGGTAGTAGTTCCATGTTATCTGAACCTCATGCATGTGTCTGACTTTTTCTGTAACCACTGCACCAAAATGTGTGTCCACAGCACAAGCACAAGTGCCATTCAGAATGCTAAACTGTCGTATGTGATGCCAAGCTGTTGTGTTTAGAGATTGTGAATGTCTGCAATGATGTTATTTGTTGATAATGGTGAATTACTATATCTGTATTATTCCAACCAAATGGACAGAAGTGCACACGGGCATGGCTTTTATTGTCTGAACTGGTGTCAGTTCACACTCAAGTTTGTCATTCTCCAAAAATGGGAAAGAAATCGATGCTCTGTCTGCCTCTGTCAAAGCATAATAACGTTTTTATTGATTCGAGCTGTCGATAGTACTGTACTTTTAACCTTATATTTCTTTGGTAACTACTTCACACAAACCTTGATTATCGTGTGTTTAAACACAGATTAACATGTTTGCTGTTTTTACTCTAAGATATTGGTATATAGTGTACATTATCTGGTCTATCTCCATTGTACTGTATATAGTGTCTTGTATGCATCCTATTTAATAGTGAGTTAAAAACCGTCTACGTATGTATTATAAGGACGGTGAGACAACACTGAAGGGTACTAATATTTTAACATTGTGGATATTTTGTAGATTTGATATGTACATACTGGAGTGCATTAAACAGTTTTATACTGAAGCCAAACACTTGACATTTTGTCAATATCCATTCATCCATTAGCGAAAGCGCATGTGGTCATTAGGCCAAAATCCGAACCTCAGAACTTTGAGGTGCTTGCCAAAAGTCCACCGTGTTGCCAATCATTTTATTTTTAATAGCTAAAAACGAGGGATTACTATAGTCCTAAATGGCCATTGAACTGGTATTCTCTCACGTCGAATAAAACCAATAATGGCAGTGCCCTGCACAACTAAATTAGAATTATGTGATACAAAAAACGAAAAGGTAAACAAGCCTAGCGTGGAAATTAATACAAAATGGAAACTGCAGGCAAATAAATAAAATGAATGAAACTGAGCACAGCATAGTGCACATGGACAGCACAGTGTTCACTGTACCAGTGTTTAATTTTAACTAAAATTGTTGACATGCGGTATAAATAAAATGTAGTAGTGCACTGTATATCTAACACCTTTCGCCCGACATCTGTCGCCATCAAGCGGAGTCTTGACGAACTGCGTGTAATCTCGCGAGAGTTAGGGTATGTCCCCGGTTTTTCGCCCCACCCAATTTAGTATCGTTTACAGACGGAAAAGTAACGCACGATATTGTCAGAATACACTAACAATAATCTATTGTGCTATTTAAAATAAAACTAAAATTATAGTAAAGTAGTAAATCATCGTAAATTATGGGCGTCTGTCCTTTAATGTGACGTCACCTACATGGAAAGAAACAGATCGCTTCTACTTCCTGCGTTAGGCGCCATTTTCGGCGTTGAGGTTGAATAACAGCATGCTGTCGTCAACCAGATAATAAGAATTTAAGAGATTACAATTTGCTTTTCAGTACTTGTTGCAAGCATGGGGAGAAAGAAGAAGAAGCAAATGAAGCCCTGGTGCTGGTATCCATTTGAATGGAAAAGCGAACAGCGAAAAAAAGGCGCAACATTTCGGAACTAGCCTGACAAAAGACAGGCCTAAGCTCACTCTGACGGTTTATCGATGTGTAAGGTACCAAATGCGGATTTAAAGTCATTGTGTGCTGCCGAGGTGCGATATTTAGTCTTGTAAGTAAGTCATACGTAGTTATATTGGTATAATTAAGCCTGATTTTTATTTATCCTTAAACAGATGTCAGTGAATAAGTGAGCCTAGCCTAGCCGACTGTAATCAGCACGATTGCTAGCGCTTTGACGGCGGGTCAATGCTACGCGTCGAGTCAATTACAAGATATGCTGCCTTACAAATTGTGATATTTAAACCAGTTGTTGTTAATCAAACTGTTAAAAACGAAGACGTGAGTATCTTTCTCGTTGAACAATGTGCTTTCGTTTGCTTTTACGTAAGTCGAGAACATTCCTTAAGTTTCTCTTCTAAGGTATTGCAATCGAGATTTTGACGATGAAAAAATTCTTATTCAACACCAAAAGGCAAAGCATTTCAAATGTCACATTTGCCACAAGAAGTTGTACACTGGTCCAGGCCTGGCCATTCACTGCATGCAGGTGGGTTGACCGTCAATCGCTTCCGATTGTAGTTATCTTCTAGTACAGAGAAGCTCACTTGGCATGCCTTACAGGTACACAAAGAGACTATTGACAGTGTGCCAAATGCAATTCCCGGACGCACGGATATTGAGCTGGAAATCTATGGCATGGAGGGGATCCCTGACAAAGACATGCAAGAGAGGAGACGGACATTAGAACAGAAATCTCAAGGTTTGTGCTCCCTTGAGCAATAAAGTGCTTGATAAATTAAAGCTTGAACTACGCAGTTTTATTAAACTAATTGATACATATATATTGAAAATTGGGTCATTGTTTAGAGATCCAGTTTCATTGAAAATGATCCAAATTCTCTGAATTTCAGTCTCTTTTCTTGAAAAGAGATTATTTTTTAATCAAAATAATACACGTGCAACCATCTACTTTTAATTTGGAAAACAATTATAAACATCTGGCCATTTCCTGACATGTTATGAACTAAACAAGTAAATTGTGTATTTTTTGCACATTTGAAATAACTTCATTTTAGAATAAAAGGATAAGATGAAATGTTTTTTTCTCATTTATTGATCAAGCAACAAAATAATCAAAAGATTAATCTATTATTGAAATAATCGTGAGATAGAGACCTACATTTTATACATTATTTATTCCTTCCTTCAGATGGCAAAAAGAAAAACCCAGATGACTCGGATGAAGATGACGACGACGATGAACCGGGTCCATCGGTACCGCAGGTGGCTGGAGTGCCACCTCAGTCAGGCTATGCTGCACCCATGGCTCAGCCAGGAATTCCACCTGTTGCTGGGGGACCCGGGATGCCTCCCGGTGGATATCAAGGTTAGACAGATCAAATTGAGCAGCCTGTGGCTTACAGCTATCCAATCACCTGGGTAAATGCTCTTTCCCCATCACCGTTACAGGAATGCCTCCAATGATGCCAGGTGTTCCACCCATGATGCATGGAATGCCTCCCATGCACGGCATGCCTCCAGGGTACCATCTCAATCTTGGATTTTGTGTTAGATCGGATCCTTCTATCAGATGTTTTGCAGTGCTTGTAAGTCTCTGGGAAAAGCCAGTTACTCATCTGAATGTCCTTTAACAGGATGATGCCAATGGGTGGGATGATGCCTCCCATGATGCCAGGCATGCCTGGAATGCCACCAGGTTAGTTGACTTGTAGAGAAGCAAGTTCTAACACGCTGTATTTCCTCAAATCGAGGCCTTTGCTCTTCCCCGTGCACAAAACTAGCTTTGCAGGTGCCGCATAGCAGTTAGCGTTGTGGCAAAACAACAGCCCCTCCTCTAAAAGTAATTGATTATTGCCCTCATGGTAGCGAATAAGTGACACTTCTGACAAGTATCGTTACCACGAGAGGAGGAGTAGTATTTAACAGCAGAAGGCATGCTAAGGCTAAGCTCTGCTAAACTCAGTAGTGAGATGCCCGGAGTAAATGATTGATGCTTCGCTTCAGTTTTGCTGAAACAATGTGTCTTACAGCTAAGCGTAACAAACTCTCAACAGAAAATCAATAAGTGCATTGGCAGAAAATACATTACACTGCCACATACAATATGCTCAGTTTTGTCATGTATTCAGTTCAAAATTTGCATATCATTGTTTTCTGTTTTTAATCATCTTTAAGACAACATCTCACCTTCATCGAAATTGGGTTTGTACGTGTTGAGAAAATAAATGGTGTGTTCTACTTTTTTGATTTATGAGCATGTTCCTTTCCTGGGTCTCGCAGGGATGCCTCCACACATGGCTCCTAGGCCAGGGATGCCCCACATGACTCCCGCCCCCGCAGCAGGAGTCATACCCAGTCGACCAACAGTACCAGCGGCCCAGCCTGCTGTCACCAAGCCTCTTTTCCCCAGTGCAGCACAGGTTGGAACCCGACAATACATCCGCTTACCTCTCACCGCCCGCAAAATATATTTTCATCACCACTTCCATGAAAGCGTTTTATATGATTACCATGTGGAGGTTTTTTTGAGTCAGGACTAGCTGACGTTTTCCAGCTTTCACTTACAGTATTCACATTTGGTCAACTCGTTTGCCCTCATCCCCTGCTTTTTACAATGTTCAAATCTCTTGTGACGTGCCAATGGTGTCATCTCCTTTTCACCATGCTGCAGATGGGCACAGCAGCTGTTTCCTCTCCACCTGCAGACCATCAGTCTGCCTCCTCTCAGCCGCCCTTTCCTAACACACCACAAGTACGCTCACAGATAGACTGTGGCTGGCATCTAGATGCATGTTGCTTCTCACAGATACACACATGCACTCTAACTCTGCCTGAAGTGTAGTAAGCGATGGCTAATGGTGTTTGTACTTCTTCCGCAAAGGTAGTCCAGCGGCTACATTTGGTCACAGAATTAGCCAAGACAACCACCTGGCTGTTATCTTTGTTTCGATGCATGAGCTTTTTTTTAAACTAACTATTAGGGCTGGGCAATTAATCGAAATTTAATTGTGATTTTAATTTTGGCTTCTCACAATCGTAAAAAAAAAATATTATGATATCAGAAGAAAAATGATTAAAGTGATCGTCAAGTCCAACATTTTCTTTACAGTAATGTTCTGTGTGGCACCGCTAGTGTCAACACGGCATTCTGATTAATATTGTGGAATGTGAATTCATGGGCAAGTCGGCTTCAAGCTTTTCTAAACCATAATCTGGTCTATGCAGCTCCACTAGTCCGAACACGACATTCTGATTCATATTGCAGAGTACAAATTAAGCAGCAAAATCCTTGCGGTTGTTTTTTTGTTTTTGTCCATCTCATGGATGACCATTTTGCTAGTTGCTGTCAATTGAAAATGACATCATTGCTCAGGGCCCAGGCACTGACCAATCATGGCTCAGCTTCAGAAAACATGTGAGCCACAACCAATGGATTTTGCTGCTTAACAATATTAATCAGAATGTAGTTTCTCGACTGTGGAGGCACATAAGGACAACCTACTGTAAAAAAAAACATTTGGGTTGACTTCCAGCAGCATCTACCTGTTTTTATCCATCTTGGGGGCAGCCATTTTGCTACTTGCTGCCAATAGAAAATGACATCACAGTTGTTCAGAACTCAAGGAACAACCAATCAAGGCACATCTTGCGAACAGTATGTGACCAAATTTAGAAAACAGGGGAGCTGTGATTGGTCGTTACCTGAGCTCTGAATAACTGTGATGTCATTTTCAATCGAGTGCCAGTGGCAAAATGGCTGCCCCCCGCCCCCCCTCCCCAAGGTGGAACAGGGGAGCTGTGATTGGTCGTTACCTGAGCTCTGAATAACTGTGATGTCATTTTCAGTCGAGTGCCAGTGGCAAAATGGCTGACCCCCCCAAGGTGGACAAAAATGGTTATTCCGCCAATGCAGTATTCGTTACAATGCCATGTTTAGACTAGTGGTGCTTCATTGAACATATTCTTCTCAAGTAAATTTTGGGGTTGACGTCACCTTTAAGGTGCTGAACAGCACGGTGTGTGTTTTTAAGTACCTACATTGTGAAAGCACCCTGAATGCACCATGATTTTTGTGCTGCAAGTGTGTGACAAACATCCATGTTCTGGCTGAGCCAACATAAAGGGTTTTAATGACCCCCTGCTTGGAGTTTACTATAAAACTAAACGCACAACAAAAATCATGACAATATACTATGTGAAACATTGCCACTGCGAGCAGTCAGTGTACATTTCATTGACAAGACTATTTGAACATTTGCATAGAGTTCTGTGATATTCCTTCAAATAATTCATATTCGTGACACATACAACCCGGAAATATAGCAATACTCGACAGCATAATTTTTCCAAATCTGTAAAAATGACTTATGTTAATAAAATTCAATCGCAACTTTCTTCTTTTACTCTTTTTGTCTTAATGTAAGCGTGTGTCTTCATGCATGATGGCACTACACTGGCCCTAAAAGGCCGAGGCATGCACAGCAGGTACAGCCGGTATTTATCTTTTGCTATTATTTAATACTTTGATATATTGCTTTGTTTTGTGGCTGTTGTTTCATTTAGAGTTGAATAAAAAGAAATTAACTCAATGAAAATTTTCGATATCAGTCAAAATAATCTGGATTTTTTTTTTCCATAATCGCCCAGCCCTACTAACAATGATACACAGTGACAAAGTGTCAGTCTGCATCATTTTGCCCTCTGTAGACATGCATGAGTTGTCTGGGTTCGAATACGCAACGTGTACAGTACAGTCAGTCATTGTATTAAAATTAAAACCCCAAATTCAGTACAAGGTAGGGTCATGCATTATAATTACAGTGGACCACTGTTTCTTGTGGGGGAAACATTCCAAACCCACCCACAATATGTTAATATCTTTTGATAGTCGTGCAAAACCTCCCATTTTTAGGATTTTCAGATTGGCGAATACACTTTGGATGATGAGAACGGAGAAGGGTGTTCTTATTCAGACCAGCGGCAAGGTAATCAGGTTCTGAGGTGCCGCACGCGTGATCTGCATCAGATCAGATTTCACTTTTTGCACTCCTACCATCTTTTTAGCTTTTCCCTACCATATGCTTTAAATGCATCTAAAGTTTTTAAAAGACACAATTTCAGTCTTTCCTCACTTTCTCTGTGACAATATATTTGAGACGACTTTCTTGCACCGTTTCACACTGCAGCTACATCCTGTAGCAGCGGTCTACAATGCTTCCCGGTATGTTGCAACACAACAGGGCACGACACTGAATTTGAGCAGCGCTAAATTTGAATATTCCAGGTATGCAGTAACCCATGAGAAACAATCACTGTGATAAACAGAAGCATAGGCGCGAAAGACGAACCGCGATGCAGCGGGGCTTCACTTGATTGCATTTCCATTCCAAAAGTTGGGATGCAGTTCAGTGTGTAGCAGGTCGCTGTCGTATGTTCCACTGTTCATCTATCTCTTGTCCACGCAGGCCCAGCAAAGCGCTTCAGGAGCTGCCGCAGCAAACCCCCACAG
This sequence comes from Hippocampus zosterae, assembly GCF_025434085.1. Taxonomy (NCBI): domain Eukaryota; kingdom Metazoa; phylum Chordata; class Actinopteri; order Syngnathiformes; family Syngnathidae; genus Hippocampus; species Hippocampus zosterae. Next base: position 9,116,965 of record NC_067463.1, on the reverse strand, counting down.
CGCCACCGCGGCCTCCTCCGACCCACCCAAAGCAACATTCCCTGCATATACCCAACCCTCTGTCTCTTCCTCCGCTTCCACTTCCTCCTCTAACCCCTCTAGCAGCACTGTGGCCAAAGCCCCGGCCACAGTGCCCACTAAACCTGCCACCCTCTCTGCCACGAGTGCAACTAGTAAGTTGATCCACCCTGATGAGGATATCTCGCTGGTAAGTTGCTTGAACTCTCTTTTTTGCCCTTTCCACAGTAAGTAATGGCTAAAGCATATAATGGCATTTTCAATCAGTGGAGGGAAGGAAGCCTTGCGAAGTATTGTTCATTTTAATGCATGCTAATCACAGCGTTAATTCACACACTCTTATCGAGACAAAATTCAAAATTCGTAGATTGTTTCTCTTGTGGCCACGTCGGAAGAGCAGCCCAAGCTTGCATAGCCTCAGTTGTGTGCATTTGTGGACATTCGTCATTGTGCTGTAAAGGGTCACAGCAGTGTTGCTTGAAATCTAATGGCTGCTCTGTTTCTTGTCACTGACCACAGGAGGAACTGAGGGCCCAGTTGCCCCGTTACCAGCGTCTCTTAGCCAGGACGGCTCAAGCCCATGCGGCTGCTCCCCCAGTGGCAGCTGTCGGCGGCATGATGTCCCCGCAGCAAGGCCTGCCACCGCAGCAGCCTGGCATGAGGCATCCCATGCATGGTTAGGAGACAACTGCTTTTAACACACACTGGAGCTTCAAAGGTCCAACGCAATGTGTTGCGGGGCCCGTGTCCGGATTTAGAATTCAGTTTTTCAATCCATGTCAATTACGGGCGTCACCCGTTTACAATGGTCATGACGTTATGAACTAACTGCACGAACTGGTTTGTGGAGTCACGTGGCACAAAAAGTGACGCTCAGTGTTTCTTTCTCTCCCCCCTTCTACGGCCTCTGCTGCTGCTGCCCACCAAGCATTGACATAAGAAGTCCTATAAAATTTGTCATTGATATAATTTTTTTTCTCCTTTTTTCCATTTGTCTAAAATGATGTGGTTATTTTGGGGTGAATAATTAAATTAAAAAGTACCTTAAAAAGATGAAAACCAAATTCTTTAAATATGTTTGATTCTAAATAAAATATTTATCTCCCCTTCCCCAATCCCCAAATGTGTCCTCTGTAGGTCAGTACGGTGCCCCCCCACAGGGCATGCCAAGCTACATGCCTGGAGGGATGCCTCCATTCGGGCAGGGTCCTCCTCTGGTGCCCTCTTACCAGGGAGGCCCTCCCATGGGCATGAGGCCTCCTGTCATGTCTCCCGCTGGGCGCTACTGAAGCGGCAAAGCCTCCCCCACATTAGGTTTGAGGTTCATACCTTTCTCTCATCCTTGTACATTTTCAGACCTAAGAGCAGTAAAGCCCGCGGTGGCGAAGACTTAATTATTGTTGGCAACACATGGACATTTCATGTAACTACACAAGTTCCAGACTGCTTCAATTTCTTTATTTGATCACTTGTGAAGATAAAAACTCTTTCCCCTCGTAGGTTTCACTCAGGTTCTTAGGGGTGAAGTGTGTTAAAGTCATTCATATTTCTGTTGAAGCTGCTGGACTTACATGAACGTACCAACCCCTTACAAAGGCAAGTTTACCCTGTAAACCATTCATTGATTAGTTTTTTCTTTTTTTCTTCATTTATTTTGTCGATCACTGGCGGCCCTCACAGCATGCTTAGGTGCTGTTGGACTTGCGTCCCCAACCTTGGTTGGTGAGGGTCTTCCGGTGATGATTCCAACTTTGTAGTGTTACCGCTCTGTGGCTCATGAGTCTAGGTTTCTTCTTATTTCAGGTTTGTTTTAATATTTCCTGCTTAAAAAGGGGTCCCTGTGTGCATCCTTTGTAATGTTTTATCAAGCTGTTGTAATAAAATCCACCTTAAAACTGCAGTGCTGGTTTGTTGTGACGTGCGTGAAGGTGAGTCACAAAGGTTTGTACCAAGTTTTGTACGTTTGACGCGCAACACAAAGCTGGCCATCACTCCCATTTAGGTGTCATCCGTCAGAATGACATCATATTCCAAAAGCCTGAATATTGTCCTTAACCAAAAGGCTCTTGGCCTTGAATGAAGATGGTCAACTTGTGGTCCCTAGCGATGCATGATAAAACATCTGGAGAGAGCTAGCGATAGAAATGACTTAAAGGTGTTCGATTTGTACACACATTTTGCGCTTTATGCCGAATGCCAGTCACACCCAGTAATACAGGAACTGCAGCAAATACCAGCTAGTACATCCTTGGTTGGAGGGTGCGACCGTATTTACCTGGCCTAGCCAAGAGAGCACAACAATGGCCGTTTCCAGAAAAGATTTGCACCTAGCCTTATTTACTGCAGTGTGCGTATTTCAGGGTACTAAAATGCTTCCTTGTTCGTTTGTCCTGTTGGCCACCTGTTTTCTGTTCAGGATTCCGATCAGGTTGGTTAAGTTCTTCAGGACTTTGTCGGTAAATAATGTGGATTAAAAAGCTCCCTCCGATCACTTAACTGCTTTGTATCTTGTTTGTCTGTAGCACCTCCCACTCCACTTTTCAGCCTTGTACCCACTCAGCTGGCGCTACAGGCCTTTTAAACCCAGTAAGTACCCGCTGTTCCTCGTAGTGTGGGTCTGCACTGTCCAACAACTGTATTTCATTTCATCATAATGCTGTATGATTCAGACTTGACTAGGCCGCACAGATGAACTGCTAATTCACATTAACTGTACAGTCACAGAATGGACTTGCATGGTAAGTAAACAAAAAAAAAAGAACGGCATTATACTAAACCATTTAGAAGTTTAAAGGATGTATTAAGAGTGCAATGCCAATTTGAAAAGTATTTACAAAAGATGCGATTAAAAACATGAACGCCGCTGGAGGACGTTTTTGTGCTATGTCAGTTTGAAAGTTTAACGTGACTGTGACCTTGATGGTTTCATAAATGCCAAGCGTTTTACATGTTGAGGCATACTACAATATAATTAGAAATGTCTATCGAAACCGTTGTTTTGTGATTTTCACCAATAAACTGAAAGTGTTTACATTCTGCCGTGTGCTTCATAATTCTGGCTGTTGAATCAATACATCGCCACCCAGTGGAACACGCGTGGTAGTACAAACAATTGTTTATGAATTCTGCTTACCGCATGTATATTTTTCGCCCAAACATTAGGAGTTTTTTGTTTGGTTAATTAATGACACAAGTCATGATGGCGTTTGACTAATGCATTAATAGCATGAATCGCAACTGACGGTAACGATGGCAAGCCGCACCTTGCCTCTTGGGTTATACCATTTTAACTAGACCGGGGGGGGGGGGGTAGTCCCTACACATTTGTCACCCAGATTTGACCGAGAGCCCGGCTCAATTATAATCCTCGTTTAATTTCTGAAACCTGGTTTAACATTTCGGTAATTATAGCAATTGGGAACTATGTCCTATACAGGAGACAGTGGAATGTAAGAAGGTCATTTGACTGCAGAATGTAATTGACCAACTGTTCATTCCATGGACTTTGAGTACATTTGTGTTAAAATCAATCTCCAAGAGAACACACGGCACGTGGGAAGAGGTATTTATACACCCCCGAATGCTCCTGCACAAACGACTGATTGTATCCTGTCCACAATTGCTGTAATCCCGTCAGTCTTGTTATTAAAGTTAAACCATCCCAACTGTTGGTTTAAAATTAATTCACAATCACATTTTAAACTGGGGTTTAAAGTTCTTGTGCAACAGATTTAAATTTCAACTTTCTTGTAGAGTGCAAATCGGACGGAGGTTTAAATCTAATCTATTTCAAATTTGAGTGGGGCTTCAGGGAGGGAGAGCTGACCCCACACCCGCGTTTAAATTTTGGTGCAGTAGAATTTAAACCATGATTTAATCAACCCTAATCCTATCTATATATATATTGCGCGTCGTCCCGCACGCGGTCTGTCCTTCCGTCTGTCCCTTTTCAAAACGTACCTACTTCACCGCGCCGCCACTGCGCCGCTCAGGCAGTGGCTCACTACGATCGCGCGGGCATCTTAGCGAAAAAATGTTGTCTACCCACAAGCATTGCAATGAAATTGTTAGTTATTTAATAGAGCTAAACATCTCTTTATTTTCACGATAAGCAATGAAGATGAACAAAAAGTTGAACCAAGGAACAACACTTGTGGGCCGAAGGGCGCCTCATCAAATAAGGCGTTTGTAGCCGAAACAAAGACCATTTATAGTGAGGCGTTTTTAGCCGAAAAAAACGACCATGTATAGAAAGGCGTTTTTAGCCGAAAAAAACGACCATAAATAGTGAGGCATTTTTAGCCGAAAAAAGGACCACGTATAGTAAGGCGTTTTTAGCTGAAAATAATGACCATTTATAGGAAGGCGTTTTTTGCTGAAAAAGCAACCATGTAGAGGAAGGCGTTTTTAGCCGAAAAAAACGACCATCTATAGAAAGGCGTTTTTAGCCGAAAAAAATGACCATGAATAGTGAGGCATTTTTAGCCGAAAAAAGGACCACGTATAGTAAGGCGTTTTTAGCTGAAAATAATGACCATTTATAGGAAGGCGTTTTTTGCTGAAAAAGCAACCATGTAGAGGAAGGCGTTTTTAGCCGAAAAAAACGACCATGTATAGAAAGGCGTTTTTAGCAGAAAAAAGGACCATGTATAGTAAGGCGTTTTTTGCAGAAAAAAACGACCATGTATAGTAAGGCGTTTTTAGCCCCAAAAAACGACCATGTACAGTAAGGCGTTTTTAGCCAAAAAAACGACCATGTATAGTAAGGCGTTTTTAGCCCCAAATAAACGACCATGTATAGTAAGGCGTTATTAGCCGAAAAAAACGAACACGTATAGTAAGGCGTTTTTAGCTGAAAAAGCAACCATGTAGAGCAGTGGTCACCAAAATGGTGCCCGCGGGCACCAGGTAGCCCGTGAAGACCACTTGAGTAGCCCGCCAGTGCCTGGACATTGTGATTTGCTAGTAGAAATTATGATTTAAAAATGCAAACATTGGCAGTACTGTGAGACATTTCAAAACACGATCAAAGTCTGACAATTTAAATCATCAAGTATTAAAAATAACACATCCTCATATTATTGAAGGTATTTTGGACAAATATGCCCTTCACACAATCGGTACACATGAAGTTGCTCTCACCCTCAAAAATGTTGGTGACACCTGATGTAGAGGAAGGCGTTTTTAAGCCGAAAAAAACGACCTTGTATAGAAAGGCGTTTTTAGCCGAAAAAAACGACCATGTATAGTGAGGCATTTTTAGCCGAAAAAAGGACCATGTAAAGTAAGGCGTTTTTAGCCGAAAAAAGGACCATGTAAAGTAAGGCGTTTTTAGCCGAAAAAAACCCAACCATGTATAATTAGCCGTTTTTTATCGGAAAAAAAACCCGGCCATGTATAGAAAGGCGTTTTTAGCCGAAAAAAGGACCATGTAAAGTAAGGCGTATTTAGCCGAAAAAAACGACCATGTATAGGAAGGCGTTTTTTGAAGAAAAAACGACCATATATAGTAAGGCGTTTTTAGCCGAAAAAAACGACCATGTATAGTGAGGCGTTTTTAGCCAAAAAAACTACCATGTATAAAGAGGTGTTTTTTGCCGAAAAAACGACCATGTATAAGAAGGCGTTTTTAGCCGGAAAAAAAAGACCATGTATAAAGCGGTGTTTTTAGCCGAAAAAAACGACCATGAATAGTGAGGCATTTTTAGCCGAAAAAAAACCCAACCATGTATAATTAGCCGTTTTTTATCGGAAAAAAAACCCGGCCATGTATAGAAAGGCGTTTTTTGCCGAAAAAAAACGACCATGTATGGTGAGGCGTTTTTTGCAGAAAAAAACGACCACGTATAGTAAGGCGTTTTTAGCTGAAAAAAAACAACCATGTATCGTAAGGCATTTTTAGCAGAAAAAAAACGACCATGTATAGTAAGGCGTTTTTAGCCCCCAAAAAAACGACCATGTATAGAAAGGCGTTTTTAGCCGAAAAAAGGACCATGTAAAGTAAGGCGTATTTAGCCGAAAAAAACGACCATGTATAGGAAGGCGTTTTTTGAAGAAAAAACGACCATATATAGTAAGGCGTTTTTAGCCGAAAAAAACGACCATGTATAGTGAGGCGTTTTTAGCCAAAAAAACTACGATGTATAAAGAGGTGTTTTTTGCCGAAAAAAACGACCATGTATAGTGAGGCGTTTTTTGCCGAAAAAACGACCATGTATAGAAAGGCGTTTTTAGCCGGAAAAAAAAGACCATGTATAAAGCGGTGTTTTTTGCCGAAAAAAACGACCATGTATAGTGAGGCGTTTTTTGCTGAAAAAACGACCATGTATAGTAAGGCGTTTTTTGCCGAAAAAAACGACCATATATAGTAAGGTGTTTTTAGCCGAAAAAAAATGACCATGTATAGTAAGGCGTTTTTTGCCGAAAAAACGACCATGTATTGTAAGGCGTTTTTTGCCGAAAAAACGACCATGTATTGTAAGGCGTTTTTGGCCGAAAAAAAACGACCATGTATAGTGAGGCGTTTTTAGCCAAAAAAACGACCATGTGTAAAGAGGTGTTTTTTGCCGAAAAAACGACCATGTATAAGAAGGCGTTTTTAGCCGGAAAAAAAAGACCATGTATAAAGCGGTGTTTTTAGCCGAAAAAAACGACCATGAATAGTGAGGCATTTTTAGCCGAAAAAAAACCCAACCATGTATAATTAGCCGTTTTTTATCGGAAAAAAAACCCGGCCATGTATAGAAAGGCGTTTTTTGCCGAAAAAAACCGACCATGTATGGTGAGGCGTTTTTTGCAGAAAAAAAACGACCACGTATAGTAAGGCGTTTTTAGCTGAAAAAAAACAACCATGTATCGTAAGGCATTTTTAGCAGAAAAAAAACGACCATGTATAGTAAGGCGTTTTTAGCCCCCAAAAAAACGACCATGTATAGAAAGGCGTTTTTAGCCGAAAAAAGGACCATGTAAAGTAAGGCGTATTTAGCCGAAAAAAACGACCATGTATAGGAAGGCGTTTTTTGAAGAAAAAACGACCATATATAGTAAGGCGTTTTTAGCCGAAAAAAACGACCATGTATAGTGAGGCGTTTTTAGCCAAAAAAACTACGATGTATAAAGAGGTGTTTTTTGCCGAAAAAAACGACCATGTATAGTGAGGCGTTTTTTGCCGAAAAAACGACCATGTATAGAAAGGCGTTTTTAGCCGGAAAAAAAAGACCATGTATAAAGCGGTGTTTTTTTGCCGAAAAAAACGACCATGTATAGTGAGGCGTTTTTTGCTGAAAAAACGACCATGTATAGTAAGGCGTTTTTTGCCGAAAAAAACGACCATATATAGTAAGGTGTTTTTAGCCGAAAAAAAATGACCATGTATAGTAAGGCGTTTTTTGCCGAAAAAACGACCATGTATTGTAAGGCGTTTTTTGCCGAAAAAACGACCATGTATTGTAAGGCGTTTTTGGCCGAAAAAAAACGACCATGTATAGTGAGGCGTTTTTAGCCAAAAAAACGACCATGTGTAAAGAGGTGTTTTTTGCCGAAAAAACGACCATGTATAAGAAGGCGTTTTTAGCCGGAAAAAAAAGACCATGTATAAAGCGGTGTTTTTAGCCGAAAAAAACGACCATGAATAGTGAGGCATTTTTAGCCAAAAAAACGACCATGTGTAAAGAGGTGTTTTTTGCCGAAAAAACGACCATGTATAGTAAGGCGTTTTTAGCCGAAAAAAACGACCATGTATAGTGAGGCGTTTTTAGCCGAAAAAAACGACCATGTATAGTGAGGCGTTTTTAGCCGGAAAAAAACAACCATGTATAGTAAGGCATTTCGAGCCGAAAAAAAAGACCACGTATAGTGAGGCATTTTTAGCCAAAAATACGACCATGTATAGTAAGGCAAAAAACGCCTTCCTATGCATGGTGATTTTTTTTTTGCTAAATACTCCTTACTATACATGGTCGTTTTTTCGGCTAAAAACGCCATACTATACATGTTCGTTTTTTTTTTGGGCTAAAAACGCCTTACTCTATACATGGTCGTTTTTTTTCAGCTCGAAACGCCTTACAATACATGGTCGTTTTTTTTCGGCTAAAAACGTCTTTCTATACATGGTCATTTTTTTTCGATAAAAAACGCCTAACTATACATGGTCGTTTTTTTCGGCTAAAAATGCCTCACTATACATGGTCGTTTTTTGGCTAAAAACGCCTTACTATAAATGGTCGTTTTTTTGGGCTAAAAACGGCTTTCTATACATGGTCGGGTTTTTTTTTTTTGATAAAAAAACGCCTAATTATACATGGTCGGGGTTTTTTCGGCTAAAAACGCCTTACTCTACATGGTCCTTTTTTCGGCTAAAAATGCCTCACTATACATGGTCGTTTTTTGGGGCTAAAAACGCCTTTCTATACATGGACGTTTTTTTCGGCTAAAAAAGACCTTACGATACATGGTTGTTTTTTTTAGGTTAAAAACGGTTTACTATACATGGTCGTTTTTTTCGGCTTAAAACGCCTCACTATACATGGGCACTTTTTCGGCTTAAAACGCCTTACTACACATGGTCGTTTTTTTCGGCTAAAAACGCCTTACAAAACATGGTCGTTTTTTTCGGATAAAAATGCCTTACTATAAATGGTCGGTTTTTTGGCTAAAAACGCCTGACTTACTTGGTCTTTTTTTTTCGGCCCAAAATGCCGAACTGTACATGGTCGTTTTATTCGGCCCATACACAAATGAAATGAACACCAAAGGTTAATTTTAAAGGATTTTTATTGATTTTAGAAGCTTCCCCAGAAAATTAAGGACAATTAAGAACATAATTTTCCAACTTCTTTTGGATTATTATGAACTTTAAGGACCCGTGGGAACCCTGTTCACTCATTGGCGACTGGTACCTGCTAGGGACGTACCTCTAGCGTCCTCGTACACGCCCACCCTTCACTCATTGGCGGACTTCCGCATGCCTGTCGCCTTTCTATGTATAACCAGCGTGTCAGCTCGAAGTGCTCTCAGTCAGGCTTTGGAAAGGCGCATACACTAGACCAGGGGTCTCCAACGTGGTGCCCGCGAGCACCAGGTAGCCCGTGAGGACCACACCAGTAGCCCGCCAGTGCTAGGATTGTGATTTGCTCGTAGAAATTATGATTTAAAAATGCAAACATGGGCAGTATTATAGATTCTATAGCTACCTATTTAGCTATCTAACTAGCTAGCTACAGTATATATCTAGCTAGCTAATGTTCTAATATTATTAAATGTAATTTGTACAAATGTTATTTCAGACGTGTATCAATTTGGTAGCCCTTCACACAATCAGGACACATGAAGTAGCTCTCACTCTCAAAAAGTTTGGTGACCCCTGCACTAGACCATGGGTGCCCAAACTTTTTGGATCGCAGATCTACTTTTCGATCAACTAACCTCCCGGGATCTACCCTTACCGGCACGCACACACATACACATGGCGCACTTTTGCAGTCAGTTAACTATTGTAGCTCACACCTACCGTTTTAAAGTGCTTCCCTGGGCCCTCCTAGATTCCTATTCTTTGCCCATGCCCTCGGTGAATTGTACACAAAGCAAACTGAATGAGAATCATGACGATAAAAGATAGAGCGCAACAGCTCTGATCACAAGCTGCAATTGTAAACTGCTGAGCGCTAATAACTTACGGTGACGTAATCACGCGCCACCGTAAATTTAAGATTTACCTGCTTTATTTTATTTTTTAATAAAGAGTGAGAACCCTGTATTACAAACTACGTTTAAAGTTTGGTGCATCAGAATTTAAACCATGATTTAATCAACCCTAATCCTATAACCCTAACGCCAAACCTAATCCGATAAACCAACCCTAACCCGAATCTTAAACCAGCCCCTCAACCCAACACAAACATTAACACCAACCCTAAATGGACCCTGAAACTCCAACCCCAACACAAAACTAACCCAACATTACCCCCTCCCCCAAACCCTAGTTCAACTTAACAAGTGTGCTTTTGTTACCTCGTGGCAAATTGTTAACATTTATGTCTATGTGCTATAAACCCTCTAAAAAAATTTGCCTGACAGACGTCATTAATACAATTTGTATTTATTTTCTTTATGTACGCATCGTGTACAAAGTCACTCCAACACCAAACAGCTTTTAAGTGCACATACATGTAAAAACTTGAACACAACCTCCATGAATCTCTTGAATGAGGGGGGAAAAAAAAACAATTATTGGAAAGTTGCCAACATTTTGATGGCATCTTCTTTTGCATTTAAAATAGTCGTCTCAATTCTCTGATCCAGCTCATCCATTGCAGTTGAAAGCGTGTCATACATAACCTGGAAAAGGAAAAGGACTGAACCCAACCACACAAACATGCTGAAAATGTCGAAACTTTGTTTGCGGTCATACCTGAGCTTTCTTGGTCTCTTGGCTGCAGACATCCGTCAGGCTCTGGATATCTACTCGCAGCTGCTGATTCTCTTGAGACACCTCTTGGATTTTGTCCACCTTTTCCTGACGTTTCTGATGTATTTGGTTACACTGTCTGGATTCAAGTTCAACCAAAACACAATGCAAATTAATTTGGTTCATAACAGCGAGGAGAGATGAGGTAATGGAAGAAAATGGGCATATTTCATTTGTTTTCTGTAGACTGAAAACTTTTGGGTTTGACATTAAAAAATGGACAAGAGACAAAGGAACAACTCTTTCTTTACCTCTGTATCAGATACGCAACTTCGAAGAGAAGCAATAATTTGACGAAACACCCACATTCTAGCTGATCATAAGAATCTGGGAAGACGTACGAGTTAAGATACAAGTTAAAAGTTGTATGAAATAAAACTTGATGTTGAGTCGCAAATCAAAGTTTGTGACTGACAGACAAACTTTTGTATTCCTTTTGTGATGCTTTTCCAGGCTTGGGGTTGGCTTGGCGCCATTACTCCCTTCAGTTGCCAAGACCCTGACTTGTTTTCCACAACAGACTGTCGATACTTTTGTTTTTGGCGCCGTCATTCCTTAAAAGTCACGCTTTACAAAGATTGGACCTCGACAATTGAAGCAAAGTACTCGGACTGTGTTTTTTTTGAGGTAGTGCTTTGAATACTTTGTTGCCTCATTTTACAAGCCATGGCTACAAACTACTACACAAAAGACGCTTGGTGCATGAGAATCACATGCAACCGTTTGGAATAAAAAATAAATAAATCATACATTTAAGTCGGAAATTGGACTTGGTTTGTACATAAAACAGTTTTGATAGATGCTGCTAAATGGCGTCGGCTCATTGCAAAGCTGAGCTCGAAACGCAGGCTTACCCCAACACAGTGTTGACATGTTGCTCCTTGTCCTCCTTCTTCTTTTGCCTGCGAACGTTGTGTTTGGCCTCCCTGTCCAGCTTCATGTCCAGCACTTGCTTCAGCTGCTCTTCCTCTTTGCATAGGTTCTTCAGCTCCTTCTGTTTCTTCTCATGCTGGGAAATTAGCTGTTTATGCTGCATCATGTGCACAGAAGACAATCTTTTGGAACTCGGAATATCGTCAGTTGAAATGAATGATATCCCTCGATACAAACAACTTGCTTAGGTTTCTACGACGATACCTCCTCGTCCTGCTGCTTGCTGTCGCTCATGCTGATTTCAAGGTCTTGCAGCAGATTGTACATTTGCTGGATCTCCGTATCGGTGCAATTCATTGTCTGGACCATGTTTTGCAGCTGCACTACATCCTCATCAGTTTTCCCCTAACATGAACACAATTCATGCTTGTCATACAGGATATGCAAATATCAAATAGTTGTCATGGTAAGGTCAAACTCGATTAGATATTCGCAGCGAAATAACTATTCACTCACAATCGAGCTTTTTAAGTCCTTGATATTTTCCCTCATCCTCTCCATTTGGACCTGCAGCTCCTCTGGTGACTCCACAATTTGAGACTTGAGTTTCGTGATTTCTTCCTTGATGTTGCTTCCGTCCATCTTGAGCTGGGTCTTAAAAAAAAAAACAAAAAAAAAACATTTCTGATCTAAACATTTTCAGTTGAGTACAGCCCCCCACCCCCCATACCAGTTTCTGCGTTTTCTCTGCAATTCTTGCTTTCCACTCTGCAATTGTGTCGTTTTTAGCATTCTGAAAGAAGAGCACCAGGTTCATTTGACCTTGACTGAGAACACGCTAAATGCAATTGGGAACACAGTTCTGGCACCACCTACCACGCCCTTGTATAAACTTGTGGTGTTGGCCTGCAGTTCAGAAAGGGCGGCTTCCAGCTTAGCGTCCTCAGCTTGCTGCTCCGGTGGGATAGACCTAAGCAAGTGAAACAAAGTAAGCATCGTCCTTCTCTTATGATGGAGGGGAAAAAAAAAAGAAAAAAAAGACTGGTCTGATGAAACCAAGGGTGAATTTTTTGGCCATAGAGTGAAACTCCTCTACAACGAAATCATGTTTGCAGCAAGAAATTTTTCACAACAGGGGGTTTTTCACTGTAGCAAATTTGATCTAAGATGCGCACACACACATGCGCGCACACACACACACAAACAAACGTATGTGTACTGTATTTTTATTCCAATAGTGCATAAGTATGAGCACACACTTATTTGACACTTCATATTGTCCATGTAGAAAGAAAAAAAAGGGAAAGAAATTGTGAAATTTATGATCAGCATTCACTTCCCTTACATCAATTTCTTGGATAATGTATTTTATTTTGCTTGCTCCGTCTTTCATTTTGATCACTTTTACCCTCTCTTCCAGCATCAGAGCTCTTCTTGTCTTAGCTGCTTGACATCCAAAGGTCCGTTTTATAGTCATTTTAGCAATGCAACGTCCATGCTCGTCTGAATCGAACAATAACAAATACTTCCTGGACCCGCTGGCTTTTCTTTCCACCATCACCAAATAAACATTGTTCACTATGTAAACCAGTGTGGTGGTTGCTTTTGCCATTTCCGAACGAAGCAGTAGAGGTCGCTGTTGGATTAGACTTCGTTGTAGTGAATGTCTTCGTGAGGCCGGAGAAGAAAAAATTATTTCGTATAACGCAACACGGGTTTTTTTGTCGGATGGGGGGCAGTAGAATGGGAATGGTGTTAATGCATGAAGATTTTTTCACATTAGGGGGTATTTTCACCCATGTAGGTTTTGTTCTAGAGGAGTTTCACTGTAATACCAAAAACTGGCGCCAACAAAACACTGCTCATCACCAAAAGAACACCATAGGCTACAGTGACGCATGGTGTTGGGGGCAGCATCATGTTATTTGCACAGTCCTGAAAATACTCTTTCGTGGTTAACGCAAATACCAGAAACATGTCACTAAAGTGTGCGACCCGTGATATGCGCAAACCATGTTTCATTCAAGACTTACGTCAGGATCTCAATTTTTTTTTCCGCTTCCTGGGTTCCTTTGGCATAAGTCTGCTGCATGTCCAAGGCTGCCCTCTGACAATAAACACAGTACCGGCGAGTCATTGTAAACACAAACCGAACTAAAATACTGATTATGTCCTCAGTTTAACAAAATACAGCAAAATAACTTCTACATCATCATTTGCAGCATGCTTTTGCTTTAAACTATCAAGATAGGCAATTAGCAATATTTCTTGGGGGACGGCGGGATCAAATTGCAATCGTTGGTGAGCGGAGTCACATTCATTTTCCAAGCAAAAAAACAAAAACAAAAAAAGGTGAGTTAGAATATCACATACAAACTTGACTTGCTTTGCAGACATGACATTAATCCTCTGCTTCCTGAATTGGAGAAAGTTCATGATGGCACTCAAAATGGTAAGTGTCCGATGTTTCTCTGAAAAGGAAAATGATTTTACGTTTCATAAATGTGCTGATCCGGAAGTTAATATGGGTGTTTAAAAAAAATCCAATGATGTCTTTAAAACATACTTACTAGGTGCCAGGAGGTCATTGAGTGAGAAGTCATACACAAAACACATTGGCAGAAACTGTCGCCTAAAAAAAGAAGTTACAGTATAGTTATCTGAGAACTAGAAATTCACTGTTGCGTATGACCACAATGGATCAAACCGAATGTCATTAAAAGTTGATCATACTGTGTTTAGCGCACCACACCAATATTCTGGTTCTGCAACTTTGCTACTGTACAAGAGGATTCAAAAACTTCTGTTTGACAAAATTAATTGTGCCTCTGTGAAGTTTGATATCAGAACAGAAACTCACATGCGAGCATAGACACTGAGGATAGCAGTTGCCCCCTCGTGGCACTCGGGATGCTGAATGTTTTCCACAAGTGGAACCTGTTGGAAAAATGGACAAAAAAAAAACATTTTATAAAGTAGCAAGCTTTACTTTAATGGGGTACGACAAAAACGTGATCGTGTTTTCAGGGGGAGATGCTGAGATTCCAAGGATTTGCACAAAAATTAAAGTTAAACACAGTCTCTAAACGATGACTCCATTTTAAAAATAACTTGACTAAAATCATTATCTATGAAACATTTTATTTCTGTAGATCTCAGTGTCCCTCCACTGATGAGCTAGTTTTAGAAGGCGTGTGGTTCTGAGGCACGACACGGTGCCTTTGGGCAACAGATTGGTGACCCGTGGTGTAGTGTACAACCTGTAAAATCCACAAGGAAAGTGATTGGTATCATGACCGTTTGTCAAACTCTTTACCGTGCCCCGAATGACTAACAATCTACACAAACGCGACTTCAATGGTGCCCATGTCTTGGTGAAATAAGTGAACAATTTTTTAAGGGAATTGGAGATGCAGTGTGGCGAGTTTGGCGACAACTTGAAAAGATAAGATATCCTTTATTCGTCCCACACTGGGGAAATTTACAAGACATGATATGTGCGACGACATGAATAGCCAGTCAAATACGTTGCGTCACTGTGATTTGCGGTTATTTGTCAGGTCTGACCTTAATACTTCCAGGCGAATTAACTTAATTCCTAATTTATTTGGCGGTATGATCCAACTGGAGAAGGGATATCGGTGTATGTGAATGAATCTGGTTAGCATTTACCTGTAAAACAGTACTTACCATGGAGTGACATTCAGGTCTGAAACGAAAGAGCTGATGCAACACTCTCATGTACAGTGATTGAACTGCTTCTGGCTGCAAAGAAGTGAATTTACAAAGTGACTTGGTTAAAAAAATGTTTTTAAAAAAGGACTATAGCATCAAATCGGTTTTTAATTAAACATTCGCCACTAGACTTGAGATTCTGTATGCAAAAGCGTCAGTGTGAACCTACTTTAAAAACAGCACATAATTGTCGATTTCACAAAAGGAACTTAGCGCAACGCCCCACATTGGTTATCCGTTTTGTGTGTCGTTTCTTAGACTTGACAGACTTTCAACTGACTCGCTCGGGAAATTCACTGTTGACACGGGACGCTCTCCTTTCATGATTTGTTTCGTTTGAACGTCGCTAATTGACATGGAGCATTTGTTCAAGTCCAAACGCCATTAAATGTAACCAAACGTAGGCCATTATTCAATTAATGTGTAGCATCAAGCAGTTCAAACAGAGCGGACATACCTTCGGAGAAGGAGCAAGATCACTCTTGGTGAAATGTTTAGCCTCTTCGCCAGTAAGGACTTCTGTTCGGTAAAAGGTCACTACCACGTCCACAGGGTGGACGGGAACCGCATTTTCAGCCATTGCTGGTTTAGCTCGAGATAGTGAAAATGCAAGAAAAACAGGACAACAGTATTCGTAGACAAGGCACAGAAATTGCGCCTAAAAAATCGTATTTCTTCCTCGTCCTCTTCTTTCGTTGCTGCTGCTGCTCCTCCCTCTCGCCGCCTATCGTGTCGGAGAACCAACATCATTTGTACCCCAACACCGCATTAAACGCTGAATCGAATGCTGTTCATTAATTTCTGGGAAAACGTTACTTAATGAGAAACATGTGGCGTGCCTTTTGATTTTATGATTCGTTTTAAAATAAAGGCTGTATCACAACCATACGTTGGCGTCGCCGCCATATTGAATGTGGCACAGTGGCGCTCTCGGCGAATATGCCTCATTCGTTTGCCGCTTGGGGACGGGACGTTTCTGATCGCGGGGTCAATGCACAGTACATTCACTGAACCCGCTTCGTTGGAACGTGAATTTTAGCGGTATGGTCTCCGTACGTGAATCGAGTCCTGTGCCTCGAGAGGGAACGTGAATCGAGTCCTGTGCCTCGAGAGGCACATGGTCTGTGACTGCAGTGCCGTTCTGTGAACACGACGTGAAAGTGAATCAGGATCTGAGTGACAGTTCCCTGAATCACTCCCTTCCTTCTCAATCAGACCACGGCCCGCCCTTCTGTTGTAAGTGCAACTTCTGTTCGCCAGTGACACAACATCCCTCTCCTCTATTGTTAATCCTGCTATTTGTTTTGTTTTTTTTTAGCAAATGTCCATTCTCTAATTTGCATGAACATGTTATTAGTCGGGGAAAGCAAGTTGGCTATTTATTTCAGTCAATGAGAAAAACTGTCCTCTGACGCTTATTGGAAAGTTGTGGCTTCGTGGAAGTGTAACGTGTAAGCTTGGTGGTCGCTGACTGGAGTTTTGGAGACCACAGGAAACTTTAATACTTATTGGAAGATGCAGCGTTTCCCAAGAAAATGAGTTGACCTTCACTGCTATATTCAGCAAAGTATGCTTTCTTGGGTGATTTTGTAACCTTCCTGACTGTATTGTGATTGTCCTTTTGTTAATAAACTGTTTCTCTAAGTGTCGTTTATATTTCTTTGAATGTGGAAGGAGGCCCAAATGAAATTCACACAACCACTGGGACAACATATACATTGCACACATGAAGGTCGGGGCCTGGATTCAAACCCTTGATATCAGAACTGTAAAATGGGTGTGTTAACCGTGCGATCGCTATCACGGTATACAGCATAATTCTTTTCAAGACAACGTTAAGCTTTTACTACAATTGAGTGGAAGATGACAAAAAACATAACAGTGTAAGTTAAAAGGATCTTCCTCTTTTGTTCCCCTTGAGGTTAGAAGGCGGAGCTTCTCAAAGTCTTGGTTAGGGTCGTTCTTACACCCATTTTGAGGTTCTTTTGTACGTGTTGTCATGACGCATTTGTCTGCCTCCCTTCTGCATTTTAAAAAAGAGGTTTGGCATTGAGGTAAAGATGACCACCATCCACCACCTCTGGATCCTGCTGGTCATTCACAGTGTATTTGGTGAGTTGCATTTTGTGTTCCAAGTCGTGGTATTGTTTTTGTGGTTTTGGAAGTGACGTGGTCACCAATGGAAAAAAAAAAACACTTGCCGGTACTTCATTTGAGAGGTGGCAGAATAACAATAATGCTTGCACGGATGTAATTTGAGAGGGGATGGATGGGAGATAAAAGAAAAGTAGCGATGGAGGGCAATAGTTATCGGGACTATTTTACTATAAAGGGTCTTTGGTGTCCTCAACAGAATAACGCAGTTATGATGAAAATGTAGTGGAATAATAAAACAGACGTCTTCTAAAGGGGTGGAAATCTTTGAAAAAACACCCCAAAAAATCGAAATTAGCAATGACATTTTCTGGTGTGTTGGAGACGGGACAGAAAGAAAGGCAGCAACCCAAAACGAAAATAAAGCACAAAAACATACATTTCACAAGTTCATTTAAAAAAGACTGAAAATTCCCGTCCTTTTTTACTTTTTGGGTTCAAGTGTGTGGCGACATTCAGTTCCTGGAGAGGCAGGAGGGTGATTCGGTGGACCTTCCGTGCACCATCAAGCCCAGCAGCCGCTCTCCTTTGGGCTTCTACATGAGGCGCACGTGGCTGCACCCTGGTCAAGTGCTCTTCAAATACACCGACACAGAGGCGCACGTGAACGTCGCCGCCGACAGACGTCGCCTGGAGATCGGCGGCGACCCGAGCAGCCACTCTCTGATCGTCACCTTATCTGACCTGAGAGCCAATGACACGGACCGCTACAATTGCGAGTTTGTGGTGGCCAATCCGTCTTCTGAGGACGAACACGTGCCTGGAGAGACAGAATTTTTCCTCCTGGTTAATCCCGGTGAGTGATCTTTTGTATGTTCATCCCAGGGGTGTCCAAACATTGTCCACAGGGCCTCACATCAGGCGGAGGGGGGAAAAGAAATGCTCACTCACACAGAAAGTTACAGTTTGTCAATTTCGCGGTGTCTTATTTATGACGGTAATACACAGAGCATCAGTCAAAAGTGAATTAAACACCATCGAAAGGTTTGAATAAATGAAGTGTTTTATCTCTTACAACCACAGAATTCTTCTACCGCGATACCCACAAGCACAGGAAAATGAATCAAATCTTGTCAGTCACACCTTCTCTCTCAGAATTTCCTTGTGTGTGGTGATTTCTTAAGAATCAAATTAGAGGTACAGAGAGGGAGGGAAGGTTTTTTTTCTTCCACAGATCACATTTCCTCCTTGACTACGATCAGTCAGATAATAAACTTTTTTTGTTTAGTTTTTTTCGGCTTTTTTTGTGGGGGGAGGCATTCGGTGAGGTCTACTCAGACTCCAGGCTCAACCAAAACAAAAACCTGTGGAGGGAAATGAAACTGAGAGTTTTCAAATGACAGCCAAAACACTTGAAAGGATTTCAAACATTCTGGGCTAAAATATCTCCTGAGTTCTGTGCAAACATCTCTTTGCTACTTTTGCTATGACAGTGCAAACTTTTTGGGTCAACCACTAACAGCACTTCACACTATAAAATCGACATTTTCTGACCGTTTATTATTAATTATTTTGTATTTTTGACGACTATTCTATCTATTACCATAATCAAGAATTCATCAACAAAATGAAAAACTGTTCATTTCTTGTGTGAGCAAATTCTGCATGGGATAAAAATGTTCATTCCCATTCGCTATACATATGAACCGACCATTTGTTTGATAAATCAGCTGACACCAATTCTGTGTTGGTCGATGATATACGCTAAGCAGTTTTAATCGACATTGTACGGAAAAGCCCTGCTGGCCAGATGTTGGACACCCTTTCTTTTATGTGTAAAAAAACAAGCTATTAAACCTGCGCCTCACTGGTAGGAGGTTGGCATTTGAAGGACAAGACTTTCCTCTCACAAGCGACCGCAAAGCACTTTCATTTGAAAAACTAAGAATCAAATACAAAACATGTCTAGGGACTTTTGACACCACGTGGAGGGTCGTGGATATGCCTACTTGTCAGTCACATGAATGACTCGCAAAGACGGACAACCATTCACATGAATATCTATACAGTGGTACCCCTACCTACGAAATTAACTGGTTCTGGAAGAAACGTCTTAACTAGAACATTTTGTAAGTACAGACGCATTTTCCATTTAAAATCCCCTAATTCGTTCCAAGACCCCTATGCCTCAAATTCAGACATAAATGTTAGTTAAGGAATTAAAATAAAGGATATCTTAAAATCCATCAAAATATGTAAAAATACATGTTACAATTACATTATGCACTATGCTTATCTACTTTGTTGGACCGGGGGAAAAAAAAGAATAAACACGATGCCAAGTGACAGACTGGTGTCATTTTGACCTAGAAATGGCACCCACACAATTTAAATGTGTGACTTTTGTCTGTCTTAAGGAGAAGGCATTTTTATCATTGCTTGCCATGCCAATTTAAGTGTTCTAAAATGATCTTTTTCACCATCTCACAGATAAGGTAACCATGAAATCAGCAATTGCACCTCAATTTTAAAAGAATATCAAATGTTGCTTGCTCACTACCAAAACAATGTCACAAATTATAATGGGATTATAATCCTTTTCAATCACATTTTTTTTCTGTTCTAAAAAGAATGCAAATAAGATTTGTCTGGTTTAGTATACAACTACAGTATCTCAAAATCAATGGAAACTACACAATGTTTTTCAAATCTTAGAAAAGTGACAATAAAAGTATCTTGTAAATTTGACACACTTGGGGAGGGGTCAGGGGGGGGGGGTTACAGTGTTAAAACTGCGAGCAATTGTTGAATGTTCTCCCTCACTAATGTGCACAAGCAATTTCTCAAAATTGTCCATTCATCATGGCATGCAATTCGGAAACTGAACACATATCCACGTTCAACAGGCCAGCGCTAGCAATACTGTACTAAGCTAGCATTAGCGCTGTCAAAATGACATTAGCCATGGCTGCTGCATTGGTAGCATGACTTGCTCATTGTAAAGTGTTGCTATAACGCAACAACACTCAACGTTATCGGTTTGAGGTTGTATTTATTTGTATTTTTTTATTGTACTATCAATTAAAAACCAACGATGCAATTACCTTAACAGTTGAGCACAATTGTGGCGAATTCCACTTCGCTTCCGAATATTGTCTACTGCCTGAGGTGCCTGCGCTCTGCTTCCGTTTACTATTCTTGATGAGGAGAGAGGAGCGTTGGCGAAGAGCGCCGATGCCTATTTGGAACCGAGAGTCGCCGCTTGGAAATTTTGAGCATGACGTCTCTGATCCACTGGTGAAAGGACACTTTGATTCTCTCCTCTTTCATCTCAAAATGCTTCAAACAACAAAGCATGTGACGGAAAAGTGGTTAGGACTGCACGACTGTCCTTGTTTTATGTTATGCGTTGTGTTTATTATTTTACTTTATGTTAACTGTTTTGTTAAGCGCTTTGTTACAGCTGCCGCTGTTGTGAAAGCGCTATATAAATCAGCATGTACTGTACTGTACTGTACTTTTGGGCAAGAATAGTAACAATCCTGCCGCTCAGAGTAACAGCCCCGAGATAATAATTGTATTAATCTTGCAAACGTGAAAATGTTTATGACTGCACACCTGGAAGCACGGACACCGATACTGTACTATCATTGGCTTCCATTGGGCCCACTGAGTCTATGTTTGTATCCCCCTCTCCGGTGGGACAGCGGACATAGGGCGCATCGATGTGTGCGCGGGGGGCTCAGCCATCGTCTCGTGTCTCCCCCCTCACGGCGAGGACCTTCCTGTGGAGGGCGTGAGCCTGACGCGGCGAAGGGGCCGAGCTCCCGTGGAGCTGCTCTACCACACCAAGCGGCACCTCGGCGACGGGCCCGCCTCCACCTCCTCCTCCTCACGATTCCAGCTGTGGTCGGCTCCGGGCCCCCGGGGCTTCACGTACAACCTCACCCTGCGACATCTGCAGCCTGAGGATAGCGGCCTGTACAGCTGCCAGCTTCTTCTACGCGGCCGTCCCGATACTAGCGCCGCGCTACACATGAAACAAGCCGTCTTTGTTTCCGTGGGAGGTAGGTGATGGAAGAGTTGGACCTGATCGTCACGCCGGTGACATATTAACATCCTCTAACAACCGCCCCCTTCCAATCAAACAACACAAGGTCAAAATAACATCCAGCACACTGGAACCTCCAGGGTCTAACCAAATCTGTTTCGTTCTGGATGATTCTGCCATCATTTTTGGAGGAATGTTGGAGGTTTCATTGTCCTGTCGGTCCATGTCTGTGCCTCTTGGTGATTTATGATCTTCCATCTGTCAAGATGTCACTCATCTCCTAATACTAATCATTGGGCAATCGCTGGATCTTCATCATCTGTAGTTGAGCCTCAAACACGGAAGGAAGCGGCTCAGCGGCCTCTGCAATTCCACTGAACTCTTTGTTCTCTAACCACCTTTTTTGTTGTTGATGCAATCAACATGCGTGCGATTACTTCATGAGGTTGGTGCAACCTAAAAGCCTCTTTTGTCTTCTTCCCAGGAGGTCAATGCGGCTGCTCCAGCTACCCAACTCTGCTGTATGCGCTGTCCTCGGCCGTCTTGGTCCTTATCGTGCTCCTCGCTTTGATGCTCATCTATCATGTGAGTGTTGTTGTGTTATGTAAGGTGCAGTACTTCAAGTTTGCACGTGCAAATAAAGTCAGCCTCGTATCTAAAAAAAAAAATACAATTGGGTCATTCATACCTCAAGGCACCACTTCTCTCCTCTTAACCGGAGAAGGGTTAGTCCCATATAAATTAACACCTGCTTGTTGTGTGGGTGTCGTGTGGGTGTCGCCGGTTCCTCTTCCTCCGCCAACCGCAGCAGTTTCACAACCGAGTTGTTTCCACACAAGTAGCTTCTCATATGTCAGGGGCGAGAACTCAGATTATTTATTTATTGCACAGGAAATGAATTGTTTACACACCTCACTGATTTGGTTTTCAGAAGCGAGCACGCAGCCGTGCCGCCTCACGCCCTCCGGCGCCCATCTACGAGGAGATGACCGGTGTGAAGACCTTCAGTGCCAAGCTGGACGACACCGAGGTGTCCGAGTATCGCAACTCCAAAGTGAAGAAAAACTGCCCGGAAAATCATTACGAAACTCCCATTCGGTCAGCTTTTTAAATATCATTAGCTCCTTCGTAGTATTAATCTCACAAAAAGTTGAGGATAACGTGGTGCGTTAGAGATACCAGTAATTCGACTTCAAATGAACAGTGCAGTTGAGTATTATATACCAGTGATGCTGAGCGAAAAAAAAGTAGAAGTGACGTCACATTCAAGTAATCTAAAGTGTCTATGAACTGAGATAACACATTGATTCAAGTTTTATTCTGACACTCGAAGGCACCACTTCTCTCCTCATAGCCTCTTAACGTCTTAACCATTCATTTGTTTTTCAGTGGAGACTAAGTGACTAACTTGAAACTGGGATTTATGACATCTGGAGATTTGTGTCAATTAGTGGAGCCCCAGAGTTAAAACATGGCGAAGTTGCTTTTAGCTGTTGCGCTGCAAGCAAATAGAACAAGATGCCAACGTAAGTGAAGTGTGAATGCTTTTAAATTCAGTTTTAAAACGTTTGCTTTTTTTCCCATAACTTTGATAACATTTTAACTTTTTTGTTGTAATTTTAGAAAACTACTCTTGTTTCTTTAAAGTGTTTTTCTTTCAAATCTTCTGTTGTGTTTAAATGTTGGCAATGTATGTTATTTCAATAATTTCCGTAAACAAGTGTTCTCTGCTTTGCTTCTGAATGTCGTTAGCTGTTTTGTTTGTAAAGTTTTAGTTGCTGTGCCTTTGCTTGTATGAAGCACATTGAATTGCCATGTGTATACAATGTGTGGTAGAAATAAAACTGCCTCGCCTTATTAAAGATATGATCACACTTTGAGGAAACAAACGCAGATGTAGGGCTATTCCCTAGTACAGAGGTTATGAAACGTTTTGCACCAAATACCACCTAAAACAGTCAGTGGTGATGTAGGTAAATGGTAACATTAAAATGCAGTACCTTAAAAAAATGTAAAAGCACTTCAACTCAGATTGAAAAACAGGCATTTCTCAAAAACTGGTAACATTAAAATGCAGTATGTTAAATAAAAAAAAGAAAAGTATTTCAACTAAGATTGAAAAGCAGGCATTTCTCAAAAAGTAATGCAAATTTAAAAAAAGTTAAATACATCCAAACTGTACCTTGGCAGTGATGCTTTCACGTACCACAAGGGGGAGCCAACTAGCATCACACAGCCATGTGACATGTTAAAAAAACAAAACAAAAAGGACCAAGACATGTAGTTACAGCCAAGAAAATGTAATTTTTATTAATATCGTCCGAAAGAAGATCCATATAGTCCAAATGGAAACTTTTTTTTGCCGGTGCATGTCTTAACAATCACATTCTATGAGGAGAAAAAGTAACATTTAAAAAGCCACAACTTTGTAGTTTAGTTACAGACATTTTTCCATTATTTGCGTGTGTCAAAGTAATAAGAAAATGGCAAAGGCAAAAGCCCCCAAAAGATAAAGAAACAAAAAGCAAATCACGGGCTTCTTCTCATGCCCACCCACAGTGCTTTAAGCAGAAGGACAAGCGCTCATTAGTTAAGAAGGGTTTCCACAGCATGGTGACGTCATAAGGGTCCGCTAACACCAGACAACTACGGCACATTGAGCACATTTAGTCAAAGAAGAAGCCAACATAAAACCCTGAACCCTCCCACTTTTGTGCATAGATCAGAACCTCTTGCTTGAAATCTCTGCTGCTTGAAAAGCGTCACACGGACACACGGAGAGATGATTGAGAACATCCTGCGCTCACAAACCAACAAAAAAACAAACACATGTGTTTCCATTGATCCTTGTTTTCCCAATGTAAAGCAATCTCTACGCAAGATTTCACCGGTAAAGCACTTTTTAATTCTCCATATTCAAAGTTAATTCTCAGTCTTATTTGGTAAATACGTCACTTGCTACAATACAAACGTGGTGTTGTCGTCATAGTTGAGAGTCCCCCGAAAAAGCTTCAGTGCTTGCTTGGGAGTAGCAAAAAACAAAAAAACAAAAAAGGAACAATGGAGGAGTTGGGATATTGGAATTCTGGCCTTCCTGAGACAAAATTCATGAATGTTTCGAACAACAAGTGTGCAAGAAAATGAGCAAAACGACGCAAACGAACGAGGGCCGAACTTGAAATATGACAACACTGATCGATCCCAGAGTTCTGAAAGTAGCATACGTATCCTCATTTTGCAAGGTTTTCATGTCCATATTCCATGGAAGAGGATTTTCTTATTCAAAACACAACATTCCTGTCATAGTAATTCCAATTTTCTTTGAAGGTGACACAAATGAAATGCTTGTAAACAACAGGAACACAAACAATAGGCACCTCTGAAATGACCTCGCCTCCCTTTTCTTTTCATTTCTCCTTGATGCTACACAGTTTTTTTACACCTAGCTGTGGCCTTGCCTCTTTGTCTTGATTTATTTATATTATTTTTTAAAAACATTTTTATATTTATACTTTTTTTTTTTAACTTTTTAACCTTATTGAAACAAAATGGTGCAATACTCAATGACAACCCCGCAACGGGATTATTCCACAATAAAAGCCACTATAAAGGTAGATCAACTTTTTTTTGTACAGATAGAATGAAAACAAATGAATTCCTTGAGTAAACATGTACACATGAATTGTCGCCGTCTACCCCTCCTGTACTTTTTTTTTTTAGCTGAGTGAGGGGCACAAGACACTCAGTGCAACATTAGAAGAGAACCAGGCAACAACAAAAACAAAAACACACAGTTTCTGGCACACATTCAAATATCCGTCGCACACAAAACGGAGATGACACTTATTTCTTTTTTTTCTCCCTCCAAAAGATTGGTAAATTTCATCCTCACCATGTTACTTGTCAGACGAGAAAGAAAGACACCTTTACTGACTTCACATTACGTTGTTGGCGCTCCATGACCAAGGAGTATTTGGGCCAGTCTCTAAAGAAAAAAAAGGTAATCTAAAAGGCGTCTTCAGTTGTAAATTTTAAGTAAACAGGAGTTGGGAAGTCTTCAGTCTTTTTTTTGGCGTGGGCACCAAAAATGAGAAAAAGTATGATTGATCAGAAGAAACAAAAATGGGGAATAAAGTAATACAAAAAAAAGTTTGAATCCTCAATCTCTTGAAAGTTTTTTCTCATAATTTTACGCAATTTGTAATTTTAAATAGTATTGTTTGAGAACAATGTCACGATCTTCCAAGAATAATGACAACATTGAGCATTACAATTTTGAAGAGAAAACTCTGTGCTAATCATCCATGGGTAAATTTGATTATTCCGAGAAGCAAAAATGCTGCTTTGCTGTAAAATTCCCCACTTGTAAAAATTGGTTTTGTTTATTAAAAGTAACATTAGAGAATCCAGACAAACATTTTAAAACAGATTTTTTTCCCCCGGCACAAGTTGACTATACACATTTTTTTCTCTTCAGTGTGGCCCAAATACTCATTTGTACATTGTAGTTCAAGTATTCAAGTTCAATATATATATGTAGATATATATATATTTTTGATATGTGATTCTTCTACTTTTCATTTTTTTGTTTTAATTAGCAAATGCTCGACTTACACTGGAGTGCGGGCTAACGAACAAAGATCCATACATATGACACTAACTGACGTATACGACGTCATGTGGCTGAAAAGCAGAACGTAGGATCAAGTATTCGTTGACAACCAAATTGCTTCCTTCGCATATTTGTGTGGACGTTCGTTCGTGTGTGTGTGCGTGTGTGTGTGTGTGGGGGCGGGGGGTGATACATATTGCTCATCTTCATTTCAACCTTGCAGACAAAACATTTTAGAGGCTACCATCCGAGGTGTACATATATGTACAGTTGGTGCGTACGTATGCATACATACAAATATCGACTGTGTATAGATACACACGTACGTATGTATGCATTCATTGTGTATATGTCTACGGTAAGCACGCTTGAAGAGGAGAGCCTCTCGATGCTGGTGCAGCATGGGAAAGCCCCTTGTGACTTTCTGGGCGCGGTACTGATGGACTATTGGGTCTGTCTGAGCTTCTTGGATCAAGGCAGTTTTACAGAAACAGGCAATAGTGATTTTTGCTCGTGTGCTGCAGGACGCCGTGTCCTGAAAGGTAGCCTTTGTCCCCCTTTTTTCCTTCTTGATTTAAGACTTTTGTACCTATCACCGACTCGGATCCAGTGGAAATGTACAGTTCGCCATCGGGGCCTGCTTTGAGCAGGACATCAACACAAAATATAAACCAGATAAATACAGCATCCACAAGAAAACAAATCAAACAAAAAGGCACCCCAGTCGTGGGTCTACTTGTTCATGTCGTGAGCAGAACGTGACGACCGGAGAAGTTTCAGCGAGAAGTGCAGAGCTTCAAAAAATCATAGACACCCCCCCCCCCCCCATTTTTATGTATTTTAAAAAAAGATTTTTCTGTCAAACTCCATAAAAATGATGTTAAAATGTGATTTGTAACTTTTTTTTTGGTTTAAAAAAAAATATGTACCCGGGATTACCCATCATCGACTGTGCACTGTAGCAAACTGGAACCCTCCCCCTGCGCAATGTTAGCTTTGGGTTTGTCCCACAAAACAAACAAAAAAAGGAAAATCCGTCATTTCAGGATGTGATGCTGCTGCCCCTCCAACTCCCCTGTGCCGCCCCCCTCAAAAAAAAAAAACATTCCTTGCCTCTGTTCAGCAAGGTGAAGTTGGCACAGTACATTGGCATCTCTTCAATGCGTGAGGTGTGTACACGGGAACAAAGGACGGTCGTGGAGAGCGAGAAAGACAGAGAGAGAGAGAGAGAGAGAGAGAGAGAGAGAGAGCTGCATGGTCATCCTCTGTGCCCCCCTCCCCTACCCTGAGATCAAGTCTGGACACGAGCCTTTGATAAAGTCTTCGCACTCCACTTCAGTGACAGTGTCTCGAGAAAATGGCGGCCATAGCGAAGTTCACAGTAGGGGTGGGAATAGTGCTGGAGTGACAAGGGGTCGGGGTGCTTGTCGAGGGCCCCGGCTTCTCGTCTTTTGCATAGAAACAGTTACAAGTGGCCCTCGGTGCCTCATGGAGGGGAGGGGTTGGGTGGAGGCTACCAGATGTGACAGTTTTTTTTTTAATGGTGGTGGTGGTGGGGGGGGGGGGGGGGGGGCTTAGCGTAGCAGCTATGCAATGGGCAACCTGTGGGTAGGCGGAGCAGCTTGGACCAAAACAATGAAAAACACCCCCAGACCTGGAAGTACGACAGAATACTGTCCAACACAAAGCACGATCAGCTCAAAAAGCAATTGACAATCAATAGTATTGATCCTTGTTTTGCATTCATAACACAGGATGAGCACAGAGAGGCACCTCTGAGGAAAAAGTGTTTCTGCATATGAACAGTGAGAGGCTCCTTCAGGCAGCCACGATGTACTTGTACATACGCAGGTACGTACGCATTTCTGCATTGTGGACACAAACGACAACGAGACACAATCCAGAAATATGACTAGTAGATCTTCCAGCTAAAGTGATCTTTGCGTTTTAACAACTGAAAAGGAGAATGAGCACGGTTGGTCTGGTTATTGCCAGACGGAGCACGGGGAGGAAGTGCTGCGGTCGGACACCTGGGGGAGGGGCGGGACGGTGGGCGGTGGACCACAGCAGAGAGGCACTCAGTGGACGCCACACCCTCCATGCTGCCCCCACCCCTCCCCACATACACACCCAATGACCATCCACGCTTGGTCTCCAAAAGAGCGAGCAAGGCTTGGACGTTTTGGAGTAACAGTGATATTCACTTTCAGAATTGTTCCTATTCTTCACGAAGATGACTTCGTTCGTGTCAGTCGCGTTTTCCCTTCATCAGAGCTTTTGTCTTGTTTTGATTTATTTCTTTATTGAGCCAAAGCCACTGGCTCCTCATAAGTGCTATGATAAGAGGCCTTCCCATGTGTGTCCACGAGAAAGACTCGTAGGTCTACTGCATTGGGAAAACTCATACGCCACAACCCCCCCCCTCCCTTTTTTTTTTGGTATTGTGCCAGACACCCAGAAGAGGTGTCCAATCGGATCCAGTCTCTTGTTGGCTGTGGGTGCGGCGCGCAGACAGGAAGTGTGCATCGAAGTCCAAGCTGCTGCTGCTTCGCACAGATTTTCCAATGGCGCTCTGGAGGGGGTGGGGGGAGGAAAACAAACAAACAAAAAAAAAACGGCCTTTCAAGCTGTAAAAACTGACCAGCTCAGACGGGACGGACGTAGAGTTTCTACGGTGTATATTGCACAATGTAAACCGTCACGTTCAAAAAAAGTTAAAGCCGTGTCCTCTTTCCTTTTCCTTGCAATGACACTTGCAGAAAGGTTGTCGAACATTCCACAAAGCACCAGTGAGTGAACTGGAGGTGACGGCGAAGATCTCGTCAGTGATTGGGCGCCGTCGCAGTTGCTCAGAGCTTATATATTGGGGGACGGACATCAGAACAATGAACCCGCCGTCGAACAAGTGAAGAGTCCGAAGAGCCGGGTTTCCCGAAGAGAGTCGGTCGCCAGTCGCGTGGCACTGGCTCAAGAGGTCAAAAACTGTGCAAGATTCCATCTGCTTCTTCAGTTTATCAACAAAAAAAAAAAGGCGGTTTGGAAAGGACCAGGTGAGCACTTAAGGCTAATATTAGTGCTGAGAAACAAAGAGTAATAAGTAAAGGTCATCCAACCGCATCGTTGGCCACGGGCATGCTGGGAATGATCGCTTGAGAGTCTTTTTGTCTGGGATGATTCTTCTTGCAAGGAAAGGGTAGATGGCAGCTTTGATTGCTTCTCCTAACAAAACCAAACCAAACTCAAAAAGGTTTCTTTGTGTCACGTTTGAGTTCTTTTTTTCTTTCTTACAAAGTCATTTGCAAAATGAAAGGAATAAAAGGTAACACGAAAAAAAGAGAAGGGCTGGTGAGCCTTCCGTTTCTCAATTCACAGTTACAGAAAGTTGTAAAATGGAGCTGATTATCGCCACATGATTTGCTTGGGTTTTTTTGCTCCTTCTACATGGACTCCCCACTGAGTAGGTCTCCAGGCAGCAGGGTATTAATAGGGGTGGGGCTCCCGATCACGCGTGCGTCCTCCCCGCTCGGAGGCCCCCACAGGCTGGAGTATTGGGGAACACCCCCCCAAAGCAGGTCCCCTCCGCTGGTCTTGCCACCGCCGCCGCCTCCTCCCCCGCCGCCGGTGCTCCACTGGGCGATGGAGTGGGATGCCGCTGCCCCGCCCATTCGATTCTGATTGGTTCCCGGGTTGGCCTGCCAGCTGGCGGTGTTGTTTGAGGCCAGCGACTGGCCTTGTGCAAAGAAGCGATTCACCTCCTCCTCCCCAGCAAACTCTGCCAAGATGGTGGTGTTACCGAGCACACACCTGACACAAAACACAAGACGGGTCAGTCAAATGATCCCAAGACAAATTTGCAAAAGCATTCACAGTTGTGGTGAAAGGTTTTTGTGAAATAATCTTATTGCAACTGTGCAACTGTGTTATTGAATACTTAAAGATGACAACTTCAGTCTAGAATAAAATAATTCACATTAAAAAGTGGTTTTAAACAAGTCAACGAGAGTCTCCGGATTAATAGTCCTCGATTTTGGATGTTCTACGTTTTGCTCAAAGACTTGCCCAACACCTTGTGACACATTTGTAATTAAGTGAGAGCAACAAGAGGTAGCTTTGCAAATGTTGGTGTGATATTCCCAAACAGCTTCTGGCACTTACATGTGCAGAGACTTCTGGGCCTTGGCGGCCTCATCCTTGGAGCTGTAGCGCACCACGGCGTTCCCTTGGGTCAGGTTGAGGTGGAATGTGATCAAAGGGCCGTGCTGCATGCACAGGGTCCGTAGAGTCGAACCGTCAATCTGTAGAGCCAGCAAAAGCCACCGACGCATGGCCGTTAGAGGAGATGTACAGTATATTTCGATAAAAAGAACGTATCTGTGCGTACAAAGCGGCCTGGGTGACATTCGAAGTTACTTTGAACCTTTTATAAAGCATTCGCTAAAATACACAAGATACCACCTGGCCTTACAGTGTGGCATTCATTTTGAATTTTTTATTCACTCAACTTGGACCATTTGTTCAAATCAATCAATTGGCACACTTACTTGAGGTGTGAGATTCCTCAGCACCAGCCAGCTGCTGGTCCTGTTGGAGCTGTCTGTACTCCATGTAGTTCCCTCTGTTAAATAAGGACAGCGAGAGATTTGCAACTTGTTTTATAAAAACATATTTTTTATATACTCATATAAATAGCAAATACTTGATTCAAAAATTTCAAGTATTAAATTGTGATTTTTCTTTTTTTCTTAGTTTTTATTGTTGTTGTTGTTTTTTTAAACGAAAAGCGTCGCCAACTCCAACATTTTTTGTAAAGGGCACAACTGACGAGCAAAGCAGTTTAGAGAAACAATGTTGACATGAGGCCTCCTTGCGAGCCGGTAAACCTCAGGATGTCAGTTTAGCAGGGTACGTTCAACAAGATAAGACATCAATAGAGAGCAGATGTCATCTCTGCTCTTTGACCAAGTCTGCCTCGCATTTGATTAAAGGTTTCCTAGTGAGATTTTGTTAAAAAAAAAAAAGGATTTGCAGCGCTGTTCTGCATTATATTTGTAAAGGGAATATTATTATTTACTGTCTTCATTATTCAAATTTTTTTTGTTCCTTTTACTATTATTTTTCCAGGCTGCCCATACGTTCAAGACTGATTGTTTTTACTCACAGACACTTAACATGCTTCATTGAGCCAGTGTGGTTCACATACAGGATATTTTATGTTATATTTACTTGACGGCACAAACAGTCAAGTCAAGTCAAGTCAAGTCAAGTCAACAGTATTTATAGAGCACTTTCAAACAGCCATCACTGCATACAAAGTGCTGTACATGGAGCGATTTAACATATACAATAAACAGTAAGACGAATCAGTAATAAGTAATAAGTAATAAGGCGGTAGAAAGCACCAAGCAGTAAAACCAATAGCAATCTAAGTCATGCTGAGTCAAACGCCAAAGAATACAAGTGAGTTTTGAGGAGGGATTTAAAGATGGGCAGCGAGGAGGCTTGCCGAATGTTCAGTGGGAGGTCATTCCAGAGAGATGGACCAGCAACAGAAAAGGCTCGATCCCCTCTGAGCCTCAGTTTAGTTCTTGGCACGTCTAGCAAAGACTGGTCCACAGACCTGAGGCGCCGGGCAGGGGTGTAGGGGCGGATGAGCTCAGAGAGGTAAGGTGGCGCGAGATTATTCAGAGATTTGAAAACAAAGAGGAGGATCTTAAAAATAATTCTAAAATGAATGGGGAGCCAGTGAAGGGATGCCAAAGTAGGAGTTATATGCTCCCTCTTACGAGTACCAGTCAAGAGGCGAGCAGCGGCATTCTGTACCAGCTGAAGGCGCTTGATGGAGGACTGGCTGACTCCAAAGTACAGGGCGTTGCAGTAATCGAGCCGGGATGTGACAAAAGCATGAATTACTGTCTCAAAGTGTTCATGTGAGAGGAAAGGTTTTATTTTGGCCAGCTGTCTAAGGTGAAAAAAGCTGGATTTAACAACGGCACCAATTTGCCGATCGAGTTTGAAATCACTGTCCAGTTTAAGTCCCAAGTTTGAGACCGTTGATTTCAGATAAGGAGATAGGGGGCCCAAGTCTACAGGATGGAATGTACAAGGTCCACTGGGGCCAAACAATATCACCTCTGTCTTCTTTTCGTTGAACTTCAAGAAATTTTGTGCCATCCAGGTTTTGATTTCTTCCAGACAGGATAGGAGTGGCCTTAATGAGAAGGTGTCTTTCTTGCTCAGTGGGACATAGATCTGGCAGTCATCTGCATAGCAGTGGAAAGGAATACCATGTTTCCTTAAGATGGAACCCAATGGGAGCAGATACAGCGAGAACAGCAGAGGCCCCAGAATTGAGCCCTGTGGAACACCACATGACAGGGGAGCAGTGCGTGATTCAGAGCAGCCAAGGCTGACACAAAAGGTCCTGTCAGCTAGATAGGACCTAAACCAATCAAGAGCACTCCCGCCAATGCCCACCAAGTGCTGCAAACGAGTCAGCAGAATACTGTGATCCACTGTATCAAATGCTGCAGTTAAGTCCAATAAAACCAGACACACGTGGTCTCCAGAGTCATTTGCCAGGAGGATGTCATTAGAAACGCGTAACAGGGCTGACTCCGTGCTATGCATCGTCTTGAAACCTGACTGGAAGACCTCCAAGATGTTATGTTCATCCAAGAAAAGTTTCAACTGCATGTGCACCACTTTTTCCAGAATTTTGGAAATGAAAGGCAGTTTGGAAATGGGTCTGTAACTTGACAGCTCATCTGGATCAAGACCAGGTTTCTTGATCAAGGGTTGGACCACAGCATGTTTAAACTGTTGGGGAACTACACCAGAAGAAAGGCTGCTGTTGATGATATCCAAGACCGATGCACCAACACTCGGGAGAACCTCCTGAAAGAAGCGTGGGGGAAGAGAGTCGCAAGGGGAGCCAGATGGCTTCGTCTGGCGAACTACATCCTCCAAAAGCGCCAAGGACACAGTATCAAAAGAATTTAGGACAGCTGAACATGGAACATGGACAGAGGGGTCAGATGCGGTATTTGGGACCGGAATCCTAGCTGTAGAGACCTTATCAATAAAGAACTGAAGGAATCTGTTGCACATCTCGGCTGAAGAATCCGAGCAAGTAGGCAGAGGGGGTTTGAGTACAGAATCTATCGTTTTAAATAGTGCACGAGGGTTGTGACGGTTGGCTAGAATAAGGTCCGACAGATATTTTCTTTTGGCCTCTTTTACTGTGAGCTGGTAGATACGCCAGCTGTCTTTCCAAATTTGAGAAGAGACATGCAATTTGTCTCTTTTCCACTTGCGTTCAGCTTTGCGACACTCCTGCCTAGCTGCGCGGGTAATGTCGTTAAACCATGGCTCGGGTTTAGGCTTTGGCAGCACAATTTTTGAAGGAGCCACCAAATCCAGGATGGCCCGGCATGACGAGTCGAACCAAGAGGTGAGTTCCTCTGTGTTAGACGAGGGTACGCAAAGGTTATTAAAGGCATCCTCGCAGAAGGGTTGTTGAAACAAAAAATTGTAGCCAGCAAACTACAACTCGGTCTCTCGTATTTTTATTTTTTTGTTGAACTTTTTGCCATACACATAAAATAGAGATATTGAAAGACAACTTAATTTCTAATCAGAAATTCCATCACAATATTTTGACTCACCCGAGGAGTAAGAGCCACTCCAGCCCTGGGACAGTCCCAGTGAGTTGCCCCCCCAGGTAGAGGAAGATTTGGTGTTGGTGAGGCCCGGTGGGGGTCGGGACGGGGCTGCTGAGCCGCGTGGGCCTTGAGGGACTTTCCACAGCTCATGAGTCAGGGAGGCTTGGTTCTGCGTCATGGACCCAGTGGACCAGGTGGACTTTACATCGGACAGTTTGCCTTCAACAAAGCCAAAGGTAAGAAATAAAACAGATGCATGACTAAGTTAGAAAGCAACCTTCTCGTAGTGCTTCCCGCAGTGTACTTAAGCATCACTTCTTGAATTACTGGTGAATTCCTCTGGAAAAAAAAAATCACACGAAAACTGCTAACTGCCATCTGAGGTGAGGCCTTCCTTTTTGTGGTTGGCAGAGGTGCAGATGGTTGCCGAGGAAGTGAGTACAATTTTGTTGTTGAGGTGGCGTGCCAACATTTTTGTACTGCCTATATTTCATTAATCGGTAAATCAGGATGACTTTGCGTTATTGGCTGTGCTGATTAGAGACTTGAAGCATATCATGTGAGTGTCCATACCTCCATTCCTGTCACGCAGAAGATATCTGTTAACGTCATGGATGTTTGTGTTGATGGTAGGACCACTCGGGACACTACCAGGGGTCATATTGGGGTCGTTTTCAGGGTCAATGTTCTGAAGGCCTTTCCATGGCACACCCGGGCAGAATTCTGAGGATGTGAAAGAAAGTAGATTGTCACAAATGCGGTGGCAAAGACCACTGCTATTCATTTATCTTTGTACTCACCTGGGGGCCAGTTAATGTTGGTGCCGTTGGTGATCTTTTCATTGGGGTTCTTGCCTTGGCCCCAGTTGTCTGGCGGTACCAAGGAACTGGCGGGGGAGTCCGAGCTGGACATCAGATTGTATGGGCTGTAGGAATCCTCTAGCTGTGAGGGCTTCCCAGGTGGCCCCAAGGTTGAGGCAGCAGATATGGCACCTAGCATATACCAAAAAGCACACAGTGACTTGAATCCATCTTTTCTGTTGTTGTGGATGATCCAAGATATGAATGTTTGACCCACCGTGTTTGTTGAGGTTGTTCTCCAGGTTTGAGGTGTTGCCACCCAGGGTGTCCATGGAGTTGGAGTGCGTCCACTGGGACAGGCGGGACTGGGGCTGAGGGGGCTCCTTCAGAGACAGACCCCCAACCTCGATGCAGTTTACATTCATGTTTGGATTAAGTCCAGCTGCACACAGGATGCAAGATTTCAAAAACACATACTTTTACAAACAATACAACAAAATAATACATTAAGCCTGTTTGGGTGGCCATATTGTGATGGCCCTTGCAATGTAGGTATATTTATGACATGTTTCAATGATTATTTCATATTCAGCATATTTATACTGTAGTATTTAAGAGTTTAAAGAAAATATGACTTATGTTTTGTTATTTTTGTGCATGTTTTTTTTTTGCCATATAGCATTTAATAATAAATGGCAGACCGTATTTCCACTTTGTCTCAAGTTATTATTATGCTTCTATCATGCGTTTCAACATTTTTTGGGGGGGGCCTGGTGCTACTACTGTGTGGCTGGAATTACGTTTGCATTTACTGATTGGACAGACTGGACAACTACAGTATACCATACATTGCTTCCTGAGCAGACAAGGCATCTGTGAGGTTGACATTTATGGAGTTTAAAGCGAAATTGTCCCATGAAATAAAAGTATATTTATTCTAACATATACAGGCCTCCTCTACAAAAACTATCATGCAAAACAAAATATTTCCTGTTAAGTAAATAAACTCCATGAGCTACTATTTGAAGAAACAAGTCAGTTAAATGCGGATTGTGTTTCAACTTGGCTGCTGCTGCTGAGGCAATAAGTACTTCATCCACAGTAATTACCTCCATTCATTGTTCTCTTTTATTGGAAGGGAGAAGCCAAAATTTACAGCTGTGGTAACAATCACCGACTCGTTGTTACCATGGCTACCAAGGATGTTGCCAAATCCACAGTGACTGAACTAATAGAAACCTTAATTGCTCTCTGTTAAAGACTCACAAAGAGGGTAGGTGCTGTAGGCGTTGGGTGAAGACAGCGGCTCTTTGGTGTGCAGTGTGTCGACCAGGCCTAGGGCATGATGCGGGCCTGTGAAAGGGTCCAGGCTTGATTTTGCAGATCCTGGGCCTCCGGTGGGGCCACCGGGGGCATGCAGACCAGCTTGGGAGGAGGAAGAGGAGGCGGAATGGGAGGGAAGCTGCTGCTGCTGCTGCTGCTTCATCAGCAGCGCCTGGTAGAGTTGACGCTGGTGCTGCTGGATCTGCTGCTGCATGTTGGTGATTGTGCGTGCGACCTAGGAGTGGGCAGACACACGGCAGAGTAAAAGGTGACGAAAGGGACAGAAATACTAAGGGACAGAAATACCAATGTGGGGAAGTATGAACACCAAGAAGAAACTTCACCCACGCAAGCAACACTTGAGCAACTACTGACGTAACAATGAGACGTTATCCATTCCTGTTGTTACAGTATTGAATCGATTTTGCAGTCAGCGTATGCAGTCATGCTCCAGAAGTGGGTCACATTGATCATCACATCATGTTGTGAGTGCAGCGTTGTGCCCGTTGACTCACTTGCTGCTCTTGTTGTCGAATGGGACCGGAAACATTACGCTGCGCCTGCATCATCTGCTGCTGGATTTGTAAACGCTGGTATGCCTGAAAAAAAAAAGAGGGAAGCAAAGGTACATTGCAGTACAGCCACGCATACACAAAAATAAAGCAAAGAAGAGGGTTTGAAATAGATTGTTAAATACACTGAATCAGAAATGTGATTACAAAAATGTCTATTGATCAGACGGTGCGACTCACCATTTGAAGTTGCTGAAGTTGGTACAATAGGGTCATTTGTTGAGGGTTTATTGGTGAGGTTAAAAGTGCAGGGTTCAGACCAATGTTTTTTGCTGCAAATTGCAAGAGCTGTGCTTGGACCTGCAAAGGGTGGAGGGGGGAATGACGGGTAAGTTGTTATAATTCATGAGGAAACAAAAGCAGCGGGAAAGAACATAATTACTACATACTGCTATGTACAAGTAGGAAGTGTTTAGACAAGTTGATATAGTAAAATGCATGGCTTAATGGCAGAATCATTTGGGTGCATGTGTGTTCATGTACCTGAGGGGAGAGATACTGAGGCACTTGAGCACGTAGACTAGGCATGGAGGAGCTCAGAGGTGGCACTGGTGGCTGAGGAGGCTGCTGCTGCATGGTACGGCCGTGTGCTGCTCCACTGCTGCCAAACATTCCACTGGGTATCTGGAACAAAACAATTTCTTTCTTTATTCTTTTTATACATACCCTACTTCCAAACGGCCAAAGTCATTTACAATTGTATGACTGTATCCATCAGTCCACTGTGGACCAGACATTATTAGAAGTACCAAGAACTAAAATGAGGCTCAGAGGGGATTGTGCCTTTTCTGTTGCTGGTCCCTCTCTCTGGAATGACCTCCCACTGAACATTCGGCAAGCCTCCTCGCTGCCCATCTTCAAAGCCCTCCTCAAAACTCACTTGTATTCTTTGGCATTCGACTCAGCATGACTTAGATTTGTTCTTGATTTTACTGTTTGGTGCTTTCTACCGCCTTTATTACCGATTGGTCTTACTGTTTATTGTGCATGTTAAATTGCTCCATGTACAGCACTTTGTATGCAGCGATGGCTGTTTGAAAGTGCTCTATAAATACTGTTGACTTGACTGAAATGATAGACATTAATTTTGACTGTTTAAAAAAAATCTTTAAAGTGATGTAACATATTCATGAGAATGGGATAGGCAATACCTCTTGCATGATTGGCACTACTGCAGAAAAAATGCTGAGAGCATACACTAATATATATAGGCATAAAAAAGTCCATATCGGTCGGACCACAAGTAATATTTCTGGTTTAACGTCATCACCATAAATTACAACACATGGTAAAATTCGCATTGAGCTAGCTTTTCTGGGTCAAACTTAAAAAGGAAAATCAAAACAACAACAAAAAACCCCAGATGTGTTGGAAACAAAAAACATTCTTCACATCGGCGTCAAATATACATTTAATTTATACACATAGCCATTTCCAATTTCAATTTGCTGTTGAGCAGTATTACTGTTTTTAACGACTAGATATTTTTTGAAGGCCAAAGAAATTCCGAGCTGTGAAAAGGGAGCTACACATTCATCATTCAAACATAAGTGAACAATAGAGACAATAATAGAATTTATGATTATACAGCTCCTCGACAATGTAGCGACTTTTGAGACGTCATAAACAATACCTGTCTGTTGTTCAAGTTTTGCATGGCCAGCCCCGAGTTGCCCGGTCCCAGACCCTGCCCGGGAAGGCTACTGTTGGCCAGGGGGAGCTTCAGGCTGGGGGAAGGCATAAATGGTGATGGGGGGGCATCGTTGGAAAGAACACCATCCTGGAACAGAAGAATAAAACAGTAATGAAGGCGACAAATAGTGAGAAGAGTAACAAAGATTAGTGATTGACATTCTTTAAAGCTCCGAAGGCCATCCAGGTGGCTTATTACCTTGTCAAGGAAGGCATTGCGGTCAGAAGGATCTTTCAAGAGCATGGATGGTCGACACACCAGTGGTTTGTTCAGGCCGTTGCTGTAATCAGAAATGCCCAAACTACGCTTGTCCAGGTCAGTCTTCTTTTCCAGCAGAGCGCCTGAGTGGGGGGTGTAATGTTGTAAATAATATTTGAAACATGCGTACAAAGACACACCACTCACACAAAAAGTGAACTTACTCATGGCCTGGTCAAGATTCATGTTGTTGCTCTTCAGTGCCTCCTCAGCAGGATCTCTCTGTAAGACAGTGATTAAATAAGTTCCTCAAATAGTAAATAAAACCTTAGCCTTAAAGAAGGCTTATAAATTATGCACATCAGCCTAAACATTTGTAGAATAAATGACTCATACCGGAAAACCCATGTCGGTGAGCTGTTTGATGAGACGATTCATGATCCATGTCTCATCTGGTTTGTTCATCATCTTCCCCTGAAGAGACACCAAGTCAAACATTTAAATAATCACATGATCAATGTGTGTCCACGTGTAGACATGTCTATAAAATATGTAGAAATGTAGATATTTACCTTGTTCGGGATCTTCTTGGATCCATTGCCCCAGGAATTGCAGGAGGAGCTGCTCTCCAGCGAGGTGGGGCTGCTCCACATGTCCCCATCCTCAGTGTCCCACTGGCCCGAAGACATGCCCATTTCCTCCCCTCCACTTCCCCAGCTGTCTTGCATAGGTTTAGGACCTGACGAAAGAATCAAGTGTGGGTTTGTATCAAAGATGAAAAAAAGGGAGGATACTTGCGAAGATAACCTAATACAAATGTAATTTTAGCTAAATCAGCACAGCGGGTAGTTTTGATCTTGACCACTTGATGGCACTGTTTTCGTTTGAACACATTGCTTGTGAGTTAACGTCATGCAGCACTCTGCACTTGGTCCCGAAAACATTCCAAGGTGCAAAATTGCTCAGATTATTAAGACCCACTAGAGACTCCTCAGGACCAGACATCAAAGCTTCTATCCCGGCCCTCTCCCCTCTCATCACTAACATTATTCAAACTTCCCTCTCTACTGGCATTGTACCATCTCATCTCAAAACTGCTGCTGTCACTCCCATACTGAAGAAACCTGGCTCTGATCCCTGCGACTTGAACAACTTTCGTCCCATATCAAACCTTCCGTTCATCTCCAAACTTCTAGAGAAAACAGTAGCTGCTCAACTTCACACCCATCTTTCCTCCAATAAGCTATACGAACAATTTCAATCTGGCTTCCGTCCCCTCCATAGTACTGAAACTGCCCTCCTCAAAATATGCAATGACCTTCTTCTCTCTGCTGACTCCGGTTCACTCGCCATCCTCCTCCTGCTTGACCTCAGTGCAGCCTTTGACACCATCTCTCACTCCATCCTCCTCGACAGACTCTCCTCCATTGGCATCACCAGCATCCCCCTCTCCTGGTTCCGCTCCTATCTTTCTGACCGCACCCAGTTTATCCAGCTCAAACGTTTTAGATCTCACCCCTTTCCCCTCACTTCAGGTGTTCCTCAGGGTTCTGTCCTTGGCCCATTGCTATTTCTAATCTATCTTCTTCCCGTGGGTAATATCTTCAGGAAACATCACATTCATTTTCATTGCTACGCGGATGACACCCAGCTCTACATCTCTACCAAACCTAATACCGTACTTCCACCATCCTCCCTAACCAACTGCCTGCAGGAATTAAAATCTTGGTTCACCTCAAATTTCCTCAAACTGAATAGCAATAAAACTGAATTCCTCCTTATTGGCACTAAATCCAATCTAAACAAAATAAACAATTTCTCCATTACCTTCGAAAGCTCTTCCATCTCCCCCTCCCCTCAGGTCAAGAGTCTGGGTGTCATCCTTGATAGCACCCTCTCCTTCACCTCACATATCAACCACATCACTCGTTCTGCATATTATCATCTTCGAAACATCCACCGGCTCCGCTCTTCTCTCACTCCTCAGTCCACTGCTATACTTGTACACACCCTCGTCACCTCGCGACTCGATTACTGTAATTCCCTTCTGTTTGGTCTCCCTCAAAAAACCCTCCATAAGCTTCAGCTGGTCCAAAATTCAGCCGCCCGCATTATCACACTCACGCCATACATAAACCATATTACACCTGTCCTCCAACATCTCCACTGGCTTCCCATTTTACACCGCATTCAATATAAAATCCTGCTACTCACATTCAAATCCATTCATGACCTAGCCCCTCCATACCTATCTGACCTCATCCATATTCCTACGCCTGTCCGCTCTCTTCGTTCCTCCTCCTCTGTCCTCCTCTCTGTCCCCCCTGCTCGCCTCGTCACCATGGGAAATAGAGCCTTCAGTCGCTCTGCTCCCCAGCTATGGAACTCACTCCCCGCTGACCTTCGTAATACAGCCTCATTAACACATTTCAAATCCCGCCTCAAAACACATCTGTTTCGACAAGCCTATTCACTCAGACCATAAAGCCATTGTTTTATTTATTTATTTTGTTGTATTTTTTCTTATCTTATTTGATGTAGTTTTTTAACATTGTACTCGTGATTTTAACTGCTTGTTGTAAGGTGTCCTTGAGTTTCTAGAAAGGCGCCCACAAATAAAATGTATTATTATCACCAATGTATACAAAGGCAATTATGTACCAGTCTTGCAGGGTGCAGCAGAGGAGGGTCCGTTGGTCCTGCCATAAGGTCCAGTGGGCTCATGGACACCATCTCCCCATCCACTGACACCTCCTGATGGTTTGCCCCAAGCAGAGGTGCCGTTGTCCACAGCTGATGTTGGAGCTGCAGGCTCTCCCCAAGCAGGCTCTGACTTAGGCTGAACACTGGGAAGTTCTCCCCAGCCTGGAAAACAGACGGGGGAATTTTCTGAAAGGGGTCATTCATACGGCACAGCGATTTGAAATGCCATCAAAATCAAGGATGCTAATTGCTAACTGGGAATGGTTGTATTGTTCCTACAAATTGAAGGAATACTAATTTTACACTTTAATATTTGTTAATGCAGTCCAATTGATTCACAGTGGGGACAATCAAAAAGAGAGGGGTTAGAGTTGTTCATTAAAAGTATTGACGTCTTTAATGTGTATGTATGTAGCCTTTATCTTCAACGAGACGCATTTGAACTGCGTACCAAAAATCGAAATAAATGGACAGACTTGATTCGGCATGCATCGTCATTAAGATGTGCAACAACCAGAAGAAGAACCATAGAACAATCACCACAAAATAATTACTTGAAGATATAATCCTTGGAATAATTACAAACCTCGAAAATAGTTTTAATGGTAATTTCGTCACATCATCTGACAACGATTGAAAAATATCTTTTACTTGATCTGATTTATTATTTAAAACAGCTTTTAACCATTTTAAAGTTATTGAGCGCATACAAGATGGTCAATGTATGTTAGATAATGCAAGGACCGTTGTTTTACCTGGGTTAGCAAGAGGAGGTCGACTCTGGGGACCCGCACCTGGGTGTGGGGCACAACTGTTGGGTGGCCCATAGTTGTTTCCATGATGTTGATGGATATGGCTTGGCACATTGCCATGGTGAGGATGGTGGTGCACTGGATGGCCGTGGTGGTGATTGTTGTTAGGGCCGACAGAGTAATTATTATTGTTGGGTGTGATCATGCCACTATTCTTTATGGGGGGTGGACCGCTGTTGCCTGGATTATTATTCGGATTATTGCGATCCCACATATTGACAGTCTTGCTGTATGTGCCGGGATCACCCCAGGTGGATGTTCCATCATCAATCTCCATCTTCCTGCGGATAGAGGGAGGGGAGGGCTCCTCCCAACCTGTAGATTCCAAGCCGTGGTCCTGTTTGCTGACATTGCTCCAACCGGAGGTGTTCTGTTTGACAGAACCAGGACCTCCCCAAGAACCAATGCTGCCCCCTCCACCACTACCGGTGCTGCTGCCACTGCTTTCAGTGGGCTTGGAGGAGCCCCAGGTGCTCTGGACTGGGCCACTGGTACGGGCGTTCTCTCCCCAAGTGCCGCTACTTGCAGAAGAAGAAGCAAGTTTACCACCTCCTCTAATTCCTCCTCTAGGATTTTCCTTCCATCCTCCATTACCTCCATTTCCTCCTTCCCCTTCCCACAAGCTGCTGGGTGACCCATTGTTCTTGCGTTCTGGTTCTCCCCAGTCCCTTGTGCTAGAACTGTTGGTGCCCCCATTACTACTTCCCCAACCACGGGAGCTAATCGTGCCCTCCCCCCAATTAGTGGACTGGCTTTTTGTCATGTCACTGTCCCAGCTAGGTGACTTGTCCTCAGAGCCCCAAGATGTCATGCCTACATTTTTAGGTCCACTGGTAGGTAAGGGGTCTCCCCAGCCACTGGTGGTCCCATTAGTGGCTTCTTTCTGTGAATGTGGGTGATCGCCCCATCCCGAAGCAGTCTCAACTGGCGGGGGTGGAGGGGCTCCCCAGCCTGACGATCCTTCGCTTTCATGTTTTGCATCAGATCCATGCCTCGGATTTGTACTTATGTTGGGGTTGACGGCACCTCCGTTGGTGCATGCGGATCCACTGTTAGAACTGGAACTTTCAAATGTGTCTGAGCTGCTGTTGCTTTTCCCATCATCAGAGTTTGCTTCTTCCATCTCCCACACGGTATGCTGTCGGATTGGAGTCTGCCCCCAACCCGTATTACTCAGCACCCGAGGATCCAGGTCCTGTCGGGGTAACACGGGGGTAAAATCCATGCTTGAGGACCTCTCTCTGTGGTGAGAATGGCCATCTCTGCTGTCCCCACTACCTTCACTTGCTGGGGCAGTTCCGGGCTGCTTACACCATGAGCCAAGTTGTTG
Organism: Hippocampus zosterae; assembly: GCF_025434085.1. NCBI lineage: Eukaryota > Metazoa > Chordata > Actinopteri > Syngnathiformes > Syngnathidae > Hippocampus > Hippocampus zosterae. Next base: position 9,074,025 of record NC_067463.1, on the reverse strand, counting down.
CTCTTGACCTGAACTTTGACCTGAAATGACAGCATCAACAGAGTCCCAGCCTTTTGATGCATCTCCACCTCCTGAGGGTTTCCCCCAGTCGCCCCAGCCACCACTTCCATTACTCCCGCCACCACCACTACCGTGGCGACCCCAAGCAGAGAGGCCCGCAGGGGGGGCTGCGTCCCAGCCAGAGTCCTTGGGGGAATCAGCTGCCTTGGTTTCAGCACCGCTCCAGACAGAGCTGCCTGTTGTGTCTCCATTGAGTTGGGATGATTCAGTAGGCGACTGACCTCCCCAGCCTGTTAACCCATGGATAGGGCTCATAGGCTCCTGAGCTTGTTGCTTGGTGTGGTTTGGTCCATCAGTGTTAAGGTTAGTTTCCATATTGAAGGACAAGCTTGGGATGGTGGAAGGGCGCTGCTGTTCATTTTCATTAGCACCAACCATGCTAACCCAACCTCCGCCACAAGTGCTTGTGCCTCCAAGGCTCCCGTTCCCAATATCTCCATTCCCACTGCCTGGTGGGTGAGATGAGGCTGAGACACCATTTGAGCCAATAACACCACCACCCTCATGACCGAGAACAGGCCATGCAGAAGGGTTGGCACTGGGATTGAGATTCAAGTTAAAACCGGGTGAGCCCCAGTGATTGGGCGTTCCGACCCACCCACTATTCATTCCATCTTGTTTGGCATCTGAGCCCCAACCTCTGTTAGTTGACAATGTGTTGCCTGATCCAGGTCCTGCCATCATATTATTGTTAGATTTGAGAGATGTGTAGTGGGCCGGCTGGCCTGTGGCACCCGTGGCCATAGTCAGAAAAGTACCACTAACGGTAGTGACAGTGCTGGCGTCTGTGCTGAAGCTAGCTGAGCCAAAGGGGCATGCCGGTGCCGGAGGCTGACCGAGGTCACTGCTGCGGCAAGCTTCTGTATCACTTCTGTCAATATTTCCTTTGTTCCAACTGTTGTCACCGGAAATGCTGTCTGCATTCAAGGAGGCGCCCCACTGGCAAATCTGGGCAGAAGGACCACTCTTCGGGGATATGTCTAATGAGAAATGAAACAAAGTTGGATATACTTTAAAAGTGAGATTGAGCAAAACAAATTGAATGATAAAGAGAATGGAAGAACATGACAAAAAAATCCAAAAGAATAAGTGCAGGACCAGAGAACACATTAAATCTATGGATTTCACCAATTTAAAGCGGTGCTCCCAAAATCTGGTGGGATAAAATGGTTTCAGTAACAACCATGATGTTGAGCATAATGAAGAGTTTTTGTTCAAGTCACCTGCGGATAGAGGGAGAGGAGGGCTCTGTACCTGTAGTACATGTATATATCATATCATACAGTCAGCCGAACCAAAACAACTTTTCCCTTGCTCTTCCTATTCCACTTTTTCAAACATATTATTTCCTCACTCTTGGGATGCCCTAATCTGTTGTTATATTGTGAGCGATGCTCTGTCTTGCTTTGTGTACTGTGCCTCTTCCCTTATCCATTTCTCTCCCTCATCAAACACACAGCATAGTCGAGGAGCATCTGTCACCAACGTGGCTTTGTTAGCAGGAGGCACTAAAGGAAAGCCCCAGTGGAACGCTGCACATTTATCGGAATGAAACCAAGTTGACTTCACATCCATCACAGCCAACACTCGTACTCCACCCCCAACACACGTTAAAACTAAAGGAAACACATTTTTCCAAGTGTCTGCAAATATGCCTCACCCACTGCATACAACAGCAAGTCTAGTCTATCTGTGAACATAGCCGCTGTGTTCCAGAAACCAGAAACTCAGGACATCCCCAGCAAGTATTTAATTTATTAATACATTTATATTCCACTGCACACAAGCAATCTTATTTGCCCCAGTGGCACCCCATCAGTGGACGGGACTACTAATTGATCGAATCAGTGCTATAAAAGGGAAATGAATCGATCATGAGACAAGTAATCAATGATTTTGTTAATTCAAGAGGCAGAGAGAAAGGAAAGCTATTGATCCCCACGAGCCAGCCATGCGATCGTCTTCAAATAATACAAATTCTTATCATTTATCTAAACAACACACAGGTCAACCAGGCATATGAAGAGGGAAATTCCACCATGTAGAGAGAAAAAGGACAATGTATTATTCGATAAACAGTGCCGAAAAATCTAAATTAAACTGTTTAACTGATGCAATGTCAAACCATAGACCTCAAATGTTCTTTTATAAGTGCATGCATGCGTGTGTGCCTTGAAGCTACAGTACAACACACAACAGAGCGGCTGGGAATGCGGTTTTTGCCTCCAAACATTTATCTTCATTTCGCAGGTGGCTTTATCGCACAAGGTCATCGGGCTGATGGTGCATGCATATTCCGTAATGCTGGCACACAATCAGTTGGACAAAGGAAAAAAGAAATCCCTACATTACAGCAAAAGCAATCTGTCATTACATCTGTAATATGGCCTTAGGCAAGGAAGGGGTTTCTCTGCCTTATGACACTGTTTATTTGGAGGGGGAAAAAAAGCATGAATGTTTCTGGAAATAGACCACAGAAGTAACCAACACGTCGAAATCAACTTCAATTGCTGATTAGATGCATGGCAGTCTGCTTGTCAAATCAGACGGTACAGAAAGCAACTAGACATAACCACACAAATGGTCTTTTCAATTACAAACCAAAGTGGCTTAGATGTCTTACACGAAGAGACGGCATTATTAGCAACTGATATTACTACTGTCTTTGATCTGTCAACACTATCTTTAGAGCAACATATTTTATTAGTCCTGAAGCACAGCAATAGATAAGATACGATCCTCCCTCAGGAGAGTGTTGGTTCTATTCACCCCTAAACCTTGTGTGTATTTTGTGTCCTCTTGTTGGCACGTTAACTTTCCTGAAGGCTTTAAAATGGGTCACAACAACTGATCGTCATCTGAAAGGACGACATTTTCACCACTCCAGTCTTACAAACATTTAAAGGACAAAGTTTTCTCACTGCACAGTACCAGCTCGGTTAGGATGTACTTGCCCTGGATTGGCACGTTCCACGTCAAATAGTACAACAGGGCAGCCACGCAATGGTGAATCTGCTTGACTAATGAATGAAAAACAGTTTACATCACTCACCTATTAGAACGTTGGGCGCTTGAAACCTGGTCTGAGCAGATACTGCGGAGTCCCACATTAAGACTTTTTGAGTGGGCTGTGTTGTTGTAGCTCTGTTAGAACTGGTACTCATGACATAATATGGTAACTCAACTCAACTGTATTTAAGTTAAATTATTAGTTAATATTTAGCATAATTGCATTATTTAAGCTTTTTAAAGAACATTACTGGGATGGGGCGCTGCTGACTTCGACTCGGGACGTTGTGAACCGGTGGGCAGAGTACTTCGAAGACCTCCTCAACTCCACCAACACGTCTTCCTTGGAGGAAGCAGAGCCCGGGGACTCTGAGGTGGGCTCTCCTATCTCTGTGGTTGAAGTCACCGATGTGGTTAAAAAGCTCCTCGGTGGCAGGGCCCCAGGGGTGGATGCAATCCGCCCGGAGTTCCTCAAGGTTCTGGATGTTGTGGGGCTGTCCTGGTTGACACGCCTCTGCAACATCGTGTGGTCAACGGGGAGAGTGCCTCTGGATTGGCAGACCGGGGTGGTAGTCCCTCTTTTTAAAAAGGGGGACCGGAGGGTGTGTTCCAACTACAGAGGGATCACACTCCTCAGCCTCCCTGGTAAGGTCTATTCGGGGGTGCTGGAGAGGAGGGTCCGTCAGGAAGTCGAGCCTCAGATTGAGGAGGAGCAGTGTGGTTTTCGTCCCGGACGTGGAACAGTGGACCAGCTCTACACCCTTAGCAGGGTTCTCGAGGGTATGTGGGAATTCGCCCAACCAGTCTACATGTGTTTTGTGGACTTGGAGAAGGCGTTTGACCGTGTCCCTCGGGGAGTTCTGTGGGGGGTGCTTCGTGGGTATGGAGTACCAAACCCCCTGATACGGGCTGTTCGGTCACTATACCACCGATGTCAGAGTTTGGTTCGCATTGCTGGCAGTAAGTCGGAATCGTTTCCAGTGAGGGTAGGACTCCGCCAAGGCTGCCCTTTGTCACCGATTCTGTTCATAACCTTTATGGACAGAATCTCTAGGCGAGCCGAAGCTTTGAGGGGGTCCGTTTTGGGGGCCTCAGTATTGCATCCCTGCTTTTTGCAGATGATGTGGTGCTGTCGGCTCCTTCAAACAGGGCTCTCCAACTCTCACTGGAGCGTTTCGCAGCCGAGTGTAAAGCGGTTGGGATGAAAATCAGCACCTCCAAATCTGAAACCATGGTCCTCAGTCGGAAAAGGGTGGAGTGCCCCCTCCGGGTCGGGGGGGAGATCTTGCCCCAAGTGGAGGAGTTTAAGTATCTTGGGGTCTTGTTCACGAGTGAGGGCAGGAGGGAGCGAGAGATCGACAGGCGGATCGGTGCAGCGTCTGCTGTGATGCGGACGTTGTATCGGTCTGTCGTGGTGAAGAAGGAGCTGAGCCAAAGGGCGAAGCTCTCAATTTACCGGTCGATCTACGTTCCAACCCTCATCTATGGTCACGAGCTATGGGTCGTGACCGAAAGAACGAGATCCCGGATACAAGCGGCCGAAATGAGTTTTCTCCGCAGGGTGTCTGGGCTCTCCCTTAGAGATAAGGTGAGAAGCTTGGTCATCCGGGAGGGGCTCCGAGTCGAGCCGCTTCTCCTCCACATCGAGAGGAGCCAGATGAGGTGGCTTGGGCATCTGATTCGGATGCCTCCTGAACGCCTCCCTAGTGAGGTGTTCCGGGCATGTCCCACCGGGAGGAGACTCCGAGGAAGACCCAGGACACGCTGGAGAGACTATGTCACCCAGCTGGCCTGGGAACGCCTCGGGATCCCCGGGGAGAGCTGGAAGAAGTAGCTAGGGAGAGGGAAGTCTGGGCTTCCCTGCTAAAGCTGTTGCCCCCGTGACCCGGCCCTGGATAAGCGGTAGAAGATGGATGGATGGATGGATGGATGGATGGATGGATGGATGGATGAAAGAACATTACTTCTGTATTTTTTTCCTGGACAGTATAAAATTCGATATTGTATTTTGTATATATGTATTATTTATACTATATTAAAATACAATATTAGTATAAAATGAAAAATTTGGTGTAAAAATCACAAAATGTGACAATATCATTGTATTTACTTATGCAATAGATTGCACCGTTGGGCCAGTATCTGCAAGGAACACGGTGGCTCGACACAGTGCTATACTGGCCATCGGGCCACCATTAATGTCGGAACATGTCAGATACAATTTCTAGTACCCGATTCAGCGAGAAGGCACCAATAGCGCATAGGTGAGGTTGTGTCATGGAATCAAGGGGCAAATAATACTATTGATGTGCAGATAACACTATTGGTTCGCATATTACTACATTTTATTGTATGATGCCTAACAATATACATGTAAATAAATGTGGTTATAACGCTATAGATAAAATAGAGATCATCTTATCTTTCCTCCACCTTAAGTCATCAAATTCATTTCCTGCAACTCCCTCTCCTGACATTCAAATAAAAAAAATCTGGCAGTGTTAAATTGTCTCCATCCATAATATATAAGTGACAGTTCCAAAGTGCTGTTTCATTCTCAATCCAACGAAGAGGCCATTCATTGGTTATTTCCCCCCCTCACCCCCAAAAAATAAACAAAGGTTCCCATTTTATTTCTGTTCATGTTCCCAAATGGGAACAAAGCTGCCTGTTTGCATGCATGAATGTGCAGGTCTGTGCATGCATCTGCGGCCTGTTCATTGCTAACCATCCGGACCAAAGCTTAGTGATCATGAAAAGTGCTCAGATAATTAGGGGACTATTGGCGCATGACAACAGTTTACATGCAATGAATGTAAATGCCATAGCTGTAATCTGGATGGCAACAGACTACAAGAGCTAAAGCATGAACTAAACAAGAGATTAACACTGATAAATCAAGCTGTCTACATAGAAATGGGCATGTAGCCAAGAATTTAAAAAAATGGAAGGAGTGGTGACAGTGATCGGGAGAGCGGAGTGGTGCAAGTGAGACGTCCAGAGGGGGAGGGTTGGTACATGCAGCATTGAGCAAAAACAAAGGTGACGCAACTCCTCTCTAGTTAATGTGAGCATATATTGAGTTGGATAGATGGATCACTGGATTGGACGAGTCAGTGTGGTGTGCAGCGGGAGGAGAGTGAACATTTAGTAGTATTTTGCATTCTAATAGGTCTGATCCATTACTCTTTGAGGAGAGCTTTAAAGCCTACTTGGACCAAAGGAGGCATGCGCTTATTTTTTTTCCCAGTGGTGGGGGGAATAGTCATACAAGGATATAAAACTCATCATTCATGTCAGTATCTCTGCTGGGCAAAGAAAAAAAAGGGGGGGGGGCAGCAATGGTGACTTCTGTTGTTTCACTGATCGTAGTTGGATTAATTAGGCCACCAAGGGCTTCACTGCCACTCCTTTGAGCGTGAGAGCACAAAAATAGGCAATAAAAACCATCAGGGCTTCTTTTGGACCAAATACTATTGCGGTTATTTAATGTGTTGTTGTGATGTGTACATTTAAAAAAATGTATCAAAAAACAAAACAAAGCAACCGTTATTCAAAATTCGTTAGGGCAATAGTGTTTTTGGATTTTTTTAAAAGCTTAGAATAACAGATGTCAGGATTAAGTGTAATTTTGGAAAAAGGATCTGCAAACTAGTGCTTAGCCCATCTGCCCAACAGTTCTGATGTGGGGAGTTGAATCTGGGAGCTGACCTCCCTGTGGGGTCTTTGTATGTTCTCTCCATGTTGGTGTGGGTTTACTACAGCTTCCTCACACATTCCAAAAACATGCATATTAAGTTTAGTGAAGACGTTCAATTTTCAATAGGTGTGAATGGCTATTTGTCTATATACGCCCTGCGAAAGCCAGGTAACCGTTCTAGGTTATGAGATCAGATCGGTTCACCTGTAACCTCAATGAAGATAAGCAGTGGAGTTACAAGAAGGGTACAGTACATGGATGGATGCGTAGACTGACTGATCTGTTCATTTACATCAAAACTGTCTGGATTTCCTCATTACGGAAAGGCCTATTCCAGGCAGTCAGATCCTCACTCAAACATAAGCTGCCTCAACAGTAGGGCCAAGGGTCCTTAAAGCGCCTTATGGCTACATGCACTGTCTTTTGGATCACAAAACAGCTGTTGGGCTGAAGTTCCCACACGTCTTAAAAGACCCCCAATTCAGCACCTGCTACTGGGAAAGCCAGTCTGGTCTGGACTACTTAATGATCCCAGGTCAGCTGGATAGACCAGGATGTAGAAGCAGAAAAAGGGTGGGGGGTGATGTATCTCTGGTGAGAGGATTGTGTAGGGGGCTGGGGTGGTGAGGTATCCTCTTGAATCGATATAGTGCTTCCCTTTCAGTCTTTATAGCTTGTGTTGTGCTTGGATAGCCTGCCGGAATATCCGCACATACTGCACGTGGGTCTTATTCATTGTCTTGGAAAAATAGGAAAACTATACAATAGCTTTATATAAACCGAACTGTGTCTGTGTGTACGTGTGTGTGTCAGATGGCCTGCAAGGCAGACACAGATCTGAGGTGACACAACTAGGTCAGGCTAGCGACACACCCACAACACTGATGTGTTCGTTTGTATGCGCACACGTACAAAGCTTCGGACGACTTGAGGCTCCTACCATCTCCAACTTTTGAATCATCATAACCTCATCCAGACTGGGCAGTAAAAGTGGCCCTGAGAGTCCTGCAGAAAGACTGAGGTTAACGCAATCGACATGAGCCCAACTGCTTAAGAACAGAGGCTTCAAAATTGAGTCAAGGCTTAGGCTTTCTCCTCTTGTGTCAACAATGCCTCTATCCAAATTTAGCTGAGAGAAGCCTCTTACTTGAAGCTGAGCTCAGACAGGAAATATGCAAGGATGTGTATGGTCTTGATAGTTGAAAAAAGAAAGCCAAAAAAAAAACCCTCAGCAGAGACAAATCCTAGGGCTGTTCATCACATAAAAAATAGCCAACTGCAGCTTGTTGACTCGTTTACTTTAAAGAACAGCTGAAAATTGTATCACTGCACAGGTGTTTTTGTTGTAATATAAGCTATGAGCAGATCAAGAAAGGCACTGATGAAAAACAAGAAGGATAAAAATGAGGGAGTGTCTCAAAGATGCAAACAAATTCACCTAGTTTGGCAAAATGTCTGACGTGCAGTGGCTGTAAATATTTAATGTGTGATGTTGAATGTGTGAAAACAAATCAGTGATGTCAGGCCAAAACCTCCTTTGCCCCAATGTGGCGAATTTAATGGCTTTTTCTACAAATCTGTAGTATTATTGGTCAATCCAAATGTGTGGCTGTTATATTTACAAATTACTGCCCCATCTAAAATGTTGGAAAAGGATTGCTATTTTTAGTAATGCAATGTGAATGGATGAAAAACATTTTGGGGATCTCCCGAAAAGTGATGATTTTGGAAGTATGAAGATTCTGTACGACGCCAGCTAATTATCCAGGCGCAACAGCCACAGCAGCAGAACACGACTGAAAGTGATTGTGCTGTCATTAAAAAAAAAAAAAAAAACTATTGGGACCAGTGAAATGCTTTGAGATTTCTTCTGATGAGTGAATGAAAAGCACTCCTCCCCCCATGTTTTGAAAGAGGGAAAAAAATCTAATCATGAAGCAAAGATGCACAAAAAAATTTAACAAATTCACACACGGTTGAAATTTAAATGAAGAAATCTGAATAAGTGTAGGGCTTGGAAAAAGCGCACAAACCTGGTGAGTGTTGTTGGCCTGCAGTGAACTCTGCAGACTTTGGTGTAGTGCTGCTGGTACTTGTAGAAGGTGAAGAGTAAGGTAATGAATGTGACAAGCAGGAAGAGGAGGGCGCGAGAGCACCAAAGGCTCCTGCAGGCAGCGGCTGGCCTCTCTTCAGTAGCTGCTTATGCTCCTGCTGCCGGAAGCGCGGGGGCACCTCTCTCTGTGGGTAGCGAGCGCCGGCAGAGGACGACGTGCACTGTGGCTGAGGGGCAACGGAACTCTGGAGCTGGCTACTGCAGGAGGTGCGCTTGTCATTTCCACAAGGAAATGAGAAGGAGAGTGGCAGCGTAGGGCTGGCAGGGTGGACGTGGTTGGCTGTGCAGGGACTGGGCTTAGGGGGAGCAGGCTCTGGCACTGGATGGAGACGCATACACGCACAAAAACAGACAGCAGACAGACAGGAAGCAAGATATTAATTGAAGGGTTTTGTCATATGAAGCAGGTAATTATATTAACCTGGTCACGTTTTGACAAAGACATTCGCTTCACACTTTTTAATTTTACTTATTCCAACCCACGACTACTTTGCAGACACATGTTTTCGAGGACGCCTCATGCCGTCTCTACATATGTTCATTCTCCAATTCACAACAATATATGGGACAACAGTTTCATCACAAACATATGGATTTCTGCTCAGCTTGACGACACAACGGCGGGACGAGGACTACAATATGCAAAAGCCAACAGTGCATTCACAAAAGCCATTGGGTTCTAACACACCAAAGGTGATCCGAGAGGCTTTCAAAATGATGTTTCAGCAGTGGAACATGAACAAGAATATGGTGCACGTTGGCGCGCGGGACAATATGCATTATATGAACTAGGCTATCAATGAATGTGGAGTGACTGGCCTTGGCTGTAGGGCGCCCCAAGCGAGGCTGCGCTTAGCCAAGGGAGCATAAGTCATTGTTTTTCCACCCCTGTATTTTGGTCAGTGACGCACTTTTTTTGAAATGACAGACTTTTTTTTTTTTAATGAAACTTTCATAAAAACACAATTTTTAAACGACGAAAGCACTTTTTTTTGTAGTGACTGATGCATTCTGATTTTGACAGTGAGGGCAAACTAACTAACTGCAATATATTTGTATATATGAAAACTCATCGCTGTTATGGTATTAGAGCTTTAGTGATGTCGGATACATTGAATCCCAGAGAGAGCCATGATGGCGAATTAATGTTTGCGCATGACATGCAAACCTTTTTTCCTTGAATGGGATAATAATAATGCCAAAACGGTATGATTCAAATAACTTATTTTAGCAATCTTGACAATGTTCAACAAACGAAAGTTAAAAAAACAAAAACTACACGCTTGGGTTGGGCTTTTTCGGAGCAGCTATTTGAATGTTATTTGTACATGCCATGTCCATGCTAATTCCTCTCCCTAGCCAGTCACCTAATGTAGCATTCATGTGTAATGTGACATTATTGTTTAACTCATTCACTCCCAAAGACGTTTTTAAACGACTTTTCAGACTTGGTCCAGAATTGGCTGGTACTGAATGAGTTAATACACAGCCATCGCATCTGCTGACAAAAAATATTTGAGGGAAAAAAAAGGTCCTCTGTGAATGTGCAGAAACTGAGGAAGTTGAAGAGGATGATGTTTTCCACTTGATCTGCATTCACCACTGCAAAATCTGTATACTGGCAGTGTGCTAAAGCCGACTCGTGACCTACAAGCAACTGCAAAGAACAGTTTGTTGATCTGAGGATAAACACTTCGATGAATAGTTGATAATGTTTTGTGTAGTCCCCTGACAGAAAAGACCATTCGACACAACAGCTGAGACGGTTTTCACTTAAGGGAAAAAAGAGAATGTGTGTGCTTCTATGAGAGGAGAGCGCCTTTGAAAACCAGAGAGTGAAGAAAATATGTTAGTTAAAACATCAGTCGTGGTTAAGAGTTAGATGTTATCTGAGAGCAGTAGCCACAGTAGAGGTTCAAGTAAGCAGGGAGCGCGGCGATATTCAATGAATCTGCCACAACCTTGTTAAATAAACAAAAACAAAGGCCCTTTCCGAAAACACAATACTTTCCAAGATGGAGCATGAATGTAAAAAGAGCAGAAATGACAAAAATGAAAGTACAACCAATGAAGATACACAGCACTTCATACGTTGAGAGGAAAGACATGTTATTGACGCCTGTCTTCCATTGGTTTCCTTCAAACGCCTATACATCTTTGTAGGACACATCAATACTCAGTGGGCACATATGTTTTGCACTCCCCCCCTCCTCTCTGTGATTTTAAACACACATGTAGATGAAGTGACAACGCGCCTCCATCAGTTGGCCTGGAACTGCAGTGGCTGACGCACATCTCCGATTAAATTCTACTCAGCCCGCCTGACAGACTCGCAGTCAATCAGGCCGGAGGATGGTGAACACATGCCACCCTGCCGCACTTCCTCTTCTTCCCTTGTGTTTTCAACGACCTCCTCTTTCTGTTTTTCCATCCCAGCTACTTTCTAAGCCACCTGCTCTCCCCCTTTCTCTCTCTCTCACTGTCTCTCCATCACCATTATTTCTGCCTTATATCTTCCTCAGCCTGATGCTCCCTTGTGTTTCTCCCCCTCTGTGCCATCATCCATCTTGAGACTGCTCTATGGTGCAGCAGACTGCAATGGGGGAAAACACGAAACAATGCAAGTTTTTCAGGACTGAATAGCATGTAAACCTCTTTGATTCAAGGGCACAACACTCTACAGGACTCTGCTTAGAATATATCCAAATAATAATTTTGGGACAATCTGTTTCAAAGCTGAGATGTCACAATACAGTAGAGTCATTAAGAGACCAGCAGCTGACTGCACTGGAAGTGTCTCCCCCCCGCACCAACATCAAAAACACTCTTCGCCGATTGGGTCAATTCAAGTCTGTTTGCTCAAGTTTGCCTCGCCTCGGAAACGCGCTTGATTATACTATGCCCAGACTTAATTGTTGGTACAGCCATGACTCTGGATTTCCAGGCTAGAACATATTGAGGCAGACAAATGAAAGGCTTTGGGGGAGATGGGCTAATAAAACCGCCTCTAAAATTTTAAGCAACCCAAAATGTAGGTTTTTATGCATTTTACACATGTTAAGATGATAGCTGGATTGTTAATCAAGTTTGGACTGGCTTGACTTGAGTTGTAGTGCTTCAAGAATTAACTCCCCCCCTTTTTTTAATACGCAAGGGCTGTTTTCCGTATCAATAGGTTCCAACTCCCGGTGTAACTTGTGAAATTGCTTTGAAAAAAAGTGGAAGAATGTACACCCTCCACCTTGAAATTGGGCAGCCGGAATATGCTAAGTGAAAAAAATAGTACCTATAATGGTAACAGCTCCCCTCTGCCCTGATCAAACAGAAGTATATTAAGCGTGATGTGTCTATAATATTGTGGGAGAGCGATTTTTTAGTAATTCATGAAGGCTGGGTAAGTGCTTTATAGAGGGTGAGCGTCAAATAAAAAGCCACAAAGGGAAAAAAATGGAAAAGAGTAGGGAAATCCCTCAGATAAGAGCACGTCTATGAAAAATTAAATGAGGAATGTGAAGAGTATGCTCATTACTCTTCCTGCCAGTGAAGGGGAATGAGATTCCGCACAGTAAATTAAAGAGGCTACAAGCGTATTGCATCTGAACCACATGGAAGGCTTAAAATCCTCTGGTTGAGTCGCTAACAACGCGGTGAAGATACAATGCAGGTATATTTTGATACACTCCTTTTGTTGACTTGGGTCATTGGCTTGTTTATTTTACAGCAGACATGCAGGAATATTCATGCGCTACGGGCAGCCCAAGGCCCAAATCATAAATTAAGCTTTAATAAATCATGATGGCGCAGCAGCCTGCGAGTGGTGTCATGGAGTGCAACTAAACTACGACTTTCAGCCTTTATTATCATAGATGTCTCACGTCTTGTATGAATGGATTACAGACATTTGCAGTTCAACAATTCCAAAGGCTCTTCCAAGATTAATGCATTCAATCAAAAGAATGAAATATTATTAGAAGTACGATCATACAATACAATACATGCTGATTTATATAGCGCTTTCACAACAGCGGCAGCTGTAACAAAGCGCTTAACAAAACAGTTAGCATAAAGTAAAATAATAAACACAACACATAACATAAAAAACGGACAGTCGTGCAGTTCTAACCACTTTTCCGTCACACGCTTTGTTGTTTGAAGCAGTTTGAGACGAAAGAGGAGAGATTCAAAGTGTCCTTTAACCAGTGGATCAGAGACGTCATGCTCAAAATGTGCACACGTCGGCTACAAGCCAAGTTTCAAAGTCAACAAGAAGCTGTAGCATCCATTGATGAAAAAAGAGATTGGTTCACTTCTCCTGTCCCATGGAAATCCATTTCAATTCCGAGCGGCGACTCACGGTTCCAAATACGCGTCGGCGCTCTTCGCCAACGCTCCTCTCTCCTCACCCTCAACTTCAGCAGCCATCCATCCAGCCGCACCAACGCCGACTGTCCAACAGCGCTGACATAGCCACTGAACAAATCGGGGTTGTGAAAAATGCTGCCCATTACTGGCGCAAAAAACACAAGCGCCCCAGGTCTGTCCAGCACCGACAGTCAATGGCGCCGACATTCCTCCCAATCAAAATCTGTGCTGGTACAGGCGTGCTGCCGAGAAGGCGCAACCACCAAGCACAGATACTGCTCGTTTGACGAATGTCGTGGCCAAGAAGCGCTGAAAACAGTCCATATCGGGTCCACACAATGAAACAACAAACAACATGTGACAAAACAAAAGACAAAAACAGCAAAAAAGAACAAAAAAGCAAGGCTCTTGAAGAGCACTTGCCGAAGGCTGCCTACTCGGGCGCCATCTTGAAAAAAAAAAATTCGAATAAGTAGTCTCTTTTTTGGGGGGAAAAAAATAATGGCTGATGGGGAAGGAAAAGTTGCTCAATAGAGCAAAAACATCACAGAGTTAGCAACACTACAGACACAAGTCATGGCTCATGCGCGTTACCTCACTTGTACTGGTGTCCACCCGTGTGCACATAAATTAAAAGCACGAATGCCCCCCCAAAAAATATACGTTTTATGTTTTGACTTCATGGTCACAAGGGCCGGCGGTCAGAGACTATAGGAGGGCCAGTTGTGGTCCCTTGGGCCGTACTTCTCCCGGAGCTCGTCTATTGTCTTCAAAAGCACTTCATTATGCAGCCATGTTTGTAATAGTGGGGGATGGAAAACATGCACCAGCATACACGCGCTGCACAATGGTGCCATCCCCCAAGTTTATGACCATGTCTATACATAAAATTTCAGATAATAATGTAGAGGGACGTTATTTGTGGGTTTGTGGATATGAAGCCATACTATCTTTCCACTATGACAATCTCAACCTTCACATCTTGAAAAGGCCTTTTAAATTGAGATTCAACCATTTCATACTTTAACTATTTCACGTCAACTTTTACATATGCATGTCTATGGCAATGAATTTTTAGACACACAGTGGGGGCGGGAGACTGTGACATCCCATCTGTCTGTATTAATAAAGTAAAAACTCCACTAACACACTCACACCGCATTAAGGCAAAAGCATTTTCACCCCTCGTCCTTTCTATAAAAAAGGCGGTTGCCATAGAGACCAATACTGTTGCCTCCTGCACCTCCATTTGCCTCTTGTGGCCTCATGTGACCTTCTCCCATGCCATGCCTCCTCCATCCTCTCCATCTAATTAGTGCCCTGTACACCCAATCTTCACCTCCATCCCAGGACCGTGATTTCTCTCGATTGGGTCACGCTTGTTTACCTCTCCCTGGTATGGGGTATGAGAGCGAGGATGTTAAAACGCTTCTGCAGTTTGTGTACATGATAATCGCTACATTTGATAGTCATTGTCGAAAGAGTGAGCCAAAGCGTTTACACAATGTAGGAGTGACACACCCCAACCCCCCCTCCCAAATAAAAACTACATGTTACATTTATAAAACCAACTAAAACTATCGTGAAAATGCCCTTCGTTATTTATTGTCTTTGTCAACTAATATACATGAACTTTGGGGTTGATTTTAAATGTTTATTTCTGTACCTTACAGATGAAGGAAGTTCAAACAGTCATTTGGGGATTGTGGTTTACTTCATTACACAACACTTGATGACTCTTTCAGCTTTTTATTTAGCACTCAAATACTCTAAATAAGATACTTATGAAAACAAACTAAAACCAATACTAAAACGAAGCATTTTTGATACAATAAAGCCTAATTAAAATTAAAATTAAAAAAAAAGACATAAAAGGATGATACAAATTCTTATAATAACCCCAGTCATTTGTAGCTTTGCCATGAAACATGGCTATAAATTTTGAATGTTTTTGTCTTACAGAGGCACTCTCACAATATTGCTGCCTTTCCATTGCTAATAATGGTGTTTTGACTTTTAAAGAGGTATTCGTTTATCAGAAAAAAAAGAAAGACATTAACGTCTTATAAAAGGAATAACGCACAACATTTGGAGAAACAAGCTTTTCGCGATCAAGCTCCAGGAAAGCGATTTATTGAAGGCCATGACGGTTTAAAGGAATTAATCAGAAAAACGGTGCAACCCGTCTACCAAGGTTAATGTCATCCTAATCAAACTGGAAAACAAATAAATGGATGATATGAAGAATCCGGTGATGCTTGCAAGGTGGAAACTAGAGGAATAATAAGTGTGTGGAGAACTGGTATTTGCTTCAAGCCTCTGAGGAGTGAGAAGCACATTCTTGATGCGAACCGACTGACAGCCTTTGAACCTTTTAAACTTGTATGCAAACATCTTGGCCTCCGGGCACGGTCAGAACTGTCATTCATAGGAGCTAAATCACATCTTATTAATAATCTGCCAGACTTTCGACGTGGTGCGATGGAGGATGAGGCGAGAGAAGATGGGGGGGGGGGGGCGGTCCAGAGGCATAAAATGGCCTCTTTTTTTCCCAGCAGACTGCGAGTGATTCCGCCGTATGAATAGACAAAGAGCAAGGCATTGTTTAGGTTTGTGTGGCCCTCTTGTTTCCTGTCGCACTGACCCCAGGCTCTCCCTTCATCTCTTGCTCCGCTCCGACACGCCACATGCATGCGGGATGAGTACACAGAAGAGGGAGAGAGGGGGCAGCGGGAAAACAATTATGCTTGGTAGTCATAAATCCATGGGATGCAATTTGCGAGCGATTCACTATTAATTCTTTTGAGTGTTTATAAATGTGGCTAAGTGAAGAGAAGAGCGCTGCTGATGCTTAAATAAATTAGCTTCTAATTGGATTGTGATTCATGAAATTCCCTTGTTGTGTTGACGCAATTAATAGCATATGAAATTGCAAATTAATCCAAAACGGAAACAAGCACTTCACTTGTGTTTGGTCTCTCACTTTGATAAACATTAATGGTCCTCTCACTGCATTAATTGTGTTTCTCCCAGGATGAAATGAAGCAACAGGAAGTAACTGCAGGTGTTGAAAAGGAAGGGTCAAGGTAACAAACCATGCTGCAAACGTTCAATAGGCGTCTCTCAAGATGAAGGTCATGGCAGAAGTACAATGCAGAATTGAAACAATACTTTGGGGATAAATAAAGTCATAGAAAAACGTCAATGATGAACTGGCATCGTCTTTCGACCCAAGTCGGTAGCTCAAAATAAATATGATGACTACAGAATAGGAAATAGACATTTTCTGGCTGCTCAGTGAAATGTCGTAAAGTTTACAAAAACTCAAGTGATGACGTGAGTACGGTGGGAAATGTGTTTATTTTTACTGTTGTAACCTCCCCTGACAGGTTGATTTCTGCTCAGGCAATGATAAGATAAGAAAACCTTCATTAGTCTCGCAATGGAGAAATTCCCAATTCACAGTGGCAAAGTTATGAAAGGAAGAAGCAGAAGAACAAAATATAGGGGCTGCCGGAAAGGCACAATGAGCACACAATTCATATTTCTATATTCACACTGGAGAATTTATATTTGTACCTGTACAGATGTCAAGCGTGTTATATTGTTTCTTAAAACAATTGTCCTTAGAGGTAATAAAGGCTTAAGGATGGACATTTTGACCATGGAACAGATTAGTCAAACGTCCACTTTGTGTTCCTTTGGTCTTTCAGAAGTGAAATGTGTGGTAGTAGCATAAACTGCAAATGCAGATTTTCTGAGTATACTGTAGTTGGGGAATGTGACTCAATACATCAAGGTTCTGCAGCAAATTCTTCACATTTATTTTTTGCTTAGGTAATGCTTTTGCATGAATGCCATTCCCGGCAAGTTACGAGCATTCGATATGCCGCCACTGCTCAATTTTTTTCTGGTTTTGCAAATCCACGATGGAAGGATTTGCTTTAAACCACTCACTATGGCAACGAGGGAGGAGATGGGATATATTTTTTTCATACTTTATCTTTTAATATGTAGCACAAGGTTTAACAAACCTTGTGTTCTCCTGATTCTTATTCTCTGTGCCAGCGTGCATTTGTCCACGTCGGGGGCGATATGAAACAGACCAAGTTGATTGTGCTTGCAGTGGTGGTATTGAGAGATTGCGACAGAGCCGCGTGTCCGCATGGGCTGAATAATCACGTAGGTAATGGGGGACCAGGACAAAGGAGGATGGAGGCCCTGTATCAGTGGTCTGTCTGTGTGTGCGTCTGCACGTACGTGGCCGTGTGCATGGGGGTTGGAAACGGGCAGTGGGAGGCTGCCTGCTGAATGAAGCCCTATGCTGGTGTGAAGCCTAATGGGTGGCAGAGAAGTTAATTCCACTGTGCTGGAGCTTTATCTCATTTTCATACATATGAACGCGTCGGGCCGAGATCGATTACCACAAACAAATTGAAATGCTTAGAGACCCAAAAGCCCTGCACAGCGGTGAGCAGGAAAGACGGGATTGGGTGAATCTGTATGTGTCTATGAATTTCTGAATTTACCGATATGGATGGAAAGACACAAATCACCTTTGCATACTGATTGCTACCTTCCCACACACACGCGCGCGCACACACGGGCACACCTCTTATTATTCACCTCCACGCATGAAAACAACTCATTCCAGTCGATAATGCCTTGCCTTCAAGAGAAATGGCAGACATGAGGCTATGAGCACAATCACAGAGGTGGCTTATTGAGTGATTAGTCTCCACAACAACCGCACTTTTATTTTTCTCCTCAAAAACACACCCAATTACTGATCATGTTGCTTGCTATCTCATTAATGATCATGTAAACCAGGGGGGTGGGGGTGGGGGGGATAGTCCCCAAACGTCATCTTTCCTTTTGTAGGAGACTGGACTGTCTCCGAGTTGTTTGTGTAGTTTGTTCCTACACAAACTACACACTCTCAAGCAGAAGGCACGGAGACCGAGAAGGAGAAGGACGTGCCTGTACAGTAGTTGCTTGAGTTGTGTATACGTTTAAAAAAGAACCAACACGACAGCTCATTTGTTTTCTGTCGTTTTGCTCCGCTGCAGAAAATGCCGTGTAAACGCAAGTGGAGCTGCACCGACGCTGCGCCGGTGCTAATACGCTCAGGGGCTTTGTACGTCATTTGCTCCGGTGTAAAATATATCGCAACAAAATACATCGGTACAGCGCTGGAGCAAATGTGTGCCGTGTGAACACCCCTTTAGACTGTACCTTGGGTATCCTTCAAGCCTTTTCAGTCTCAAACCTGAACATGGCACATTTGGTCTACACAGTAAACACTGATTGTATGACTTGCAGGTCTAGTTCAAGCAATAATTCGGAAGATTATAAGATACTGCATGTATCATAATTCAGTGCCAAGCATTTCGGCATTATCAACTGGTAGTTAAAAAAATTAATACCATTTATAGAGAGAGCGAGAGATAGATAGAGAGATAGATGCACCAATTGTTCTTGTTGGCTATTCAACTGGAAGGACTCATAAAGCATTCTTCAAATTCATGCTTTTGAACAGGGGTCTTTATTCTTGGAGTCATCACCGCTTGACGTCTTTGAGTAAACAATTTATTTGATTGGCTGAGTCGTGTCGTGTGGGAAGAGCTATAAAAATGTGATTTGTATGTTTGTTCCTTATGCTCAAACATTCACTATGGCATAGAGCAGGTGAGCAGGATGAACAGCAACAGTAAAGCGCCCAAAATGTGAGCTTCTCCAATTAATTATGGGCATCAAAATAACGAAACAAGTCCTGATGAAAAGCGCACAGGTCATGATCACGGCTAGAGTCTGCCTATTGAGGACATGCATTAAGTAAAAAAAATATATATATATATATATTTTAGAGCTGTCAAACGATTAAAATATTTAATCTAATTAAAAATGCATAATTAACTCAAATGGACTAAAAAGTTAATCGTGATTACTCAAACATTTTTTATCGTTTCTGAATTTCCTTTTACATTTTTTGTCCTATTTTTCACCCATTTTAATGCTCTCATCAACATGGAATCATGAATCAGTTTTCTATGCGCCAAATGCAAATATTTACTGAAATAATTTAGATTTTCAATTTTACATGAACATTTTTCACTTGGAGCAGTTATTCACACATAATCTCTCACACAATATTACTGTCCATCAACAACAGTGAAAACAATATTTTGTCACACAACAGCTGCTTTAACAGCTTTTTCTATAAAATCAAAACAGAGCAATATAAATAAACTAGTACACAGCCTGTAGTAGATTTAAACCATGGTTACATACTTCGTTTTTCTCAAGTTTACTGTGAACACAGCAGTCTGTTTCTGTATGTTTGTTAAAGAATAACGAGACACCGGACACCAGTGTTCATTATGTGCCGCTGTATTCAAAACTGCCCGCCGTACAAAAAAGCGCACGCACTTCTCCCGTGCTGCTGGGGCAAACCATTCTGAAAGGGGCGGGGGGGGGGGGGGGGGGGGTCACTCCCCCTAACACAGTCAGGCTATGTTGATTGTGTTGGTCCTTGTGCGGAAGTCTCTCTACAGTTTTTGTGTCGACCTCATTTCGAATGACAACACTGGAGACGTTTTATTTTCGCTAGGTCGCTACCACTGTCAGACAAACACAGAGAAGCTCCACCCGCTCTATTTATATGGACGCAGAACACTGTAACCTTCCACACAAAATAGTTCCAAACAAGTAACATCCGCTTGTGACGTGTGCCGCGTTAATCTCGCGAGAAAAAATTTAATCCCGTTAAAATTCATTTAAATTAATGCCAATAAAAACGCGCTAAACTGACAGCTCTTATATATATATTCAGAACTGTGCAAAACAGCTTCTCATTAGAAAATACATAGCGTCAAAAAGAAAATAAAAGGCACTAATATTTACTTTGTACTATTGATAACCATAGTGTGTGTTCATCCATTTGAACTTTCCTCTTCAGAATGATAAAACGGATTCATGTCTTGTAATCCGAGAGCTCAAGATTCAAAAGCAAGAAAGTCTCATTAAAAATCCAAAGCCCCCCCCCTCCTTAAATTAAAACCTAACACAAATAATTAGGCGATGTTTGCACTTAAATATCCGGACAAGACTCAGGGTAAGCGAGGACACTGTTTTTTTCAACCTCTGTCCTGAGGCATTACTCATAGCTCAACGCCGTTATTTCTCCATGCGTCTCCATTTTGCCTTCACCACTTCTCCCGGCCGCCCTTTGTAGCCACAACACTGTGCTTTGACAGGATGCCTTCACACACTCCACTGCCTGCTGCTGCGGGCACAGCAGACGTCACCCTGCATTTCACTCTGTTGCGCCGTGTGTGTGTGTGTGTGCGTGTGCGTGCGAGATTCAGAGCACAAAATGGTTCACGCGTGTGCATGACGTCCGACGGGGTTGGCTCAGGACATCAAAGGCTACGTGTGTTTAATTTTGCAGCTTTATATGAAATGATTACTGCCGATTATTAATATTGAGAAATAAAAAATAAAGATGACAGGTACTCACCTTTGGGTTTCTGTTCAGCAGCCTGCAGGGGAGAGAGCAATGAAGTTTCTTGAAATAAATGCACCAAGAAGGGCGTTTAAAAGTAGCATTAGAGTGGAACAGATATGAAGCTGTCCCACCCATTGCAGCTACAGTATCTTACATTCCACACGCTGCAATAGAAAGGGATCTTTCCCAAAATGTTCCCACAATCTCAGGAGCATAACATTCTCTAAAACATGAAAAACGAAGAGCCAACTCAACCCCTTATTGACTGTTGTGTTTTTTGTGTAAGGAGATGTATCTATTAATAACTTCACCAGATGTGCAAGTGAATCACCTTCTTCTGAGCGATGACCTTCTTGATCTTTTCTCCTTGTTTTTTCTTTTTCTTTTCTTCCATCAAACGGTTCTCGTTCTTGTTTTGCTTGCTTCTCTCAGCTGTAAATCAACAGAACATTTTTTTTGGTCAAAAACAGAATCCCACTCCAAGGCTTTGATTAACTTTGTTCTCTTTTTCCCTCAATTACAACATACACAAAATAGACGCGTCATTGATCAGTGTGTGCATTTCAAACGTATTTGTGTAAACTGGAAGCCCCTTCCATTTGATTTACTTCCAGTCGCAGCAAGAGCGCACACCGTGCCTGGGAAAAGGTTTCCATCAACAACATTCCCTTCATATGTAAATTGCGCTTGACATGTCTAAAGGAACATTTTTCCTCTCAGTCAAACAGTATAATAGAGCCACAAAACAAAACAAGGAAGCAATTGAAGGGTGAAAAAGTGACAAGACAACATGAATTAGGACGACAGATGATGACAGTAAACAGCTCAAGTAAAAATTATTGTGGAAGAGGAATTCACATAAGAAGCAAGATGCTTGAGTTTTTTGAGATCTCCAAGCAGGACAGTGCAAACATTAACAAAGTGACAGAATGATCTACACAATGCTGGTTGCGTGAGTCAAACTAGCTGGCCAGACTGCCCGAAGGCCAGAATGTGTTTCCTTAGTGACAGTGCTGGAAACTATTGGAAGTATGAACTGGGTCTCAAGGACGGCGCATGTGCATGCTTGTTGATGTCTGGATGTTTGTGCGCTTGGATCTTAATGTGCTTAGGACACAGGAATAATTTGTGAGATCAAACTGATGATACACCGCACCGTGAAATCAATCATCATCATGTGAGAGTCACATGATACCACCTTTGGGAGTGCTTATGAAGTCATCCTATCCAATGAGTGACTTAACACATCACAAACAGTCTCAGAGGTCTACGACACGAACAACATTTTGGGGGAAAACCTGGCTCAAAATGTACTCATCCTTCTAAAGCCTAACGCGACAGAACCGAAACCACAACAATCGCATTCGTGATTGATGCAATCAGCCAAGTCAGTTTAAAATTATGCACCGCACCAGGGTGACTCCCAGTAGAGGTCGCATCAACTTACTTGTACCAGCAGGAGATGCTGAATAGCACGTAGCACAGTTCAAAGGTCAGACTAATCTCTGGGAGACGCGTCAATAGCAAATTAGCAATGCTAATACCAGCAGATGTGGCCCTGACCACAATGCAAGCTTCAAAGGGGGCAAACAAGGTCAAATTTTCAATATTAGGTTCAACCGAACATTGCATTGTCAACCTCAACTATACTTTGACCTGAGAATGGATGGAAACACAGGAAAAAAAAAACAATTAACTATGGCTTTGTTTACTTATTCCAAGAAGTGGCAGTAATTACAGCTTCGTGAATATTGACTGCTTTTCCTCATTTGAATCTGCTGGAGATTCTTTCCACATCCTGGTTGACCTATTCCAACATGACCACATCCCTGCTGTCAATCACAGTTTCACCAACTCTTCATCTGTCCAATCACTTTATGTTAAATGACAACCCTACTTGAGATACAGCTTTTCATTCTGCCGTCTATGCAAAACACATTTTACGGCGTGTGTGAGGGAAACTGCCGGACTTTATTGCTGGTGTTTTTCTTTTAAATGTGACAGCAGGGACAGTTGGGTTTTTTAGCTGACAAAGTAAATGCCAGGCGAGGCTTCCTCACATATCCTTACCTGTCTCACTGCCTCGCTCTCAGCACTGCTGACACAAGCATCTAATTAATGGTGAACCAGTATTTCATACTTTGAATCTAACAAACTGAACACAAATAAAGTGCAACCTCTGAAGTTTGAAGACAAAGGTCAACCTCCGACGTATTTCAATATTTTGAAACAATTGAAAGTGGAAATCCGAATAATCAGCTCCAGACTCAAAAGAAATAAACTTCACGGAAAGTCTGGTGTTTATACTTGTTTTTCTTCCCTGATGTCCCCAAAAAGCTCAGTAAACAGGGTTCTCCACTGGCGCAGAGACGAGATGTGCGCTGATATTCATGACACCATTACCTCTTAGTTGAGTCAGTGTTGGAGGGGGGAAAAAACTCACAAAAAGCCAAAGAAAAATGAAAACCAGTACCCAGAAGTCATCCTTGTTGAGATTTTGCATGACATGATTTATGATAGCTGAACATCGACTTCAAATACATAATATTTGGGTTTGACGTAGATTTGTAAGGTCTCAGGGGAATTTGTATTTTGAACTCCCCTTGCATGCCTACGACCAAAGATTCTTCTGACTGTGGTTCCGTAGAACCAAATAGAATAAATGGACATCATGGAAGTATGTGGCACAGTTATGGTGAACACAGTACGGTAAGGAGAACAGTCTATTGCGAATGATGAAGCTACAGTCATACAAGCTTGACATAGAAAGACGGCAGAGAGGCGGTGTGTCTGGTGCCATTCTGTCAGAGGATCTGGGGAAAGGAGGGAGGGGTGGGAGAAACAGAGGTGGGCGGATGAGAGGAAGGAGGAAAAAAACAGGCGGTGGATGAAAGCAGAAGCAGAACAACACCAATTAAGAACGACATGCCGCCGGAGAACCAGACAGGGCGAAAAAGGGGAACCGAGGCTGGAAGTGGGAAAGACAGAAAAGAAAATCCTCACTGGATATACAGTGAAGAGAAAGGCAAAAAGTGAAGCAAGCATGATGGAGGCTGGCAGACAAGGGGGGAGAGAGTGAGAGAAGAGGCGGGGGTGGAAAGCACAGAAATAACCATGCGCCTTGATTACTAATATCCATCGGACGGTGGTAAGAATGAGAAACTGCACAGCTGAGAGAAACCGAAAGACCTGCACTGCTTTAGACAAAGACAAATGAAAAGGGCAAAGATGGTGCAGGGAAGACACAAAAGCTTGGTGAGGTAACGACGACAGAGGACTGAAGCAATAGGGCTGTTCACACGGCAAGGTTTGGTCTGGTGCTGCGCCGGGGCTGCCCCAGTAGAGCGTTCACACATGCAAATTAGCTCCGGCGTAGCCCCGGAAAAGAGCTTATACCGGACCAAATTTCAAATATTTGCTCCGGAGCAAATGCTCGTTTGCAAAGCAGCACCGGTGTAAATTTCCACGTGTGAACGCAACTGGGTTAAATTTGCTCCAGAGCAAATGCTTGTGAAGAGTACGTATGGCGAGAATGCGTTGCTTTCGTGCCTTCTGTCGGACGCTCCACACAATTTGCTGCGGTGCAAAATATATCGCAACAAAATATATCGGTGCAGCGCCGGAGCAAATGTGTGCCATGTGAACGGCCCTAATATGATCCACCATTACTACACGACGTGGGAAACTTGCTAGCCACCACTGTTAGCATTTAGCAAATCCAGACATTCCTGGAGTGTAATACTCGTGGAGTTTAAAGTTAAAAGCATTCTTTTCATTTCTATAGCAAACCGGTTGAATGACTTGATTTGTTCCAGGCTTGAAATGTAGACACTGTATCATTTTGAGATGATACCTTGACTGACACTCTCTGGAGCAATGTGCTAGTGTGACCCGTCAATTCGGCGTGATGATCGCCGTGTGGGAAAAGCAAGGCTGTAAATTCAACAAGCAAGGCCGCTGCTATTGTTTGTGAGCATTTTGCACATAGAAGCTTCGGCTGAGCCAGGTGGGTCAAAGTATAAAACGTGTTTTATTGCCACGACGCTGGACTTGATCAATGGATGCTGGGATTTGCTGACGTGGCTGAAGGCGCGCGGATAGTTCATGAGGGGGAGGATAAAGTCCAACACTGAGGGAGAGAGGGAGAGTTGGTGCTATAAATAATAGTTTTGAGGTTTGCACTCGGGTGTCTTTGCTGGGGAAGCAGCCAAGTTGACATTAAACTTTAACACGGCAGCAGCTCATCAAGTGAAAAAACATCACGAGACCGAGCAGGATGACTGCTGCCGCTGCTAAATCGAACAGAATTCGAGGTGTCAAGCCATTTTACACGTTGGGCCTTTCTTATTGATTTGTGTGTAGAGGATTCGGCATGTAGAGCACAGTCCGCACTCTTGTCTATAAGATGCATGGTGAAGTCAAGAATCATTTACAAGTGAAATTTTTTTTGACTATGTAAAAAGTATTGAGCAGTTAATGTATTCATTCTTGCTTTTTAAATAAAATGAGAGTGGTGTGGAACAATTCCCGATTATTGAGCCGTCTGCAGAATAATGCTGGCCGCAGGAGTTGTGCCATAACATAAGATGTCGCTTGACTTCAGCCAACAGGCTCGTTGACACTGAAGCAGTACTGCACAATATTTGCCCTCGATTGCTTTACATCGCTTCAAGTGCATGGATTATTCATTCACATTCAATGGGTATGTTTTATGATCTGCACTTTGTTCCAATCAAACACAAAATTGTTTACAGTGTGTAAAACATTTTGTGCATCAATTAACTCACAACAAAAGGCCAAATGTAGCATGAAATTGTCACAATAACAATCAAAATTTGACAAACACAAACTGCACGCACGCCAAGACAAACGACATAATCAGCTGAGGCAGACTTAGAGGTTACTTTGACACAGCACACAGCAAAATGTCACCTATCTGATAATTCTCAAGTTGACAACAATGTGAGCAATAATAACGAGACGAAACAAATGGACAGAAGAGATTACATTCATGTTACAAAAACATGCCGATTGATTTGAGCTGACCATATAATTGTAAACGTTTTGTTGGCCAACCCTCACTGTAAAATGAACAAACAATTGGAGGGTTACATTTAGGCTTATACGGTCCCCCCGGTGAGTTTTGTATCAAACATATCCATCGTTGAAAGTTTGGGGATCGTTCTTGGCACCAAGGGGCACCGCACCGACAGCTCACATATTACTGATCCCCACATCACTCCAGCAGGTGTAATAGCGATCTTGTCACTGTGAGCTGTTTTTGTTGTCTTTGTATTTTTTGTTTGTAAATTCTACCCAATGTTGGGCAAAACCTCCTGTATGTACAGTCATTAGGATATTCAGAGTTTAACATAACGCTCTGGAAAGACGTTGACAGGAAGCGAACAAAAACTGCAGCGATTATTTTCATTGGGAAGGTGATCAAAGTCCCATCATCCATAAGAGAGATCAGGCGAGACCCCACCACCACCCACCCACCTACCTACCTACCCCCCGTGGTTCCTTCAACCAGGCCAAAGATTGGCAGGACAGAGATATGCAGTCATTGGTGATCTTTTTTTTTGTTTTCTGTGATCTGTCCCAAAAATCCTGATTGTGTTAAAGTCTGATCTACAAGCATACGTTTTCAGTTCACTGCACTGATATTGGCATTAAAAAAAAAACCCAAAAAAACAACAACAACAACAAAGCTAGGACCTAAGAGCCTCAATCCTAATCCCAGTACAAGAACAGGTGGCGCATGCTAGTGCTATTTACATATCCTTAACTGAGAGCGTTGAATGTGCTGTGAGGCTCAAGCCCTGTTACATCATGAGCAAGGCTGTCTAATGTTAGTTTGGGTATGAAGACTGGAACATTTAAATTGGATGTCCCGCATATTCCCCATCAGGCTTCTTCCATGTAATGCCATGCTCCTTCCCACAGCGTCTCCAATTAGCCAACACGAAAGCGAGGGAGGGAACAGGGCCCCAAATCAAGCTCCGCACAGTGAACATTCCCCTGGAGTCGTGCCAAGACTCAAAGTATCAGCTCGCCAGGTCCCAGCTGCCCCCGCCTCACACCACTCCATCTCCCAGCTTCAATGCTGACCTGGCTTACCCCTGGTGGGCCCCTTAAGCCCTGCCCCTTCTATTGGCACATACGCTGGGGAAGGAGGCATAAAACAGGCAAGCAACAAAACAAAAATATTTAAAGCCGCCTATATGGAAAAAAAGTTTTGTTCAGGTTTCGCCGTCAATACAATGTGATTACAATGCAAAATCAGAATGGATATCTGACTGCATTTCGATGATTGAATATTAGGGTAATTAATCTGTTATGGGTTATTTTTAGAAATAATCTGACAGCATTGAGGGAATTGTTCCGAGTATCCCGATCTCATGTTTTGATGACAATGAGCAGAATTTGCCACAGCAGAATTCTGTCTAATTAATCCATAGTTTGTGTGTTCTTCTGGTGTTAGCATGCAGAATTCCTGGTTTTCCTTCTTACATGAATTTCCTTTTTCACTGTTACTGCTGAGAACCTCGTCCACAAATACTCCTAATTTATAACAATGCCTACATCAAATTCAACAGACAGGCATCTAATTATTCTGCTCCCCTGCACTTTAAAATCGCCATTCACAGTCTAGAGGACGAGGTTAATGGCTTTTGACAGCCACAAATTGAACCCATCTGATTCCGCTGTCAATGCCCCCCAGACTGGAGCAGCGCCCCGTGGTGGTGTTAAGCATGTTATCTATCAGTTCTGTGCCAGTTGTTTGAAAGGCTTCATAACGGGCTCGGTAAGCACCGTGGTCAGGCCTGGGATAAGGTCAATGACGGGGGGTCGGCGATATAAGCCACTTTTTTGAAGCAGGACTAAGTGGGACTTATTGGAGCCAACAGATATGTTTGAAAGCACTTTTTGTTCATTGGAACTTGGAGACTCTTTGGAAATTGGCTCACGTAAGAGTTGTGGGATTGTTCGACACAGAACAATAAAGTCTTCTACAGCTTCCGGCTTTGTGATGGGTACAAGCCAAGGAGAGCAACCTGAAGACTCGACAGGGTGCAGTGTATCATCAGGAAAAGGTCAGACATTAGAAAACAAACCTTGAGTATTATTTGCAGCAAATTACCCAGATGTGCACTGATACGACACAGCAGATGGAGTGGGTTTGTCCTTGAGGTAGTGACAATATGTCCAAACAGCCTTCAGCACGAGTGTGCTGCCAAGAAAAAAAAAAGAAAAAAGAAAAGAATGTTTCTTCTAATGTTCTCCTGCTGTAGAGAGGACAAACTAACAAAAAGCTTTTCCTACGATATAGGGCAATTATTCAGAGAATTCACCTGTTGGAAATTAAGCCTCAGCTGAGCACAGAGCGACTACTACTGTTGGCGGGAATACTCCATTTCATTCCTATGTCCACAAAACTCAATAACAGTAACTTAAGCTGTTTTGACTCCACTAGTGATGGATGATAGCTATGACGACAAAATGCTCAAATTCTCAGTTTCAGAATGACTGGCAAGAGCATCATCAATCCGTCTTGCGTAATATTGCTTAATTATTATTTGTTTATGTTCATTCATTGACCAATATCAGAACACAACAATGTTAACGAAATCAGAAAACAAAATGACGCGAAAATTAACTTTAAGGCAAATTTTAAAAATAAATTTATCCCATTAATTTTGGGAGTAATAAAAAGGACAATCTATTCAAAATATATTCAACAGCTACAGCTACCTAGTACACGACGCTGCCAATGGATGAGATACATTCACGCAGACGTCTAAATTTGAACTGCAATCATTAATCAAAAAGGTAGAAGGATTTTATCCACCTGGGCGGCTCACTCAAGTCGATGTTAGGTATGCTTGGAAGCTCGACTGTGAGGGACTTACAGCAGACTCCCTCTTCTGAACAAGCGTAAACTCCCCCTATTCTCTAGTTTATGGACAGCAGAGTGCCCCTGAAAAATCTTTTCACAGGGACTCTTTTATTTGCTATCAGTCAGCCTTTGGGAAAGACTGGTGGTGTCTAGGAAGGAGGACACTTGACCGTCTGGAGAAAAAAATATGTGTGCACATCAATGAGCGAGCTGGGTGTTTAGAGGCATGCGGGAGGCACCTCATGACCTGATTAGCAACCGCAGGGCATTAACCAACTGCCGGGACCTCGAGTTTGGCCCAAAAAAATGCTTGCACACGTCAATAAAACAGCACTGAGCTGGAAGCAACACATTCCATCTCGACACATGTATGTGTTCGCGTACCAATTTTCTCATTTCAATTCGGCACTGGTGTGTGACGATAGAGATAAGACAGTTCTGTCAGAAGATGACAGAGGGAGGAGATGAAGGGGGTTGAAATTGAACAGGATATTATGTACTTCAATTAAGACACGCCAAAGAGATATTAAAAGCTGTACTCGGGAGCCTGGGGATGCAAGAATAGGGGGGTTGCAATGCAACGGAAGGCGACAGTTCAATCAGTATCGGGAGTACAGGTGGAGGAACAGAGAATGGGCGGCGGGATAGTTATGTTTAATAATGTACTTGGAATTAGTGTAGGGGAATGTACAAGATACACGATGTACCACAGCGATATGAACCACAAGCAGATTGCACAATTTTAAAAAGGCATTTTTCTTTAAATATAAAGGCTGCCATCATGTCATTGCATTCCCATAAAAGCATGTAAGCCTTTGTTTGTGCAAATCCAAGTAATGCAATACCTCCTTGGCTATGTGAAAGAAACTATTCACATGTGCAGTGTTCTCAGTCCCTCTCCACCAATCACAGAAGAGCTGTGATGTAACGCTTAAGTTTCACGTCCAATAACCCAGTAGAAAGACTTACAATGCATTTAATGAGGTGTATCTGATCATAATCCTACAACTGCAATTTAGCATCACGCCGTTTGTTATTTCTACTGGAATCCCCATTGAAACCAACACATTTATATTCGCAGGAGCACAAACTCTAGAGTTGATAATTATGAGGACTTACAAATGACGGAGAGAGAGAGAGGTGCTGAATATACACTCACCTTGCGTTAAGCACGGCTTTGGCAGCTTGTAATCAATCCCCTTCGTCCTCTCCAAAGTTACCCGTAACGCGATGGAGCAGATTCAGTCAAGACTTGGCAGCTTCGCCTGCGGCCGCCGTAGCAGCTTGGTGACGGTTGAGCGAGGTATACAACGCCCCCTCCTCGGCCACATATACAAAATCACTGTTTTGTAATGTGTCGTTTGGGAGAAACATTGGAAAAAATGCCGCAAAAAATAATGCTAAAACGCCATATGCGATCTCGTATAGGGGGCGGGAAGGGGGACTACGCGAAGGCAACAACAAAAACAAACGATACGAATAGGAATGACCTTGTAAAACGCAGCTAAATTGTTGTCGACAACATTAGCCGGTAGAAGTTGAGCCGCACTGAAAAAAAATAAGAAATGAAAATGGAATGGCGCAGTTTTTTTGTCCGAGCTTGCCGACAGCCGTCCGAAAGCCAGCCGGCCAACTTGGTTTTAAAGTGCAAAAATAAAATAACTGTTGTGTCTAGGTGACCAGCGGGACGACTTGTAACGCGCCAGCTACCGCGAATGCAAAGTGGGAAGCGACTCCGAGAAAATACATTCTGCGAGGGTCCAGACAGCGCAGAGCACGGTCGTGGTAGGCGGATCAGTGAGCTTTCGGCGTCAGTGGTCTCGCAGCCATTTTGTTGAGACTAGCTAACACCGCAGTCGCTTCTCTCCTCCTCCCCTGGAGAGCAGCCAGACCAGGAAGCGGCTCCAGAAACGTCACTCAAGGCCAGCCAATCGGAAGATGCGAGGAAATTCCACCCTCCGCCTACATGCAGACGCCAAGCGTTTTGATGCACTTGTTGTGCATATTGACATATATATTTAGAGGGACAACACATGTAAAGGGACAATACCAAGAACACTACATCTCGACTGTCTGGTGTGCTCTTTCTTTTAATTCTTTTTTTAGCGAAAACCAAACAAGAGAAATAATACAACCTTAATCCGTTCATTCATTTTTCATACATCTAAAGTCACATTAATTCAAATCATTCTCAAATGCTACGAGTAATAAAGTGCATTTACTCCCGTTATTTTCCTTAAGAGCATTTGACTAGTGCATGTGAGAGCAAATCCTGCGTTATGTGTGTGAGAGAGTGTTTGACTAATGTGTGTGAGAGCCTTTGGGTATTGTATGCACGAGCACATTTCAGTAGTTTGTATAAGAGCTTTTAAATAGAGTTAGAGCTAATCCTGGATTATGTCCCAAACGTCCCCCTTATGCATCTGCACAGTCAATCTCACATTTATTTTCATTTGCATGAAATGGTGGCAAGGTGTCAAAGCTTAGATAAAAAGAATACCAATGAAATATTGGCTTGTATTTCATCAGATACAGTCAAACCTGTTATATTTTCTGAGATCCTTCTCGCGTTATGAAAATGCCATATCTTAGTGCTAACACTGGTTTTACACCTAGCGTCTTTGTTGTCTTGATTATCCCTCATTTATCATCACAACAAACTGTAAAGCTAGAAAAATGAATCCAGAGCAGTTCAAGATGCCAACTCCATTCTTCAGGAGATGATTCCGTTTTGGTTAGCAACTGAGTTCTTGGCGATTTATTTATGAAGAACAGCGTCTAGGAAATGAGACTTATTACCAGTTTCGTTTTCGAATAAGAAAAGTGTCTGTTTGAGGGAGGCACTTGGAGACTCATTACGGATGACCACTCTTGTGGCGTTTCTTGTGAAACTATTCTAAATAGCAGCAGGTTGGCTGTTTCATCCACAATTTAGCTTATCAGATTCAACCACTTTTTCATACAGTTCCTCAACCCAAACCGACCTTTGTCAAGAAGGTCTTGATCAGGTGCTGTACAGAGACACGGGGCCATAATTCCTGCCTATTCACGACATGATGGATGAGGTCGCCCTTCTGCCCCCACAATCGCATCTGCACACATCCTTTAAAAAGAAAACGTGGCCCCTGTCCATTCTCTACGCTCCTTTCTCATGGAAATGAATGCTCGGCGTACAGACTACGCGCACACACAGCCACACAAAGTGCAGTGGGAACAGGTCAAGACTCCGCATTACAAAGGGGATGGCTGACCAGTGAGAACTTGCTTAGAAATGCTGAAGGCTCTTACACATCACTCGTAGAGACTACTAATGAGAAAGCCAGGGGCCCTGGCCAAAAGTTTTTTTTCTTCTACATTTCAGGGCAAGATGCCCAAAGCTTTTGAGACTGAAAGCGCCAATAGAATGGAGAAAGCAGATGTTCCACGCTCGGGGTTAAGAAGGGTGAGAGCAGAGTGGAATGTCATCGGTGGGTGGGGGTGGGGGGGCGCCTTGAGGCACATGTATTTCAGGGTAGATTGTGAACTATGTCAGTCAGTGCAGGAGTTTATTTTGGGGCTTGTACAGACCACTTAAATACAGTGTCATGTGAATAAGCTCTCAGAAGCACTTGAAAGTTGCAAGCGTCATTGAGCAATGCATTACACGGTGAGTGCACTAGTACCTCAATTAATTGTTTTTTTACATCACCTTACCGTGACTCAGTGAGTGAAGATGGAAGCCACTTGGAAAAACAATTCCTGGGAATCGATTATAATATAGGAAGCCCAATTCCAATCAAGTTGAGACATGTGTCAAATGTAAATAAAAATACAAGACAATGATTCACCGATCATTTTCAAACTACGTATATTCAATTGGGTATATCACAAAGAAAAGCTATTTAATGTTCAATCTTATTAACTCGATTGTGCTTTTTGCTCTTGGGGACGGTGTGC
The DNA here is from genome assembly GCF_025434085.1 of Hippocampus zosterae. NCBI lineage: Eukaryota > Metazoa > Chordata > Actinopteri > Syngnathiformes > Syngnathidae > Hippocampus > Hippocampus zosterae. The sequence goes on along the minus strand of NC_067463.1, from coordinate 9,041,438 downwards.
CTGTTTTAGGATGTACATCGCGTTCCCCCATTCTCTTTCCATCCAATCCCATTTATTCATTTACGTGACTCGCAAATGTTTCTTTGACTCCTTCAGTTTGGATAACTGCTTGCACATTTAGGCAGCTTGCTGACAGAGGCAAGCCAATGGGAAAATATCTGCCAGACAATCTGATAAGAGAAAACAGACACAAGTTGCAGCAGAAGCAATCGTTCACGTCTTCCCCTCTCAGACAAAGACCTTGCTCTGTTTTCTTCAAGATTGCCCTCCCGTCCTTTCTTTTTATTCCAAGTCAGTCGCCACAGTCTGCACGCACTTTCACGAGCATGCGCGTGCTTCCACAAAACCGCAGAGTTCCACACCGCACACACATTTACCGTCGTGGATGAATATGGTATCTATCTATATATCTATCTATCATTTTGATCCCATACTGCAGATGCACACCCTCAGCTATGTCTTCCATGGTTACATGCATATTTAATGCATGTGCTCTGTGGCTACATTTTGTCATTTAAACACATTTCCCACAGGAGGAAGTATCTCTACCCACAAACATTAATAATCACTCGCATTCATAAAACATTACCAGGAAAATTGCACCAAAAAAATCCCGGGAGCCTCCACTTTTGTTTGAGTCAAATCATTTTTCACAAAAGGCCAGCTTAAGTTCTGAAAGGAAGGACACAATCTAAAATAACCAGCAATCATTTTTGGCCTGTACATGCAACGGTTCGAGTAAAGCTTTTAAATGTGTAACTTCCATTCAAGTGTAAGAAGAAGTTAACCATTGTGGATGGAAACTAATCACATTTATGTACAAGTAACTGGAGAGGGAGGATTTCTGAAGACGAGTCCACAAGATGCCAGTTTTCTTATTTTTCTCGCAAGTGTAAAAAGAAGACATTAAGACAGAAAAGCGACATTAAATTCCAAATGATAAATGCTGTACTCATAATTGACTCAAATGAAGGGAGGATTCGTGTGTGTCTCTTCACATCAAGGTGCAACACAGCCGACTATATTTATCATACCAGAACTATGAGTTCTGGTATGATAAACATATAATCAGTTTCACCTTATTGTACTGAGCAGCGAAGCTAGAGATGCATCCAATGATATTGCCATTAATCTGCTGCAACATCGGAATAAGCTCCATTTGCAGTTTTACAGTTATCATCCCACGATCCCTCTTTGCCATAACTCATAACTTTCAAGGGTGGTAGAACCAAAAATCCCACAAAGAGACAAAGACAATGACTCCAAATGCATATTTCAAGAATTCCACTTAACTCCCTAGAGCATAGGCCCACTCTAAAATAATCATTTGAGCATTTAATCTTGAATCATAACAGCTCATCTAAAAGGTTGACAAACATTTGATGCCGGCCCAACAGCAGATCTTTGAAATCCTGCCTCCCAGGATGGAGCGTTGCAGAATGTGTCTCGTTTGTTTTTGTCAAGGACTGATGAGTTGGACGCGGCTGTATCTTAGTATTTATTGATTGTGAATACACAAGCTTTCTTGGGAGACCGTCCTTCATGCATGTGAGCAATCAAAATGCAGACGCCGAGCTACTGCCGCTTGGCTCAAAGTGACATTTCCGCAGGCTGGACTTGACATATGCAAAAAAGGGACTACAGTCTACCGTTTTCGAGATGGGTGAAGCTGAGCATGAGCAACAGAACAGAAGTGCATATGCTTTAAGAGAAGGGATGGGTGTTTGATTTGATTTTAAAAAGTTGCAGAAATTTGCATAATTTGAAATGTATATTTTCAATGGGATCGGAGAATCTCAGAATGTCCTGAACAATTTTAAGTAACGGAAGATAAATACCTAAGGAAAGCAGGACTGGGCATTGTACATAGCAATTAAAAAAAAAAACAAAAAAGCCCCAAAATGACAACTATAGAAAAGGACAGTATATTTCAGTTCGGCAGGAGTAATAGCCAAGTAACTGCAAAAAGAAAGAAAGTATATTTTGCGCCAAGACACAGGCATTCAACTTTTCAAGTGATGCAGGTTGCAGTGGTGTTAACGTTCAATCCCGCAGGATTACAAATGAAATAACTGCACAGTGTGGTTGAGAGATTGTGATGTCAATGTCTGAATGTTTACTCAATGTCTTTGGTGTTTATCAACTACCAATTTCGCATAATAAAGACAGTCATTAATGATTAATTAATCAATCCCATCCATTAAGAAACACAGATGAAAAACAATATGCTCAGCTGCAAAGCAAGTTACGTGTGCTGCCCTGAATACTGCAAGGATACTTCTCATTTACTCGCATACAGAATAAATACGGTATTAGCCCACCACAGAGAGGAGCCAATATGTCTCCTGCCGATGTACACGATACACGCAATAACTGTTGTGTTGTTCATCAAAATGCAATACATTAGTATTAGATTATGACCTTCACACAAATGCGGTGTAAATCTTTCTCATCCCTTCGTGTAATACTGTGTCTCCAAATGCTACATATTATATGAAAAGTCGGCCGGGTGATGGGAGGCACAATATAGAGTAAACAGCATCGCCAGAGTAAGGGTGGGAAACACACAGCAACTGCATGTGTGCGTGTATGCTGGTATTGTCAACGTGTGCGTGTGGTTGCTTGTGCATACGAGTGTGTGCAGCGCAGTGTAGGACAGCGATTTGGAGATATGGTGATTTCCCCTGAGACAAGCAAGTAGGTAAAGGCCAGCGAGGGAGAGAGCGGAGGATGGAGGGAGGGTGTCAGAGAATAATGAGGTATGATACAGTGGCGTTTTCACCCAAAAAGGCCAACACGCATCAACACAAAAAGAAACAAAAAAAAACAGCTCAGCAGTAATGTTACCATTTGTTTATCTTCCAATCATCTTATCTTCTTATTTTAGCGTTTCCGAGCATACCGAACCTACATACTTTTTGTCATGCGGTCGTGTATTAATTACGAGTCCACCTCTTCGCGATGACTTTATTGTTTCAATTTAATATTAGCATATTGTATATTAAGTCCCACTTATCCTCCTCCCCAAAGATGTCATATTTGGAATTAGCGCCCAAAGAAGGCAGAAAAAAACATCCTTGTGGTTCTTAGATCATATTTTGTGGGTTTTGTGTTTGTGTTTATTGCTTATTAACCCTTGCCTTTCCATAGCCACTTCCATTTACAAACTCATTATCATGCTCAAAGACCTGCATGGATTCGACAGTGTTTTGGGAACTGACCGCTTAATCAGATTTAATGCCCACTTAAGCTTAATTGATTGCCTTTATGGATTCAAATGACTAATTAAGAGCTAACAAGTCTACTATCTGTTTCATCCATGGGCTAATGACCTATGGAGAAGAACGGTAGCTCAACTGTCAATCACAAAAAAGGGTCATATCAGAAAATCTTGTTCATTCAAAAGTGATGTGCAAAATGCGTGCATGGATGAAATCCGTCACAGATACTAATGTTAGCTTTTATAGATTTGGGGGGGGAGTATACTGGTATAAGCCATTGTGTTTGGAAAGCCACCATGAAAGCATCGCTGTGCAAACAGAGACAATATATCCCGACCTTCAGGTGATCTTCACCAGATCAATACTATCATCAGCGCACACAAGCGGCCACAATTTACTCAGCCTCCTAAACTACACCTAGACCACCACTACCAAGCCACACAAACACACTCGTCTGTCTTCCATTCTACATCACATGCTCAATAAAAACATGCGCGCCGCACATACACACACACACACACACACGCACACACGCACACGCACACACACAAACACACACAATCTCGTGAGCACGTCTGTTACTCGTATTGATTGCTCGATATTGACTGACTCGTGCACACGCGACCGTCACCATGTTCCACTTTGTTGACTTTATTTCTAACTGCCAGGCTGGGATTGCATGCTGTCACTGCTCTGTTATAATAGCAAGAATTGCAACCGCCTTAGAAAGTACACGTAAATGTTGAAAGATGCTGCCGGAATGACAAATTAAAAAAATAGATGGAGCGCAATACTGGTGACTAATATAATATATCACACAGTGCATCATATCATATACATATGACTAGCTACCTTGAATTTGTGACCTCTGTGGGGGCTGAGCAGTCGGCTACAGGGAATGAAATCAGAGCAATCTGATGAAAAAGAGCACTGATGCTTCAGTCATGCCATGGCATGAAATCTGCATCATTATTATTATAATTATATATTTTTTAACCATAGAACCTCCTTTAAGGTCAAAAACAATTTGAAAATATTAAAGAAGGTACCTGGTACAAATCATTTAAAACAACAAAATACCGACTTTTCACTTGAATAACAAATGACAAAGACAATTCCGTTTTTAACATTCTGCATTGCCACTGAAGAAAAAAAACGTTTCTGTGAATGTCATTATATTATTTGTCCTTGTATTATATGATGCACCATTTGTGTTTCAAATATGCACGATTAATCGTTTTATAAGACTATTAAGACATTGATGCGATTTGTTAACCCATCTAAAGCATCTGTGGGTGTTTTGAATAGATAATGTGTAACTGCACCATTTTTGTTCAAATATCCATTGTTTAAAGTGTTATAACACAGACAATCGATGATATTCGTTCACTTGTCGAGCTTGACTGTGAGCTTGAATTGTATGTTGGCATTAAGCTAGCAAATGGCAATCTAGTGAAATCCACAGTGATTTAAAAAAAAGGGGTTTCTCCAGTTTCATATGCATACTATACAGTGTATGTATGTTTTCCATTAAGGTAAAAGGGCACAGTGGAGGAAACAAAGAAAGGTCAATATCAGTTATCTAACACAACATGTCAGTTTTCAAATCCCTCGCCGTATCCCAGATTCACACACACGCAAACAAACAAGCAAATCAATGTCTCGCTGTCTGCGCGTGGCCCGAAGGCAACTATTTCAATTCGATGTAAATGTTGCTGGCATAACCAGAGGCAAGAGTTGATATTTAGAAGTCCATTAAAAAGATCCACTGACGGGTTAATTCACTGCGCGCTCCACAGAGGCTTTGTGGCAATGCCAAGAGATGGAGGCAAGAGAGAGATGCAAGGTATGAAAATATAACTCCAAAAGTTGTATTTTTGGAGTTGTGTCAACATGATGATTTGATGCTGGGTGATTTTACACTTAGCATTGTTTCTCCTCTTGGCTTTTTGTGACACTTTTTTAAAAAAGAATTATGGTGTTAAAAGAAGAATAACAATATCTACAGGGAGTGACGATGAAGTTGACTCACTTAATAACTTTGTTCATGTCCACAACGGCACAAATGCTCATTTCTTACAGCTCCAGTCTTTGAAAATACCAAAAGAAACATTGTCTGTACATTTAACAAAGCTTTTATGATGGTGACAGTTTGGAGTAGGATGGCGAAACAGAAAACTGTTCACCAATGTATGGATATGTATGTGGTGTGTGTGTGTGTGTGTGTGGTTTGTGTATATGTATATGTGTGTGTGTGCGAGTGTGTTTGTGTGTGTGTGTTGCTGTCAGCCACCTCAGCCTGGACGTCAATTTGATTAATGTTGCCTCCCCGCAGCTGACCTGCAAGGTCACAAGACGAGTGGGTATTCTGCCTCTCCCATTTGCTGTTGAGCCATAGGGAGGAAGGGGTTTGGAAAGGAGGCGTCCAAATAATATGCTTCCCCAGACCGCCTTCCCCACCCCCACCACCACCCCACCCTCTTTTTTTCTGTACATCTCTCATTTAAAAGCTCTGTCTGTCTCTCCTTCAGCTGCCCTTGCACACTTCCGGGGTTGGCTATCGCTCACTCTCATCCATCTCCTTCAGTCTAGTCGACGTTCGAGCCCGCTGCCTACCTTTCTGGTCTGAAATGCAATCAAAGGACCTGTAATAAAAAGAAGTTTGAGGATACTGAAGAGAGCGGGGGTAGGGGGTGGGGGTGGGGGGCAGGCCTGCAAGGTGCCATTAGGGTCACCTGCTGAAGGTTTGGATAAACACATACACATTAAACACCTCACTGCCACACTTCCTCTCCTCCATCTGTTCGCTGACTCATGAATTTAGTTGTCCTGGACAAACAGACTTTTGGCACAATGGCGCGCTTCCTCAGAAGGCTGCTCATTTTGCCAGACAGCCATTCTTGGCATGCACTCGGTAGAGAAAGCGAGGGCGGGTCAGGGGAGAAGTGATTGTTTTATGAATGCCAACTGTTAATAGAGTCTGGCGAACCACTTTGCAGCATTCTTAATGCACAGGTTTTATTTTGCGCTCCAAACCATGCTGTCAAAATGAGCGAACAGCTTGTTTCACAGCACAAAGGTTTGAATGGAAGAAGCCGATTCCCAAATAATCCGTGTATTATGAGAATTAGTAATTTGTTCGGTGTTACAAATACAAATCATAATATATTATATATATATATTAGAGCTGTCAAACGATGAAAATATTTAATCTAATTAAAAATGCAACTGTCATAATTAACTCGAACTAAAAAATTAATCGTGATTACTCACACATTTTTATCGTTTCTTTGAATTTCCGTTTACATTTTTTGTCCTATTTTGTCCCCATTTTAATGCTCTCATCAACATGGAATCATGAATCAGTTTTCTATGCGCCAAATGCAAATATTTACTGAAATAATTTAGATTTTCAATTTTACATGAACATTTATCAGTTGGAGCAGTTATTCACACATAATCTCTCACACAATATTACTGTCCATCAACAACAGTGAAAACAATATTTTGTCACACAATAGCTGCTTTAACAGCTTTTTCTATAAAATCAAAACAGAGCAATATAAATAAACTAGTACACAGCCTGTAGTAGATTTAAACCATGGTTACATACTTCGTTTTTCTCAAGTTTACTGTGAACACAGCAGTCTGTTTCTGTATGTTTGTTAAAGAATAACGAGACACCGGACACCAGTGTTTATTATGTGCCGCTGTATTCGAAACTGCCGGCCGTACAAACAAGCACACGCACTTCTCCCGTGCTGCAGGGGCAAACCATTCTGGAAGGGGGTGGGGGGGTTCACTCCCCCTAACACAGTCAGGCTATGTTGATTGTGTTGGTCCTTCTTGCGCGGAAGTCTCTCTACGGTTTTGTGTAGACCTCATTTCGAATGACTATACTTGGTTCGATGACAAAACTGGAGACGTTTTACTTTCGCTAGGTCGCTACCACCGTAGCGCACTGTCGCTGTCAGACGAACACAGAGAAGCTCCACCCGCTCTATTTATATGGACACAGACCACTGTAACCTTCCACACAAAATAGTTCCAAACAAGTAACAATCGCGTCAGTGGCATACATCGTATACCTGTATGATGAGAGAGAGAGAGAGAAGAACAGATAACTTTGGTCTTGTCAGTGGATCAATATGGCAACTATTTAAAAGTAAACTTCCCATTCATAAACTCTAAGTATCCCTTTTCAGTGTCTCGCGCTGCCGTGGCTGGCAAAACAGACATGGGCGTGGACTTCTGCAGCGCGCTTGTTGTTTTGTTTCTGGTGTATTTATAGAGCAACGTAACATCCGCTTGTGACGTGGGCCACGTTAATCTCGCGAGAACAAATTTAATCCCGTTAAAATTCATTTAAATTAATGCCAATAAAAACGCGCTAAACTGACAGCTCTAATATATATATATGTATATATATTTATATGTGTTTTTTTTTTTTTGGACCGACAGCCAGCTTTTGTCTTGATGCAGCTTCAAAACCAAATAAAATGAGTGACCTTAAAGATCCGGCATCATAAAAGAAGGATTCCATTACTCGTACTGACGTTGCATAAGGGAGAACACAGAGATTAACATTGTGTTGAAATGTCAGTCATCATCAAGTTTTCAACTGAAAAGACATGCCTAGTTTCAATCGGGGATGTTTGAGACTGTAACCAGGAGAAGTAATACATAAGGGTTCCTCGATGTACAACCTTACCGTCACATGACTTTCAAGGTACTACTGAAGGAAACGTGCAATGAAGTCATTTGTGGTTTACTCATTTGATTGCTTTCGATTTATGGCCTAGAAGTGCTATATTTATATGATTTTGAATTCACTATTGTGTTGGCATATGTTTGTGAGAGACAAATTAGGGATTAGTTATTTGAGGACATCCTGTACATTATAGCATTTAGAATACCCCTTAATCGTGGAAAGATCATACAAACTCTACACAGGAAGGTGTGTGGCCAGATTTGAAACCTGGAACTATGAGGCAATCACACTTCCCAGTCTCAGACAACCAAATTTTGTATTTATTTGTATTTTGTAATTTTGTACATTTTGTATTTTCTTGAACACTTTCTGGGGAAAAAAAGCTGACGTGTGTGTGTGTGTGTGTGTGTGTGTGTGTGTGTGTGTGTGTGTGTGTGTGTGTGTATGCTAATCACAACCTGGAGAGTAAGCCCTGCTGCGCTCAACCTATTTGTCTCACACTCTGTATCTACTATACCCCCACTTTCTTCCTCTTTGCCCCACTGTCTCTGTTTCCCTTTGCAGCCATGCCTGATGAGCACACACACGCTTTCGTGCATCATGAATCTTTCATGCGAGAGGGCTGTATAATCCCTGAGGCGTGTTGCTCCCCCCTACGCTCACATGCAGACACACACACACACGCACACGCACACGCACACGCACACACAAACACACACACACACACACGCACGCACACACAACGTAATCACCTTGCACCATGGTTGCAGAGTGAAAAAAGGAGAAGGTGGCAGTAGGGATAGATAGAAGAGAAGGAAAGGAGGGAGGGATGGATGGAGCGCTAAAAGACAAATTGGAGGTGTGAAGTAGGACCCCATTAGAATTACTTTCAGCTTTTTTCGCTCCTGACGGAAGGCGGAGCAAGAGATAACAATGCAGAGTGGTTTGTTGCATTTCTTCTTGCTTGCATGGGACTGCGGCGGAAAGTCAATTGGATTTTTTTTTTTAAAACTAGAACTCACTATATTGATGTGGAAACCACAACGCGCTTGCTCCCTATAGCAAATTTGTCCTTTAAACTCTCTAAACAGAATTATTTATTCACATGACCGGTGCAGATACAGCCAAAGGTGTGTTTGAGCCAAAGACAGTTTATTAACCCAATAGAACCGTATACCAAGAGAAGGCTGAACACAATCCATTTTGATTTGCTTGGGGAAATTATATATATATATATATATCTCGCTGCAGTTGAAAAAAAAAACCCTTGTAAGTCATTGTATGACGGTCTATGGAAGGAAAAAAAACAAGACAGAGTCAAGAGAACTTTCGGACTTAATGAGTGAGCAGGGAATCAGAGCAAAACAGAGCTAAAAGAAGCACAGGTATAAGATAGGGAAAATGTAATTAGTGCAGCTTTAATATCAACCCATCTCTCCTTATTGTTGGCAGGATTTGTCAATACCCTTGGTGAATGATTATCACACCTCAACAAATGCAATTTTACATTTTTGTACTTTTATTTGATGATTTCATCCTTCACCGCCTTTTACAATATTAGCTTTGAAACCCCACGCATAAATTACACAGAAAAGGGAGGACTCACATGGTCAGCGCTGCGATGGTTCCTCCTTTAATTATCCACACCTAGTCTTGTCAACACATCGGCACACAAACACTTGCACCAGTCAGTGGAGCTTATTATGCCACCCACTACTGCACCCCAGGCCCCTGATTTACTACGACACTGATTAACAAAGCTGTCCAGGGAGAAACACACAAGCGTGTGTGTGTGTGCATACAGACATATGCCAAGTGTGCGACTACATTTGTGCAGGAGTCGGAAATCATGATTATACAGTACATGTTTGTGAGGAGCAAAGGTGGTATTGACAATGTGCCTGTACAATCATCAGATAACTCATTAGTTACTCCTGCACATTCAAACAAAACCCCTGACAAGAATGTAAATAATCTCCACGTTTTTGTGGCACTGACAGGCATGTATTTAAAAAAAAATGCTGCCCTCATTATAGGTGCTTGTAGTTGCGCGAGTGTACTCATTTCACTGGAATATGATGATTCAATATTAAATGTTGGTAGCTTTTCACTTAAAAAGTACAGATGCATGCTGAGTGATGACCTACCAGCAAGACCCCAGACAATACGGTATCTATTATTTTACTTCATGTTGCAGAGGTGCTGCTGTTTTGGTTAGCAACTTAGCTGTAATGTGATCGGCCGCTAATTATCCTAGAGCACTGTTGAACTGAGACAAGTACAGTTGAATACCGGTGAATAGGGCGAAGTCTCTGTGAGGAAAGCATTTTGAGTCACCCAGAAAAACAAGGTTTGGATAAGATCAGCAACACTTTCCCCTTCTTACATATTACAAATGGTTTTGCCACAAAATTTGCTAAGATGACACGATCCAAAAAACGCGATCCTCAGGACAGGAATGTAGTTTAAAAAATGTTCATGTAAAATTGTGATGAGAAAAAAAAAATCTGATAATGATGTTGGTTGTCGTTTGAAGTGGTGAACAGCAGCAGCATTGCATCATACAGAAAGTCGTTGCCTCTTTTCTGTACATTTGCATCCATGCAGATGTGATAAAATGTGTGTACATGCAGACGGCCAAAGTAATCACGCATGCAGCGACTGCGAGTCTTTAATTTCTGTATTTAAGTGCCATTCTCATTACTCACATATATTTTTATGAGTGTGTTTTATCTGAGCCAAGGGTGAGTTTGAATGCACCATAAATGCATAAAGTGTGTTTTGCAGGGGCCCAATAGGTGGACTGTTTCCCTCCATCCAGTGTCTTGCCCTCACTCGGCTATCTGACTACATTTCATCATGCACACTGTGTCTGAGCACCACCTACCAAATACAATTAAGGTGAGTTATGACCACACCATACAAGAAGCAGAAATGGGTGTTGCGTGCGTGTGGGTGTATGCGTGTGTGTTAATGACACGTATATGAGCGGTGTGACAATGCATCACTTGGCCATAGCAAGTACAAGCGCCACACTTTGCACGCAAGGGTAGCCACACAAGCACTGCTACAGTCAGAGCAGAGGCGCAGTTTTCCTGTGTGGAACCGAGCGGAGGGGATAAGAAAGTAGTGGTTGGCCGGGGGGAAGGGAGGCGGGGGCTGGGGATGCTGTGATGAGAACGGGGGCTCTGGGTGGTGGAGGGTACAGTGCCAATTTCACGCCTGTGCACATTTCTGCTTCTTCCAGCTGCAGACTCCCTTCTCTCTGCATCTCTTCCCCCAACTGCTCTATATGCCCTACGCGCACGCGCGCACACACACGCACACACACACACAGTCGGCAGTAACCTCACACCTCCACACCTCCATTGGCTGATATCTGACAATGCAGGGGGAAAAAAGAGATCTGTCTTCAAAAAACAAACGAGAGAACATTTTAAACGAAGCTATATTTGGGAAAAATAGGGGATGCCAAAAAGGCACATATCTGCAGAAGTGTGGAACTGCCAATGTGGAGTAAACATTTTGGACTGAAAAGTGCGTTCAAATGTATTTGCAAGTTGCAGATACATTTGGGCATAGTTGCACATACGACGGACGTACTTGTAGGCTAAATGCTAAAAACGTACTCATGCATGCGCAAGTAAAAAAATAATAATAATAAAGCAAATTTAATTTTGCATTTGGCCTACATTATAAAAACACATCAAAAAGTTGAGTAAATGCTAAAGAAATTGCCTCAAAGTTAAGTTCAAATGTATTTGCAAGTACGTTCAAACGCATTTGCAAATGCATCTGAATATACGTTATAGATATATTTGTCTATCAAAAAATGTTTATTTCACATTGGCAATTCCACAATTCCATTCAAATCATTTTTGTTGTTGTTGTTGTTGTTGTTTTGGTTCCTTTTTATGTTCCCAACAATAAAGATATGAATTACTGACAGGACACTAAACTGTTTTGCAATAGTTTAGTATTTGTTTCATATGGCAAGAGAGAGAAAAATTGTTAGCATTTGGCCGATTATTGGGTAGGGATGTTTGAACGGCACTCTATTGTAAAGTATTAAACATACAGTACCTACTGTGCGATTCCAAAATGGGGGGGAAAAAAGTGTGACAATTTATCTAGGTAATGCAACCCTTAGACATACTAATAACTAATTTCCTAATAGCCATTATATTATGCTTTTTGACACAGCGATCCAGAGATGCTCTCAATTTTCATTCACCTCCGTTAACCTCCACTATTGCGAAATACAAACCAGATGGTTCTCTGCATAATGTTGAAATATTTACCAAAATCTCTTCGTCGTAGAAAAAGAACACACAAATATGCAGATAGGTGTCAATAGCCTTGTCCGATTCAACAAAAAAAAAAAAAAGTGCATTTGGTGAATTGTGAATTGTTGGGGGGTTCGCTGTGATTTGTGTGTAGCAGAAGGCCGAAAAACTGAAAATTAGACGCCCGCAGTGGCCCTGATATGTGCCCGCTCTGTGGCGCGGTGAGGAGTCCCCCCCCCCCCCCCGACAATGACACCTTGATTTACCTTTGCAAAGATAACATTTGTTTAACCCACGCACGCGCCTGTGTGTGTGTGCTGCCCTTAACGACCCAAGCACTACTGAAGCACGCTTCCTAATTAAACATTAATTATACGACGATAGTGCTCGCAATTAGAATGTAGTGATGCCAGGCTGACACGCTGCCACCTGGGCTAATGTCAACACAGCATTATAACAACGGCCGCCTGCTGCGACGACGGCTAATGTGAACCGGTAGAAATGATCAGCTTCGGCACGGTTGCTAGAGAAACAAGCGCGCTGGTGTCTCTGCAACAGTAAGCCTTCTCTTTGTGTTCATCGTTGAATGCAGTGAGGTTTACACAGGCAGGTACCTGGGCGCCTTTGTATTTACTGTGTTTTTGTTGTTGTTATTGTTTTTTGGGGGGGAGGGGGGAGTCATACTGCAGTGTAGAGACGACGACAGCGACGAGAATGCCACCTTTGTTTGCAGGGACAGACGATATAGTCGCAAGCGTGCACACAGAAAGGAGTCATGGAGACATTCGCCACACAGGGAAGAGTAATGGATGAGGTTTCCCGACGAGGCTGCCAGTGTTTGTGTGCAAGCTTGCCATTTAGGCTAATACCAGAATGCATTAACACGGGAACTTAATAATACCTCTGGGGAATGTTAATAATTAGCACGAATCAATGAGGGGAATTATTCAATGACGTCGGGCCCTATTTTCATTCCGAGCGCACGTCTAGCACAAAGCGCAGTTTAACAGTCCACATGGGTGGAGTTTTCATTCTTTTGATATTTTGCTAGTCTTTGCGCCGATAGAATTTGGTTTAACAGGGCTTTTGTGCCTTTGTGAGACGGAACGTAGTCCCCCCCCGGCAAATCCTCGCTGCATTCTTAATTTGCATCAAAATCAGCGCACGGCAGAGCGCACGGTCGAGGACGCTGTGCCTGACATGTGGAAACAGAAATTACACTCGCTGGAGTTTGTGCATGACATTGGAACGTCAACTATAATACTTCCCCTTCTGGATGATGCAGTTGTCCTTGTGTGTGACGTGGTAAATTGGAGACCTCCCTAACTGAGTTGGAACACATCATTTTGAACGAAATTGTTCCACTTTCAAATAAACCATCCTTGAATTGTATATCCGGATAAGTATTGAATCTTTCTTTTAATTAACCTGTAACCTGATAACATGGTAATCTGTCCACTGTCGTAACCGCTGTTCCTGAAAGGCTTAATACCAACAAAAGCGCGACCTCACTAACTAAAGGATGGATGAGCGTTCCTTAAAATTTGTTTTCACAAATGAACAAACAGATTTTTTTTCAACCCTCAAAGAAACATCCTGTGGGCTTTTTGGGGGCATTTCCTTCACTAGCTCCAGATTAAAGGAATTTTCCCAAAGCAGGAATACATTAGAGCGAGGGATCAGGGTAAAACGACACATTATGACTAGCGGGCCATTAGGAAAGGAGTCTCAGATTATCGACGGCCATGTATCTGGAGAACAATCTCACTTCGGTTAATAACGTGCAATTAATCATAGGTCACTTAACAAATGATGTTGCGGAACATGCTGCTATGCGAGCCAGGTCCATTGGCTATAAACGTTTTTCAAAGGCAAAGACTCACTTGGATGGTAGTAAAATGGAACATCAGTCGAGTGGAATGATTTGGATGAGTTTTGAAAAAAATATAATCATCATGAAAATAATGATGATAAGCAGAAACATTGTGACATTTGAAAGTCTCAGTCACAATCATGATAGCTTTGGACTTTTTATTCTAGTTGTTTTTTTTAAACTTCTGTTTCTTAAGTAGTTTTTAGAGCAGGTTGGTTTCTTGGTTTCAGTATTAGTTTCAGTTTTCCCCCCATTTATTCTCTTTCTGAATGTGGATTTAAACAATGGAAAAAAATGGTTCTCTACTTGCAAAGCCAAATATCCTTTTCCCCACAGTCACTAATTTGGGAACTTTCGGCACTGAACACTCAAATGGTAAATTATTCTCAAGGGTTAAAAATCCATTAAAAAAGAGTATCACCTCGCCGAATATTTGCAGACAAGTCTACTGGCGCGTCAAAAGAGAAAGCTGCTTATTGTCATTTTGGTCTGAAGCACTCAGTGGCTGGGAAAATTGGAGCGTTTTGGAGAGACTTTCATTAGGCTGCGCCTCCTAATGGAGCTTAGCTGATGGATTTCACGCAGGATGGTGTTCACTTCAATCGGGATGCAAAAAACATATAACTGCCTGCCACTGACAGTACTTTGCCCCGCATGCAGTGAGAATCTCTACGAAAAATGCATGTGCCTGGGCAACCATCACGGTTGTCAGTTAACCGCATTGATTCTTTGCCAATATTCAGAGTTGGAAGACTCCCACATGGTGATGGGAGCGGAGTCTCATGTGGATAATGGCGATGAGCTCAATAACGTGCAGACACTAATTGTCGGCCTTTGCAATTTCAAGATAAAAAGGTTTTAATCCATTCGGCCCTTTTCAACAGCGCTTGAGCTTATTCGGGTTGCAGGGAGCTGGTGACGATCTAATCTGACCCAGCCAAATCGCAGGGCACAATTGAACCACATCGTGATGATCGCATATGCAGGAGGATTGACCCCGTGGACACACGGAAGTTTTGCATAAACTGTTGTCCGACCAGAAGAGCGATCGCGGATGTGACCATCTCGCATGCGAGCTCCGATTCAGAGCCAGCGTCGTGATCATCTACACTGATGAAGAAGAATACAGTGATCCCTCGCGGTTCGTTTCTCGCGGCTTCAGTGCATAGCATATTTTTTTTATTTTAAGTCCGCAAACGGTCCGCGAGAAGCAGTGAAAGTCAGCAAAACAACAGCAAGTCACCTAGAGCAACATATACAGTACTACATGTATATGTTTACTGGATTTTATTATTTATACACTAACCTAACTTATACATGTTTAAATCTATTAGTATACAGCATTAAGTAATGTTAATTACTACAAAATTTACTTCTTACATGCATGTATACCATTAAATCTGGCCTTATAAATATTGTTTAAACTCCTACACCTGTACATGTACCTATACGGGACGGGACGGGGGGGGGGAATTCGGTACTTTGCGGATTTTCGTTTATCGAGGGTTGTTTTGGTCCACATTAACTGCGATAAACGAGGGATTACTGTATAGGCGTTTGCTGGTTGCACATCCCCGACTGTTATATACTACATACAAGTATAATCGATGCTATGCTAAGTTGCCTAGCAGATGCTAACAGCACGTTATTATTATTATTATTATTAATAGCGCAGGCAGTCTTATGTCAACGTCGATGTAAGTACAGTGACGTTCGGATGCTCTCCAATGATGTCATGACGTATCTCCTACTTGGGTCTTTGCCGTTTGTTCAGCACTAGCTAGCTAAGCACAACACTGACCCTGGTGCCAAACAAGCATCAAGTTGTTATTTTTTTGTTTTGTTTTGTTTTGTTTTTTTAGGGTGGAAAAGGGGTAATTGTCTTTGTCTGGGCTGAGTTTTTGCATGACACGTAATGTGTGCACGTTGCTTATCTCCTCCTCCTTCTCATCATCATCAGCATACCTGGCGAGCTGAACAATGTGGGTGATTATACTGGAGTGGAACACTCAATACAGTTAGCTGACAACAATTGGTGGCAAAGATGAATGGTAAGATGGTATAACGCACATGCAGAGAGTTTCTCTGCATGTGCGTTATACCAGCAATTTGAAACCAACTTTTTCATTCGATTTGTGTCTGTGAGTGTTATAGAGAAATATAGCTAATAAGGAAAAAATATACTGTACTCAAGATTTGAGGACAGCGTGTTGGCAGTGGTCAATTCATGAAATACATTACGTGGGTTTACGACAGTGTGCAATAAGAGTAGATGTACTGTATTTCATTGCCTTAGGCAATCTTCCATCCCCCTTTAAGGATACCATGGTCTAATTCCTCCCCCCCCCAAATCCTCTAACATCACAGACATTGGAGACCCATGTACCAAAGAATCCACAGAAAGGATAAAGGAGCATAATGTGAAATCTGATATAAAATAGAAAGTTAATCCATGGCTATGTGACAAGGGAGCAAGGCAGGGGAACAAAGACGGCAAAGGAGAGAGTGCACTACAGAGGTGAACGGGTGGAAGGAGGGCGGGAGGGGAGACAAGCAATGG
Source organism: Hippocampus zosterae (assembly GCF_025434085.1). Taxonomy (NCBI): domain Eukaryota; kingdom Metazoa; phylum Chordata; class Actinopteri; order Syngnathiformes; family Syngnathidae; genus Hippocampus; species Hippocampus zosterae. The sequence continues at coordinate 9,024,787 of NC_067463.1, read as the reverse complement.
AAAAATTCACTTCCACACTTGGCTGATCTAGGAAATCCTGCAATCTCGCAGCCGCCAAAGAGCAAAAGCAGATGAGCCATGTCTCTTTCCATCTTATAGCCGCCATTCATCTTCCTCTGCCTTATTCTCCACATGAGTTCATCTTCTTTCCCGTTTCATCCTTTTGTTCTCTCCTCTCACAATGTTAAATATTATCCCCCCCCCCCCACCCCCCAACACTAACCCTGATGTCTGACCCTGCTTGACACGTGCTCAGCTCCCCCGCCGGACTGATTCCACACTGCCAGGCAGGCTAGACTGTCATGTCACAGTGGATAGAGAACCAGTGCTCCGCATCAGGATGCATGCGGTGGACTGGGAAGAAGAGCAGGAGGAAAAGCAAGAGTGGATGCCCACATTAGATACACCTTCAGAATATAAAGAGATGCAAGACAAGATCTGGATCAAAACTTTTGCCATAACGAAGATGATTATGTTTGTAGTGGTGTCAAACTGTGCTGGAATCCGCTGGAGTCCGTGGGCTACCGGTCGATTGCAATTGACTGGTTTGGGCAGCGCTGGCTTACGTTTGAGGGGGTTTTATGTTGTTGATCGTTTGTTGTAATCGAATCGGACCGAAGCGTTCCACTTTAAAATTTGCTTGAATTGTATTGAACCTTGTGCAGAAATTCCTGGCAATGGACTTTTGTTGTTGTTGTTGTTTTAAAGTATGGGAAGACCTTTTCTACGGCGGTTTATTCGGGTCAAATACCAGGCAAAAAAAAATCTATAAGAAAAAAAAGAAAATAGATTTACATCAATTGGCAAGCGATCTGCCGTATCGCTAAATAGCGACAGGTGGGTGAAAGGGATGGCCCATTCAATGACTTGACGTCAGATCCGTTCCTAACATTGCGACGTGCATTCAAATTAACCAGTGGCTTTATTATTCTTTTCCATTTCTGACTCAGTCAACATTAGCTTTGATGCTACAAACAAAGCAACTGTTCCACTTGTGTTCGCTCTGATTGGACTTCACAGCCAGCCCAGCCTACCTGCCGCTTTCTCGCCATGAAGACAACGCCGCACAATAATAATAATTGAACAAGAGCGTCGCAGATTACAAAGCAGGTCAAGTATGGATGAGCATGTACACTGCGTAATGGCTTAAACGACCCACAACAAGGACAAATTGAGGCGCTCTAACAAAATAATTACATCTTCTCATAAAGCTGTAATTGTGTTTCATTATGGCGAGAGAGGACGGCGATTTGCATCGTCTCGTCGAGCGGCGGCTGCTCCGCTAACCTCCGACTGGCTCAAACAATGCTTATTATGCTTAGGCTGGCGATCAGGCGTGCACGCAAACACGTAGCGAGACAAAGAGAGGGCTGGTTGAGGGAGAGGGAGGGGAGGGGGCGGCTTAGTCGATCTCTCCATTGAGAGCCTGTAATTATAAACCCTGCAAGATAAATCAATTAACGCCAACATATAGCTTTTAATTTAATCGGGAGCTAATTAAAGTGAGGGGACACGAGAGGGAGGGAGAAGGAGGGGGCGGTGTTTGAAGTAAGGTGTGTATGCGCGTTCGGGTTTGTGGGAGAGCTCGGGGATGGTCTTGGTCCCCGGCTCCGTCGGAGGACGGTCGAGATGATTGAAAAGAATTCCGCTTTCAGTCGTGACTGATATTGGCTCAACATTATAAAACATCACCTGAAGCTGCTCGACTAACAGGTGACACGTTAATTGGAATAATTGAGGTGGCACCCGAGGGAGAGAAGAACATGGCTAAAAATAAGCTTCTTTTGTATTATTTTTAACAAATACAGTGGAAACCTTTCGACCAATTTCCGGCACCTGGTACGCGAGCCATCAGTGGGGACTTCATGATCCAAACGCTAACATAATAGGCAACTGTGGCATGTACACAATGTAGCGCATTGCACATGACAAAAAACATAACCATCACAATATTCACCAAATATGCAATTGATTAAAGCTATTAATGTGCGCAGATCGCTCGAGACATGCTGGTTAAACTAGCCTTGCTCTAGCCAATCAATTAGACCATGGAAAAATGCTGATGTTATCGACAGCCCTCTGAGTCAAATTCGAATTCTTAATTGAGTTAAAAAAAAAAAAAGAATATTACAATAATACAGTCAGTTTGCAAAATTTAAGTTTGATGGTCCAGCTCTTCTGATTCTGATGGCTGTTGATGAAATGCAACATACAGAGGCTGAAATCTGACTTCGATGCATCTTCTCCTTCTCGTGTTCTTCCTCTCGTAAAGTCAAGAATAGGGAAAAATACATTTGAAATTGACTAATGAATAGGACTTAGTACTGAAACTCAAGACATGAATAGAAAGAAAAAGCAAACAAATGAGTTCGGATGAAAGTTTTTTTTCCCTGTGTATTTTAATGTGTATTGCCACCGTTGCTGCATGTTTATAAGGACAAAATAGATGCATTTTTAACAGCCGATGAGCCGGGATATGTGTGTGTGCGCGCGCGTGTGTGATGAGTCTGATCTAACTGTGTGCATGTACCGTGTGCGGCCAAGCATATCTCATACATCCCCTCTATAATCACAGCCTGAGATCTTGCCCGCTTGCGGTATTAATTCCCACCCCTGACGGAAATTGCAGCGTTCTTCAATTTGCCATCTGCGTTTACAAGGAGTTGTTTTCCGGATGCCCTTGATTGTCTATTTTGTCAGCTCCGCCCCTCTCGCATACCATGTGACGCACTCTGAGAACTGACGCAGTGTAAATGAGACGGTGAAAGATAGACTGAGAGGAGGAGGGGGGGGAAGGGAAGAGTTTTGAGGAACAAAAAAATCCACAGTTGCACTAAATCTGGGAGTTTGAACAACTTGTGACATTTAAGCATCACGTGAGAACGTCGACTACCACATGAGGCCTCAGTTCGGTAAACAAAGGAACAATTAAGTATTTTATATTGTAAAAGGTTAACTTAAAATATGACAATGTCATAATTCAGCGATATTGTTTTACCTGTTGGCGGCACGGTGGACGACTGGTTAGCACGTCCGCCTCACAGTGCAGAATTGCAGGTTTCGATTCCGGCTCTGGCGTTCCCGTGTGGGATTTGCATGTTCTCCTCGTGCCCCTATGGGTTTTCTCCGGGTACTACGGTTTCCCCTCACCTTCCGAAAAAACATGTATGGCAGGTTAATGGAACACTCTAACGTGTGATTGTGAGCACGGGTGGTTGTTCATCTATGTGTGCCCTGCGATTGGCTGGCAACCATACCATGGCAACCTACTGCCCGAAGACAGATGGGCTGGTCTCCAGCACGCCCGCAAAACTCTGCTCACCCAGGTGCCTCGAATCAGCAATGAGCTAATATTTCAACTTCTGTTTAGGTCTTGAGCATGACTCTCCAGATTTATGAAAAAAATATGAGGATTTGTGACCCTTTTGGTTCCGGAACAGAGTTGTAGAGCAAATTATAGTTCATGAAACAAGCACATATTTTATGTACAGCTGTACATAATAAGGTCTGTGCATTGGTCCTGAATTCCAAGATTTTGAGGTGTGCAATGAACTAGTTTGTACAGCAGCGTTAGAATATGTTAAGAGACAAATTTGGACTTGCGCCATTGCAATAGAAAATGTGCTCGCAATCAACCCAATAAGATGAGTAAATCGACAAAAGTATTGCGCACACAAGTCTATTACACTGATAGGAAGTGGGAAAACATTTCTACAAGATGTTGTAGTGAATCTTCTTCCTATCACAGTGTCAAATTCCTGTTCCAGTTCCACATAGTTCTTTAAACAAATGCATTGGCCTCAATTTATCCATGTTCAACACGTGGCGCCTTGGAACGTAAAAGGAGATCCACTATTGAACTTGAGAGAAGCATGACAGCTCCCGCATCCTCATTACGAGACTCCCATACGCACACATCACCACAAACGTACGGTAACATGTTTGGAGCTTAGATAGCTTCAGAGCTTCAGCCTCCCTCTGGTTTGTCTGCCATCACTTTTGGCACCACTTCAAGGCTGTCTGGCATCATTGCCGAGAACCTCTTTAAGAACGAGAACATGAATGAATGTTGTAAGCAAAATCATTTTGTCATCGATTAAAACAAACTTTTTACACTTATGTCTGGCATTGATTTATTTTTCCATCTCATTTTCCTGCCCCCATTCAACATACAATTTATGCCAATCATCTTCAATTCGCCGACTTGTGCGGCTCCACGCGTTACATCAACAAACATGCCTCCTTTGGGAAACAGCACATGCTTATCATTAGAACAAAAGAAAAACCGTACCACACATTTGTCCAGACTGCTATCAAAAGTTGAGTACATATTTTTTTTACTATTCAGGCACAAGTCTTCCAAATTGTGGCACAACCATGACAAAAAGAAATTGGGACGCGGAAAAGAAAGCAAATGGAAAGAGTAGCAACTGAGAGCGAAAAATGAGAGCATTGCGAGATGAAAAATATTCTGTTGTCTCTCTACATGGGGGCAGAGCGTACCACCAGCCCACATGGCTTTTGTCATTTAATTGCTTTCCATATCAAAAGCCATATGGACGCAGTATAGTGCGGGGCATGCGCGTACGTCTTCATAGAGCACATTGTCGTCATGGTAAAGCCTTTTCTGCCCTCGGGGGGAATCATAAAATGTTCATTAATTCCTTAAATTAGCTTAAACGCCCTTTATTGAAGACCACCTTCATGATTATTTCTTTTGCTTATAATCGATATCCCTTAGAGGGCCGCTCAGGGTCCTGTCAGGTCAAAAGATTGCTGGGCACGTGTTAAAGAAGAAGCAGTGGAGAATCAGACCACCACCCTAACCCCCCTCAGCGCGCATAGACAGGGCGGGTGGGGGGGGGTCGGGCAACCGCTGTTGCCTTGGTGATGCTTGCTGGCAGCGGATGGGGGGTTGGAATGCAAAATGTCAATTAATGCACGCTGGAGATGCTGCATGTAGATGTGGAAAAAGAAGGATCTTAAAAACAAGGAAGAATCATTTGTCATGGGGAGGGGGGGCGGTAAGCACATTTTGAAAAACATTGGAGGGCATAGACATGAGGAGTTTGACGGACAAAGATAGCACAAGGTTACAGAGGATTATGAAGGGGGAGGTGGGTGGTAGGTTGTGAGGTGCAATGGTGTTACAGTATCGCACAGGATGAAAACGCAGAGGTGCTGACAGAGAATACTGCTGCACATCCATTATAACATTTTTTTTTCATCCTGATGCTCCTGTTCATTACTCGTTTCTCTCTCTGGCTTTCCCCTAAGCAACCAATCTCTCTCGCCCACAACCTTGAGCTGCAGACGGTCTGCCTCTAACTTAAGTGGCAGCGATGAGGTGGCGCAGGCGAGCAAAGAGGGAGAAAGACAAGAGACATTCTCGTCTAATGGTAGCATTGATCGGCAAAAGTGTGCGGGCAGAGGAGATAATGGGATGGGGTTTGGGGTATTTTGGGATTTCGGGGTCAAAGACATCAGCCCGTTAGCACAAGTGATGTACTGTATTGTTTTTTTTTTTCAAATCACAATGTTTTTGGGGGCTTGAAATGCAAAGAAGATTGTGTCGTCGTTCACTCACCTGACAACTACAGTTACTACACTGTTGTGCAAATGTACTTTTATGTGTGCGTGTGTACATTTCAATGCAGAGGTCATCATGCATGCACATGTGCACAGACTTTTGGGGTAAATATAGTCATAGGTGTGTGTTTGTGTGCATGCTTTGTGGAATGAGCCCATGGGATTTGAGTGGCTCACCATACCTAAGTTGAATTAATGCATCGTTTCATGGGTACCCATGGTCCCCCACACCCCCTTCCAACCCTCAATGCACATTTCCATCGGAGGTCTCTTGACCCTCCCTCTCCTGCAGATGCATAATGGTCCATTCGGGGCTTGAGCAGCATGCATTAGCGGAGAGCATGGCGACATGGAGCCGGACTGTATTTCCATAAGACTGCGACACATACATATATTAGCCTCTTTGTGTCTGGGGGGGACTCATGTGGAGCTTCTCAGCACCCACACACTGGCTCATGGACAGGATGCACGACTTCATTTGCAAAATGAGCACATATACTAGGAAAAAAAAAGGTAACACTTGTTTTGCTCCGATCTTTCTGAACTGAGGCTAATTGTAATCACACCTGATACTGACTGGTTTTCGGATCCCCCCAGGTCCCTTATACAGTAAAGGAGCACATTTTAGAGTGGCCTTTGAAGACACAGCAGTGCAATAATTATGCTGTCAAATTAGCATCTTGATATGCCACGCCTGGGAGGTGAATGGATCATCTTGGCAAAGGAGAAGTGCTCACCGACGCAGATTTCAAAAGATTTCTGAATGCCATTTGAAAGATGGTTTTTGTGCATAGAAAGAGTCTTTCAGTCCAGCTTGTGAAAAACGAGAACAAAACCAAAAGCGCTGATCTTATATTTTTGTTCAATCTACATAGGCAGTAATTGAAAATGCGGCCACGATGAACGCATGCTAAGTTCGATGATGCGTTAGCTTAGCGCTAAAAATAATGTCAGAAAATAGGGTTAGTGTTGTGTTATTGTTTCCATGCACCTTCGTGCCTGATAAAATGTATGCATCATAGTTCATGCGCAATCTAACTCTGTACCATTTTAAAGTCATTTAATCGGTCAACTAAGTTACTTGGTGAACGAGTAATGAGTAGTAGACAACTGTACTCATTTCAAAGTAGCTGGCAGCACTGCTTTCAAAACAAGGATACAATGTTTACTAATACAGTGATCCCTCGATATGTCGCGGTTTGTTTATCGCGGCTTCAGTGCATCACGGATTTTTTCAAACATATTCATAAAAAAAATAAAAACAAAAATAAATTCTCATATACATGGAGTACAGTACTGTATGTGTACTGTATGTGTCTATGTGACTCGCTGTTGTTTTGCAGCTTCTCGCGGACCGTTTGCGGACTTTTGGCGGACTTTTTTTTTACCTGTATGTGTTTATTGGTTGCTACTTTGCGGATTTTCGTTTATCGCGGGTGGTTTCATTTATCGCATTAACTGCGATAAATGAGGGATTACTGTGTGACCAACACTTTATGAGTGCAAAAAAAAACACCAATTGTACTGATCGAACCTGTCGTCACAAAACATTCCGGTGACATTTCGAGTGAATTCAACTGCATTTCACTTCTACAATGGCCCACAAATGCATAATTTCCCTTCAAGGACATAAAGAGGCAGACTTGGGGGAATGGACACTGCGCAGTACTGTGCAAAGACTAATTGTAATTGCATGGGTCAACTCTAACAGACATCACAAAGCATTGCACGTATGACTAAAGTGAATTAAACCATATTTCAGTGAAAAAAAAAAGCTTATCATAGAACAATGCGGGGCACCAGTTCCTCACATATATGCAAAATACGGTAATTACCCTTTCGCTAGACAGGGGGTGGGTGGGGGCTTTATAATTAAATGATTCATCGGTACAGTGCAAAGAGGGTAGAGAAAAAAAGTGTCTTTTTATTGTTGTTCAGTTTTAGTATATAATATCTTGCATAGTTACAAGTGCTTCACTTGCCATCAAGTACTTATTATGAGGGCCAGGGCCGTCATTTGCATCTGATCAGGAAGACTGGGAGAGAGAAAACGTTAATGAACATTGGCATGTGCTTTACTCACATCAAACACAATGAAAATCTCCTTCTGCAGCACACACACTCACACACATTCCACCCACCGCAAAGAGCTGACGTCGTTCTCTGCTGACCCACTTCCCATCTTGTCCTCTTCAAAGCGAGGAACACACGAAATTGGGGGGATTAAACCGAAGAAGTAATTGGAAGGTGATGGTGATGGTGGTTTCTTTATTCATGTGAGTGTGAGGCGCAGCAGCTTTCTTGAGTACATAGACCACGGCTTCGGGGTAAGCCCGCAGACACAAACGCAACGCCCTTCAATTCAAATACCCATTCCGTTACAATTTACAGGCGCAGTCTCTCGTCTTCATTTGGGATTCACGCTTGCTTTTGGCAGATGGCGAATTCATCTCTCTCTCTCTCACACACACACACACACACAGACAAAGTAACAGACATAGGACAGTGGTTTTGTGTACGTGTTTGAATGCGTATGCCCATATTTGGGTGTGGATACAAGTGTGGAGGTGGGGGTGAGGGTAATCTAGTGGGATGATTATTGCAGCGTAATTGGCTGACAGGAACATTTGGAGCTAATCGGGTGGATGAAACCCTGTGGCTCATGGGTACTGTAGTGCTAACAATGCAACCCTTGATTTGTTTACATCACTAAACAGTGCTATATTACATATGTTAGTCTGAAAATATTACTATGAAAACCAGATTTATGAGAGGGAAAAAAAAATGACGGCTGATTGGGAATCTGTGCCCCCCAAAAAAATTTAATAAAAATGAAAAATCTAGAAACATTTACTTGCTACTTTACTTACTTTAGTTTCATTGCAAAAATCAGGAGCTAATCTGTCATGATTTTTGAAGTGGGTGGATATTCATCAACCATTATCTGATCTGCTTATTCTCACGAGGGTCGCAGGCATATTGGAGCCTCTCCCAGCTGTCTTTGCGCAGCAGTTGGGGTACACCCCTGAACTGTTTGCCAGCCAATCTCAGGGGACACATTGACAAACAACCATTTGCGCTGTCAATCACACCGAGGGACAATTTAGAGCGATCAACCTTCCTTGCATTTTTTTCCCAGTGTATAGAGTAATAATTGTAGCTATGTGCATATGTATGTACAGAATGTATATTGTATGTGTATTTACAAAATTGTGATACTCTCATAGTTTGATATGTGAATAGATGCTATAAGCCAGGGCTGTCAAACTAGTTTTTTTTGTCACGGGCTACATTGTAGTTACAGTTTCCCTTGGGCCGTCGTCATGTATTTTGGGAAACCGTATAAATGTTTAATCCCCTCCACATATTACACAACAGTGCACAACCAATTGATCAATAAGTAGTTTTACAATCAAAAGTCAAGAATAATAACGATGTTATTATGAATTACAGATGACAATTTAAAATTTTGGTTCAGGCTTTAGCAAGCATCATGGAACTTGACGTGCTTGATTTGCTGTCACGGGCCACATAAAATGGGGTGGCGGGCCAGATCTGGCCCCCGGGCCTTGACTTTGACACACATGTGCTATAATATAAGCTTTGGATTCAGTCTACATCTTTTGGTGTTTGTTTGATGTGTATGTGGATTTTGTTTCGACTGCTGATTTGATAAGAGCAACTAAACAAAACAAAATTTGTGAGAGGTGTGCTGGCTGGTCCACCAATATTACAGAGCAATTAAGTAGGCGATACAGGGTTTGAAATGCATGCTATTCTCTTTTAGTACAAGTCAGTGTCACCATCAATGGGATTTTGTCGCTGTTATTTTTTCAAATTCTAACCTGCTGTTGCGTAAAATGACTATTTTACATAATTTCGGCTAAAGGTTAGTGAGAGATTGCAGTGCAGCCTTGAGCTTGGCTCAACAGGAGAACAAATCGACTCTCGGTTATCAAAGTGAAGAAAGTCTTGGCTTGAACCGTGGCCCGAGGCAAACTTCCACTTGGGAAGAAGAGCGGTCATAGTAGCATTACGGGTTTGAGAGTTGCCGCCACCTACGGCGCGTACGGTAATGAATTCAACTAGGCAGGAAAAGAGCCTCTGGCAAATAGGAACAGAGCTTCCCCAATCGGCTGCAATAAACCTCAATCATACGCCACTTAGGCTTCCCGTCCTTCAGTCAAAACAGAAGTGTGAATCGCTGGATTAGAAGGAAAATAGAGTTTGAGCGAGGTGAAATTGGGAGAATCACTATTTAGTAGGTCGTTCCACTTAAAATCCTCATAATTGTCAAATTCCACCAACCCATCCGGCAGGATTACGGCGTTTAAGTAGAAGAGGTCAGACTTAGTCGATGTATGTTCCTGTGATAGAATATGCAGTCTTGAGCGTTTAAAAAAAACGTTTGGCGCTTCATTACAAGAGGAACAAAAACAAAAAGTACATTCCCAAATGAAAGGAATGAAATTGTGCTTCATCTGCACTTGTTTCCGTGCTGTTGCCCGCAAGCTATAAGCAATAAATAAATCACTGGCGCAAATGTGAGACGTCACCTTGCGGGTGAAAACAAATGGCCAAAGCAGAAATGACAACTGGCAAAAAAAAAAAGAAGGTCAAGGCAAAGCTACGAAGAGTGGGGGGGGGGGGGGGGGGGCGTATGGAAAGGTCGCCTCGCAGCACGGGGAGGGGGCGGAGAGCATAATGAGTTGGATGTGAATAAAATGATGGCGGCAACATTGCGTTCCCTGACCTCTGCTGAAGCAAAATTGCCCAACACCTGATTGAAATAGCACCCGAGTTGATGAGGACTTGATTGCAGGGTTGCAATTAAAGTGCGAAGCTGTCATGTGGTGCTCTACTTCTGCAAGCAGGAGCAGCATTTTTTTTCTTTTCTCCAACTTTTATGTCATTGATCAAGCCAGCTGTGTCTCTGTGCCAGTTACAAAGAATGAAAGCCTCGGAAAGGAGTCACTTTGGAATAACCGCGTGACAAGAGCCATTTACTGCCTTTACTAAACTGCATGGTGCACTCACAGGGGGCATTTTATTGTGAATACTACTCCCCAGTATTATTGGTGTATTAGAATTGATGTCGTGCGGTAGCGACTCTTCAGGATATTACAGAGAAAGGTGGCGAAAAGGCAAGAATCGAAGCAGATCGGGTGCAGCAAATAAGTGGCGTAATAGCTCCCCAAACAAAATGTTGTCGAAAAGTGTTATGTCATGTCAGAGTCTTCTGGAATAATATATGCTGCTGGTTTGGTTCGCAACAAAGTTCAATTTTGAATTCTATGTGAGAGCCTCAACTTGTGACTCCAGCGGCAAATATTTCCCCGTTAACAAAAGGGCAAAATCCTGAAGCATTATACAGTATTCGGGTTTGTTTGTCTGTCTTTTTTTTTTTAAATCGGGTACACACATACCAATAATCTGATTTAATTTAAAACTAAACTCCCACTCCGATTAAAGTCCTGATTCTGTCGTCTCGAGAGAAATTTTCCTGATTCTAAGAGTGATTTTTCTTCTTGACTTGGGCCAGGCCATGAATTTCAAACTTGTGATGTGAAACAAAATGACAGATGAGGAGGAATCCACCAGAAGTTCCAATCGAGTAGAAGGACAACTGGTTGCGTTGTGTTTGTACAGACCGTATTCAACACAATAAAAATGACAGACAAAACCGCATTGGAGTTACCAGGTAAACACCTCAATGGAGAGTTCATGATTTATTTATGTGTTGTCAGAACTGTCAGTCTAAATCTGATAGTACTACACCAGCAAAATTATCTGTTGAAAAAAAAAATCCCTCTTATGTTGTCCCTCTGATTTTTAAGAACTCACTGCACCTCACACTCACCTGTTAACTCCAGTAACGTTCATTGACTACACACCTCTGAAAAGTACAAAAATGACCCTTCCCTCATTTGCTAACAAATGGGCAGAATAACAGCAAACACGAACCAATCAGCATTTAGTGACACCACATTACATTGTACTGTAAATTATGCGACCGATACAGAAGCCATCGGCACGTTTACATGTACATGCTACTTACGGTCCATGTAAGTGCTCGCAAGTGAGGGGCGTGGCTTTTGTCAAAGTCGTGAAGTGAGTCGTAAAAGCGCAAACTTCCATTTAACCAAGCCTCGTGTATTTGCTCTCCTACAGAAAAGAACCCCTCCACCCCCAGAAAAATCGTAATTTGCATTTTTGGGCACAAACATTTAATGGGTTCTTCCTCAGCACACATTAGCCTTCCAAAAGGTTTGATGGGAAATGGTGTAGTGTCATGATTCTGTTTGTGACCAACAGGTGGTACTGTAGGGCTCCCCCTGCAGCTGCACACCTGTTGGTCGTTACGTTATGAGTGGTATAAAAGGACTCCCTCCCGACCACTCATTGTCGGTTCATTGTTTATTTGTTTGTTTGCTTGCTTGCCTGCCTGTTTGCTTGCTGTAGCAGTCATATTTGTCGGTCATGTTCTCGATCATGTTTTGTTGACTGTTAGTTTTAGCTACAGCCTGGGTTTTGTTTGATACTTTGGCTTCGTTTTGTTTTTGGACTTTGTTTTGGATTTAGTTTTCTCTGTATTTCATTAATACACCAACTCGTAACGTGACACGTAGCTTTTGTGTAACCTCACTACTGAATCAGAATAAAATAATGCCTCTCTCTGGCTTTTGTGCTTTGCTGAGTTAACACCCCCCCTCCCCTCACCCTGCCAAAAAACAAAACCCCACTGTTCGATAAATCATAATCCAAAGCTCTCATGACATCAAATCATAAACATTTGCCCGAAATAATTAATCACATTCATGTTATTTACATGCACACACTTGGCTTGCTCACGCGGATCCTGATTTATATCATAATGATTATGAGCGCTATAATTACATGTGTCTTTATCACTCTCATTATTAATAGCAACGGCGATATTATAAGGCTGTCTGCTGGCGCGCAGGCTAATTACCGTGTGGCACTGTCCGGGTGTGATGTTATTACTCCAATAGCTCCAAGGTCAGCAAAGCATCAATGAGCTCCCACACTTACTTAATTCTGCCACTCATAATCTCCTGTAAATGATAGAGAAAGCCTTAATTCTCTCCCTGGCAATTTATTAGTATGTGTTTGTGCTTCCGGGACTCCAGCAGTGCATTACTGTCACGGTTAATCCAATTACAGCGTGCGTGTGACTAGTCGGGCCTGAGGGAAGGAGTGAGCAGGTAGGGACGGCAGACAGGGAGACGGTGCAACCCCGCTGAGGGCGCAGCGCATTAGGGAGCCTTTTTATCACCACTATGATGGCCTGATAATTGCCGTGTGATGCAATGGGATCGGCAGCATGATGGTGTGGATGTGTGTATTAATAATAATAATAATAATAATACATTTTATTTATAAGCGCCTTTTCACGACACACAAGGACACTTTACAATAACAATTTTAAAAGTATTATGCAAATATTAGCAAGAGTGCACCTTTTTGAACGCCGTGTTGTGTTTACATAGATGATCTCTATGAGGGTGAGACTCAGTGAACTTCAACAACCAGTTACAGCTGCACATCCTACAACTTAGTCTTTCTCTCGCACTACAGTGGTACGTCTACTTCCAAACCTCTTTTCATAAGAAATGTTCAAGTTATGACACGAAAAATAAGGAAATATATTAACAAAAACAAGGAAAACATTTTTGTGAATGTACCGTAGCTCCACTTAGTTAGCTCTAACGGTTGCTGTTAGCATAAATACTGTTTGTTCTGAATTTATCCGTCTGAATTGTTTGGAGTTCATCCAACTGCTTTTTGTTTTTATTTAAACAGTTCAATGGCAGAAGTTGTACTTTATCACACTGATAATTAGTTTTAAAACCTTAACTGGTGTCACAGAGAGCTTGTTTTTTTCCCTCCAGTCTGAAATGTTTTCCCTCCTCTCGCACAAATAGATCCACTGAATCAACTGCTTTGTTGTATTAATGTCACTTTCACTGGTTCAGCACAATCACACAGAGTATTTGCAGCACTTGTGACAGCAATTACAGCCGAGGCTTTAATTAAAGACGGCAGCAATCACACTCGCGGGACAAAACAAAACAGCCTCTCGCTGACATCACGTCGCAAAAAGCGACATATTTCATCTCGCTAATTACGCTGTGATAAAAATAAAAGTTGTCTTGTTTCAAAAGAATACACAGAGTATTTGCGTGTCGCCTTTAGACGGTTCTTTCTGCAAAATGAGGAGACGTAGCTGTTGTTGATGTTTTTAACTCATTTTTTAAATGTTTGGAATAGATCTAGGCCGTATGGTGATCTATTGATTTGTGTATCAAAAACAAAAGTACAATTGAGTTTGCTGATAAGATCATTATCGTTGTTTATTTGAGCAAGTTTGAGAACATCAATAGTTGAAATGGACAAAACGACCACACAATAGTCATAAGGCAGACAAGGTCCACCGGCAGACAAAATGTTGTCGAAACTTGCATAGAACATTCCACACTTTTCTTTTTACCATTAAAAGTGAAAGAGTTCAAACCGCTCCATGGCAGGCAGCATGAACCACTTCAGCAAATGCATCCTACTCCTCCACCATTATGATTATCAGTTACGTACAACATTTCAGCTCGACGTCTTTTTTGTTCATTTGGCATTTCGTCTCCCAAAAAGGTGAGCCTGAAAATATCAGGCGTACAAAAAGCAGAGACAGAGAGCTTTCTTAAATAGAGATGTGGTATTTTCAAAGCCCATTCTTTTGCCTCAGCTCAAATGACATCAAGTGCCTTCCATCAGCAATTATGTCACATTTGAGGCAGAACACATGCTGGAGCTTGAGGACCATGCAGAGAGGATAAGACTGTTTTTGGTGTGCTTGTCATTACTCAGATGGCGGAATTTGTGTGTGTGTGTGTGTGGGGGGGGGGGGGGGGGGGAAGAGAAAATAAAATTGCAAGAGTCTTCCTGCTTTGTGGAGGACACAGTTCGAAACATATTTCCTAAAACAATGAACCCTGCTCCATTTGCCACCATGGCTCATCTTCTACTACTAAAACGATTACGGATGGCTGACCGTAGGTAGACATGCGAGCCAACTAACATGGCTTCTTTAAAGCTGAAGTTTATGGAGACTTTTCCAAGGAATATTCTGAAGCAAAAAAATGGATAAAAATTACAGCAATACTGGAAATCATTAAATAGGATGTGAAGATTAATTAACATTGTTGGTTAGCAGCTATTGATGCTATTGTTACTCTCGTTAGCTATTTTCGATAACCTCCACCTTTCAGAATAGAAATAATAACTCAATAAGACATACAACTCAATAATGCTACGCTAAACAGGTGAGGATGCGATCCGACACTGTCCAGGCTCAAAATTATCCAAACCCCTGCATGGAACTTCCCCCGTCACTAAAACAAAGACGAGACCGTTTTTATCCCAAGTGTACGGGGGCTGTCTATGAAAATCGGGCCAAACATCTTGCAGTGTTTTGCTGCTTTTGGTAGCATTCGAAACTGTAAAAACACCTGTTCAACAAATGCTGATATCGTTTACAGATTATGATGCCTGAGGTTGGCGGAGACACTACGTTCACGCCGAGCGGATTGTTCACCATTGTGCAGACGCTGACTATGGGGAAGTTTGCACTGCGCCTGATCCTGCAGGATGTGTTTGTTCAGTGTGAGTAAAAGCTCATTCAAGTTGCTCCAGGATCCCTCTGGATCAACCCGGATGGGGGTGGCGATGGCCTCTGACTGTCACACACACAGGTTGACAAACACCCGCCCCCTGTGTGGTGTCTGTCTGTGTTGTCGTCTCAAAGGGTTTACGATGTGGGGGAGGGGGGCGCTGCTTTTCGTTAGACCGGAATACAATGATCTACAAACTGTAAGGGGAAGAGTTGTAGATGATAAAAAACTATAGGATGATGGAGATTAATTGCTGAGGATAATGAGACGGAAAATGACTGGCCGATAATTGAGTAAAACGTCAAAATCATCCGATACGCCCCACCAACAATCTTCGATCACTTTGAACAAAGCATACAAGAGACTGATAATGCGGTGTGATGGTGGTTTGCATGTCTGTCTCACATTCAGTGGATCTGGGTTCAAAACTCATTTATTTCTATGTTCTCTCTTGGCTTGTTCATTTCTTGCCATATTCCCAAAATATTCTCCTTCTTTCAATTGAATTGAATTTGAATGAATTTTTATTCACCTCATTAGACTCCATGTTGTCCTTTTTCATTGACCTTTTTCAATTTTATTCATTTATTTTTTCCAAAGGAAGCAGTAAAATGAAGTAGAATGCAGGAGAAAGCATTGCAATATTTTACCGTTCAAATTGTCACTTACCAAAATTCATGATCGGCGATTATCATTTTTATTACGTTACATTATTTCTAAATGAAGACTTTCAAAACATTAAAATCCCCACGGGGCACATCTTCGATCCGTATCACCTTTGCATTATGCCTTTCTGCTAAGAGTGTTCTTCTGCCCGTCCATCAATTTTCCATCGCACTTGAAAACACAAAGTGGAGGAGAGTTGACCAAGTTGGTTGGCTAATTTTCAAAGTTATCAGTAAAATAACGACATTATTTTATCGAGGTGACTGTGGGCCGAGGTACTGTTTGCACTGACAAATCACAGGCCAACCAGCAATCCCTGAATGGATTGCGTTCAATTCTCACAAGCCCAACTGTCTTAGTCTATTCTGCCCTGGAAACAAGTCTAATTTGGGGCCGTGTGTGTGTGTGTGCCTTTCATTGAATGGGAAAAAAAGAGAAGCAAACTTGAGCAAAGTAAAGACCTCAATCCGCAAAGTGAATCACTAAGAGCAAGAAGTCAAGAGGAGCCACGAATGGACTCCAGTATCATTAGAGAAGAGGGTACCAAGCTCCTTCTAAAAGGTCATTATGGCGTTCATAAATAATGACAGTTATTCTGTACATTCAAGGTTTGTGCTGTCCACCCTCATAGATGCGCACATGCAATCACACAGCAGTAATGCCATTTGCTGACCTGTGACACAAAACGGGATTTTGATGTTTGAGCAAGAGGGGCCTGGGTGGACAGAGAGAGAGAGAGAGAGAGAGAGACACGCACACGCACGCACACACACTCGGAGGTGAATGCTTTATCAACATAGATGCCAGATTGGCTGTCACTGCAGCATGAGCGACCACCATGCGATGTGTGTGTGCATGTGCACGGGAGGCCTCCTTGTAGACGGCTAGACTTCAGACGGAGCAGGAAAATTGCCCTCCCTCTGGTCCACTTCATCGCCCTGCAGGGGGTAGTGGGGGGATTCCCATGTGTCCACAAGTATACACACATGCACGTACACACACACACACACACACACACTCACACACACGCACACACACACATTCCTGTACGACTATATTTGTGAGGTCCGGGTAACTCCAGATAGGGAGTGAGGACCACCCTTTCTGATAGGTTTAGAGAGGAACTAGTCTTAGATTTGTACACTAGATGTCACCCCAACTACTTTCCCCACTTCAACTTCTTTAAAAAACAGAGCAATAAAAAGTAGACTTGAAACTGAAATCATAGCAGGAGTGAGGACTCTGAATGGGCACATTCAAAGTCCTCACTCCTGTTGTGACTTTGGTTAAAATCTTTTTTGGTTTTGTTGCAGTTAAGCATACAAATCAACTTTTGGTATGGACTTCAGAGTTTTTCCTCTCGTATTAACCTGCAATTACACAGCAGACATTTTGTATTTTAATTTTAAAAAGTGTGAGTAGTCTGTTTTATGAATAATTTGATAGTTTCAACTTAAGATGAGCAGAGTTCCTCATTTATACATTATATATCAATCACAACTTGAACCGATTGATTGCTGTACAATTACTACTACAATAAAAGTGACCCATGCTTTGGCCAATTAATTTACGGAACTAAATCAAATATATTGTAAAACTTTATAAGTACATGTCAACATTAAATCTCACCTCAAGTAGAACATTTTTAACAACACTGCTCAGGAAGAGTAGAAAAGAATTGAAAAAAAAATACTCCAGCAAGAAAATTTAAATTTAAAAATGAAGAACTCGAGAAGCAGATCTTTTCTTGAAGTTCTTTACGTCTTTACAGGTTCTTTGAGCCAAGGCCTGCGGCTCTTTCATTTTGCAGTCAGTGCATTGTTCTTGCTTGACACCCTTTTGTAAGTCTCCCCAGGTGTTTTTCCACAGCAGCCTTTTCTTCTTCATTCCATGGTCTCCTCAAATTTGCTCTGGGAGACCCTAAATATGATGACAATTGCAATTTAATGATACTCACAAAGACCACCTTGTGATAGCTTTACAATGTGGATTTTATACGTAAAAAAAAATAAAAGTACTTGTCTTTTTCCTCCAAATTAGATTTTGCCTGCTCTTTGGGTGTAAGGTTTTTTCCATCCATCCATCATCTACCGCTTATCCGGGGCCGGGTCGCGGGGGCAACAGCTTTAGCAGGGAAGCCCAGACTTCCCTCTCCCTAGCTACTTCTTCCAGCTCTCCCCGGGGGATCCCGAGTCGTTCCCAGGCAAGCTGGGTGACATAGTCTCTCCAGCGTGTCCTGGGTCTTCCTCTGGGTCTCCTCCCGGTGGGACATGACCGGAACACCTCACCGGTGAGGCGCTCAAGAGGCATCCGAATCAGATGCCCAAGCCACCTCATCTGGCTCCTCTCGATGTGGAGGAGAAGCGGCTCGACTCTGAACCCCTCCCGGATGACTGAGCTTCTCACCTTATCTCTAAGGGAGAGCCCGGACACCCTGCGGAGAAAACTCATTTCAGCCGCTTGTATCCGGGATCTCGTTCTTTCGGTCACGACCCATAGCTCGTGAACATAGGTGAGGGTTGGGACGTAGATCGACCGGTAAATTGAGAGCTTCGCCCTTTGGCTCAGCTACTTCTTCACCACGACAGACCGATACAACGTCCGCATCACAGCAGACGCTGCCCCGATCCGCCTGTCGATCTCCCGCTCCCTCCTACCCCCACTCGTGAACAAGACCCCAAGATATTTGAACTCCTCCACTTGGGGTAAGATCTCCTCCCCGACCCGGAGGGGGCACTCCACCCTTTTCCGACCGAGGACCATGGTTTCAGATTTGGAGGTGCTGATTTCCATCCCAACCGCTTCACACTCGGCTGCGAAACGCTCCAGTGAGAGTTGGAGAGCCCCGTTTGAAGGAGCCAACAGCACCACATCATCTGCAAAAAGCAGGGATGTAATACTGAGGCCCCCAAAACTGACCCCCTCAACGCTTCGGCTGCGCCTAGAAATTCTGTCCATAAAGGTTATGAACAGAATCGGCGACAAAGGGCAGCCTTGGCGGAGTCCTACCCCCACTGGAAACGATTCCGACTTACTGCTGGCAATGCGAACCAAACTCTGACATCGGTCGTATAGTGACCGAACAGCCCGTATCAGGGGGTTCGGTACCCCATACCCACGAAGCACCCCCCACAGAACTCCCCGAGGGACACGGTCAAACGCCTTCTCCAAGTCCACAAAACACATGTAGACTGGTTGGGCGAATTCCCACATACCCTCAAGGACCCTGCTAAGGGTGTAGAGCTGGTCCACTGTTCCACGGCCGGGACGAAAACCACACTGCTCCTCCTCGACTTCCTGACAGACCCTCCTCTCCAGCACCCCTGAATAGACCTTACCAGGGAGGCTGAGGAGTGTGATCCCTCTGTAGTTGGAACACACCCTCCGGTCCCCCTTTTTAAAAAGAGGGACTACCACCCCGGTCTGCCAATCCAGAGGCACTCTCCCTGTTGACCACGCGATGTTGCAGAGGCGTGTCAACCAGGACAGCCCCACAACATCCAGAGCCTTGAGGAACTCCGGGCGGATCTCATCCACCCCTGGGGCCTTGCCACCGAGGAGCTTTTTAACCACCTCGGTGACTTCAACCACAGAGATAGGAGAGCCCACCTCAGAGTCCCAAGGCTCTGCTTCCTCCAAGGAAGGCGTGTTGGTGGAGTTGAGGAGGTCTTCGAAGTACTCTGCCCACCGGTTCACAACGTCCCGAGTCGAAGTCAGCAGCGCCCCATCCCCACTGTACACAGTGTTAGTGGTGCACTGCTTCCCCCTCCTGAGACGTCGGATGGTGGACCAGAATTTCCTCGAAGCCGTCCGGAAGTCCGCTTCCATGGCCTCACCGAACTCTTCCCACGCTCGGGTTTTTGCCTCGGCGACCACCGAAGCCGCGGTCCGCTTGGCCAGTCGATACCCGTCAGCTGCCTCTGGGGTCCCACAGGCCATAAAGGCTCGATAGGACTCCTTCAGCTTGACGGCATCCCTTACTGCTGGTGTCCACCAGCGAGTACGGGGATTGCCGCCACGACAGGCACCAACCACCTTACGGCCACAACTCAGATTGGCCGCCTCAACAATAGAGGCACGGAACATGGTCCACTCGGACTCAATGTCCCCCGTCTCCCCCGGAACATGGAAAAAGCTCTGTCGGAGGTGGGAGTTGAAACTCCTTCTGACAGGGAATTCCGCCAGACGCTCCCAACAAACCCTCACTATACGTTTGGGTCTGCCAGGATGGACCGGCATCTTCCCCCACCATTGGAGCCTACTCACCACCAGGTGGTGATCAGTTGACAGCTCCGCCCCTCTCTTCACCCGAGTGTCCAGAACATGCGGCCGCAAATCCGATGATACAACTACAAAGTCGATCATCGAACTGCGGCCTAGGGTGTCCTGGTGCCAAGTGCACATATGGACACCCTTATGTTTGAACAAGGTGTTCGTCATGGACAATCCGTGACGAGCACAGAAGTCCAATAACAAAACACCACTCGGGTTTTGATCGGGGGGGCCGTTCCTCCCAATCACGCCCCTCCAGGTATCACTGTCATTGCCCACGTGAGCATTGAAGTCCCCCAGCAGAACAATGGAGTCCCCAGCAGGAGTACTCTCCAGCACACCCTCCAAGGACTCCAAAAAGGGTGGGTATGCTGAGCTGCTGTTTGGTGCATATGCACAAACAACAGTCAGGACCCGTCCACCCACCCGAAGGCGGAGGGAGGCAACCCTCTCGTCTACCGGTGTGAACCCCAATGTACAGGCACTGAGGCGGGGGGCAATGAGTATGCCCACACCTGCTCTGCGCCTCTCACCGTGAGCAACTCCAGAGTGGAAGAGAGTCCAACCCCTCTCGAGAGAACTGGTACCAGAACCCAGGCTGTGTGTGGAGGCAAGTCCGACTATATCCAGTCGGAAATTCTCTGCCTCACACACCAGCTCGGGCTCCTTCCCTGCCAGAGAGGTGACATTCCATGTCCCAAGAGCTAGCTTCTGCAGCCAAGGATCGGACCGCCAGGGTCCCCGCCTGGACTTGAATCTGCAATGAAATGGGACATCCCCGATTTGACACTCATTGTCAAATACGTTGCATGCATTTTAACTGGTTAAATTATTAAAAAAGAGATATAGTTCCTCATCCAAAGCTTACCATCCAATTCAGTCTTCCCTCTTTTGGAGAGATGCTTTTCCCTTTTTGGGGCTAAAGGTCGATACCACCACATGAAAAGGAGAACAAAGTGACACATTTTACTAAATCAGTGTTGAACAAAAATATGCTATCAAGGCATTCATTTAGTAACCCAATTCCAGTGAAATTGGGACATTATGCTCATCAATCAAAACAGAATACAATGATTTGCAAATCATGTCCAACCTATATTTAAGTGAAGCATTACAAAGACAACATTCAATGTTCAAATTGGTACATTTAATTTTTTCCAATAATATTTAACTTAGAATTTAATGGCTGTAATGCGTTCCATAAAAGATGGAACAGCTAGCAAAAAAAATAATGTTGAGAAATGCTCATCAAACCCCTGTTTGTCACATCCCACCGGTGAACAGGCTAACTGTGAATGGGTGGGTGCCATGATTGGGTCAAAAAGTAGCTATCCTGAATTCACAAGCAAAGATTGGGTGAGGGTCACCACAAGTTGAATCGTTGAAGGACAGAGTTTCACAACGTATAATTGCAAGGAATTGAGGGATTACGTCATCTTTGGTCCATAATATCAAAAGGTTCAGAGAATCTGGACCAATCAGTGCATGTAAGCGGCAAGGCCAAAAACAGATAACATTCAAAGGCCATGACCTTCGACCTATCAGAGAGCACTGCATCCAAAACCACCTTGTCCCAGCTTGTTTGGAACGTGTTGCAGCCATCAATTCCAACATAGTAGTGTAGCCAATTAAATAGAGGTTGAACATGACATGCAAATCATTGTATTATGTATTAAATACAAGTTCGTGCTTCCATTTAGAATAGAGAAGATTTACTGGGCAACATATAACATTTGAAAGGTATGTTACAAGAACATCTTGTATGATTTCATGCTAGTCAGTGTGAACCAACCGACATAATTAAATTTTGTTAGACCAATGCAAATATTTGGCAGAAATAAAATACTGATTCCTGATTCAAAATAACCATCATCCATAAATTATCTTCCCCCTTCAAGTGCATTCCAGTGGCAGCCAGTGAACGAGCCTGGTCTCTATTGAACGCGAATAGCAGGGGTTTCGAAAAACAACTTTTATATTGATAGATTACATTGTCCAGTGTGGGCAATGCATTTGATAAATGAAATGGTAAGAACATGAATCTAAATACAAAAATACCCAAAACAATGCTGTAATCGATCGTGTAATATTGTACAGTAGAAATTTTTGTTGTATGTCATTTCATAGTGCTTTAGGTGCTAGAGTGAATTCACGCCGCATTATTTCCCCCAAGAAACATTTGATTTATAACGGCTAAAAATACACAAGGATTAAATATAATTTATATATGTTCCTCATACTGCGTGACAACTGACCGGAACAAAATATGGAGAAATTAAAACTCTTGACATGTCCATTCATCCGTTCTGCCCCCCCCCCCCCACCCCAAAAGCCGACTGCCCCCATGTCGAGCGTTGCCACGTACAAAGTTACACTAGTGTAGCCCCTGAAAACAGCTTAAAACGGAGCAAATGTCACCCTGCTCAGGAGGTGGTTTAAACATTTACTCTGGAGTAAATGCTAGTATGCGGGGCAGCACCGATATAAAATGGGACGTGTGAACGCTACAGGAGTAGACTTGCTACGCGTGAAAAGAGTTGATTACATACGGGTAGAATGTGTTGCTTTCGTGCTCGTTTGTACTTCTGTCATCTTTCCTTTTGTAGGAGACTGGACCGTCTCAGAGTTGATTGTGTAGTTTGTTCCTTTGTTATGTGTTCACAAACCCCCCCACAGAATTTATTTTGTGATTCCTTATGTTTCCTTTCCAATTGCCTTGCCATCTTTAAATTTGATTGGCCACAGTAGAAGCAATAATGACTTCTGTGCCAAACCCGTTTGCCTTCCCTTTTTGTAAATGCTTTTATGGTTAAAGAAGGATCTTCTTTGCTCATCTTTTGTTTTTACATAGGTTAATGGGTTACCTTCTTTACGAATTGCAGACATGACTGTGCTCCTCTGCTTCATATGTCTGATGACTTCTAGAGTCTTCACTGGATGTATCATAAGAGAACAATTTTTCTACCTTTGGATGGAATATCTCCTCGTCATCACTCGACTCAGAGGATGTCTTAGTTGGTTTGTATTCCTCATCTGATCCAAAAAGACTTGAGTCAGAATAATCACCATCTTCAGTGGGATTGTCCATCTGTTATTAAAAAAAAAAAAGATCAGAAAATACCATTGCAATTAATGATGTTAGAGAATAGTACTGATAATTCAGGCTTACATGACAAGATAGTTCTGTGGGATAAAATATTAATCGAACACATTAACATGGCAAAACAGAAATACCTTATAGAAATAACTTATTTTGTTTAATATGGGCAAATAAAGCATTTGAAACTGACCGGGTAATCAATTAAAAGTCGACTTATTATAATTTTTAAAAATGTCTATATCACTCATTTCCAGTGCTTGGCAAAGATAGGTAAGTGCCGAAACCAAATAATGGTATCAGGCTGATACCGGCATTATTTTAAGGTTATCGTGGAGGCTGCCAATACCAGCAATCGATATTTCAGAAAATTAAAAACTTAATAAATGTAAATTTAATACTGTACTAGTTGCCACTACACATTTGGCGAATCATCTGCGTCACAAAGAGAGGCTTATTTCCAAGTATTTGGCAATCCAATAACAATGATGGCCGACACAGAGTGCGGAGAGAACAATTTTCCACGTGAGCTGTACCCAGGTCAATCTTTTCATACACCTATTAAGATGCAATTTCTGTATATAATTACAATATTTACATTAATTCTTTGAACGCATCATGTGTACTTTTTAATCAAATTTGTTTGAATTCCTTCCACGTTCATCCTATTATATTCCCAGAAGAGGAAATTTCTCTTAGTATGTGGCGACTAAAATGAACGCATATTCACTAAATCTCTGCACGCCAGAGCATTTTTTTCTCCTTGAATTACATCAACATTCATCCACTAATTTGCCGATTAACGTCTAATCACTAAGTTGATATGAGTATGATAAGGTTAAGATTCATGCTGAGAATGCATCACTAGTGTGTTTTTATAAACCTGGGCCAATAACTGGTTTGACGTTTGAAAAGTCAAAGTTTCAATCACCACTAATTCGGCTTTGCCAATAAGGATATTTGGGATCAATAAACGATGAGCGAGTGTGGTTACAAATCGCAAAGGTTGATGACAGTGACAATGTATGTTGCCACAAAAAAAATCATCAAAATGTCCCCATAAAATAGTAGAAAGCTTAACAAACATAGAAAATATGCATCTCTCCTCATATAAGTGGGGGGGTTTTCAGCCCAAAATGCATAGGTTTTGGTGATCCACACATTTAACCTTTATTATTATTTTTTATTTATTTATTATTTTATTTTAACTTTTGTGTTGATAATGGTTCACAGTATAATATTTAAATTGCTTATATGTAAATTGCTTGGTATTTTACATCGTCTTTTTGCAGTTACTTTCTGTATATGGAAAGACACTGGTTCCATTTGCAACTAATTCTCTGCTCAACTAAGATGGCGGCGGCGGCGAAAGACGCTGGGTCATTTGCAACTAATTTTCTGCTCAACTAAAATGGCGACGACGGCGAGACGACGGCGGCGGGGGCGGGGGGGTG
Organism: Hippocampus zosterae; assembly: GCF_025434085.1. Taxonomy (NCBI): domain Eukaryota; kingdom Metazoa; phylum Chordata; class Actinopteri; order Syngnathiformes; family Syngnathidae; genus Hippocampus; species Hippocampus zosterae. The sequence continues at coordinate 9,000,023 of NC_067463.1, read as the reverse complement.
TTAAAACTTGATTTTACCACACCAACGGCCTATTCTGTGGCGCTGTATTGTGTGTCTGACGGCCTATTGAAAGTTTATTGTTTGAGAGGAAACTTTCTATCTTGGTGACAACTCCTTAGGTACAGCATAGTAGAGTTATTCATATAGTTGGTTTCACTCTAATGCTGATATAACACGAACCTTTGAGCCTGCCCGAATTACTTATAATAACTAACTTGTAAGAAAATATTCAAAACTTGAGTGTCTTACCTGCTTTAATTCTGAAGTATTTGTCACTTTCTGGGGTTTTCTCGATGATGCTGACTCGTACGCTCACTCTTCTCAACGCCTTCCTTTTGTGCAGGTAGCAAAGCGCGCGTTTCCTAATTGATGGTCAGCGAGTGTGATGTGGGGGAGGGTAGCTGTAGAAACTCGTTTCCTGCAACGTAACTGTGACGTTTTGGGGTGTGAAAACAGCCCCGCCCCTTCATAACCAAAACTCCTTCACTTTTCCTCTGAGGTCCGTTTTGAAGTGGGGCATAGTAAATGTCAAGCAATATCAACATATTTTATGAAATCTTGTTTACACCAATGTCATGTACTCCTAAAATGAGCACAGCATATATACATGTGTGTGTGTATACATACTGTATATATATACAGTATATACACACACACATATTTTAAAAACGACTTAAAATATTGTAATTGTTCTGAAAGCAACATTATTCCCAAATGCTAATATGGAATTGTGATGAAACATCATTATTATTTACTTATTGGATGCAATTCGTATTATACAGTTTCGATGTCCAAAGCAGAATAAAACGAATTAGATTTTCTGGGGACACGACTGCAACACTCAACTCTTCTTGCAAAGCTTTGTTGCTGCTGTATGAACCGCGCTCCTAATTGATCACGTGCTCAAACTAGTGTGGGGGAGGGGAGCTGAATAAACTAGGTTCAAACAGTGCAACTGCGAGGGTTTGGAGCTGGGAACAGCCCCCCCCCCCTTCATGGCCAACGATAAACTAAAATTGCTCAGCCTTTAACTTTTATTTTACTCTGCGGTCTGTTTTGAGGGGAGCATGATAAATTTCAAGCAACATCTATATGTTTCAGCAACTGTAATAACACAAATGTATATACCTGTTCATATTTTTTAAACCAGACTTAAATATTATAATTGTTCAATGAAACATAATTACAGTAAGTATTGCCATCTATGGACTTCTGTCAAACGAAAATTCCCTCACCCAGAATAAAAATCTATGCATTACACATTTGATTACGATATTACATTATATGATTGCTTCAGGAGTATGAGGTACCGAATCCCCTGATGCGGGCACTTTGGTCCCTCCACCACAGATGTCAGAATTTGGTTCACATTACCGGCAGTAAGTCAGAATCGTTTCCAGTGAGGGATGGACTCCGCCAAGGCTGCCCTTTGTCATCGATTCTGTTCATAAACTTTACGGACATCGGCAATTTCTAGGCGCAGTGTAAGTGTTGATGGGGGTCCATTTTGGTGGCCTCAGTATTACATCTCTGCATATTGCAGATGATGTGGGACTGTTGGCTCTTTCAAGCAGGGCCCTTCAACTCTCACTTGAGCGTTTCGCAGCTGAGTATGAAGTGGTTGGGATGAAAATCAGTCGGAAAAGGGTGGAGTTCTCTCTCCGGGTCGGGGAGGAGATCTTGTCCCAAGTGGAGGAGTTTAAGTATTTTGGGGTCTTGTTTGCAAGTGAGGGCAGGAGGGAATGGGAGATCGACAGGCGCAGCGGTGAAGCGGCTGCTGCTTGCTCTGCGCGCTTTGTATCGGTCAGTCGTGGTGAAGAAGGAGCTGAGCCAAAGGGCGAAGCTCTCAATTTGATCGGTTGATCTACGTTCCAACCCTCATCTACTGTCATGAGCAATGAGTTGTGACCGAAAGAATGAGATCCCAGATACAAGCGGCCGAAATGAGTTTTAAAGGTGTTCCGGGCATGTCCCACCGGCAGGAGGCCCCGGGGACAACCCAAGACACGCTGGAGAGACTGTGTCACTCAGCTGGCCTGGGAACGTTTCAGAATCCCCGGGAAGAGCTAGGAGAAGTGGCTGGGGAGAGGGAAGTCTGGGCTTCCCTGCTAAAGCTGCTGCCCCTGTGACCCGACCTTGGATAAGCGGTGGAATATGGATGGATGGATATTACATTAGTGATCGATTCATAACAACGGACGAACGTTCCGATAAATGGAACCTGGAAGCCATACGGAAGCTCGAATTAGAGCAAACTCAAGCAAGTCCCGTTCGATACCGCGGAATAACTGTCTGCACCAGTTTTTACTCTTTTTGGCACAAAAACAGCAGAATCTCTCTATTAGCATGAGTTTACTGGAATCGTGAACGACTTTCTATTCCATTCATTTACATTTACGTCCTGTCAATCGTTGCATCCAAACAAAGGAATGGTAATGACTGTGGAAGAGAACATGGAATGCATCCGATTAGATGCTCAAAGCAAGTTGCTTGTGGCTCGATGGACTGTAGAGTAAATGAACGTTTCCTGGAATGCTTGACCTGCTATCATGCTAACTCAACTCAACATTATTTATAGAGCACTTTCAAACAGCCATCGCTGCATACAAAGTGCTTTACATGGAGCAATTTAACATATACAACAAACAGTAACGCAGTCTGTAATAAATACGGTAGAAAGCACCGAACAGCAAAACCAAGAACAAATCTAAGTCATGGTGAGTCAAATGCCAAAGAATACAAGTGAGTTTTGAGGCGCGTTTTGAAGATGGGCAGCGAGGAGGCTTGACGAATGTTCAGTGGGAGGTCATTCCAGAGAGAGGGACCAGCAACAGAAAAGGCTCCATCCCCTCTGAGCCTCAGTTTAGTTCTTGGTCCTTCTAATAATGTCTGGTCCGCAGACCAGATGAGGTCAGCGAGGTAAGGTGGCACGAGGTAATTTAGAGATTTGAAAAGGTCATTTAGAGATTTGAAAACAATTTGCGCTAACTGGAGCGCTAATCAGAGAGAAGGCGAGTTCCATCGCGCTATGGGCATGGAGGACTTTGAAGGGTCCCGTGGATGCCTTCAGACATTTGTTGCACAACATCAGCTGAGCAACGCTGTCTTGGGTGGTGATCGAGGGGAGGTCAAGTTCGAGATAGTGAGTGATTGGAAAGAAAAGCCACCAGCTGTTATAGGTCTCAAAGGTCGCAAAGAGCCCTCATTTTGTGACTACTCTTGTTATAATGTATTTTGTTCATATACCTGTACTGTATACTGCCGTTTTTGTGTTATTTGTGTTGTTGGGGCATATATTTTTGCATTTTACTGCTTGTGTTCTTACACATGTATTTTGTTAACACACTTGCATGTTCATAAAGGACGTGTACCGTAGTCATGTCCCACATAAGGAAATTCTGTTATCAAGACTGATTGAGCAACGCAAACATGATTTCTTACTAAAGAATACTTACTGTTGTTACTTATTGGATGCAAATCATAATGATCCAGTTGAAATGTCCAAAGCAGAATGAAACAAATTGGATATGCTGGGGACACTTCTGCAATACAGTACCTAACTCATTTTTTCTTGCAAAGCGTTGTGGCTGGCTTCTGCGCAGCTCTGCTAATTGAAATGTAAACAAACTCATGTCTGGGGGGAGGGGTGCAGCAAAAACTTCGTTTTGGAGCAGGTAACAGCCGCTCCTCTTCATGGCCAATGACTAAGTCAATTATCAAAATTGCCATAGCCTTTTTGAACTCTGAGGTCTGCTGTGAAGGCGAGCATGATAAATTTTGAGCAACATCTACATACAGTATTTGAGTAACTAGGCTCACCAATGTCACATACTCCGCGCACACACAGTATATTTAAACTGACTTACAATTTTACAATTGTTTTTAAAGCAACATAATTCCAAATGAAACAATTATTTACTTATTGAATGCAAGTCATATTTTCCAGTTTCAATGTCCAAAGCTGAATGAAATAAATTGGATATGCTGGGGACACTTCTGCAATACAGTACCTAACTCATTTTTTTCTTGCAAAGCGTTGTGGCTGGTTTCTGCGCAGCTCTGCTAAATGAAATGTAAACAAACTCATGTCTGGGGGGAGGGGTGCTGCAAAAACTTCGTTTTGGAGCAGGTAACAGCCGCTCCCCTTCATGGCCAATGATTAAGTCAATTATCAAAGTTCCCACAGCCTTTGTGAACTTTGAGGTCTGATGTGAAGGAGAGCATGATAAATTTTGAGCAACATCTACATACAGTATTTGAGTAACGAGGATCACCAATGTCACATACTCCTAAAATAATTACAGCAAATAAAATTATATATATGTTCACAAACACAACCGCACACACAGTATATTTAAACTGACTTAAAAATTTACAATTGTTTTTAAAGCAACATAATTCCAAACTCTAATATGGAATTTAATCGTTTCTTGGTTTCTTGGAATTGGAATTCTTTACTTATTGAATGCAAGTCATATTTCCAGTTTCAATGTCCAAAGCAGAATAAAATGAATTGGATTTTCTGGGGCCCTCCGTGAGTCGTCACCTTACCGTGGTGGAGGGGTTTGTGTGTCCCAATGATCCTAGAAGCTAAGTTGTCTGGGGCTTTATGCCCCTGGCAGGGTCACCCATGGCAAACAGGTTCTAGGTGAGGGGCCAGACAAAGCACGGCTCAAAGACCCCAATGATGAATACAATAAATTGATCTAGGTTTCCCTTGCCCGGACGCGGGTCACCGGGGCCCCCTTCTGGAGCCAGGCCTGGAGGTGGGGCTCGTTGGCAGGCGCCTGGTGGCCGGGCCTACACCCATGGGGCCCGGCCGGGCACAGCCCGAAGAGGCAACGTGGGTCCCCCTTCCCATGGGCTCACCACCCATGAGAGGGACCAAATGGGTCGGGTGCAATGTGAGCTGGGCGGCAGCCAAAGGCGGGGACCCTGGCGGTCCGATCCTCGGCTGCAGAAGCTAGCTCTTGGGACATGGAATGTCACCTCTCTGGCAGGGAAGGAGCCCGAGCTGGTGTGTGAGGCAGAGAATTTCCGACTGAATATAGTCGGACTTGCCTCCACACACAGCCTGTGTTCTGGTGCCAGTTCTCTCGAGAGGGGTTGGACTCTCTTCCACTCTGGAGTTGCTCATGGTGAGAGGCGCAGAGCAGGTGTGGGCATACTCATTGCCCCCCGGATCAGTGCCTGTACATTGGGGTTCACACCGGTAGACGAGAGGGTTGCCTCCCTCCGCCTTCGGGTGGGTGGACGGGTCCTGACTGATGTTTGTGCATATGCACCAAACAGCAGCTCAGCATACCCACCCTTTTTGGAGTCCTTGGAGGGTGTGCTGGAGAGTACTCCTGCTGGGGACTCCCTTGTTCTGCTGGGGGACTTCAATGCTCACGTGGGGAATGACAGTGATACCTGGAGGGGCGTGATTGGGAGGAACGGCCCCCCCGATCAGAACCCGAGTGGTGTTTTGTTATTGGACTTCTGTGCTCGTCACGGATTGTCCATAACGAACACCTTGTTAAAGCATAAGGGTGTCCATATGTGCACTTGGCACCAGGACACCCTAGGCCGCAGTTCGATGATCGACTTTGTAGTTGTATCATCGGATTTGCGGCCGCATGTTCTGGACACTCGGGTGAAGAGAGGGGCGGAGCTGTCAACTGATCACCACCTGGTGGTGAGTAGGCTCCGATGGTGGGGGAAGATGCCGGTTCGTCCTGGCAGACCCAAACGTATAGTGAGGGTTTGTTGGGAGCGTCTGGCGGAATCCCCTGTCAGAAGGAGTTTCAACTCCCACCTCCGACAGAGCTTTTCCCATGTTCCGGGGGAGACGGGGGGGACATTGAGTCCGAGTCCCATGTTCCGTGCCTCTATTGTTGAGGCGGCCAATCTGAGTTGTGGCCGTAAGGTGGTTGGTGCCTGTCGTGGCGGCAACCCCCGTACTCGCTGGTGGACACCAGCAGTAAGGGATGCCGTCAAGCTGAAGAAGGAGTCCTATCGAGCCTTTATGGCCTGTGGGACCCCAGAGGCAGCTGATGGGTATCGACTGGCCAAGCGGACCGCGGCTTCGGTGGTCGCCGAGGCAAAAACCCGAGCGTGGGAAGAGTTCGGCGAGGCCATGGAAGCCGACTTCCGGACGGCTTCGAGGAAATTCTGGTCAACCATCCGACGTCTCAGGAGGGGGAAGCAGTGCACCACTAACACTGTGTACAGCGGGGATGGGGCGCTGCTGACTTCGACTCGGGACGTTGTGAACCGGTGGGCAGAGTACTTCGAAGACCTCCTCAACTCCACCAACACGCCTTCCTTGGAGGAAGCAGAGCCTGGGGACTCTGAGGTGGGCTCTCCTATCTCTGTGGTTGAAGTCACCGATGTGGTTAAAAAGCTCCTCGGTGGTAGGGCCCCAGGGGTGGATGAGATCCGCCCGGAGTTCCTCAAGGTTCTGGATGTTGTGGGGCTGTCCTGGTTGACACGCCTCTGCAACATCGCATGGTCAACAGGGAGAGTGCCTCTGGATTGGCAGACCGGGGTGGTAGTCCCTCTTTTTAAAAAGGGGGACCGGAGGGTGTGTTCCAACTACAGAGGGATCACACTCCTCAGCCTCCCTGATAAGGTCTATTCAGGGGTGCTGGAGAGGAGGGTCCGTCAGGAAGTCGAGCCGCCAATTGAGGAGGAGCAGTGTGGTTTTCGTCCCGGCCGTGGAACAGTGGACCAGCTCTACACCCTTAGCAGGGTCCTTGAGGGTATGTGGGAATTCGCCCAACCAGTCTACATGTGTTTTGTGGACTTGGAGAAGGCGTTTGACCGTGTCCCTCGGGGAGTTCTGTGGGGGGTGCTTCGTGGGTATGGGGTACCGAACCCCCTGATACGGGCTGTTCGGTCACTATACCACCGATGTCAGAGTTTGGTTCGCATTGCCAGCAGTAAGTCGGAATCGTTTCCAGTGGGGGTAGGACTCCGCCAAGGCTGCCGTTTGTCGCTGATTCTGTTCATAACCTTTATGGACAGAATTTCTAGGCGCAGCCGAAGCGTTGAGGGGGTCCGTTTTGGGGGCCTCAGTATTGCATCCCTGCTTTTTGCAGATGATGTGGTGCTGTTGGCTCCTTCAAACGGGGCTCTCCAACTCTCACTGGAGCGTTTCGCAGCCGAGTGTGAAGCGGTTGGGATGAGAATCAGCACCTCCAAATCTGAAACCATGGTCCTCGGTCGGAAAAGGGTGGAGTGCCCCCTCCGGGTCGGGGAAGAGATCTTACCCCAAGTGGAGGAGTTCAAGTATCTTGGGGTCTTGTTCACGAGTGGGGGTAGGAGGGAGCGGGAGATCGACAGGCGGATCGGTGCAGCGTCTGCTGTGATGCGGACGTTGTATCGGTCTGTCGTGGTGAAGAAGGAGCTGAGCCAAAGGGCGAAGCTCTCAATTTACCGGTCGATCTACGTCCCAACCCTCACCTATGGTCACGAGCTATGGGTCGTGACCGAAAGAACGAGATCCCGGATACAAGCGGCCGAAATTAGTTTTCTCCGGAGGGTGTCCGGGCTGTCCCTTAGAGATAAGGTGAGAAGCTCAGTCATCCGGGAGGGGTTCAGAGTCGAGCCGCTTCTCCTCCACATCGAGAGGAGCCAGATGAGGTGGCTTGGGCATCTGATTCGGATGCCTCTTGAGCGCCTCACCGGTGAGGTGTTCCGGTCATGTCCCACCGGGTGGAGACCCAGAGGAAGACCCAGGACACGCTGGAGAGACTATGTCACCCAGCTTGCCTGGGAACGACTCGGGATCCCCCGGAGAGAGCTGGAAGAAGTAGCTAGGGAGAGAGAAGTCTGGGCTTCCCTGCTAAAGCTGTTGCCCCGCGACCCGGCCCCGGATAAGCGGTAGATGATGGATGGATGGATGGATTTTCTGGGGAGCGGCCTGGTGAACTAGTGGTCCGCGTGTTGACCTCACAGTGCAGAGGTACCAGGTTCAATTTCAGCTCCGGCCACCCTGTGTGAAGTTTGCATGTTCTCCCCAGGTCTGTGTGGGTTCTCTCCAGATCCCACATTCCAAAAACATGCATGGCAGGCTAATTGAACAATCCAAATTGTCCCTCGGTGGTGAGTGTGAGCGCGGATGGTTGTTTGTCTGTGTGTGCCCTGCGATTGGCTGGCAACCGGTTCAGGGTGTCCCCTGCCTACTGACCGAAGACGGCTGGGATAGGCTCCAGCACCCCCCGTGACCCTTGTGAGGATAAAACGGATCGGAAAATGACAATGTATGTTACAATGAGAACTCCGACATGCCTGAGGGCGTAAATATGCTTACAGCTTTAACTTTTTTAATTTAATTGCACTTTCCTATTTCTATTTAACGTGGTAGTTTGAAAATATAAATAAGAAGTTCCTCACCAATTACTCAGTACTTGTGATTCTTTCACTACGTACATTCATTCATTCATTCATCTTTCGAGCCGCTTGATCCTCACTAGGGTCGCGGGGGTGCTGGAGCCTATCCCAGCTGTCTTCGGGCAGTAGGCGGGGGACACCCTGAATCGGTTGCCAGCCAATCGCAGGGCACACAGAAACGTTCAACCATTCGCACTCACACTCACACCTAGGGACAATTTAGAGTGTTCAATCAGCCTGCTACGCATGTTTTTGGAATGTGGGAGGGAACCGGAGCACCCGGAGAAAACCCACGCCCGGGAGAACATGCAAACTCCACACAGGGAGGCTGGAGCTGGAATCGAACCCAGTACCTCTGCACTGTGAAGCCGACGTGCTAACCACTGGACTACCGGGCTGCCCCACTACGTACATATTTATTCTTATTCAAGGACTCTTTTTTTTTACATGTCATATTTTTCAAAAGTAACACTAATACAATTGAGTGCACATTTATTCTGCCACCTCTGTCCTTGTGTCCTTATGGAAAAGATGAGACTGATGCCCTAAATATAATAGTAAATAATAGTTCCATCAGTAGTATACAATAGAATATAAAACATTACTCAGTAAAAATACTCACAGAGAGCTTTGCTTAATGTTAGAAATGTGCACTTCAAATTACAAATGTGGAGCTATGAAATGACAACTAAAACCTCAATATGTCACAAATGGAATAAGTGTGTACTTCACTAAATTATTTTAGGTTTTTTATTTAGTGGTTTGATTTAAGGTGTAATTTCGGGTGGGTCTGAGGCCATATTCCAGATTTGGGTTTGCATAACAAGTTATATTTCATAACAAGATGTTTGTTAAAAAAGTTAAACTTAGACAAATATTATATATAATAAAAAATACATCATTGTTTTACTTTCTAATAAGCCCATGAGACTGTTTTCTATAGTTTCAGTTTTGTTGGAACAAAAATATTTCAGAAATCAATAGGTGGCGGTAGTGAGTAAAAAGTGTGTGTATTGAATTTAAATGAAAATACACACAAAAAATCATTTTTGGTATATTTGTGAGGACCTCTCTGAAACTTTGAGAGATGCCTATATAAACCCTCTAGAGGCCTTTAGAATGAAAAACTTGTGAGGACTGGCCTAAATGTCCTCACTTGTCAAAAATGTCCTCACTACGTTGGTCTTATAATCACAGTGGTCCTCACAAGTATAGCCATACAAACACACACACACACACACACACACACACACACACACACACACACACACACAAGCATGCCTCCATCATATCGCCCCCCTTGACGTCAACACTCATGCATGCACACTGGCAGAGAAACACAGGGATATGCTCATTTGCATTGCATCCCACACATCTCTCCTCTTTCTGAAAACATCATAGCAAAAGCCTTGGGCCTCCTCCAAGCCCTCATGCACGCACGCGCACACACACACACACTCTATTTGAGTCGACGCAGAACTGCAGCACGTCAGCAGTAGCACCAGTGTTTGTTAATTTAGAGAAGTGCAAGGATGTATGCATGATATAAAAGGGTCAACATTGGAGGTGTCAATTCCACCACGAACACCAAATGTTATGATGTCTCCATATTTTGTTTTGTTAGTCACTGAATATTGTTCAATGTTCAAAATCTTTTAATTGGACTATGGAACATGTGTCTCCTTTGTATGTATCTCTCACTTTCCCCTTGCTGCACAGCTTGTGATATTCAGTAAAATATTGCCTGGATAGTAAATTACGGTTTGAAATTAGATTCCCGGATTATTATTTCAAAAGTAGATTTGGATGCAAAGATTAGTATTCCAGACTTGAGTTTCATATTCGGGTATCAAACACAGGTTTGGTTGTCTAACTTCAAGTTACAGTGTCACGTGTTAGAGGAAAACAGACCAACATTTACACTCAAACGAGGAATAATGATGTTATCAAATGAGGTTTAACAGATGATGAAAATACTCAACATCAAATCTGAGCGGAACATAAACATTTGTTTCCCTTTGCCAAAGCACGCATGCGATTTTAGCCTATTTGTACATTAGCATCCGCGTGCACTGACAAGCTAATGGCCTCCGTGCGCACAGTGTGACACTCGTGTATGAGTGTGAGGCGGAAATGGCAGATGCTAATCTGCGTGGCAAGTCATTATCTGGGTTTCCTGAGCCATTAGACTAATGCTACGGGAATAACACAGAAAGGTAGATGAGACCCAACGCTAACAGAGGCTAATCGCCGGGACCACTTCACATGGCGAGCTCAGCTATGACACGAAATATCCCATGAGGCGCTAACCCCCCGGGTGTCGCAATCACACAATTACCGGAGAGTGGAGCATTTTATGAATAACGTTCAATAAATTGTCTCCAATATTTGAACAAGTGTCAGTGAGAGGCCTTTGGTTTGACTCTTGAATAGACTCTAAAGTGTTCACGAGCTCTTTTATATCCAGCAGCAACACCGTCGCGCAATGGATTTGAATTGAAATCAAATATGAGATGTTTCTTTTGACAACAGAAACATTCACCGCATTCAAATGTTTCTCAACAATCATATCTAAGTCAAAACGCAGAGAAAATATTGCCGGCAATGCCTAAAAACACTCAAAAAGCGTCCAACCAGCTGTCGTTCCTATTATACAGCTCATCTTTTGGATACACTTAAGAGTATTCCGGGCGAGGTCACTTTTGCTCAAGTGGCACATTAGCAAGTGTACACTTTTCATTCGATGATGGTATGAATTGTTGTCCATGCTTTTAAAGCTTTCAGGGACAGCGGTTACTGCAGTGGACAGCTTATCATGTTATCAGGTTACAGGGTACATGAAAGGGTTAATGTGCCCTGTGAGTGACTGGTGACCGGGGTTTAGGGTGTGGTTTGCCTTCCGCTCGATAGGGGGCCTCTCTCGCACATTCCTGTCAGTTGACCCACCATCTTCGGTGTAATTTAACTTTTTAGTGGGATCGTTGTTGGAAAAAGACATTTCTTAGAAATGTTACCGACCTAATCGGGACTTCAGTGCAACGCTAAGGAGAGACACATCACACATATAATTCACATTCCCAAGCCGAATATGCACCGAGTCGAGTATTCGAAAAGACATTGGTCCGAATACGTGTTATGGGCGTGGCGTGCAAATGTGAGTGGTTAAGGCTTGGAAATGGCATAATTTTGTTGCTAATTTTTGACAACCATTCACAGTCTCACCTTTAGAAGGAAAAAAAAAACGTGAAAAAATTGACAGCATGTGGAAAAGAAGCATTTCCCTCGCCAGGCACTTTCACAGCAGGGCACATATAGTCTGCATATCAACCGATCCAACCAATGAATGAGCCCCCATTTAATCACTTCATGCGTGCGGGCAATCGAAAGCACCCAGCCAAGCTGTGAACTGGCAGAACAGATTACATCCCACCCAAGAACCTCACAAGATCAAATGTTGAAGAGAGTCCTAACGAGGCGTCTTTCTGGAACCCATCTTTTCTCTTTTAATGAGCTGCTACCCAATGAAAATGACGGGGTCATGCCGCGACTTTTTGAACACCACCCCCACGGAGTCGCCGAGGCTACAGCGCTCGATATGAAACAGTCACAGGCACATACCTGTATTTATCGAAAGTTAATGGAGGCTGCTGCATTTGGTGAAGCAGCATGTGGTTCATTCCCAAAATTATTCTTGTAGACCGATGTGGTCAGCCAGTATTACTATAAGATGCTTTGGTGTCACTGTGAAAAGGCAGCAAAGTAATGAAACTGTGAATGGCCAAACATGTGCACACATAGTACAATTATGAATCTCTGTGAATTTCTTTCTGTCTAGAACTCGGGTGTCAAACCGAAGGCCTGGGGGCCAGATCAGGCCCACCACATCATTTTATGTGGCCCGCGAAAGCAAATCAAACATGTCAACTTCCATGATTGATGCGTGCTAAAATCTTTCAAATTGTCATATTTAATAAATAACATATATTGTAAGCATTTTCTTGTGCCAAAGTCCTCCTTACAGCCACTTCAATAATCGTTGAATAAACCATTATTCTTGACTTCTTCACATGGTTTGACAGTCATAATGGCCCTCCAAGGGAAATGGTGACTCCAATGTGGAGTGTGAACTTTTTGTTCAATTTAGAAATATATATTTTGGGCTCCTCAATTAGATGCATGTGATTTTGGCATGTTCCATGCACTGCTCTGCTAACTACAGTGTATGTGTCGACATGGTTTTAAATCATGGTTCATCTTATGTTATTTTATGTTTTAACAAAACATTTGATTTTTGTCATGTAAATCGCACAATGTTTTTAGTTTCATGATGACAAGCATTCTGTCGGTCTTCAATGGAGGCTGAAACAAGGGCTTGTTGCTGAGTAAATATTTACAAAGCTGTCATTGTGCACTATCAGTTGATATAAAAAACCTTTCAAAATAAATTATATTTTGTTAAACAGTACACTGTTAGCATGCTAGCCGAATCCTGTTACTAAGAGAAGGTCCACCGTGTGCTTATAAATGCTAACTTGTCCACCCTGTCATGAATTTCTAATAACATAACATATAGGGACCGACTTAATGTAATGAATTTTAAAAAAATAATTAAAAAACAAGTTTTTGCAGTGAACTGGGAAACTATTAAAATTGACTCAGGTAACAGTAAAACCTTGGTTAGTGCAAGTTATGAGATCTACAGTATGTTTGAATATAGTCAAACATGGGTGTTCGGGATGTATTTGTACATCAACTTGAAAGCAGATTTGGACATCAAGAAAGAAACTGAAAGAGGAAGACAAAAAGGGAAATGTGTGTACAATATACTGTATGACCATTGGGGGAACTTTGTGAGGTACACCAAATAAGAAACAAAAATGGAGAATTGCTTGGCTCTGGCTGCATTTTAAAGGGGGAAAAGCTGTCTATGAGGAAATTCCTTAACTCCTTCACTCCCAAAGACGTTTTTAAACGTCTTTTCAGACTTGGTCCAGAATTGGCTGATACTGAATGAATTAACTGGTGATGGTATGGAGACCAAAACTATCCACAACTGGTTTGGAAGATGGTGGAGCCAAGTAAACATCCACGGTTAAAGCTTCCAATGACCAAGTGCTGAGAAGATGAAGGGAAAGACTGATCCCTAACCTTGTTTAGCACACAAGTTTCTTCATTATACTTTTCATTCACAGGCAATCAACTTAAAGAAAGACAGGGAGAGAGAAAGCAGAAAGTGGAACATGAAAGGGGACGCCTATTAGGGAGGTCTGTCACCTTTCGACCGACCTGGATCGCCTCATCACCATAACAAGATGACCCCCCCATGGGCCTGAGGCTCATTAGGAAGTCAAAAGCAGGGCCCAACTGCCACCTTGATGGACGGAATAAAAGACAGATGAAACCCATCTCATCCTGCTCTTCCTCTCACAGGATGAGATGGGTGGTTGGAACCCAGGTTTAATCAGGAGGAATCTGGGGAATATCAGGTATTTAAGGTGGAATGATCAATGAAAGGGAACAACCTGCTTTTCAAAATTGTGATCATTAAAATATTAAATAAATGAGATGGGCCCCATACAAATTTTGAGCAGTTCAGTTGTGTATCATCAGATTTAGAGTGGGGGAAAAAAATACACAAATAAAGTGGCCCACAGCTACTTTTGGCTCTCTCTGTACATGTTAAGAAAAAAATGTAATTGAGTGGCAACTGGTGAAAAGATTTACATGAAATCCTTCAAATGTTTGCTGAGATGTTTTGCTGCGAGCCCAAGTAACGTTGACTGCACAAGTCAACTTCTTATGTGCATCCACTCCATCATCTTCATCAGACAGCACATGCACACAACCATTGATGACTTCACTCTTGCAGCCAAATGGCTCCTCCCCTCTGTGTACAAATCCTTCATCTGTCACATCTCATAAAAACAAACAAGCTTGTAAAAACCGAGACACGACACACATGATGCACACTTGCACAGTCTAGCCATCGCTTGGATCTATCTCATGGGAGCACTCGTTTTATTACACGCTGCCCCCCCTCCTCCCCGCAAGCTATCGATTCACCAGGCATCCCCAATGCCAGACTCCCTTGGGACAACACCCGAAGGTCATAGGAGCAAGGTCAAAAGTGACAAGGTCTATGACCCCATCTGGCCTTTTCACTATTGGACTATAACGATCACGATTAGTGGTCAAGGAGCGCAACTGACCGAGCAGTAGGTTAAGTCGATAGCCAAGGGCCGTCCGCAGGGAAATCATAGCTGATACGAGCATACACGCAGCCTTGTGTCTGTTCAAAAAGAAAAAAAAAACACAGCCATTCCTTCCTCAGGGCTATTGAGAGAAGCCAGGAGGCTGCTCATGCAAGTAAAGCCGATCGATTTGTCGGGAGCTTCCTTGTGCAAACGTCCATCGACAGTGACACAGTCCTCCAGCAAGTGCACAAAGGAAAACCACTCTTGTGCTAAGGTGGGTAGAGTAAGACAAAATACGTATTCAAGTAAGAGTACTGTGACTTTAGAATAATGGGACAAGAAGCAAAAGGAAAAAGTAGTCCTGCAAATAATTCCTTGAGTCAAGAGAAACATTTCTGCTTTGTGTGGGATTGTATTAAGTCAGTGTATTTGTTCATCTTATTGGGAGAGATTCTCTGTTGACAGAAAAAAAATATCATTGAGGCTCAGAGGGGAATTATTCATCAAAATTGAGTCATCATCACAACAGGGTAGTGAAATATGCTGTGACCTAGACGTTGAGAACAACAAAAACAACAAAGAAACGTGAAACACGTTTAACAGAAGGAAGATTTGCTTTATTCACAAAAATGACCAAATGAAGAATCTTCCAGTGGATGAAGGCTTTTAAGTAGCTCTGTTTTATATGGTACTTAAGTTGCTCAATTACTCTGGTAGCATATGCGCGACGAAGACAGGTAAACTCCTTATGAAACTGTTAGTTTTCCTCCACTTAACAAGTCAAGTCAAGTCAACAGTATTTATAGAGCACTTTCAAACAGCCATCACTGCATACAGTAAACATTCTCTTGACGTGAGGCCCGTACATGTTTTGTATTCATTTAAAAGTGCGTTTAAAAACCTTAAAGAATTAAGTGTCGTAAATACTATAAAAACAGGCCGACTGGGTCATTTCACTTCTTGTGGAAAAGTAACGCGGGCAATGGAGGGTGTTTACTGGATGATAATTGTACCTCCGAGGCAAACCTTTTGTCTCTCTCCGTCTCAGTCCACTGTTTGCTCTAATTTGCATTTCTCGGCTCATGGTTTATTCTGATAAATTGAAATGGGAAGCCCTGCTAATAAATCAGAGGCCCGCGACGATGACGAAAAGCCTTAAATAGGATATTAAGATTTATATCGGAGGCTGCGCTTGTACACCGACAAGCACACAATTGCCGCCCTCTTCTCGCTGTCTTCCTTTGCATTCTGTCTCTCTCAAGTCAAATTGCGGGCCGCCCGTTTCACGTGCCTGAAGCCTCCCTTTCTTATCAGGGCTGCGCAAAGCGAAAGCAAAGGAGAAAACGGGAAGCACAAGCGGAAAAGGTGGAGGAGGGTGGCGGGTCAGGATCGGAGAGCAGAGAGGGAATTTCTCTGGCGCCGCCTTTGCGATATTGGCTCAGTGTCCAGGCGTGAAAGCAACACGCAGAGCTTCATTACGCCGGCACAGTGGTTACATATGAGTGAGAGGCTGCGGCATAGCATTGTGGGAGTGTGTGTGCATGTGTGGGTTCCAGATTGCTCCTGAGATGCGAGATTGAATTTGTGTGCCTGTACACGCTCATGGGAGTCTGCACTTGTGTCTAATAGGTTTTCGCATCTGCACCCAAACCCTCTTACGAATGACTTATTCACTCCATACCTTGTGCAGTGCTCCTCACACAATAATTGTTTTTTTTCTTCTTCTCTGGTCACCGTCCCCATGCATTGCGCCTGCTCTTGTTACTAATCGCTTACGTGTAATTCTTTAAATCCATTTGCAAGTGGGAGGATCGCATCCGCATGCATATGAACAAATAACTGTGCCTGTTTTACTTTCTGCGTGCGCCTGTATGAATGTGAGAAGACATTCAAGTTTAAACATAATACGATTATGTGTTCTGTTGGTCTGTTGCGTGTGTGTTCAGTGCGCATTGTTCCGTGAAAAATTAATGTGCTATCATTTCAATTTCTTTGGGGGAAAACGGTTGGAACTTGGGTTTATCACTAGACTATTGCTAGGTTCCATTACACTTGTCTGTATATTCTAATAAATTATGCCCAAATCTGTGACCATTTAATCAAGAAGTAGGCTTCAAGTTCTTTATTGTCACTCCTAGTTGAAGTTTATTGTCAAACTAAACCTAAAGTAAAGACGATTACACACTATGTGTCCAGTCTTTGTTAGAAGTACCTAGAACTAAACTGAGGCTCAGAAGGGGATCGAGCCTTTTCTGTTGCTAGTCCCTCTCTCTGGAATGACCTCCCACTGAACAGTCGGCAAGCCTCCTCGCTGCCCATCTTTAAAGCACTCCTCAAAACTCAATTGTATTGTTCGGCATTCGACTCAGCATGACTTAGATTTGTTCTTGATTTTACTGCTTGGTGCTTTCTACCGCCTTTATTACTGATTCGTCTTACTGTTTATTGTGTATGTTAAATCACTCCATGTACAGCACTTTGGATGCAGCGATGGCTGTTTGAAAGTGCTCTATAAATACTCTTGACTTGACTTGACTTGATGCGTTTCAAACGAGGAAACAATGTTGGCTTAAGGATGACCGGCCATCTTAACGCTAACATCATGGGAAAACATGCTAATGCTAACAATTAACATCAACAGCAATAGATATTTGAACACTGGTGACACCAGGTATCACTAACTATCAACAGAGCAACAGCTTTTGATGGTCTTGCTTAGCAGCTGAGGCTCAGTTGGTACTGCTGGTCATCCACTGACTAAAGCACAGGTGTCAAACTCAACGCATCAACATCAACAACTCAACATCATTTTATGTGGCCCGCGAAAGCAAATCAAAGATGTCAATTTCCATGATGCTTGCTAAAATCCCTACCAACATCTAAAATTCTCATATGTAATAAATAGGAGACAAAGATTTCTTTGTAACCAAACCCCTCATTCCAGCCACTTAATAGGTGTATAAACCGTTATTCTTGAATTTTTTATACGTCATAATGGCCCTCCAAGGCAAACTGACTAAAATCTGGCCCGCGACAAAAATGAGTTTGACACCCCTGGACTAAAGGGACAATTGGTGTAATCTGACTGTCTGCTGTTGGAGTGTCCCTGGCTCGACACTGAACCCTAAATTGCTCCCAGTGAGCTTAAAAACAAATAGGTAATTGAGATTAAGAAAATTGTATCGGCAATATCGGTCCGATAATTTTAGTATCGGATGACACCAAAATCTGAATATTTGAAAATACATATCTATCTATTCCCAGTATCGAGCATAGAATGGCTTGAGTGCCACCCTTCCAACACAGGAACAGTGGTAAACGATTCCACGGACTCCATGCACAGTGATTGAACAGATATCCATCTTATTGAATGCTCAGTAACAGCCATTAGGCAAATTGTTGCAATATTCCTTAAACACCATTAGTGTATTTTCTAATATGCCTGTGTTAAACAATGTATAAGGAGCAAATCAGTGACGGCGTGTGTGAAAAAATTACCAGTGCGGCAATGAAACGTTCACTTTCGCAGAGACCTGCTCCAGTATCGGCTCCATTAGGCTGTTGACTAATGCTTCTAACCGCTTTTCCATAATTAAAGGCGGTGTACAATTGAACACTCAAAGGCGGGTTCCCGGCGTAATGGTTGCAATTAAAGGTCGCACACAAAGCTGTGGCTGCTTTTGCAGTCGCTGCGCTTGATGTTGGCAATTAATTGAAAATGCAAATACGCGTACTGATGAATACGATTGAGAGTGCTGTAGGGGAGGGAGAAAAGATTATTCACCACACTTTAGAAGATAGAGGAGGTGTGGGATGAGCTTTGTATTCCTTTCGAAGGGC
Source organism: Hippocampus zosterae (assembly GCF_025434085.1). NCBI lineage: Eukaryota > Metazoa > Chordata > Actinopteri > Syngnathiformes > Syngnathidae > Hippocampus > Hippocampus zosterae. Next base: position 8,981,613 of record NC_067463.1, on the reverse strand, counting down.
AATCCAACCAATCAGATAGGAAGCAGAGGGTGACCTTGCATAACACAACACACACACACACACACACACCCAAACCCACCCACAAACACACACACACACACACACACACACACACACACACACACCAAGGCGCGGCAAGAATGACACCCAAGCTTTTGCAGGCCTTCAGTAAGACGAAACTGTCCACCTCCTTACTGCATGTGCCTAAATTTTTTTTCACGACAGTCCCAATCCCTGCGATTTTTCAGTTCATCTTTCACGGCACTGCTCTATTGTGGATTTTTGAGTGATTTTTAAAAAATGGGTTTTTACAGTACTGTTCAGTGGCGTACCCAGGCAAAAGTTTATTTTTGATGTCACTGAAACATTTGGGTCTACAGGTGAGGGTGGGATTTAACAGTGTATTAATTGCTCAAACTTCATTTCACAATATACATCAATAATCATGGCCAAAAATGTACATAAAAAAGAACCTACAGATGTCACTTTCTATAGGCCTAAAAAGCAGGATTACGGCAGATGGCATTCAATCATTTTTAAGGAAAAACTTGGCTCGACTGAAACGTTTCATTCTTTTTTTCAAATTTACACTGGCTCAAACTAAGTGTGACACCATCTAGTGTTCAATTGTGGAATTACACCTCAGGGGTCGCTAACTATACATTTTATGCTTGCATTTTTTTTGTATGCTGAAATTAGAGCTGCCAGTTTAGCGCGGTTTTATTGGCATTAATTTAAATGAATTTTAGCGGGATTACATTTTTTCTCGTGAGATTAACGCGGCACACGTCACAAGCGGATGTTACGGTGCTCTATAAATACACCAGAAACAAAACAACAAGCGCGCTGCAGAAGTCCACGCCCAGGTCTGTTTTGCCAGCTATGGCAGCGCGAGACACCGAAAACGCATAAAGAGTTTATGAATGGAAAGTTTACTTTTAAAAAGTTGCCAGATTGCTCCACTGACAAGACCAAAGTTACCTGTTCTTGTCTCTCTGTGTATCATATAGGTATACGATGTATGCCACTGACGCGATTGTTACTTGTTTGGAACTATTTTGTGTGGAAGGTTACAGCGTTCAGTGTCCATATAAATAGAGCGGGTGGAGCTTCTCTGTGTTCAACTGACAGTGACAGTGCGCTGCTGTTGTAGCGACCTAGAGAAAATTAAACGTCTCCAGTGTTGCCATCGAACCAAGTGTAGTCATCTGAAATGAGGTAGACACAAAAACCGTAGAGAGACTTCCGCGCAAGAAGGACCGACATAATCAACATAGCCTGACTGTGTTAGGGGGAGTGAAACCCCCCTCTTTCAGAATGGTTTGCCCCAGCAGCACGGGGGAAGTGCTTGCGCTTGTTTGTACGGCCGGCAGTTTTGAATACAGCGGCACATAAAGAACACTGGTGTCTGGGGTCTCGTTATTCTCCAACAAACATACAGAAACAGACTGCTGTGTTCAAAGCAAACTTGAGAAAAACGAAGTATGCAACCATAGTTTAAATCCACTATAGGCGGAGTACGAGTTTACCTTAGATGTGCACTTTATAATGTTATATTGCTCTGTTTTGATTTCATTAAAAAAGCTATTAAAGCAGCTGTTGTGTGACAAAATATTTTTTTTCACCGTTGTTGATGGACAGTAATATTGTGTGAGAGATTATGTGTGAACAACTGCTCCAAGTGAAAAATGTTCATGTAAAATTGAAAATTGAAATTGTTATTTCAGTAAATATTTGCATTTGGCACATTGAAAACTGATTCATGATTCCAAGTTGATGAGAGCAATAAAATGGGGAAAAATAGGACAACAAATGTAAAAGGAAATTCAGAAACGATAAAAAAATGTGTGAGTAATCAGGATTAATTTTTTTGTTCATTTGAGTTCATTATGACAGTTGCATTTTTAATTAGATTAAATATTTTAATCGTTTGACAGCTCTAGCTGAAATACATTTACTGTCTTTGAAAAGTTGTGTTTAATTACTTTGTATACCGGAGTGTGTTTTAACATTTAAATGTGTCCAAAATGTGTGGGAGATCAACTGAATATTTTATGTCTATGTGCATAGTCTCTCTACACAATATCAGAGCCTTTTCTATCATAGGGATGGATGTGAAAGTATCCTTCTTGATGAAGGGGGCTCCACTGTATTCTATTTATATACCGTATTTTTGGGACCATTCGGCGCACCGTATTAATGGTCTCATTAATGGGTGCTATTTCTGTATTTTACACATAGACAAAACACACTGTATTATTTGCCGCAGTTTTAAAGTGGTATAACATACGGCATGCATGCGAGCACGCTAAAAACACGTTAGCTTGAGGCATATGGTAGCATGCCAAGACATACAGATACAAAGCTAAAAACAAGATTTTAAAAAGGCAACGGAAGCAAAACTGAGTTCCGTTGTATTTTATTTAGCCATCGTACAATGTACTCACGTTTTTCGATCAATCATCACCCAGGAATCCATTAAAGTCTTCATTGTCTGTATCAGAATTGAAAAATTGTGCAAGTACCGGTAATCCATCAAAAACGACGTGTTTCCTCTCGTTGTCAGAGTCACTCTCATTGCCATGTGGCTCCACAGAAATGATGCCGGCTTTGCCAAAAACTCGAACAACAGTGCAAGCAGACACGTTCGTCCTAGCAGCCACAATCCATTCGCAAATTGTGGCGTAACTGGCCCAGCGCTGCCTCTCACTCTTTGTAAAGTTGTGTTTGCCATCATTCATCCATTGTTCCCATGCCGTTCGCAACTTTACTTTGAACGCCCGGTCGATGCCGATGTCCAGTGGTTGGAGTTCTTTAGTCAAGCCTCCGGGAATAACGGCAAGCTCAAGAGTTCATTTGCTTGACTTGGTTTTTCACCGCTGCTGTGAGATAACCGATGGCTTGAAGTTTGAACTAAGCTTCGTAGGCGTGTCTCTTTGTCAAATTTATTTTCGGGGGTTCTTAGAAACCAAAACCGGAGTTGTTTTGCAACAATGCACATTGCCACACTCTATACAGGTGTTGGTACCTGCTTGGAGCGTCCCTTTAGCGTCCACTTACACGCCCACCCTTCACTCATTGCCGGACTTCTTCGCCGCATGCCTGTCCTCACTCACGTCTGCCGTTGCTCTCTCTCTCTCCATATATGTATATATACACGCCCACCCTTCACCGATTGGCCGACTTCTTTGCCGCATGCCTGTCCACAGTCACTTCCGCCTTTTCTCTATATAAACAGCGTGTCGGCTGTCAGTCAGGTTTTGGAATTCAGCGCATACACAAGACGCTCCGCATAACAAGGCGTCCTGTCCATTTTGGAGAAAATTTAAGACTTTTAATGGCGCCTTATAGTCGTGAAAATACGGTAATCATCAGTACACAGCTCCACATGCACCCAATTTTATCAGTCAGACGCAGTGGCCCAGCGATTAATCACGCCTACGCTGCTGCCAAGCTGACACCAACTTTACTCTGCAGAGAACTTTTTTTTTTTTTTTTTCGAAAAGCTCGAGTCAAATAAAAATAGAATCGACAAAACACACACACTGGCAGAACACCGGCTACGTGCGTGCGTGCTGTCGCCTTGACAATGGAAGAAGGAATGCAGCAGCCTTGTTTGGATGAGTGACATGTGAAAGGGCTTGACAGCAAAAAGAAGCAAGCTCATTAAATTCACGAGACACTCAGACAAATCAGCACAAAATTCAGCAAGTTTTCACGCCAGCAACATGAAGTTGAGCTAACCTCAAGTCATCTATGCTATTCCCTGTGTCAATGTTAATTTAGATTTCTGCTAAATGTTGCCCATTATGGTTTATTAGGTGCCCTGATCAGAAGACTGCACACAGCCAAGCGATGAAATACAAAGCTGACAGCCAGTTGCTCATAGGAGTTTACTTGCCTCCATTTAAGATTTTGAGGCAGATTCCAATATTTGGCAGAATAAAATTCTGATGACCAATTCAGTGAAAAGAAAATTGAAAATGAAGAATTTGCAACAATAAAAATATGCAATACTGGAGAAAATACAATACAATACAAAGAGAAAAATTGGAAAAAAATATTTTTTTCAGGGTTAGGGGGGCAATGTTAGAATGTCATTAACTTTGTTCCATGTTGTAATGTGTTAATCCGCACAAGAGGGATGGAAGAGGGAATCATCTAAATCATGCAGGGCAGTTTGATGCCCCTGTTGTAAGATGATTGACAAGCAAACAGACCCTTGTTTGAATCCAGGTCGAGGGTTCTCCTCCTCAGAGTTCGGTGACAAAAAAGTTTCTCTCTTATAAGAACCCGAGGGAGAGGTGAAGCCAGTGCGATTGACACCCAGGAATGGGGGGTAGGGATAAAAAAAAACATAATTCTGTGTTACGCAAGCTGAGTAAGTCATCTAAGTAGATCTGCCGTATTCAGAGGCTGAAGCCAGGCGTGTGTTCATAATGGGGGCACGGGAACATGTGATAAATGGACGCCAGGACTCATGTACCCTGTCCTGAAGGTGAGGACCCGGTCTAATACTTGGAAGCAGGCATACGCACAGGTGCATGCCAGCATATGGTGACAGATGGGGGGGGGGGGGGGTACAATTCTCAGAGCCTTGTTTGAGGGAACTGTCGGCCCTTCTTGGCTAACAGCGGCTTGTAAGCCTCTGTTGGTCATGTTAATTAGTCTACTCGCCTCTCCTGTTTGGTAATTACAGCTGGGATTAGCACACCCACCAGGGGCCATTGCACCTAAATCCACAGGGCAGGCAGGATTTGTGTGCCGCACGTCTGGCTGAGTTGGTGCAGTCCCAAGTCTTGGAAATTGGCAAAACTGGGAAAAGGTTATAGCTTACATCACACCTGCACAATTGTTATCTAGCAACAAGATCTTCTTGTTCAACAGTCCACCACAAGTTTTGTTGCGATTAGAATTTTGAAGCACAGGTGCACAAAAATATACCACGTCACAACAGAAACGTATGTGGAAGGGCTCCGAATGGCTGTTGCCAAGCCAAGTCAGTTTATACAGTATATAAAAATTGTGTTTTACAATATTAACTATACTACAACTGTGTAAACACTTTTGGCATTTTTTTAGACACATTGGGATTGCAAGACAAAAGAAGGTCTTTCTCCTCAAGGGAAGACATTATGTTGAACAGGAAACGCTGTCATCTACTTCGAACCAAGAACAGAGACAGTGGGTGGCCAAGCATCCGCCCCCTCATCCACCTTGGAGTGGCCACCAATAAATCGTCAGGGCACATCCACTACAGATATTCACACCAATGGACAACTTTGAATCCTCAATGATCCTAGAATGCGTGTTTTGGGGAAAAAATGGACAGAAGAACTGGCAGAACATGACAAATCCACAGAAAAGGGCAGAGATTTGGACCTGAAGTCTCAGAACTGTGAGGCAGACAAGCAAACCGCAAGTGCCCCCGTACATGGGCGTGTCCATCTCACGGTCTTCATTTCCTGCTCCTTCCCTCAGGAAGCAGCAAGCCTGAGTGTGTTACAGAGCCGACGAAGAGCAGTTTGTTTTACTGTCCTCAGTTAATTGACTTGACCAGCTTGGCACCAATGGCAAAGGCTCCCCCCACCCCCCATCTCTCTCTCTGTCTCGCTTTCTTTATTGAAGATGACACATTTTCCTTTCATATCTCGCCGCTGCAGCCGCCCGACGAATCCATCTCTATCCCGGCAGACTCCTTCTACCACCATGTAAAGTGGGGGGGGGGGGGGGGATTTTGGGGGGGAAGATTTGCTCCTTGGTCTAATTAACGCTCTTCTCCATCATTCTGCTCTCGGCAGGCTCACGACAAGATCCTCACCCCTGAGACCTTACTTTGCCTCTCCCTCTCTGACCCCTTCTTCTCATTACCGCCTCCTTTCTCTCACTTCTGGTTCGTGCCACTCCATATCCCCCCCCCCCCCACATCTCTCTGTCGTTATTCACTCCTCCACTCACTACCACAAAGAGTTAATTAGGCTCATCCCTGGCACCCCACTGCCAAAGCTTGTGCCCATTGGCCCTGACGAAGCGCTGTACGGCCGTTTCCTATTTTTAGAGGACAACACAAAGAGGAGAAGTGGAGACGCAGTAAGAGACAGCCGAAGGTCATTGGGTAGTCAATAAACCCCACTCTAGCGAGTTGTGGAGAGAGACGACAGACACAGAGAAGATTGAATGCGTGACATGTAGCATTTTGTATTAAAGGAAGAGTTCATTGTGTGTCTTTTTGGTGAGAAGAAACCCGCCGTTTTGAATACAGATAAAGGTACTGCCAAGAAATAATACAATAATGAAATATATATACTATAGGGGCAGCACGTGGTCGACCGGATAGCACATCCGCCTCACCGAGCAGCGCAGGGTTCGATTCCGGCTTTGGCACTCCTGTGTGGAGTTTGCATGTTCTTCCCGTGCCTGCGTGGCTTTTCTCCGGGTACTTTGGTTTCCCCCAACATTCCAAACCATATACTTTTCACACATGAAACATTGAAACATCTAAGTACTATGTTTCTCGATGTGTTTTGATTAAATGCTGAGACCCTGGAATGGATTCATTCTATATCCATTTTTTTTTTCCTGTGAGGGGAAAATCTAAAAAGCATTTCACTGAATTGTCGAAAATGGTTTTAAGGAAATGGTTCCCAGCTCTTGAGCCTGAAAATGGTTAAAAAAAACTAAAAAAAACAACTATATTCATTCATGGCTTCATTTGCTACGAATTCATAACAAGGACATTTGCCACTGATCACTCCTTATTGATTTCATTCGACTTCTATGCTGCTGTTTGCGCAGCACTTTACAGACAGAACGAATCATTCTTCATGCGCACATTGCAAGTAAACAAGGCGGGGTTTTTGTCCATTAAAGAAAATATGCAAAACAAAAACAACCCCCCGAAAAGTGATTACGGTACCACTTGGCAAACACAATGGCATACTAAAAAGCTTGCAATCGTACCTCATGTGGCTCGAGCATGAGTGCGATTTTGGCACACCGCTGGGTGACAAAAATGCTCACTTTGACACTCACAGCCAGACTGATTCAGGCCTCATCACTTCACTTATATTTAAAAACAAAAACATTACGTTAACGAGCTTAGCCGCGTGCTACGCATTCCTCACGACTGCATAGACGTTAAGGAGTTCATTTTCCTCCAACCTCTAATAAACGAAGCAATCGCTGACAAGTAGGCTCAAAATTATGAGGGACTTATGCAAAACAACATATATTCCCACTTACACCTTCCACGCTTGTTTCACACGACGGCGCCCCTCACCTATGCATATTCATAATCAAACCGTTCCCGCCCTAATCATATACGTAATTATGCAACATGCAATGTATTCACACACGCCAAGGTTTTCTGCAAAATGAGATTCACGGTAATGTGAGTCATCATTCTGTAGAAAGCCCAAGTCGTTTCATGGTAATATTTTCATCAGTCTCCTTTCATCAAGATGGTGCTAATGAAGTGATTTGAGTGGGAGGCCGATGTGGAAAACCTGCAAAAAAGTATGCAATATTTGGAGTGTCAGTAAAAAGCTCCCTTCGAAGAGTAGTAACTAAAAGGCTGAACACAAGTCCTTCGTTTCGTTGATTAAATTCGATTTGTTGGCATTTTAAAGTTATTTTTGCCCGTAGGTAAAAATGGAATTCCATTTGTTAGTTGTTGACTGAAAATGACAAGTTGTTCAGGGATCAGATAACGCTCAATCATGGCTCAGCTTTAGCAACTAGGTGAGCCTTGATTGGTCATAACTGTAGCTGTGATGTCATTTTCAGTTGACAAAAAATGGCAATATGCCCCCCCCTTCAAGATGACTAAAAATAGGTGGATTTTGCTGATTAACTCACAATGGTAACCAGAATGACGTGTTTCGTCTCGTGAAGGCACATAGAACATGATTTTAAAGAAAATCTGGGAGTTGACTTCCCCTTTAAGAATTCCCCTTTTTTATTTTATTTTATGAACGAAAATGATTTTTTAGTTTCAGTTTAAGTGGTTACGTTAGTATCCTTTAACTAGAATAACCTTGGTAAGTCATCTGTGGTGCATTTACAGAGGTGGAGAGGAAGGCTCGCTGACGGAACCAGACCTTAAATTTGAGTTTATTTGCATATATGCAAATTATTTGGTTGAAATGAACTGACCCGAGGAGATGTGTGGTTTGGCAAAAGAGTGATTCATTTAGAGTTTGATGTGGCGTCACGAACCTCTGCTCTGGAGGGAGTCGCAGACTCTCCACAAGCCTGCAGCAATGCCACAATAAGTGGCTAGATTTGTTTGCTAGTCAATTTTCAGAAAATCAATAAATAAATGACAGGAGTGAGCTTCGCAAATCTTGCTAAATATAGCAACAAAGTTTTCAAGTTGGCAACACCGAGTATTCCCTCCCTATCATTGATACGAAGGCCACAAAATCTGCATTTGCATGAGACAGAACACAAGAATGTCACACACCTTTTATCAAGACATCTGGGAACGCTTTGAAAACCTTCGAAATTTCTCTCAGAGCAAATGTATGCATCCATCGATGTGGGAACAGTCCAGGGAAAGTCCGACGTCTCCTCCTCTACTCGCAAACACAGACTTCCTTGATTTAGGTTTTGCTGCCGTGCCAACTGGCAAGCCACCGTGCCCCACATGGCTGGCTGGCAGAGGGAAGGCTGTGCCTTTCACAGCCCAGGCATTACTAAGGGCCACTCCACAGGGAGTGCAGATGCTAATTGAGAGCGGTTGAAAGTGTTTGACCCCCCCCACCCCCCAAAAAAAGAGAGGTGCCAGATGTGTCCTGGTATCATTTTATATTGGTGCAATAGATCAGAGTTTTACAATGCTGTAAAAACATGTAGAAAATATTTTAAATTTCAACATTTCTGTCAACGAGGAATTGCGTCAGAGACTGCGACACACGTTTCTATGAGTAGGGCGGGATGCCAGCCAACTGGCTGTTGTAAAAAAAACATTTAAAAAACCCAGCTTTTCTGGTACATTTCATCGAGGGTGTGTCTGATGCCTTGTTCATCTTCGGGGGCATTGTGGCTGTTGCTTATTATGGAAGGTGTGTGTAAGGGTCTGCGTGAGCACGTGTGTGTGTGGTACTGGGTCGATTACGGGATGGTTGTTCATCGAAAAGTACATGTAGATCTTCTGTCAAAAAAAGGTTGGGCACCCTAGCTCTATAGGATGCACTGCAGATGGGAAAAACATTTAATCGTGAAGGCTCATTGTGTATTTGTAGCCAACATGGTTATTTTGACAGTAGGTTAATATACATACCTATCAACTTTTCGGAGCGCCAACCTGTATAAATTACCAAAACAATCCTTGTAAAGAGCAACAAATCCTTATAACATACCAAAGCATTTTATGTTCAAATAACGGCACAGGAAAAAAAAGACCACGAAATTTTCAATTATATGTATTGTAGATCTCCATAATATAATGTCTGGTTAATGTCTAATCATCATTCTACTTCGTGGCATCAACTGTGTTCCGAGTTGTATTCTGGAAATGAAAGCATTCGGGTAGATGAGCACCGTTCTGAGCAAAAGCAAACGGAACTACCTGTCGGGGGGGAGATAAAAAACTGGAATTTTCAGAATGATTATTATATATATATATATATGAGATTTGTGCGATACGGCCATATATGTAAGATTCACCACAAAATCCGTATGAACTATGGCTAAACCGTATGAGTTGACAGGTATGAATATAGCACATACAAAATGTTTTGCCTTCATTATAAGGCTTATATAAGGCTTGTAATTTTTTTGCGGCTCTAGACGTTTTTTTTTTTTTTTTAGTCCAATATGGCTCTTTCAACATTTTGGGTTGTCGGCCCCTGGTATAAACAAAGGAGGAGGAACGCATTCTATTTGATGAAATGATACGTTGCACTATGTCTCAGTTGGATTGAAGACTATTTGGAGGACAAACGGGGTCCATTTGACACAAGAACGGGAAGCCAGATTCCCTTGAACTCCGTTGTTAACCTGCGAGGCATCATGGGAGGTCCTGGGGTTGAGAAGAACAGCTTCGGCTTCCTGTAAGCTGCCCTGGAGGCATTGCTCTATTCCTCTGCCAGCGCTCAATTACAGCCCATGATGATGAAGCACCTTGTGCTAGCTAGGTTACAGAGCCACAGGGCTCCATGTCACTTCCTTATTAATATTTCACTTCCTTCCTTTTGTACTGTATTTACCCTTATCTGCTCAATGATAGGCCACGTCACAGCTCGGCTTCGCAACCCCTTCAGGCAAAGTGTCGTTTAACAAAATGGGGTCAGTCATACCTCAGTGAGGTGTTCACTGAACAGGGACTTGATCAACCTTGATTAAAACGGAGCCAAAATGCAGTGCGAGGTCACAAAATGTCCAACATAATTGTAATTTATCATTTAAATGTTTGTCTTGTGAATGGCGTTGATAAAAGACATCTTATAAAAAAAGGTAGTAAAATGCCATCCCATCTTGTCATTTTGCCCTTAATATTCACGAGAGATTAAAAAAAAATGAAGTAGACCTGAAAACAAAATAGAGCCCCAAAAATCTTTTGGGGGATTGTGCTTTTTGAATGAGTAGGGATTTCCCAATTTATGTTCTTTGTGTGCGGAGTTACCACATTGTGACAATCGCTTTCTTATTGAATACTGCCTTGGATATCTTTTTAGGCACATGGTAATTAATAACATTTTGAAGGTCAATGTGTGGCTACTGCAATATTTGACATACAGTAGCTGGCATCGCATCGCTTCCTTGACTGTGATTGACTGGTTGACGGATGATTGGTTCCCTTAAATGTGGACAGGAAACAAACCGTATAAAAGTTGGATGGACAAAGTGTTGCCATTTGTGTTACTCAACACTGCAGTTGTAGATGCAGTCTTATTGATTTCACTACAACCCAAATTGAGTGAGACTAGAACCATAAGACCAATTTTGCCAGAGCTCAGCAATAACTTAAACGAGATTACGGGTGTGATGTAAAAGCCAGAAATAGACATGATTAAAAGTTAACAAGGACTGTTGCACATCACCAGAGGAAATAAATGCAGCTGTGATGGTCGGGAGCGAGGAGTGGATGAGGGCAAACGGAAGGGAGGCTAGACGCTCATTCATCTCGCAGCACTCCAATATTATCAGACGGAACAACCACCCCCTCCTTCCCAAACACGCATACCCCTCCCTTCTGTCACCCACCCTTTATTCCGAAGCTCGGCGCCTCTCCCGTCCTCCCCGTTGGACCCCCTTTGGCTTTCAATCACAGCTTGTGGTGCCCATTTTTCCCAGCAGGAAGCTAATTCCGCTTTTATCCCCAAGTAATATTGGCCTTATCACCCGCGCCACTGCATCCGTGCCACGACTCACTGAGCCACGAGGCAAGGGGGAGGGGAGAGGGGGGGGGGCTGGCATCAGACGAGGCAGGACAAATGTCAGCTTGGTGGAACCGATTGGGAGTCTGCTGCTCCGTGACACACACACACACACACACACACACACACACACACACAAACACACTAGCACTCACAATTATAAGGACAAGACGAGTAAACTCCCCGTGGATCTTTCACACTCCAGCCCTTTTGAAGACTGCCAATATTACTCCCGATATTGCGGTGTTGTTACATCACTTATGCCACATACACACAGATGGGTCTAAATGTCCCAAAACACAATCATTCTGAGAATCCAATATTCTTACAATGTCCATAAAAACCGTTTTGAGTGGGGGGGAAAAAACCCAATGCCCAGCCTTCACGAAGAATACTGCGTTTCCTCAAATAGTGTTGAATCCTTGAGTAGATGCTGTACCGAGTGCATCGAGTGCAAGGCCTCCTTCATCTCAACAACTCTCTTTTCCCCATTAGAACAAAACAGCATGTTGACGCAATTGTCTGCGTTCATAAATAGCTCAGTCCTACCACGTGGGAACATCTACCATGATTATTCATGTACATGTGTCTCTGTGTCATTCATAGTGATAAGAATTAAGGGGGGGGGGGGGGGGTACAGTCTTTTTATATGTTGTCTATATGTTTTTGGTCCGTACTTCATTTACAAACCTGAGCTCTCCCTTGACCGCCACTGAACCTGTTGGGATTCACTATTTCTTGTAAACAAGATGTCATCGAATGCAGCCGCCTTCGTTACCTCACCATCTCGCTCCATGCTCAACTCTCTGGTTTACATTTATTGAAAAGACAAACGCACGGAGACAAGTTGACAAATTATACAGGGGAGACTTCCTGGTAGTGAAATCTAAATGCCACTAATAGATTAATTCTGCACATGCTATGCATGCAAATCCTCTGCTGTGCCCTACATGCAGCCTGTGACTTGAGTATTTCCATCAAACTGGGGGAAATTTCCCTCGGTGCCTCCCAGTGCAGTGCTAATGAAGATGTATGGGACAGGCAGAGTGATGACATTTACACAGGCAGCAGACACGCGGCTGTCTGCGCCGTGATTTGGAATGGCCGCGCTTTTAGGACGCGAGCACCCGAATTTAGGGGATTTAGGGAAATGAACTCACTCACTTGTAAAATAGAACATTGGAACGGAATGATGGTTTTATGCGATTGTTTTCTGGCCAGAGTAGAATTACATTCCCCTTATACGAACATAGCACCATTCAGTACTCAAGTTAGTTTTATTGTCTAACGGCTAATTGTACTTATATGTAACTGAAGAGACATTTTGAGTATGGATGAGTGAAATGGTGTAAATAGAGAGCGAAAGGAAAGATGGGTGAAATGATGGACACATTATACGATATGAAATAAAAATGGATGGCTGGATGTGCGTAACAACATCGTTTCCTGGGTTTGGTCATGTGACTTTTGCAAGCAGTGCCCTGCGATGTCATTATCAGTTGCCAACAAGTGGCAAAATGGCTACCTTCTGAGATGGCTAAAAATAGGTGGATTCTGCTTCTTAATTCATATTTCACAAACGCAGTACGTAACAAAACACTGTGTTTAGACTAGTGGGGTGCAAAAACCTTTTGGAAAGAACATTTTTGATTTGACTTCCCCTTTAATGAGACACTGTTGTGAGGTTTCTCCTGACTGTGCCACTGGTTAGTGTCTCCCCAGGGAAACAATTAGAGTCCACATCCAACATATTTTGGCGGGTTTATGAAATGACTGACAATATTTACTTGTCTTAGAAATAAATTCCTAAACGTTTCCTCGTATCCCTTGCAATGTGCTCATGTGCCTCTAGGGGGATGCTGGTTGAAAAACACTGCAATAGATAAACAAATGATTCAGACAAATGGATGGGTAATGAACACGGGAAGAGGAAAGACAGAGATGGAGGAAAGATGACCAGCGGTTGAATGAATAGAAATGTAAAATGTAAAATTGGATGAGTGGGGTTCAATACAGGAAAATCAATCTGCTGTGAATTACGTGAATTCAAACTCTTATTCACCTTCTCCAAACACCTAATTCACACAAAGTCAGATGTCATTCATGGTGATTATTTTCTATTTACATGTTTCTCTCACCCGGTGGTCGGACTTGAGAGGGTCAGCGTGCCATCTTAGTGATGGATCTGGCTGTGGACTTGATCAGGCTACGACGTGGGGGCAAACGTTCCGTCAATGAGACGACGACACCAGCATTAACGTGTGTGTGTGATTTCAGATATAATAAATACCCATACAAGCAACTAGATGGCCTCAAGGGCCGACGCGCATCCCAGCATCAGCACACGGCAAACAAACGCACGCGCGCACGCACGCGTTCCATTTGCTGAAATGAAATCTGGGCGATTTCAGAGACGGCGCAAGTGGAATTATTTATGGCCGGTCGTCTCCGGGCAGGCAGGACCGCAGTAAAGTTATGGGTGAGACTAATATGCAGTTTGATGAGGTGGGCTTTTAGCACTTCATTCGGGGTCAACATTAAGTACACATTGTTTTTACAGATTTGATTACTTCTTTATTGTTATTATTATTAATGCATTGACACTGTGTATGTGTGTGTGTGTGTGTGTGTGTGTATGGTGCATATAATGGAAGCTCCTCATTTGCGAAGTATATATAGTGAATTAAAAAAAAAAACCTGACCAGAGATGAATAAGTGAGTAATCTGTGTGCGGGGAACCATAAGCGACATAATGGAGGTCATCATCATTTAAAGCATGCAGTAAAGGTGCGCATGCAACATCATTTTACAGCAGCTTGGAGGCATTCCGTGTCTAAATACATACTTGAAAGCAGTGAATCGTCTTCCCGTTTGTGAATATAGGCTCAACTACGCGTACGCACTCCCTGACCGCCTATAGAAACACAGAAGGAATGACTAGCTAGCCATGGCCACACAGGACGCTGAGGCGAAAGCCGGACTGTAGGAAATTCTGATTCAAAACAAATACCCACTAAACCTTATAGGCTAATTTGATGTGCCGTTGTTGGGGCTGTAAAAACAAAGCACTTTAACAAGCTTTTAAAAGCATACAGCCTGTTAAAGCGGATATGGAGATTAAAAGACAAGGAGAAATGTGGTCTTATACAAGCCCTGGTGGACCCTTTGGAACAGAGAGCCAAACAAGACATAGTGCCTTTGCTCCCCCTGTGAGTGATTTGATTAATGACGCCCTGCATATTTATTGCTTAACACGTGGAACAGAAGCTGACAAGCCCAACAATTAGGTCAATTACCAGATGACGACGTTGTTGTGTTGGGTTAATTACTGCACTCTGGACGGTGGGAAGTATCCATTTGCACGTGGGTGGCATATAACAAAGCGAAGATGCAAATGAGCTCACCTGTTGGCCAGGGCATGTTCATATGTGGGGTTATTTTGGGGGGGGAGGGGCGGGTCCATATGTTGTGCTTTCCTGTTTCGTTGGCATAAAATAAATGTATTTTATCTTTTGTCATTTATCACGGGTTGGGTTGCATGCATTACATTGTGCCTCTGCTCCATGTGAGAATATATTGAGCCATAGCTAAATATTTACCGAGCAGAGCCAAAGAAAATGTTGGTGTAGTTCACAGAATAGTTACAGAGGTCTCTGTTGTACGCTCAAGGGTCTCGTTTTCATTCATTCATTCATCTTCCTAACCGCTTGATCCTCACTAGGGTCGCGGGGGGTGCTGGAGCCTATCCCAGCTGTCTTCGGGCAGTAGGCGGGGGACACCCTGAATCGGTTGCCAGCCAATCGCAGGGCACACAGAGACGAACAACCATACGCACTCACACTCACACCTAGGGACAATTTAGAGTGTTCAATCAGCCTGCCATGCATATTTTTGGAATGTGGGAGGAAACCGGAGCACCCGGAGAAAACCCACGCAGGCCCGGGGAGAACATGCAAACTCCACACAGGGAGGCCGGAGCTGGAATCGAACCCGGTACCTCTGCACTGTGAAGCCGACGTGCTAACCACTGGACTACCGGGCCGCCCGTGATTGAGATTTAAAAGGCAATTATTTTTCCAAGATGTGATTCCCATGCGTGCTTTTTTTTTTAAACAAACACAAGCAAAATGTGACTCTTGAGCAGTTAATGTCATTCCACATGGCCCATCATGTTATCATCCACTTACCTTCCGTGGTCGTGACACAGATAAGTGAGAGAATTGTTTAAATGGTGATAGGAGAATGAAATTTGATCATCTACTCTCCTCTATTATGGTTGTTGAGACACAGCATAATTAATAAAACATTGTCTGTCTGTCTGTCTATCTCTCTTTACAACGTAATACTAGGAATATCGATCAAATATCCAAAGGTCACGATGCAACATCACAATTTGAACGTGACGATACGATAACAATCACCACATTGTGGGGAGGTTGGCAATATTATAAAAAAAAAAAAAGCTCACAGTGCTGTGTAAAAGCTCATTTCTGTGGAACACAAACTACAAATACATCATAAATACAAAAAATATATAATACTAAACAATCGCAATTGCATTTAAATGTCTCGTTTATACAATCCTAAGTCGCTGAGGTCATGATTGTACATAAGACGGGAGAATAAAGAGTCTCCTTCAACCACTGGTTCCAAGACGTCATGATCACAGCATGCATGACGTCAAGCCGTAGCCGTTGTGAAAGCACAATATAAATAAACACGTGTCGTATTGTATTGTGGGCGGCACGGTGGTCGACTGGTTAGCATGTCTGCCTCACAGTGCAGAGGTGAATAATTCAAGTTACTGTAAAAAGGGGTTGGAGGAAAAAAAAAAGGCTGCAATATTTGAAGACGTTCATTTGCAAATGACCACATTAGCCCAACTTCTCACCGGAACACTCAGATTGAAGCATGGTGTTCCAGAAACTCCTTTTTTCAGTTTCTGGTGAATCCTGTTTTGTTTTAAAGTGGAAAAGCTACCACTGAATGGAGCTGTGTAGGTTATCGCGCAGTGGAAAAGCGGCATTAAAAGTCACTTGAGTGTCGCCGCCGCTCGGCACGACGGAACTTTAATCAAAGCGCCCGGCTCGTCCGCCACTCCTAAATGGCCTAGCAGCACCTTTTGAAACACACCGACAGCCTTTTGATGCTGAAAGGACCCGCTTTTATCCCCTTAAATAGCTTGTAAAAGGGCCCCCATTGACTATCCAAGCAGCCGCCACTTGCATGCCTCCTCGCTTTAGGCGCTATTGTTTGCCAAGTGAATGAGTTAACTATACTGAGGGAACACTGGTATCCTGTTGGACAATATCCCCTTCATTTTTTTTCTCTACTCAATAGCTTTTTAAAGAGCGGAAAAATAAACATTAATATTGACGTTTGAGCTTTGATGCCGCAGTGGTGCGAAATTTACACTCTCCGGACCGCCTCCCATCTTCTTTTCTTTTACAAAAAAATAATAACACAAAGGCTTGGAGGCAATAATGGACCTGCAAGACAAACAGTGGAACAAGCACACGAGCATGTTGAGTACACTTCAAGCTAGAAAGCAAAGGAGCCCGGTGTGAGTGCTGCCATCCATCATCAGGTATTGCCTGTCCTCATTTGTGCTAATCCACTTGTGTCTGCAGTCTATTAAACTCGTCATACACTACTATGACTGTCATGGGGCCCCAAACACAACACACACACACACACATGTATAAAAAACCCCAACTCCCCTGCTAATGGTGTAGAGGTGCAGAGAGATACAAAAGGAAGGTGGCCTACACTTGCCGATTGCGCTTAAAGAGACAAGACACTGCGGTTTTCGGATGTTCATGCTTTCTACGCCAAATAATCGGACGGCCAGTCGCTATGCGCAGCTACCGCTCAATTTGTCCCCTGCACCGAGTAAGTTCAAAGCAATTACGTTTCAGAAAGCAGAGAAAGAAAAAAAAAGATAAGAGCCAGTCAAGCCAGTCAGGGTTATCCGTGTTTTAGTCTATTGCGAAGAATTGTACCGCCCCGCCCCAAAAATAATTGTGGTCTGTGGGAATGGGGACTTGTACACCACAGCTAGCTTCCTCTACTGGCTAAAAAGGGGGAGTTGGCAATCCTGTTCAGTGTCCTTTCGGGTTTATAGCTGTTAAAATGTGTACCAAAATAAGCCATTGCCTGATTCACTCATGATGTTCAAACATTTTTTTTCCTGTCAGAGGAGAAGGAGAAGCTCCTCCGCTTCTCTGTTGTGGTGCGGAGCAAATGAAGCAGCGACGTTTGCATCAACTGCGATCAAACTTGTGCGAGAAAAACAAGGCAAAGTGACATTTCGTCTTCAAGTGGCTTACGATTTTGCCTTACGATGTTGGCATGTGGGAGGAAGAAAATCCCTCAAAACAGGAAGGCCAAGCCACGATGAAAGAAGTATCCTGCCCGCGGAGCAGTTTGAGGTATCCGTGCCTTTTAAGGATATCGCAGCAGTGTGTCTGGAACGGTTCACGGCCGTTCAAGAAGATCCCATTGACCTCAATTCAACCTTTGTAGATAACCTGTACCTTATAAAACTGCATACATACATGCAGACATAGTTTATTTGGATATCCGGTGTATCATATCATCATTTCTGATCCGCTTTATCCTCACAAGGATCGCGGGGGGGTGCTGGAACCTATCCCAGCTGGCTTCGGGCAGCCAATCGCAGGGCACACAGAGACGAACAACCATCGGCGCTCATACTCACACCTAGGGAAGTGTTCAATGAGCCTGCCATGCATGTTTTGGACTGTAGGAGGAAACTGGAGTACCCGGAGAAAACCCATGCGGGCACAGAGAGAGCATGCAAACTCCACACAGGAAGGCTGAAGCTGGAATCGAACACGGTACCTCTGCACTGTGAAGTCGACGTGCTAACCATTGGACCACTGGGCCATCTCATTAAATATCATCCATCGAAAAAGTCCATCATCCAACATGGGGCTCGAAACTACGACCCTGAGATCAAGCGAGTGAGCTCGTCGGGGGGTTTTTCCCCCAAACTTTCAAACAACCGCGAGCAGAGGTTCTGTTCCATAAATGTCAAACAAACCGCATACTTTGACTGTTGATGCAACGTTCATTTTCTCAAGGCTGTTGCGAGTTGTGGAAAATTGACCTCGCGGACAAAACGTATTGACAAGTAGGTTTATCGCCACTCGGCGCCGAGAGACTCGTTGCCGCCGCTGGATTAAGTGTCACTGACTCAAACGCGATGGCCGCGCTCGTGTGTGTTGCGTCGGCCTTGAACAGGTATCTAATTACGTTTTGGGGGTTTTTTTGGCACTCATTTTCAAAGCGACTGTGTGATGTTTGTAACTCCTGTATGAGTGGTAATTGTGTGTGTGTGTGTGTGTAATTGAGCAGAGTCTTTTCTCTCCTTTTCAGAGGCTTTTTCTCTCATTGTCATTCTCTGTGGTGCCTGAGCCCGCGGGGAGCAGCAGCGGTAGACAAACAAGAATGCCGGCGTATGTGAGAGCTCCCTGGGTAACACTTGAGAGTGCTGAAGTCAGTCACTCATCAACATGCGCATAGATTACACATTTACATACAGTATACAAGTATGGACATCAATTAAGATGCACACATTCTCAGTGGTTGTATTTGTAAAGCACGGGGAGCATTAATATGCCCGGATTCATACGGAGATGATTATAGTACATCGTTGTTCTTGTTTGTAAATTGAACCAAAAAAAAAAACAAGTCCAAAGGGGATGGGAAGCACACGTTTGTACACAAATTACACCCTGAGGGATAACTCAGCCTCGTTTCCACAACGAAAAGCCGCAAGGTGCCGGATGCTAATTTGGTCAGATGTGAATACTCGGATGTTTCCTCATGCGGATCGCACAACTCCGATGGAGAGGAAAGAGCCCACGTTGGGGAAAAAAGGAAAAAAAAAAACAGAAAGAGCACTTTCCCTTTCCCTCTCACTTTGTTTCGACAAAACAGCGTAAGACTGTGTTTGGTGGAAGACTTTCTTTGGGATTTATCTGACAGTTGGGTAGGCGGGTAAAGGTGTGAGAAAACAGCGTCACCACCTCAAAATGAATTGTTGATTTCATGCAACATTCTCTTGGGGAATTTTGGGGAAAATTCTTTGAAGTTCATAATGGTGAAAAAAGTCAATTTTTAGCATTCGCATTTTAATCTATAATATTAATCTATTCACGTAAAAAAAATCAGTTTTTAAAGCGAGTGTTACTTTTGTGCCAGATCCCGCTAGATTATTGTGCAAACGACTTTCATTTATCCTCCTATAGATATGATAAGATATCCTTTATTCGTCCCACACTGGGGAAATTTACAATATAGGTCGTACTTCATACTTTCAGCTTTCAGTGTCACTACTAAAGCCCGCGCAAGTATATTGACTATTTTGCGCGGACACTCGAGGAATACAAGCCAGCATTTCTCGTGTGCAATCTGCAGCCACCTTTTCACAAAATAAGGCAATGACTTCCACGTTCGGCAGGAGCCAGAAAATGGGAAATGACAGTTATTCATCCGACAAGGGGGGCCGGGGCGAGAGGAGCCGTCTCTTTGCTAACCTATGCGGCAGGCTGTAAAATAGCAAACGAGCCAACAACAGGAGAAATAAATGACTTTCTGGACAAAAGGCAGCTGCAAAGCAGAAAGAATTTCTCCTGGGGCTAAGAGGGGGAATGGGAGAGATGGAGGAGGAGGTGGCACATCCCCTTGCGCAGCACTCCAGATCATTTGCATGCTTTATACTCTCCCAGGCCCCAACCATGCAAATGACTCATAACGTGGAAATAGAGAGACTTTGGAGTCGGTGTCAGGAGTGAATTTATACGTGATTGCCTGACAGGCTCCGTGTCCTAAATCATTTTCAATTAGATGACACTTTCAATATCCAGCCTCTGATTTAGAGATATTAAAAACTTCTCCACAGTTGAAAGCAGGCGAGCTTATCCGCAACCTTCCTCAGCCCACACCTTCTCTCTCACTCTCTCTCTCATCCCCTCCTTCCCCCTTTTCAACCCAATTTCTCATCTTCACCTTGTTAAAAAGGTATAGCTCACAAGGATACTTTAGAATTGAGGAGGAGGAGAACTTCTTGCATTTCAAATGGGCCAAGATTTGTCATTCATTTGAAAGTCCCCTGTTGTAAGCAAATGCAGCGGCGAGGACACCCCCCACCCAACCCCTAAAAAATGTCATTTGTGAGCAATTGACTTCAGTTCCGGTGAGAAAGCAGGGCTGTAAGTCAAGGCTGCATCTGTTTACAAAGAGGCTTTTTTCTCACTTTAATTTGAAATTTATGACAGTATTGTGACTCTTTGCACCATTAACAGTCAAAGACATACAGAAGAACTTGAGTACTCTAAAGCCTAGCCATCTACTCATTTTCCATCACGCTTGCCCTCAATGCGGGTCACAGGTGAGCTGGAGACAATCCCTGCTGACTTTGGCTAAGACCCGAAACCAAAATCCTTGTCAATATTTGCAGTTCCACCAAAACTTTCAGGAAGAAAGACTCACTTAGCTAGCGCGTGACATCGGCGTACCATGCTAACTGATAGCGCCTGCACCTCACTAGACCTCATTTCAGCCGAAATGAAAGACAAACTCCTTTGACACTTTAAGACCATCTTCACAACTAAGAAGAAGAGTAGATGGATATCTAACACACGTCAGGGTGTTTGCGATAAATAACCGGCTGAGTATAGTAGGTTAACCTCCTAAGACCCCAAACTCTTGCACGACTGTACTGTCCACGTACATTCAGCGAATTAGTTAAAATTGTGAAATGCTTTGCATAGCAATATCTAGAAGAGCACAGTAGAAATCACTTCACCGTGCTTCCCTAAATTAGAACCTCAATTCAATTGTCATATTATTTGACAAAGAAAACAAAGAATTATCTTTTTACTTGATGAAACGTCCTCGTAAGTGGGCGCCAGGCCCTTATAGTCCAAAATTTAACATTATAGTCTTGAAAGCCAAAGACGTCATGTTCACACAAGTGGACGCACAGGTCCCAGTTCTTTGTGAGTTTATACTCACAAAGAACTGTTACTTTCAGCACAACCAGCCAAGTGAGTATCGATCCTGAATCTCTTTAAACGGTCCTCACACATTCACATTCTGCTCATGTGGCCCTCTGTCTGCCCTTCGTGCGGGCAGCCTTTCAAGCATCGGCTGTAGACCATTTAACGACTGTTGTACGTGTGATAAATGTCTGCCCACGTGCTTTTAACAGAGAGCGCTGCAGACCCGCTCCCCGCTTCATCCAACCTTTCTTCAAGGCAATAAAAGTGACAGGGATGAGTCGTCATCAAATGCTTCTCCTGCAGGCTTGATCTGTGTAACAATGCATTGAGCACAGTTAACCTCTGCAACATGTTCCATCGCGCATGGCAGAGTTAGCCCACTTCAGCCCAAGAGAGATTGCCTCCCAGGTAGCTAGCTATAGCTACCCGGGAGCACCCAAACTCTCAATTCGCGATACGTGTCGACAGTTAAGAAGCTATAGCTATAGGTAGCTATAACTATAGCTATAGCTATAGGATGTAGCTGGTCAACAATGAGTGTTAGTTATTTATTCTATCATTGGCCACAATGCCGAATGGGATCCTGGTTAAAGTAAGCTATTTAAAACAAAAGAGAACAACCTTTCCAGAGTTTAAAGGAGCAGCAACCAGCGTTCAGAGGATGTTGGGTGGTGCATCAAAATCTGTACTTTCCGGTTGAATACCTTTGTGAATGTAAAGTCTTGATAAAGCGCTTTATAACTGCTCTCCATCGAGCATTTACTCTTATGAAAATTGGAATTTTTGTGTTTGTTTTGGGTGTGGGGCGGGTAGAAGAGTGCAATGACTTCATTCTTAACTGTCAACACGTATAGTGAATTGAGAGTTTGGGTGCAAAGCCGAGCTGTCGGTGTGATACAATTTAAATTTTTTATTGATAAAAAGAAGGTGTTACATTTTTCAAGAAAAAGAAAAGCGTCATTGTTCTTGAGGAGAGCAAAGGTGTATTTCGTTGCACTGGAAATTTATAATCTGGCAAGAAAGTTGCATTTTTCCTGGATAATCACATGACAAAATATATTAAAGTCAAAGTTTTCAAACGTTTTTTTTTCCAAGCAAATTTATTCTCAAAATTAATGTCTTATCCTGAAAATCACATCTTTATCTTCTCAAAATGGGATTATAAAATGTGACTGTTAATAATGTGCCTTTTGCAAAAGAAACCCCCCCAAAAATACCAACAATAACAAACCCCAAAAACTAATTTATTCACGCAGAAACATAAGGGATTTTAATTTGCCCAAATCTCAGCTATGGAGTACAGTACGGTAATCGGTTTAGCATGTTTTTTTTAAATTGATGCAACGCATTCAATCTGGTTTGTTGCTGAACCCTGTCGTGTTCTCAAGACCCCAGTTTGAGAATTTCTGTGTTCGTTTTGAGCTAATAATGCATTTATTTTGCTCTCAAAATGCTCTGTTTTAACATAATTCCTTCCTGGCTGGCACTCGGGATGCTTCATAGCTCACCAGAGTCGAACAATCCTAAATATATTTGTCTGCTGGATGGTCATTTTTGTATCACCCTGCAACCTGCGCTGATCAGCCTGCAATTCCCTTGATCTTTATTTCCAGTGGAGGATCTGGCTATTTACGCTTCAAGCTTCCCTTCCGTCAAGGTAATAAAGAAACAATGAGGAGCTTCAGTGGCAAGCTTGATCTCGACAAACACCTCGCCGAACAGCCCGGCCATTCTGAAGCAATAAAAGCGAGATGGTAATGGACACACAATAAGTGAAAAGTCCATGCAAGCAAATAGCATCTCCTCCAATCACCATTAGCGTCGACCCCGCAAACGTCATTCTTCACCCTCGCTGCCCTTTTCCAAAGCAATAAAACCAAAAGCGTCGATGGACATCTCCAATCTGTGCCGACATGCTGCCCCGCAGCTCACCTTCCTCCTCCCACCGTCTCCCTCCTCTACCTCATACCTCTCTCGCCTTCTCTTCATCTGCGCTCGTCCTAACCCACCCCTTCCATCTCTTCCCCTTATCAACCTTCACCCCCCCCCCCCCCTCCCGCCGCCAAAGCTTGTGGTGCGATTGTGCGAGGGACAAGTCCCGCCGACAGGCCTGCGCAGGGCTGATAACGTCAGGAGCTGAACAATGGGGACAAAATTGTATAGACTAATGGAAAGGAGCCTGAGGTGGAAGGGGATCAGGGACATAAATCAGTGCGCCCAGCACTGATGGGGCTCTTCAGTAGCAATAAGAGAGGCAATACCTCTTGGAGTCGGGCAAGGGGATATAGCAGGGAGGACCTTCGTACTCCTCCTCTTGTCTCAGATTGAGTGAATACCACATGAGAAATGACCTGACAAAGGGACTGCGGATGCAGAATGACATCCATGCAAAATAAATAAATAAATAAATAAATAAATACAAAACTTTAAACACAGAGATGCACGCAGATGTCTCGCGGATAGTTTAAAAGATAAAGATAAATATAAAAACAGATCCTGCGTGTGAACAATCTAAAAGCACTTCGCGAAGGTGCTATGTTCAATAGACACGGCGTCGCTCTGTATGGAGATGGATGAAAGGTGGTGTTGGGGGTTTGGGGGCGGCGGCATAGGAGCTGCAGCTCACATAAGGCATTTAAAGCGATAACCAGTCGGGATGGATGAGTCGCATTTTACCTTTATGGTGTTCAGCTCTTCACAGTGTAAAGATAATAGACTGAGCCACTTAGCAATCAGACAGAATTAAAGAGCTCCTTTCATCCCATTCCCACTCTGTGCCTTTCTAATGCCAGCTTTTTTTTTTTCATCTGGCATTGTCCTGGAAAGGTACGTTCATTTCTTCCGCATCTTTTATGCTCGTAAAAATGGGACCTAAGCATTGAGAAGGGACTTAATGTAGGAGTTTACTGTTCATTGAGATGTCTTGACTCCTCATTGCTCATCGGTACGTCACTAATTCTTCACACAAGATCACGAATGTAAGACCGTGACGACTAGTCGTCGAGAAAAAACAATTGGTACGTATCCCGATATATGGGGTGAGATATGAATCAAAGACGATTCGATTTCAAAGTGGACCGATTTGATTCGGTTTGCACTCCGGCTCCGTGATGATGTCACGGAGGAATGAAAAATAATTCCATTGGCAAAATCCAAGAGGATTAGAGCAGTTGTACTGGTTTTCTTCTGAATTTTGCACCACTTCTCTGATCTTAATATATAATTATCTCCTTTGTCATCTCAGGGGATTCTTCATTGTAACCGCTTTCTTCACAATACCTTCCCTGTCCTGAGGAATTCTATTTAGAGAGGCCAGTATTGTGTAGGTGAGGCAAGATTAGGCATCCCGCATCGGAATTAAATCGCCATTAATCACTGGCACAGATAAAAGCTGGCTGTGAACCTGGAACAGACTGAGATGGGGAGAGTAGCCAAGGAAAAAAAAAGAAGGGGGTGTGGGGTGGAATCACAGACTTGTTAAAAAATAATAAGCTGCTACAGAGCCAGGAGCAGAGGCCTTGGCGAGATGGGAATCGCTGATTAAATTAAAAGCTCATTAATCAATCCTTGACCGCAACTACTCCCCATGTCTCATGTCTCTTGTTCAGCTTTTCACCGTTGACCGCTCACTATTCCTTGCCAAAAGGAGGAACCCCTTGCACGGGGTCAAAGGTGAGAGTGAACAGCAGACAGAGTGGACAACAGAGGCTTTCAAGATCATCCTGGAACAAAAAAAATAAAAATAAAAAATAGCAATTTGGCCTTGCGCCTCCTTGACTGCCACCCAGATGAAACTGCCCGCACGATCCGGGAATGCCAGCGCAAAAGTGGCGGCTGTTCCACCAGGCATGCGGTGGTGATCACCAAACAAAGCTTTGTTGCCGTGTGATTTGGCGCCGTAACGTCTGGCTGACTTTGTGAAGAAGGAGAGGTGCGAAGGAGGAGAATGCCGCGCTCTGATGAGGATGATGAAGGGCACTTGAGAGTCGAGCGCTTGCTTCATAATGGTGGTGATTATGCTGAAGTCGTTCAACCTGATCATGACATCGCGGCCGCCTGACGAGGGGAAAACCGTGATGATCAATTCGTGCATCAGCTGATCAATATATGCATATTCTTTTTCTGGAGTGCCTGCTAAACCAAGAAGTATGAAGTGAAAGAGGAAATCTGCCCCGCACATGTTTCTGAGAACGAGTGAGCGAGCCTTTCGGCATTTTGCCTCACTCTCACATAACCGGGGTGCTAATTTACATGATAAAAGCCCCCAAACTAAGTTTCTCGCCCATGACCTGATCAGCGAGGCTGGGCGAAGGTCCACGATCAAGTGACGAGCGGAATCTTGCTGCCAGACTACACTCTCTGAAACATTGTCACCGAGAGAAATTCAACGGCAGGTGCAAAGCTTGTACTTATAAATCTAAAGCGGAAATATATCCCGCCGAGATTAGCATTTGCTCAAAGCACGATCTTCCGATAAGCACGTTGTTGCACAGTGACATCAGATAGGCGGCGGCGGTGCCGTCTTAGAAGTCATGTTGCGTTTGGGAATTGGATTGATGGATGGATGATCAAAATCACAGCACAGAACAGCACACCAATCACTTTCAATTATCCCTATTTTCTCATTTTGGGTACCACGGAGGATTTGACCTCTCCTCAAAGTCTGTTGACACCTCCTCTCAAAACTAGCGGGTAAATCGAGCGGGAGTCCCTGACAGATCTGACAGCATCCTCGCCTCGCTCCTTGACTGGCCTTTCCTTCCCTCACCCTGCCGTCCTCTTTCTTGGGTGTGGGGCAGTAATGGGATCTCTGGGCTATCTGACCCCCCATTTATGAAAAAGGCCACTCTAGCAAAGAAAGGAGGGCGGGAGCCACTTAAAAAAATAAATGGAAGTAAGGGGGAGGGGTAGAGTATTAGAAAAGCAGAGGAGGAGGAGGAGGAGAGTGTTGGGGGGGGGGGGGGGGACAAGTGCCTATCGATGTGCGAAAGACGTAATTGAAAATGTCAAAAGATGTAAGGAATGACAGCAATGAACCGAGCATGGCGATGTGGTCGGTCAGTGAGATACTCGCTTCATCGTGGATTGACCCCCCCCCCCCCCCGGCCCCTCTCCTCTCCCTTCTAACTGAAACGACAAACATAAGGTTTTACGTCGACCACCATGATTTTAAAACGGTTTATTTGTAGCGTGCCAGTGTGCGCGGGGTCGATAGATTCCCTCTTGTGCCTCAAAATCTGAAAATGTACGTGTCAAGACATCATCTGGATTTTCTCATGATTGAACCATCGCCAGCTGAGCGCAAATCTACTTGCCTTCAATTTCGGGCCGACGGTTTTCTGCTTTGAAATAGCTACACGAATGACCAAGGAGTGCTGTGATAAGCAAGTTGCACCGAATGCATCAGTCAGAAGAAGAACAATAGAGGAGGAACAACGGACAGGAAAGTGAGAAGAGTGAAGTGCACAGAATACATCTTTCAGAATAATAACAATGGAGAAAATAAGAAACTGCAAAACAAAAAAAAACTAAAAAAGCTGAATTGAACACAAAAATGGCAAAGGATGAGATCTGCAATTGAAAAACTGCAAGAAAACTAAACGAGTTTCATTGAATGCATGAGTGAGAAAACAATCATCGAGAGCAAGGGACGAGAAACCACAAAAACCAACTTGCATTGAACGGATCAGTCGCAACGACGGAGGAGTGCGAGGGATTAGAAACGATGAAAAATGAGCCACCGTGATGAAAAAAAAAAAAAGTCTACCAAACGACATAAACGGTGACCTATGATTAAACGGAGCAGAAATTGTTGCTTCTACCAAGTATACTGTCTGGTTTGAACACATTTCTAGCTTGTTCAAAAAGGAGAGAGTAAATAAATGTTGGATTTGTGTTAGGGGTGCTTCGGCGCTAAAAATGCCTCTGCTGCTTATGCCACAGTTTGGAACTGCAGTTGCTCCATCAACCAACTGATTGAATTTGTCGAATTGTTGAGACCTTCCAACAATGAACTTTCCAAATGAAATTGTGACGATCCGGGTCTACATATCCAGATGTGAAGACGCGCAGACTCTGTCAGGCTCTTCATGTGAGCATATTCTCGTTCTCAAATGGGAATGCCAGATCAGCACTTGACCCGGATGTCAGCTTTACCATTTATCCTCACCTCAATTGAACTTGCCCTTCGACTCTCCTCCTCTTCCTCGCGACTTCTCCTCGCCTCTCCTCATCTCTTCTTATCATCTGTGAAGATAAAGAGGAAAATCATCACCTGATTTACCGCGGGGGAGATGAAATGAGCGCAACTTATAATTCAGCACACCTTCCCGCGATCTGTTTTATTTCATCTATAAGACTGCGTAAGGTGGAGGAGAGCGCCTTTTGTACTTTTGTTCACGCAACTGGACTATTTCGGCTTGGGTCATTGTCAAATACGGAGCCGATAATGTGTGTTAAAAAAAAAACAAGAAAAAAAACGATTATGCTGTGTGATTTGGCTGTAGGAGACCTTCGGAACGCATTAATACGCAGAGAAATTGGATACAGGGTATTAATTATCATCTGAAAGGAACAGAATCAAAAATGCATGGAAAATTTGCACGGCTCATTTCAAATAAGCTGCTGGGAGAGGGAGAAAGAAGCATTTGTTAAAAATTGCATGATACTGAGTAAACGCTTTCCAACTCAAATGTGATTTTGGTGCTAATTCATTTACGCAGCGTAGGCCACACCCGCTATCGAAAAAAACAACAACAACAAAAAGTTCTTTTAAGTACGTGATGCATGTTGCTAGCGCAAACAAATGTAAATACTTGTGAATATCTCCCAACAAAAGCACACGTGACCTAAGATGTGCAACCATTTCCTCAGAACGTACGTGAATAAACATGTCGGAATTTGTCGGCTTCCATAGGCGGTTTGATATCGTCGTACTCAGCTGGAGCATTAAAAGCAGCTTCTTTAACAAAGAAGAATCGCATTCGCGTTGTAGTTTTTTTTATCTCTTTGTGCTTGAGAAAAATCCATCAGACTTTGCAAGTCAAAGTTGGGCTGAGTTGTCATGACCGTACTTTCCACAATAAAAGGCGCACTGGATTGTGAGGCGCACCTTCAATGAATGGCCTACTTTGTAATTTTTTTTCATATATTGGAGGCACCGGGTTATAAGACACAATCTATAATGCATCCACTAAATGGAGCCACGCTCAAGGAAATGAAAACAGAAGGATCAGATGTCAGTAAAATGTAGGAGAATGGACTGTCTCAAAAGTGTTTGTTATTTATTCCTTTGTTGTGTATTCACAAACAAGGAAATCACAAAATAAATTCTGCCGGGGGGCTACAGAAATTATTTTGTGATTTCCTCGCCCGATTTTCTGTTTTGATGCATTATTTTCAATTTTCGTAGTTTCATTGAAGGAATAGTTAATTTACGTTTTTCCGAGGCGGTCATGAACGTCTCTCGAGTCGAACGGGAGAGGAGAAGTCACGGAGACAGACAAAGACGTACCCGTATTTTTTGAGACTGTGAAACCCATAAATAAAGTGTGCGTTGTAAAAAAACAAAAAACAAACAAACAAAACACCACAGATGTCCTTTTTTGGAGCTGCAACAAAAACTTATAAAAGTTATAACATTGACACGTTAACGTTGAACTCTCTTGCCGCTATACTACTTCCATGTCCCTATATCATGTCTCCAGCAAGGAGCCGTTTTGGGGTCGACATATTACCGTAATGACCATACACAAGGCTCACCGGATTTTAAGGCGTGCTGGGAGCTTTTAAGACAATGGAAGGCTTTAGTCGCGCCTTTTTGTGCGGAAAATACGGTATTCAATTTTTTTTTTTTTAAAGTGAGAATGCAGCTTAAATACAAAAGTAAACTGACGACACAACGAGCCACACCTGGCCACGACACGAGTGGGTGGAAGGAGCTGATTGGTAGACGCGAGGAACGAGGCTGGTGAGAACAGGTGACATGGAAAAAGGGAAAGAGAGAAAAGACGGCAAAACAAACGAAAATCTAATCTTGTAAAAAAAGTCAACAAGCACACAAATCATGACAGTACGGCGTCCGCATAGAACGATTTGAAAACAATTGGAGAAAAACAAAGTAAGCGCAACGGTCCAGTTGTTTTAATCAGCATCTTACATTTTGTTCTATCACGGCATCCGTTCATAATAAATACGAGTTATCGCGTCCAATTAAAATCCACAACACTTCCGTCTTGTGATTTTTCCTCAGAAGAAAAAAAACGATTTTCTCGAGGCTATTAATTAAGGAGAAAGCGGAGCCCTGCGTGTGAGCCTATGGAGATGTAAAGGAGGTGATTTGCATAACTTGATGACAGCAATGGAAATCATCATAATACATATAGAGGCACACACATGAATATTCATGTTTTGTGTACGGCGCCAACACACAGAGAAGGCATCAAAACGAGATGTGCCGAAGCGAGCCATCTTATCAGACGAACGCCGAGTGTGAGACTCAACGTTCAGCCACTGCGCTGATCCGGGCAGAATCTAAGCTCACATAAAAGTTCATCCGGTTTTCATTTGCGGGATAATCTTCTGATGGCGGCAATTTGATGACAGAAATGTCACAAAACGTTTTACGGGAGAGATGGTGAGACCCCTCGGTTGTCAAAACACGGAACTTTGAGGGCTTCGGTACAGATGTGTTCGTCTTTATCGGTTCCAGGGCAAACATCGCACAAATGGGATTACACCATGTTGCCCTTAGAAGTTTGGTGAGGTAGAAATCATGTCAACGATGCAATTCTCTTCATATCTCCTGCAGAGAGGTGATTTATACGTCAATGGCTCGATATGAGGGGTGACCGGCTACTCGCTGGGTACTTCTAACAAATAAATATCACAATAATTATCAACAATTAAAAAGTTAGGGGCGGCCCGGTAGTCCAGTGGTTAGCACGTCGGCTTCACAGTGCAGAGGTACCGGGTTCGATTCCAGCTCCCGCCTCCCTGTGTGGACTTTGCATGTTCTCCACGGGCCTGCGTGGGTTTTCTCCGGGTGCTCCGGTTTCCTCCCACATTTCAAAAAAAACATGCGTGGCAGGTTGATTGAACTCTCTAAAATTGTCCCTAGGTGTGATTGTGAGCTGGTTGTTGTGTGATGGTTGTTCGTCTCTGTGTACCCTGTGATTGGCTGGCAACCGATTCAGGGTGTCCCCCGCCTACTGCCCGAAGACAGCTGGGATAGGCTCCAGCACCCCCGGCGACCCTAGTGAGGATCAAGCGGTTAGGAAAATGAATGAATGAATGAAATGAATGAATAAAAAGTTCGGAATGAGTTCATATCAGTATTCATCTCTGCACATATTTACAGTCATGTTCAAGATGGAGCCGCGAGAGGGGTTGCCTTTACAGCAGCTCCTATGCTTTTTGTTTTTCAACTTTCTTCCTTTCATAACTTTGCTGCTGTAAATTGGGGATTTCTCCATTGCCAGATGAATAAAGCTTTTCTTATTCTGATTAGCATTTCTACAACATTCCTAAAAAAAAAAAAATCCAACCCCCCCCCCCCCCCCCCCAAAAAACAATGTCCCATCACTGGTAAGCTCCCCCCCCCCCCCCCCCCGTTTAATTTTAGAACAGACTGGCGGGCTGCTCATGGCGTCCTTGGCTCTCTCTCTTTCGCTCACACACACACCACACACACAACTCTCATTCAGTCTTATGGGTACGGTAAAGATATGCACATGCATTGAGATTTTACATATGCATGCTTTGTAAAGTAGAGCCAAAACTCCAAACACTCACACTACATTACAGCGAGAGATGAGCTGACCACCCCACATTGCCGCAATCGGTGACACTGTGTAATGGGATAAGTGGTGGGCTGCCGACGTGCCAACTGGAGTGTGAACAACGTGTTAATATGCAAATGAGGATGCCGAACTACAGGCTTGGCTTGAACGCTCTGTGTATAATGCAGCCCGTATGAAGGCTTGTCAGATGCAGCCACGTGGTGTCTGCATTAGGTTTAAGCCCTAATTTTACTTGATTCCAACCTCGTAAGATTAATTCCGTTCGTCCCACAAATGAAGCAGGAGCATAATTCTTTCAAATCATATCATACCGCAGTGATGTTAGTCCGTATGTTTGTGTGTCAGTTAGCCACATTAGCCTGCTAGCATCGGTCCACAGCCATCAGTCATCATTACGCTCACATCATGCTCGCAATGTTGTTGGCTATACATTGTAACAATAGTTGCTCTTTGCGACATGAATGTGGACGGGCGTGGGATTTATGTTAGTAATTTTTTTGTCTTTTTTTTTAATATGTCAAGAGAGAGGAAAGCCTTATGCCTGTGATCAAACCGAATACGCTTTCTGTTTACAGACTACAAAACATAATGTGATGCATGCAGATATTTAAAAAAAAAAAGGTTTAGGCAAGGCTCTAGATGAAAGAAAATCACGATATCTGCTCCCGGGTGACATGGTTTCTTGACATTGAAACCATAATGCTGGACAAAAAGGCAACACTAATAGCACGTCGCTTCCTCCTCTGCTGCTATTTTTCTTTCCCATTCGCTTGCCTCACACGCCGGGGAGTTTGGTTTTCCATTTATGTGAATTAACAAGGCAGGAAAGGCAGGTGAATGCCAAGGTGAGGGAAAAAAAAGCCGATGAGAATGAAAATGACCCATGGCTGTGGCCACATGATACCTATACGCGCCTATGGCGCATTCGAATAAAAGTCAAGAGGCCTTCATGTTCGCATTTCTTTTCTCTGCATTTTTCTTTGTCCTTCCAAGCTCTCGATTCTCCCCCTCCCATCCATTTCTAATTTACCCGAGGATGGAGGTGCCTGCCTGCCTGGCACATGACATTGATTTCCATCAGAGCTTGGAAATAACCTCCGAGCTGTTGCCAGGGCAACCTGCCTTTTTGCATGTTTGCATATTGCCTCAGAGAGCTTTTTTTTTTTCTTGCCCATCGGCCGTAGCTCACAGAGCAACGGGATGACAAATGTGCTCAGGTAGAAGACGCAATGAAGGGTGGGGGGGGATACATTTGTGCGCGTGTGATGCGTGGGGGAGGCGAGAGCAACGGCCGGGTGGGTGCAGAGAGATGGATGGCTATGCCAGGCAAGAGCAAGCAGGGCCACGGAGGCTGTGGCACGTACAGCGAGCGCGAGTGTGTGTTTATGGGGGAGGGTTAATGATGTCTCCACATCAGAGGCCGACGAAGACAGTCTGGGAAGAGGTCGAGGAGGAGGGGAGCTCGGGAAACAATACAAGTCCAAAACATTGACGGCGATGGACTCCTGCCTCCTGATTAGCGTCAGGATGAACACTGGCAATGAGGAGGGGGCGGGGTGGGCTATGAGGTGCACGGAAACAATTACCTTTAGTCATAGTTTAACGTCAAATTTAACACATAGCCTTGCAGCTGTAATCATCTTCACACATTGAAAAAAAACAAAAAGGTTCAGGTCATCTTTCTTGTCCAATATATAGTACGGTACTCTATGTACAACATACAGCATAGATGAAAAATATGCAAAGGAAACTAGCACTCGATAAATAGTAAAATTATGAGGTCGTTGGGCCAAACAGACTTGCACTTCTGCACATCAATACAGCTCACGAGCAAAAACTCGTCTCTCTCCCCAAATGCTTCAAAACTAGACTCCCTCCCTGTCTAAGGAGTCAGTCGCATCAACAATATCATCAGGATTCCTTTGCCGCTGTGTTAGCACTGCAAGACAAATTCATAGATGTTTTGCTGCTATGGCCAAGGTCAACCTAACAGAATACAAGGATGGATAACGCTGAAAACAAACAAAAAAAGTTGCACATTACATACACAGCACTCATGCCAAGGATGTTGAAGCCATTTTTATTTTCGCACAAAAAGGAATTTCTATACATCATTGAAAATTCAGTCCAGTTTTCAATACAGTGTCCTGCACAAGCTCAAAATATAAACAAACACACACAAATAAATTATATTTAAAAAGCATACACTAGTCTTGTAAATAAAGTTTCACAACCAAAGTAAGACTTTCACTGGTTGCTATCGTCACCCCTCCCTCTCCCGCCCTACATCCTCATCCTCCTCCAGGCCCGAGATGTGCTGCACTTTGTTGGGCCATAGATTTTCCTCCACAACGCAAACATCCTCCTTCGTTAGTCAGGTTCCAATATCAGCTGACTATCAATTACGCTCATGAATTTATCACGTGTTCCAAGGAATTTGTATATGGTGTTCATTGTATTATGTTCTTGTCTAATTATGACAATTGAACAGACAATTTTGCAAATGAAATCATGGTGAAACGTTTTTGGAGTGTAGACTCATTAGTTTGACAGTCAACTAATACGTTTAGACCAACCAGCGAGCTCGATTTATGAAGCGAATGTGTTAAATGTGGGCTCATTGAGCTAACTCTAGATACTTGTACAAAACCATTTGCAAAGATGCACTGTGACACTTGAGAGACGACATTTGCAATTGGATGAAATGAATGAGAAAAAAAATCCATTCTGTTGTGAACAATTACATGGTGTTTTGACGATTTGTCCGTGTTATTTGAGCTTATCGTTATTGTTTCAAGAAATGAGCCAACCCGAAGGTGAAAAGCTAATGCTAATGCTTTAACTATTTATATACAGTATTGGGCTGAGCCTTCTGTGGTACCCACTTTGGCCACCAGGAGGGAGTACACCACAGTCATTTCGATGAAGGAAAATAGTTTCACAAACTAGGGTGACTCTGGAATTTGATGTCATGTTAGCCTTGTCGTATACAGGTACTCCTCAACTTACGAGCAGAATGGGTTTGTCCAAGCTGGAGATGGAAGCCTGAATCGTAGGCTGTAATTGCCGAAAACGTGCCTCCCCATCTTGAAGAATAAAGACTGGCCCCTTGCAAATATGCTGACAGAATGCAATTTGCCCTGGGAAGTGCATTTCCCCTTCCGCCACGCTCAGGACGCACATGCAGCACATCCTCTCCTCACATCATCAAAACAACATGATGGTGAAATTTAGAGGCCAACAAAATGAAGGGAAAAGGAATCCAGCGGTAGGTACGGTTTGTACATTTGAGGAAAGAAAGATGGATGGATATTTCATGTGTACATCAATCTCATGTTGTATATCCCGGTAGCTCAAAATGTCCTGATACGTCTAGAAGGGCCGACAGCCAACAAAATTGATCATTACAAAATTCATGAGGTCCAGAAATCGTACATCAGGTCTTTTTCTCCTAGAGGGCAATACCATTACTCCCTTTTTTTTTTTTATAACCTTCTTCCATCACCTGCTACAAATCTACCCATAGTGACTAACACACACAAAAAGGGCACATTTGCATAGCGTCTATAGGGTAGAAAATCTGATCATATAAATGTAAATAAGGTGAGCTTAGCGTAAATTTTCCTTGAGAAAACAGCGATCTGATATCGCGTCGAGAGAACGTGCACGCGAGGAGATGTGGATGGAGTGCGGAGGTCTCGGAGGGGCCTTGTGGATCAGGAGATGCATTAATGTCACCACTGACAGAGTTGGATTTATTTATTTGGACATGTTGGCAGGAGCCGGAGCTGGTGCTGCTGTTGGTGAACAGCAGGGGGCAGTAGTGCAGTTCCTGCTTTCTACAGTTAGTTTCAATGCAGTTCAATACAAATCATTATTACAAGGGTAACTTTGACATTATCGCAGATTATATGGTTTCATAAAATAAAATAGTTCAAATAAATACATTTTAAATAAACCTCAAAAGCTGATACGAATTGAAAAAGACAAAAATGAACGAAAATGATTGTTTTGTAAACCATTTTTATTTTAGCTCGTTAATGAAAATGTTTTTCTCCAATTTTAGCTTGAGCTATTTTGTACTATGATCACCTTACAGTGAGAGTTCTGTTCTCCATTTTGATTTTAATAGTGTCTCTAATTTGTACCCAAACCGATTTAGCATCCACGTTTTTGTACGAAAGGCGCACGGTTCGGCTGCAGGCATTACAGATTTTTTTTTGCTGATCATTTGTTGGTGTCTCCCGTGCTTCCAATGCATCGCTATGTAAATGACGACCATTGTTCAGCATTCAGTTACATTCCGATGTACCTTAGGTCTTTTGCACGAGTTAGTCAACTGAATATTTTTGTCTGAAGATTGTGAATGTGTACAAGTGTAAAAAGAATTCATTTTGAAAGATTTTTTTTTCCCTCCACGAGTGCTCAGGTAGCAAGTGTTCCAATATGACAAAACGGCGTAGACCACAACATTCACCAATCTCTTGCCAACAAAGAGCCGAGTGATCTTTATTTATACTGCAGGAAGCATCAAAATTGACATCAATGAAAGCATCCAGAGTGAAAGAATTTTGTTTCGACTCGATTTAACCAGACCATCACTTCACTTCCCAGGTTTCGACTTTAAAGCAGTAATATGATATGATGCTGAAACGAGGCATGGCTAAGTATCAAAATCCATCCACGCTCCCATAACCGGCGATGAAAACAGGCTCGAAATGTACACAATTTGGGACTTTTACACCTCGTGATTTTTACCAGCATATACCTTGGTTGGTGATATCTTGACACAAAATAATGAGAACTACCAGTGAAAACATGTTTTTCACGGTGCGCGGATATAGGAAGCTGAACAAACGCGTCCGCAGGCTTTATCCCGCCGAATGCTGCGCATTTGGCTACGAGGAGAACAAGACATCCAAACTGAATGTAATTGTGACAGAAGAA
Organism: Hippocampus zosterae; assembly: GCF_025434085.1. Classification (NCBI taxonomy): domain Eukaryota; kingdom Metazoa; phylum Chordata; class Actinopteri; order Syngnathiformes; family Syngnathidae; genus Hippocampus; species Hippocampus zosterae. The sequence goes on along the minus strand of NC_067463.1, from coordinate 8,945,454 downwards.
AGTTCATGGCTGAGCAGATACAAGACGAGCATTCTATTAGCTGGCTCCGGGACACGCGGCGCTACCGGCAGAGAGAATGAAAGCGCAATCTTTTGGAGCCGTGTACGCGCTGCTGGCTCAAATCAGATTATTGTTGCTTGCCGATTGTGGCTCGGGAATTTGATCTTTTGATTCAGGCCCAAACAAACACTCAAAAATTATTATGCCCGTCTCTCCGCGCGCCAAGAAAATATCAAAAGCAAGCCGCGGATGGAATAGAAACGCAACAATCACATCCAAGGGTACACTTAAAAGAACAAAAACGTGATTCGCGTGATGGTGACCTCGGAAGAGGTTTCATCACAGAGCAACTGTGAGGATGCCAACTCAGTCGATGGCGCATGAAACGGCTTTTTTTTATTGCCGTGGCATTCAATCAGTTCCTCTTGGCTGTATGTCCTTGACTTTGTGGTGGTGGTGGGAGGGGGGGGGGGGTCGACCCATTATGGCGGTCCTGCACCTGCCCACGTCTTACTAGCCCCCCCCCTTCGCTTCCATTCCTGCATAAATACAATCAAGGCTCGCCTAGAAAGGCAGAACCGCTCAATCTCGTCGGCCGCCGCCTCCGATTGATTATGCAGAGCGTGCGCCGCGCCATCCTCCCGTTGCCCCCCCCCTGTGTCTTTGAATTCCACCCCAAGCTGGCTGCATGCCAACAACCCCACCCTTATCCTTCACACGGCAACCTTCTGACCTCAGAGGGGTGTTAACCTATCGATTGCCTCCTTCGTTTTGCCCAGCTGGCAAAAAGGACCAGCTACAAGATGTCCAAAATAAATGGCAGGATGGCTATAAACTTTCATAAACGAGCACACAAAATATGGGCTGTCGAGTGAAAACTGCATCCATACACAATCAAAGAATGCACGCACCACTTTGAAACCAGGGTTCATTTGAGTTCTTTTGAAAAACTGTTAAATCGTAGCATTCGTTTCAACTTGTTTGGCGTGAACTCACGTGCGCTTCTGCGTTACGAGAGCAGGGGACAGGTCCTACCCAAGTCCCCGATTATTGCATCATCGGACCTTTTTGTCGGCCACTCACGCTCTCCCTCAATGCAAGGCCAAACTATCTTTGCATCTCCAAAACAGTCCCAGGATATCACTTTTTCTTTCTGCGGCTCGGCTCACTCCTGCTTAACAACCTCGACCTCCCAGGAGATGCTACGTCGTCCTCATCGACTCCCACCGCCGTTGATCACTTCAATGAAATATGTCGCAGAGTTTTAATCAAGGCCAATTTGCATGCGGACAGGAAGGGGATGGTGGGTCACACCTCTCATTGCCCGCGCTCCCGCCCAGCACCAAAGGGGAGCTTGTGTCAGAGGCACAGAGGTGGTCGAGACGAGACAGACGAGGTGGACAAATGAGATGAGGTTTGATTAGGGGTAAAGGGAGGAGATGGTGGACTTGAATGGGCGGGAACATGGCTGATGACAAGAAAAGTGCAAATTAGGAGGGGGGGGTGGATTGTTCAATTAGCATATCGTAACAACAAATAGTGATGTCATCGTGCCTTGTGTCAGAGGTTGACTTGCCATTGGGTCCGGGTAGAAGATTAGAAATAAGACTTCATGGACGATGGGGCATGAAAAAAAAATCTTTTTTTTTTTTTTGTCTTCTTACGTGCATTTGGTGGATTGCAAGTGCAAAATTTTGAAACCAAGATTGAATAATTTGAGGGGCTTTAATACCAAGTTACAGTCTGCTTAGCGCAAAACACAACAGGGAAAGCCTATTGTGACAGTTTGAAGAAATGTGGGTTTAACCCTTTCAGGGACAGCGGTCACTACAGTGGACAGCTTATCATGTTATCGGGTTACGGGGTCCATGAAAGGCTTAATGATCGGCTTTTTAAATGGTGGAAGGTGTGTGCGGACTCCCATTTAACATGAGTTTGCATGTGGTTGGTTAATTGTGAACGGCCACAGCACCAGTCATGAGACGGTGCGCAATTTATTTTGTTCAATTGAGTTGAGCAAAAATGAAGCAAGTGCGGTCGGTGCCCGCTAAATTTTAAAAAAGTTGATTTCAGTCATTGTGTTCAGCACGTAGACATAAAGACGTCGTAAATGTAATTCGGACGCGACAAATATGACTGATGGGCATTTCTTGCTCGGGTCTTGCCTTTTAGATTGACTGCGTAAACATAAGAGAGCGCTTGTTTTTGGCTTTGTATTTCACTTGTAAAACTGCATTTGCTGTTATGTAAATCACAAAGACCCGGACAGCTGTCTATCGGAGGAAAGACCATTTTGAAGCTCAGTCAAGAGGGGAACATCAATCATGGCTCGTGCTCAAACATTAGGCAGAACCAATATGACTCCGGGTGGACTGAGCAACAGACAACAAACAAATCTGCCAAGAGTATCATCAGTACTTGATAACAAACCGCCAACCTCAGGGCAGGGATGAAGATACCACACTCCACTGTTTGAAAAAGACTGAGAAAAAATGTACAAAAAGAATCAGAAGGTGAGATTGGATTTTACAACAAAAAAAAAAATCACAGGGATAAACCACAAAAGTTTGGGAGCTGGAGATAAATTTTGACCTTTTGCCTCATATTCAACTTTTCATCCGAAACCCAGAGACGTGAAGTATTCAATAGAAACAAAGGAATTCACCTCGCCGTTCCAATGTCGACTTCATTCAGCGGGGATTGTACACACGTATGTGATCTGCTATTTGCACAGCAGCCAGACAGCGCGTCCAGCAGGGCTGCTGCAGACAGGCGTTGGCTCTCTCACTACTGGCTCACAATCCAGATGCTGAACCGTATGAGTGTAAATAAATAGAGCAGATCATTCGAGTTGGGTGTCTGGCCACCCCTGCGCTCATTGGCTGTCTGATCAGACAGAAACCCACCTGGTAACGATGACGCTGGCGAGCCAGTGGAGGCGTTTACGACCACCCGGGGCATCTCTCAATCTTTTTTTTTTTCTTCTAAAATCTGCTCATAATCTTTTGGGATTGTTTTAAAAGAACAACCACCAAGACCTGTCACATTACCGAAAAAGAACACCACTCTTCGGCTTGGTTGCGACATTAAATATTCAAGATATGATGAAGCTGAGACTCGTAAGGTACCTGCTGTTAGATTTGGCAGAAACCTTTACATCTTGTTTTCATTTAGTGCGAGTACTACCGTAGAAGGGTTTCTTTCTTCCTGAACATTAATAAGCAAACAGTTGAAATTTTAGCATGATGCTTTGAAGACAGGTGCTTTATCGGTATTCCCAGTAATGCAGTAGTAGTTTGAAAAGTACTGGAGGCTAATGAAAAGTCTTCCCGACTGTTCAGAGTGTGTTGCAACATGGATCTCGGCTGTGTCAAACTGTGCAACAGTACGAAACGGGTTTGAAGAGGACCGTAATGTCGAGTTTCCTCACTGCCTAAAAGTACTGCCGGCATCATTATCCGACACCTCTCATGCAAAATGATGAAAGGAAGAAGGGCAATTAGTGAATGTTGGAGCTGCTGTCCAGTACGAGTCAATGTGAAGGGAACACGAAGGATGAGATATTTTACTGAACAGCTCATTTAAAGATGAAAGACAGTTTAAACATTTTCCCCAGAGTCAGGAAAGAGTCGATCAATCATGTACTCATTGAGTGCGCTTCGTGAGGGGGCTTGAGTCGCATTGGCTCGTATGTCGGATCAATGTATGAGCAGGGGGGAAAATGACACATTAACTTTGTATATCTCTAAAGAAGGGTTCCCCAAACTTTTTTTTATCTACTTTTCGATCAACCCGCTTCCGCACAAGCGCACATACGCACGCATGATCTGGTGAGCAATATCCATAATGGCTCCGAAGATGAATTAAACATAAAAATAAATCGGAAACAAAAGTTTGTGAAAAGCAAATCACTGTCTACTTACCTTAGAAGAGACCTGACGCGGAGTCATGGGACGCATTTGATCGTAGCTCACATGTTCCGTTTTAATGTGCTTCTCCCGGCACTCCAGATTCCTATTCTTTGCCCGTGCCCTAGGCACATTGTACATGAAACATACTCTTAACAAGAATAATAAGAGCAATAAAAGAGATAGCGCAACAGCTCGAATCGCAAGCTGCAACTGCAGACTGTTGATCACTAACAACTTCCGGTGATGGAGGTCGCGCGCCGGTGAGTTACTTTTTATTTTTTTTAATACTTTTTGTGAAAGTGGGAATGATAGGATGGTATGGTTGCATTGTGTGCTAGCACAAAAAAATATATCATATTAATATCACAGACACACAATTGTTTTGGGTTGGGTCATGTTTTTCCCCCCTCTTCATCCCCCAGTCCGCGAACTACCAGTCGATCGCGATCGACATTGGCACCGAAATTGTCCCTTAGTGTGAGTGTCGGTGCGAGCGGTTGTTTGTCTATGTGCGCAACCACTTCAGAGTGTAGCCCGGTTACTGCCCGAAACGACCCTAGTGACGATAAGCAGATCACAAAATGGATGCATGAACCAGCCTTTTTAAGCTGATGAAGATTACAACATAAGTAGCATAATTGGGGAGTTTTTACCTTTATCAAAAGTCATGAATATGTTTTTTCTTACCTGGGGTTTAAGGCTGGCTTGACCGATACGTGGGGGGACTGAGAAAATAATTTATGCATGTTTCAATACTTAAACACAAACATCTGATGGAGCTATAGCCTCACCCCAGTTAACTCCCGTGTACCGCCAGTCCTGTGAAAAGTACACATTCAAATAGTTTTAAACAATCTCGTTAAAATCAAATGTCCCAAAAAGACATTTAGCTTTACACACACACACTCACATTTACAAATTTATCTTGCAGTCACCATGTTTACCTGGTAGTCTGGAGGATTTGGGTTCAAATCTCATTTTAGGCTATCCTATTGTGGTATCTGTGCCTGCCTCGGTCTTCTCGCCTGCCTCCTCCCACATTCCAAAAACATCCATTTTAAGTTCATTAAAGGCTCTAAATTGCACTTGGGAGTGAGCCTAAGTGTGACTGGTTGTCTAAACTGCACGTGTCCAGAGATCGGATCGCGACCAGTCCAGGGTGTATATGCGACCTCTGATCCAAAGTCAGTTGGGACAGGCTTTTCCGGCTAGTCCCGCAACCCAAAATGAGGACAAACGGCAGAAAATGGTTGGATGGATAATTCCCTTACCTTCGCTATGGCAAATAAAAAATCCATGATAAAAGTGTACTATGTTCATTTATTACGGAATTCATCAAAAGCATGCCCACTTAGCAATGAAGACAACCAATGTTAAACAAAAAAAAAAATCCACCTTTATTGTTCGAGCATAACATATCAAAGACAAAACCTTAACTCGAGTATACGGTCACAAATAACAATGAATTATACAACAGTAAACAAAGAGTAACCAATAACTTCCGGACTTCTGGACATGGAATTGTACTCCCTTGGTTCATAATAAAGCAGCGATAAGATAACTTCCGTGTGGGCATTTGATCAGCTGATTGGACGACAATTACGGAAATGCAAAAAGATGTCCCTTGACCGTGTTTAATAAAAATGAAACGGGAAAAAAATGAAAGCCGTTTCTGATGTGGTTTTAAGGAAGTATCATGGCACACATTTCTGAACGACAGCAAAACATGCGACTCGAACTAAACTATTTTGGCTTGCAATGTAATTGGCACGCTTTCTAATGTCACAAATGACTTAGACTTTACGAAAGATGAAGACACACATGCACCACACGAGTAGGTCCTTTCACGCTTAAAGCGCAGCCTGACACCTTGTTGCTATGTACTCTCCCACACACCTGTTGAATTCAACAGTTGTACTCCCGGTTGTTGGAAGAATGGGCTTCATTAAACATATACTCATTCCTTATCATACGAAAAAAAAGGGACTTTAATAACGCTTTACAGGCCAAAGAAAGGGAAAAAAGGATGGCACGTGTTTGCGTACAATAACGTTAGAGCAAGATGAATACATAGACACAAGTAAATCAACACCGTAAAGTACAAGGTGACTGCTTTCTATCTGAGACAAGACAGTGAGGCGATAATTTTTTTTTTTTTAAAGCATCACACCAAGGGAAAAAAATATGACAAACCCTAAAGTTTAAACCAAGAGCTGCTCCCACTCTTGCTCCCTTTTGTCGATTTGCAGTTTGGAAGTGCCGCATTTGGTCTGGACTTCCTGCTTGATACGAAGACGCTACTTCAACGATCCTGACACAATAAAACTACCGGTACGTGGATGACAACACAAAATAAAACCAGACGGCTGGCACGTAGCAGAGCTAATCTAGAGTACAAAACGTGGGTTTATTTTCACCGTAAGTGATGTTTAAATGCCATGTGAGCGTACGCCCTGTGCTTGTTTATCACCTTTTGCGGGCCTAACACAGGGCCACAGTTAGAAGATTGGGGGGTGGGTTTTTCTTTTTTAGAAGGGAAAAAGCTGTATGTTCTTGAAAATACCCCCCCCCCCCAAGAAAAGAGTCATAATGCAAGATCAAAGTGGTATTTTGCTTTACAAAAGTTGATTGACAAAAGTTGGAGAAAAATCTTGTGAGAATGAAGTCATTTATATTTTATTTAAAAATAGCATGTTACAAGAATAAAGTTCGGGGGCGGGGGTTTGTTTAAAAAAGTGGGAGTTTTCAAAAATAAAAAAATCGCATAATGCCAAAGGATTAAAGTTTCAATTTTTTTTCAGAAAAGTACTTCTTTAGATTTTAACTTTAATCCCGTAATATTATGATTTTCATCTTTAGTCCCGACAACTTACAATTTTTGGCCCCTCAAAACTTTTTCTTGACTTTTGCTGCACCCTTATTTAATCTTACTTTCACAATTATTCTTGCTCGCTTTTTTCCTTTACGGTGGAGCTCTCACAGGTCTTTGAAACAACGTCCTAAATTTTATGTAGGAGAATATTGAACATTTGCGGTTTTAGTTTGTGGGATTTTTAGACTGCAGTTCCTGTGGCGTCTCCCCCCGCCCTCTCAAGTGGTTAGCATTGCCGCCTCATCGTTCCGAGGTTGGGGGTTCAAATCTTGGCTCCGGCCCTCCTGTGTAGGGTTTGCATGCTGTCCCTGTGCAGATGTTTGTTTCCTCCTGCATTCCAAAAACGTGCTTTGAATGTGAAGTTAAACTCTAAATTGTCCTTACGGGTGAATGCGAATGCTAGTTTATTTACATTTGCGCTGCGATTGGCTTAGCGGGGGCGAACGAATCCCCTGCGTCACGCTCATAGTCAGCGGGCATGCTCATTCCAGCGCACCCAACATCCTAATTCGCATGAGCCATCTACAAATTGTGAATGGTTAGAGGGCGGGATCAAATGCTCTCATTGGCTACCAGACCCCAACACCTGTTGTATCATGACACCAAACTCGACTGTATGTAAATGATAACGAGTCCCATTTGGAAAAGAGATTCGCACTCCGAGAACACACGTGTCAATGGGCCTGTTCATGTAAACGGAGCGGGCGTACAGATGCGTGTCTACATTTCATGAGTGAGAACTTGATGTTGGATTGCCACTCCGTTGGCTTGCACGACGCCGCCCGGAAGCAGTTCGGGCTGACCGTTGGCCTTGGGCTGAACAGGTGGACGCTCGGGCGGGTGAGAGCTCAAGTGACTGTTGGACTCGTTTAGCCGGCGCACGCGGTACGTCTCGTAATGGATGCTGCCCGTGATGTCCTTGATGTTCTGCATGTGCGTCCTGTAACAGAGGAAAAACAAATGCGTCCTTGAGCACCACAGACCACTTTATTGTTATTTTCAATATTTTTACTGTATCTATAAAAATGTTTTGAAACCATATTTTACTGCTGTAGTACACCGTATACATTCAATGAGTAGACTATTAATTATTTCAAGATTTTATTTTTCAATTCTGGCCATATTATATAGTTTTCCATGACACATTCAAACATTAGTCCATGAATTGAACAAACAAAATATGTATATATAATATACAACATAAGAAATATACCTTTTTCCACATAGGGACGGGTACCGGTAGTTTGGGATGTTTATTTTTTTTGTGGCTTAATATATTAAATTGGCATTTACAAACTGCATTTTATATTTCCTTGGATAGTCTCTGTGATATTAAAATTGGTTTAAAACAACCAATTGGTACTTTTTACGCTTTCACGTGATTTTTGAATACAGTAATATAATTTATCAATCCATCCATCCATTTTCCGAACCGCTTGATTCTCACTAGGGATCGCGGGGGGTGCTGGAGCCTATCCCAGCCGTCTTCAGGCAGTAGGCGGGGGACACCCTGAATCGGTTGCCAGCCAATCACATGGCACACTGAGACGAACAACCATCACACAACAACCAGCTCACAATCACACCTAGGGACAATTTTAGAGAGTTCAAATCAACCTGCCACGCATGTTTTTGGAATGTGGGAGGAAACCGGAGTACCCGGAGAAAACCCACGCAGGCCTGGGGAGAACATGAAAACTCCACAAAGGGAGGCCAGAGCTGGAATTGAACCCGGTACCTCCGCACTGTGAAGTCGACGTGCTAACCACTGGACTACCGGGCCGCGCTAATATAATTTACTATAATCCAATATCGCCACGATGTGAAGGTTCAGGCTTTCTTGTACAAGAGCAAAAACCTTGTATTCAATAAGAGACATAATTTACAGTACATATAATAAAATTCGGTCGGTATTGGAGTGTACCTGATCAGGAGGTCTCGCAGGTAAGCGAACTCACAGTGTGCAATGTTCTCCACTGCAAAACAAAGCAGACACGTATGGAGGTTAATTATTTCATCAATTCTTTTCCTGATGGACTCTCATGGAACTCGGCACCCACGGGCAAAACAAGCAAGCCATTACCCCCAACGATATAATGAGAAATTATATGAGCTCATAAATTCACTCGGCTCCATCCTGCCTGCGAGTCATCTATTCACCACAGGGTGGCGGTGTTGCTCACCGGATCGAATGCAGGATCTTTTCTCTCAAAGTGAGCTGAGGCAGGCGATTGGCCATTTGCACTTTCCTTGAATTCACTCGCTTTTACTTTGACTGAAGGGGACTTTTAGTGACTTGTTTGCTCTGACAAGCGACGGGTGCCAAAAGTGTAGTGCTAACACGTGTTTGAATTCTAGATTATGTAAAGAGTGCAAATGGAAACTAAATTAAATTCCCTTTGAGAGAGCGGAATGTCATCTTGGGGTTAGAGATGCTGATTAGAGACGTTGAGTGAATCCGTAAGCTGTTTTGCCAAAACTATACGCTTGAACTCAAGGGTACATCCGGCCATGTGAGACATACGCACATCAGACCATTCGCCATGCAATTCCAAAACCAACAAATCACCAGAGTAAAGTTTCACCTCAACCGAACTACAGGAATAAATAAAGCTTTTGACAGCTGCAAAAATGTCCACGTTAGTTCATATCACGTGTGTATTACCCTCAATGGTGCCCCATTTTGTTCTCCTTCCCAGAATCCTCTTCCCGTTCTCCTGGTACTCCTGGTCACTTCCCACCACGGCAAAGGGGATCATTTCCTGTAGATAACACGCACACGCGCGTGAACACACACACACACACACACACACACACACACACACACACACACACACACGGAAATGCTTCATTTGTTTCATTGATGGCTTCACTGCGGCTATTTTTTTTGTCGTTTCTGACTTTACCCTGATTTTATCATTAATCATCCTGTCCTCTGCATCCTCGTCGAACTCTTTCTGAGGGTAGACATCGATGTCGTTGGCTCGCAGCTCTTCCCTTATCTGCGCAAAACAGCAGATTGCAAGCATTGAAATGAGATTGAACGAGTCAAAAAGTGGAACGGGGCCCGATCGGGCTCATTTTGTGGCCACCAAACTGGCTCACCGTCTGCTTGAAGTAGCCCCTCTCCTCCAGCGTGAGCGTGTCGGCCTTGGCGATGACGGGCACGATGTTCACCACCTTGCTGAGACGCTTCATGAACTCCACATCAAGAGGCCTCAAACTGCAGGAGAGAACGGAAAAGAAATGCTTCTAATTTCAAAGAGACCAACATGCCCGAATGTCCAGTTGTCCACTCCGCTACCATTGTTGACGTGAAGCCACATCATAAACGGGTAGCATATGCAACTTGTTTCACACATGCACAAATGCCCCAAGAGTTGACTGCAATGAGTCAAAAGCAACCACTAGATGACAGCCATGTGCTATTTTATTGAGTCTGGGCTGACAAGTAGGCATTTTCAAATTAGTTTATTTTTTCCTCTTCATCGCTATCATGGCATAAAACGTGAAACCTTCAAAACCTTTTTGAAAACATGGCTCTTTCCGCATGAGAGACAATTACACAAAATGCTAAATTACAAAAGAAATATATAATTACATATGTCCTCATTGATCAAATTACATGAAAATGATTCATATCAAGCAATCCAGACATTTTTTATAGCACATGACTTCATTGTAGCAGAGGCGGTGCACACCCTGGACTGATCACGACCACTCACATTCACATTGGCACCAATGATTCCGATTTAGAGTCATGAATTAACCTCAGATGAAGGGGAAAGTGCAAACTCCACAGCAGAAGGTCCGTCCAAGAGTCGAATCCTTAACCTCAGAACTGTGAGGCAGACACGCTAAGCACAATTGCTTGATGCTGCCCTATGCCGCTGTTGTGAAAGCGCTATATAAATCAGCATGTATTGTATTGTATTGTACATGTGCAATCAACACCGTTGATGTTTAATTGACTGCAATCTTCCAAACTAAGATGGGAGTTACCCGCATCTTTTTTTGAACACTGAATTGCATTTCTCGTATTTTATGAAGCAGCTAAAATGCAATAAATTCCATTTCCCGGTCTTGGATAATCATCACATTTTCCCTCTTCCTTCTTTGCTTCCCTCCTGCTGTAATGTCGTGGCAAAGAAAGCCGAATAAAAAGCAAAACGCGTGTGGAGTTAATCTTTTAGATTAATCTCTCTGAGATTTGCTCACATCCCACACATGGTGGGAGTTTAGACTGCAACTTTTGTCTTTTAAAGCCTATTTATTTTCCCACATCGGTTTGAGTGAACTCCATATTGTATCATTTAGGTCTTAGGCAATGTTTCTTTTGTGCTCATCCCAGCTTTCATCTCCATACAACAAGCTCACGCTAGCTGCAAAAAAGTACTCATATGTGACGCACTACTTTTTGAACTTGTCACTTTTTTTTTTGCACTTTGACTTAATTTCTGCTTCTTTTGCCATACGACTACTCTTGGCTGTGCTGTTCAATTAGCTTCAGCCAAGGCGAATCCGGTTCAAAGATCCAGCCTGGGTCATCCCGGAAAAGAGAACAAGCCTGCCGGGCGCTTGACAGGATAAAATAAATAAATAAAAACGAAATTACGCCAAAGAGTATTCGTGGGAAAAGGAGTGACAAAGCGACAAATGTGACAACAGGAAGACGTGCAGTCAAGCAGATGTCATGTGAGATATACACGAGTAGACATGCAAATATATTTCATGTTTTCCTGCTGCATATGTGGTAAAGACAGAGGCATCAGCAGATGCGCCCCATCTGTTGCATACAGAATAAAGCTATTGATGTGTCTCTCTCCCGCCCCCTCAAAAAAAAGGTCAAACAAAACAAAAACAGGTGAATGGGAAAACTAGCGGCTCCAATGCAAACCACTGTATTTGATGTAACGGATCATACGCTAGAATTTCCCATCGAGAAGGCTTGCAGAATGAGGTAATAACCTGAAAAAAGAAAAAAAAAGTAGAATAGGCTTGGCCATTATCAGTAATGGTTGCTGTTGCATGACAGCGCCCTGCTTCTGGAGCCACTGTTCAGCTATCCAAAAGCCCTAAAACCAAATAAAAGGACATCAGTGACATGCAATGAAAATTAGAGCAAGATGATATACGCAAGTCTCCCTCAGATAAACACAGCAAGACTCGAAATTGCATGAAGGGCTTTTGCTTCTTGGCCCCGCGAACGCACAAATAATCAACACAATATTATGGAGCCATCACCGTCATCTGTTAGTTACAACTGACAGTGACAGTTCTTTTAAACGTGATTAAATCCGTTTCAACCTTACAATCAAGTTAGAGACTGATTTTTGGCGCACTTTGACACCTTTCGCGATTATACATCCACATCATAATGTATGTTGGCTGTCACAATGACCCCCACTCACATTATCATGACAGACCCGACAGAAGAGGACAATCTTCACGAAAATGCGCTCTGCGCCTCCATACCGTGCATTCTAAGCCTTCATTCATTCTGCCGCTCCGATTCCTGCGTCTACAACATCCATTTCAATCCAAGTCAGCTTTGTGCTTGGCTAAACCTCGTCGTTTTCCCGCCTGCGACTCCTGACAGGCAGGGAGAGTGCCAAGATGCTGACAGATGGTTCTTGTTCAAACACAGCAGTCACTCGTAACAATCGTGTCTATGTGCAATCAAACAATATGGACGGTAAAGCGGTTTAGTTGTCGCCGTGTGCCTCGTGGAGCAAATCCGAGGCGTCCACGTAACATAGCACACACACACACACACATTCCAGAAGTAACAGCTGTGGCGACATGATCACACGATGAGTGAGGCTGTCAAACACACACAAACTCAATGGCTCCTCTCGAGGGAATCGTTTAACGGGACAAAGCTGTGCCTCGAAAAAATGAGGCAGTCGTGAATGAAGACAACACTGGGAGGTCACAAGGTCATGTTTTGTGCTTGCAGTTTGTACGCGATGTGTGTTTATAGGCATGTTTGTGTGCGATGCAAAAGTATTAAATCTCCTCCTTTTTTATGAGGTTGGGCATTAAAAAGGGAAATGTCACGTCAACGGGTGGAAAGAGGAGCACTGGACTGTGCAAAAGAATTGAACCACCATTCCTACTTCAAAGCAGTCGTTTGGACAGAGTCAAACGATAAATGGTCAGATTTCTGGTTCCAGATGTTCAGCTTTTTACTTGCAATGTGGTGCTAATTGTGTGTGTGGATGGATGGATGTGTACGGCAACACTGTAGATCTTTTAATTCCAATAAATAGAATGGAAACCTGTTGGCCTGTCAATGTGACACAGCAATCTGATCAAATGCGAGCAAAGGCAAGCGTGAGCGCGAAAGAGTTCAGTTACTTGGGGAAATTTGACTCTCCAAAGTCTTACTCGAGTGTCTCTGAGGAGGTAATGACTTCCACGTGTGGTCACAAGAGAGCGGGCTGCGGTACAACTGAAGGATTTGGGGAAAATCCCCGGTAGGGCCTGCTTCTCTTTGGCAGCAGTGGGAGACACGAGTGCGGTCAAAGTGTGTCGTTAGCAACATGCTAGCTAGCCTCAGGCATGTTGTCGTCTTTGTGTGCGCTCACCAGTGGCCAGTGGGCGGGATGAAGTATATGCAGCAGTGCACCCTGGAGTCGGGGATTCTCTTCTTCCTGTCAATGTTGATCTCTTCCTGCAGGTAGGCTTCGTACTGGTCGTTGATGAACTTCATGATGGGCTTCCAGCTGAGGAGAATGTGGGGAAAAAAAAAATTGTCAACATCCGTGTGCCCGATTAAGAAAAGAAGAAGTTATACCTAAGAGCATTCCATTTTCTCAAAAGCCAACAGTGCGGCCTATAATCCGATGCGCCTTATATATGGTATCACAGTCTCTTTATATTTCCCATTGAGTTGTTTCCCTGTTAGTGTTCCTATGGCATCTAATGGCGATTATTAGCAGGAACCAATCATAACCTAAAGGGGGCCTGCCTGACACTAATTGACCGTCATTGAATTTGCCCAGTTCCAAAGGTCCAGAAGTGTTTAGTGCAATTGGTAAATAGTATGTGCACTACATTATCATTTTACTGTTTATAACTCATCTCGACTTTTGCCGATTGTAGATCAATCTGGACAGTTGCGCAAGGATCTCACATGCAGACATCTCGTTACCTTTGCGTCCCTGACGCATAATTACTCTCTAAACGCATAATGGGACTCATACTTTTCTCATCAGCGAGTCCCTGGGACTCGCAAGGCTCAAACTGTAAAATTATCACTGCACACGTCCTTTGCTGTGAGTTAGTTGCATTTTGCAAATGAGACGGCAGACTGAAGACGATGCGATTTTGCAATTAGTGAGGCCTCACCAGTTCTCATTGTTGATCTGATCCCCAAAGCCTGGCGTGTCGATGACCGTCAGCTTCATCCTCACACCTTTCTCCTCAATATCTGCACACAGAAAGCGGGCATGAGAGGTCGACTGATTTGTCTCGAGGTGCGAATGGCTTTTTGCGCAGACACTTCCTGCGATTAACTGGCGAGCAGTCCACGGGTGTGCGCGGAAGGAGACAAGCGAGGACCCACCGTGACTGATGGACTTGATCTCTACGGTCTTTGGGATCCTGTCCTCAGCGTTGGGCTCGACCGACTTGCGGCTCACCTTTGATTTGAACAGCGTGTTCATCAGAGTGGACTTGCCCAAGCCACTTTGCCCTGTTGACCATGAACACAAGCGTGCGCGCACAAACACGAGAGACTTAGAAGAAGGTTTAATGAAGTCACATTAGACTTTTTAAGGTTACTTTAAGACAATGGGTGATACTCAAATACATTTCGTGATAGTATTTTTAATATACTGCAAAATAAGTATGAGCCATTTTACAGTAATTGAAGTGAGCAAGTGGCAGCATTTATTAATATAAACTATCGACAATTTAGTCTAAGACACAGAGGAGGTGCTGCAGGCGTCTTTGAAGAAGTGTACTCGATGGTATTTTTTATTGCATTTGATGACCTGAGTGGTAATTTTTTTTTTTTTTACTTCCTTCATCCTTAATACACGTTTTGACCCACAGTGCCAAACCTGAAGACAAAGACCTTCAAGAAAGCCAAACAAAAGCATATTCTCTCACACTACTAGAGTGAAATCTCTTCGGACATCAATTACATGGACATTGTCTTGGGTAAGGCTAATTAATAATTAGCGGGTGCAATTGACCCCCTGACTCTTATTTTTTAGTCTTATCAAGACATTTGGGACAGTTTGGTGAAGGCCCATTTTTTTTACCCGGTGGCAAAAAAAGATTCTCTAGACTACTTTTTTTCTTTTTTTTTTTTGAGGCATACTCAGATGAGCTTGAATGAAAGAACATCAGTGAAATAACACAAATGTTCATCTGGATGAACAAGAAACGCCAAGATCTTGTCCTTGCTTCCTCGGTGCAACCATCATGCCCAGTACTGTATCCCAATACGCTTGTGCCTGTGCGTGTGCATGAGTGAGCATATGCACGTGTGTGTGTGCTCCTTAATAGAGCATGAGTGTAGCAGGACAGCTGCAGGGTCATTTGAAGAATTTATGGAGGTTAAGAGGACAGATGTGTGGACACCCCCCACACTTTTTTTTAACCAATTAACTCATTTTTTCCTGTTTCATCGATATCGATAATATAATGCACAACGGTTTGAAGTTCCGTCACACTCTCCAAGTGTAGTATTATGGCCACCAAAGAACACCATGCCGATCGCAAATCATTGCAATAGTACCGCAACGCAAAAATGAATTTCAAATGAGTATTTTCCTAGAGCACACTTGCATTGTTTGGTACACCGGTGGAGAGTAAAAAAAAAAGTGTGATTGAACATCACAGTGATTTATCATCATAGCACAGGTTTCATTCGCACTCATTGTGATAAAGCAAGCTGACACGTCGGCTTCAAATCTGCGAGTTGGCCCGCAACAATGATTAAAATGCATCACGTTCGCACCGAGGTTCATTCACAGTGCGAAATTGTATCTCAAGCTCAGTCCAACTGCCTTGAACCGTACACTTTGACGTGCAAAAATTACTGCTGTCGTGCAACGGGAATGCAGATGTGTTGCTACCTTGTGGTTTTGTAAATGCAAGGATAACCTTGTAAGGAGTGAAATCAAGGCATCGATGCGTAGCAGGAATAAAAAATTCAAATCAGGTGAAATGAGACATTCCATCCATGATTTACAATGATAGGCTTGACATCATGCATGCAAATGTATGCTCATACATGAGCTTCATTTTACAATAACAAACGTAACGTGTTCTGAGGGTCAACAGTGGCATCTTTCCAGATTTCAACAATCCACGTAGAAATAGCGGTAATGTGTTTCAGGCTCAAACTGTCACCATCATTTCACCCTTTATCAACTCTTAAGGAGCATAACATTTGAACTGTGATACAGCTGTAAAAAGAAATTAGCCTATGCTCGCTAATGCAAAAGCACACATGAGTGAGACACGTTGCAAAAAAACTATGTAATATCAATCATTTTGGTCCCAACACTGACCTCTGGGGGACACCACGTATAATGTCCAAACCTTTTTGATTTGAATTCACCCAACATTATACGCAACTATTGATTTATTGATGATGCAAGATTAACACCGGAATGATTTTTTTAAAACTCTTTCTAATTTTCGAACATTTACTTGATGTAAAAGAGGGTATGTGACCACCAATTGGGTTGACCGCTATTTTTACTTTCCATTGGGTTTCTTTGATTTGATGTTTTGTTTGGGTGTATGTTTGCATGAATTGTCTTTTTTCTTTTTACTCACAAATGTGCTTATAATAAGATAAGAAAAGATAAGATAAGAAAACCTTTATTAGTCTTGCAATGGAGAAATTCCCGATTCACAGCAGCAAAGTTATGAAAGGAAGAAGTAGACAGTCGCTCTATGCTGTCATCTACGCACACAATCCCCCCTGTGCTTTTTTGCACTTCCATAAGGATTGGGCCACACGGGAGTCTTGCTTAGGGGTGGGGGTGGGGGTGGGGGGGGGGTGGAGTGGAGAATCTGGTCTTCTGAGCTCTCTTTTTGTCACCCAGACAATTCTGAACAAAAGACTCGAACTCGGGGAGTATTATCTTTACTGTTGACAGGAGGCGCGATTCCTCAAAGCAACCAACGGTATTTGCTTCGCAAATCGCACTCCAAGCTCTCTGTGCTCCCTGTCGAACTTTTATCGATTACATATGCAAATTACAAGTACCATACAAGAAAAAAAACTGACCCCTATATTTGCATACCACGCCCCCAGTCCGGCCCTTTGGCAGGACATCTGATTAACTTTTGTCAAGCTTTAAACCCCAGATACTCTTGACACCTTCATGTCTGGCCTTCCATGAACAAAGAATTTGCAGGCATTGCAGATGACAAATGTTTTCCTGGGCCGCGACCAGTTCCCAACACGTTTACTCTCTAGCTGAGCCTGCATCCTTTCATTTGTATGCAAACAGCCCAATAGCTCTTCACACCCTTGCGGTAAGGCGATTCCCTGTGGACTTCAAAGAGCCCTCTGCCCGAGACGACCCGACATCGTGCGCACAGACATTTAGGGTGCCGAATACACAAAAAACGTCTGGACAGACCCAAAATTAAATAACACTTTAAACAGAATATCATTGTGTTCGTTGATTCTCTTATCACTTTGCAAAAGCAAATGTTGAAATTGAAGTACAATTGCAAGCACAGCGCTCCATCGCAAAGTGCGAGCTGAAGCCGATGCATCTTACCCCAAATTAAAGGTATATTTCTTAACATGACAAATTCACCACTTATCTTTATGACCACATTGCTCGTTCCGTGCAGAGTTAGGCACTGCATGATAGTTATTACGGACTGAATTTCATCCATAAAAAGAAGTGCTTTGTTCCACATTTTGGCATGAGGCAGCCAAAACCCCAAACTATTCCTAATGAATAACATGTGATTGTTTTTATTGAACCGAGTGCTTAGTCAATAACTGGTGTAAACACGTAAAAAAAAACTTTTACAGCTTTGGGGTTGATTGGAAACATCTGCGGCTGTTTCAAAGAATGAAAAAAAAAAATGAAGCAACCATTTGTGGAGCTACAGGACAGGATGGCTTGAAAGGTAAGTGGTTTATTTGAGAGTGAGCATGGCTTTTGCAATGAGCACATGTGTTTTGTGGAGTCAGGAGAGCAGTTAAAGTCATCTTGAATTATTTTTACGATAAATATCGGCTCTCGCCAACAAAAGCATAACCAAGAAACAAGGCCGGTGAACTCGATGAGTTATGGTCAGAGGACGCTAAAGCAGAAAATGCTGAGCCAGACAAGTGGTGCAGCGTGACTATAACACTTACTTCTGACTGAACCAGCGCCACCGCCGTGCTTCCTGATGTGACACCGAAATGAATGTGTGCAAATGCAAGGGGGCATAGCACAGTGCAGCAAACGGTTTACAGTAAATCAAACGGCACCAACATGAGCGAATTCCATGAATCAGCATTTTTCATCCTGTAACATTGCAAAGACTCAAGGCTTTTTATCATCTTGTTTATATGTAACGTGCTGAATTGACGATTTGGAATTTCACCAACATTTTCTGGAAAAACTGGATGGATGGGAAATATGCCGCAGTCAAACAAACCGCCGTCTTCACCCTCGATCATACCTGATAGATTCATTGAAGAGCCCAAATTATACGTAGGCGCAAGTGTAAATGGTTAATTATAAGAGGCATGTGAAAAAGGTTCCAGGAATGGTGTCACAAAAGATATGCAGGTATTTCAAACGTGCTTTCCCGTTCAATGTGGGCCAAAAGATCAAAGATCAGCAGATCCGCAAAAAGATCCTGTGGTATAAATTTCATTCAGTGCAGAAGATGCGATGAGATGAGATGAGATGAGATGAGACTTACGGCTGGACAACACGCGACCGCTTCACAATGCGCCTGCACACAATGCCCAGAGCATCTGACACTTCCTGGCAGAGAAGAAGAGTGCCTTGCAAGAGTGAACTTCTTACCCACACAACCTGGCTCAGTTTCATTTCTTTCTTCTTTTCCAAGCATTAAAAAAAGAGTCATCAAGAGGACTCATTTAACAGATGTGGGCAACATCAAGATGGCTGTGAGGATGGAGATGCCGAGGATCCTGGAATGCATCCAGGAGGGTATGAAGGGCTGGGAAAGTGTGTCATACTCCAGAGTTTTCTTTTCTTCTTTGTAATGCGTCGTTTGTGAAACGAGAACTTTTATAACACAAATCATGCAAGTGCCTGGTGAGCGTTCCGGAGTGTAGCCCGTCGCTCGAACATGACTGGATGTTTAGAACTTGTGTGATGGATTGCTTTGACTTTTATTTGGAGTCGTCGGGTACGATTCAAGTGACGACTTCCTAAAATGTGTAAGTTAGCTTCAGCAAATGATGAAACATGTCCAGTTGGAGGTCAGGCACGTAACAGTCTTAAGGCATCAGTCACGATGCTAAAATCCATCCATCCATCTTCCATACCGATTATCCTAACAAGGTTTTTGCTACGTGAGCTGGAGTCTACCCAAGCTAACGTGCACCCTGGACTGGCCGTCAGCCAACCGACATTCATATGTAAGGACAATTTAGAGTCTTCCGTTAATTTAAGAAGAAGCCAGAATACAGGCAAGAACCCCCACACAAGCACGGGGAAACCCCGAAAACAGCATGCCGGAACCTCAAACCTCAGAAGCGTGAGGCAAGATGTGCTAACCACTTGCCCACCGTTCTCAAAGCTAAAATGATGATTCAATTTCTAACCGCGGTGTTAAGGTGTCCGCTCGACTCACCCACAACCATGATGTTGAGCTCAAAGCCTTGCTTCATGGCCTTCCTCCTCATCTGCTCCAGGATGGCGTCGATGCCGACGTAGCCGAAGTCGCCGGCGTGGTGGCCCTTGTCCCCTTTGCCGTGCGGCGGGTTGGGATGGTGCGGCTTGGTGTAGTCGGACATGTTGCTGTGGCTCAGACTGACTTCTGACCCTAAAGGAAGTATGGAGAGACGATTGATTTGATGAGTAGCAGCCTTTCATACCAGAGATGGTTATCTCACGTTTACATACCTAACTACAAGCGAGACGGTTTCATTTTTGTGTTATTACCTCACAACCTCAATCCAGTCTGCTTTCCTTTGACTAAATTATCCCCACACAATTAACACAATTATTCACACAGCAGCCAAAGCCACCTGTGCCAGGTGTGCTCCATTTAACATTCATGAAAGCTCAACAAGCGGATGCTGCAAACTACAAATGACGCCTTACCTCGCTATTGAGTGGGGGGGGGGGGGGGGGGGGGCTGTAGCAAGAGAAACGCTGCATGCAGCAAGTGCCCGACCACTGTTGCGAGACAGGCCAAGTGAAATATGCAAAACTGTGCCAAATCGACTGGTATGTAACACACGCAACTGTCTGTGGGAGGAGCCAACGCTTCCTGTGCAATGGCAGAAAAGCCGCAGAGTTGTCTACGAGTGCAAACGCAGGCATAAATAAAACTGGCATGCATGGTACACCTGAAGTTGAAAGGACACCAGCACACAGATTGTTTGTTTGTTTGTTTGTTTATTGAACATAAAACATATACAGTAATAGTATGCAGTATTACACTTGAGTTTTATGCATTCAAATGAATGCAAAACCCACAATATTACAATATATATGTTTAAAAAAATTTGAATAAGGCGTTGTCACGTACTGCCACCGCAACAAGTCCTTTGATCACCAAAACGCAATGGTGGGAAGTATAAATATTTTATTGCTGTATCTAAGTATATATTGGAGGTATCAACATTGCTTTGTATTGTTTCTTTCACGACCTATTTCTGTCATTGTGGTCTTAAAGTTCTCACTGTGCTATTTTAGACTACGGCTGAAAACTAGCATTTATGCTCAGCCAGGCCCATTTACACTGCTTATTCTTGTGTTGATTAATGTGCACTGTCCCAATGAAATAAAGAAATAAATAAAAGTTAAAAACTTGAGTATTTCTTTTTCTGGTGACTTTTTATTCCCTACATTTGAAAACGCATACACTTTCTACACTTGGTAGGTTTGTCAGTTTTTTCATCTACTGTGGATGATGATGATGATGTGACATTGAAGAAAAAAAAAAAAGGTAGTCAACTGCGGTTGACACGGGCCTCATGGTGCTCTTGACGGCAACTCAACAGATTCATAGATGCAATATATTCCCCATTCATGGAAGCATTTAAGAGAATTATGACTCACGGCAACCAAAAAAATCTGCCACTTCGAATCTAAAAACTCACAGGTGGGATTTTAAAAAAAAATATAGAGATCATTAGCTTCCTCTGCATTTTGTCTTGTGACCTACTGAACAAATTGACTGAATATACAGTAGAGTGTCTCCATAGCATAAAAACGACACCAAAACTAGCCCGCTTACAACCGACGACATGCTATTTGTAAATACAATTTGTCTTCAAATTAATTGTGCAAAAGAGCCACAAACAAGGACATTTCAGAAGGGGTGTTCACACGGCACACATTTGCTGCGGCGCTGCACCGATGTAGTTTGTTGCGATATATTTTGCCCCGCAGCAAATTGTGTGGAGCGTTCACACGTACAAAGCCGCTGAGCGTGCCAGCACCGGCACAGCGTCGGTGAAAACGTAAATCAACGATGACTTCAATGACACTCAGAAAAGCAAACACTAATGCTAATAACTAGCACTAATAAAACAGAAAATCAAGAGAGGAAATCACAAAATAAATTCTATGGGGTTCGGGGGGTTGTGAACAAACTACAAAGGAACAAACAACTCCGAGACAGTCCAGTCTCCTACAAAATGAAAGATGTTACCAGCTAAGTCTTGTGTCGTTATTAAACAAACACATTTTCGCCGTGCGTCAGCTTCACAAGCATTTGCTCTGGAGCAAATTTAACCCAGTTGCGTTCACACGTGCAAATTTACATCGGTGCTGCTTTGCAAACGAGCATTTGCTCCAGAGCAAATTTTTAAACCACCTCCCTGAAGTGGATCAAATTTGGTCCGGTGTAAGCCGTTTTCCGGGGCTCCGCCGGAGCTAATTTGTACGTGTGAACGCTCTACTGGGGCAGCCCCGGCATAGCACCGGACCAAATCTTGCCGTGTGAACACCCCTAGAGTCTCTCTTTCGACTCCAGCGAAGGAGGTGACTCAGTACTTCTACTTTTTAACAGTCCCGTACTTCTACTTCGGTTCCAAGTGTGATTACTTTCGTCATCTCTGTAAAAAAAGTGCCTGCGTTCCGCCATTCAACAGTCTTATAAAGCAAAAAAACCCCCCCAAAACATTACGTTTTAAACCTGTTAAAACACGAGAGTCACTTTTAACAAGGCCTATGTTGGAATAGTTGTTCCGATTGTATTATTTCTATGTTATACAATGTTCTTTGCTGCATTATTGTTATTCAGATGTTAAACATTCTGGTGAGTGCAGCTGTTGGGAAAGTGCTGTATAAATAAGGGCGTATTGTATCGTATTCAATTTTACTGTTACTTGTAAGCCTTCAATCATCCAATTTAGCTACGCGCACCACACAAAAGTCAAGCGCAACAGCAGAAAAGGCTGGTTGCTATTGGGGCAGTGAACATTCAGAACGTTTTATATGAGCACCCATCCCACAAAGTGCATTGTTCTTGCAAACGGGGCATGATCTGAAATGGAAATAAACTGGCTTTCCAAGAAGCGGAATGAGAAACGGCTGTCATTGAGACACGGTGCAGTTCGACTGCAAACGACCGCTACAATAATAAACATATTGTTAAATCAAGAACTCTCTCACAGTGGCAATCAAAAGTGAGCAGTATTATCCTTTAAAAGCCTTTAAAAAGACAGATCTTGAATTTCATTCAATTGTGCAGATGTACCAAATGAAGGGTTCGTAGCGTTTGACGCCCGTGGCAACAGCACCGATTTGCAGTCTTGGTGGCTGCTGACGAAGTGATTTGAGGGGCCCCCGCATCGAGTCCGCAAAAGAACATTCTAGTGTCGTATCAAATAGCGTTTTCGTTGAGGCCCCAAAAATCTCTTGCTGCACCCGTGTGCAGGCTTAGACAGCGCAAAGCTGTTCTCAGGTTCCCTCCACTCAATCCCCGTGAGCTACTCCTCCAATAAAAAGACAAAAGAGCTGTAGTTTCGCACCATGCACGAGGGGTGCGCCACACCTACGTGCAGCCTCCGTGGTATCTTTCAACGCTGTTCATCTCGCGACTCCCACTGGATTTGACCACATCAATGTCCTCACTGTGCTTTAGCCAAAATCTCAGCAAACACAGACGAGCCGCAACATGATGACCACATTTATACCAGAATAGAAGAGATCCAATGGAATAAAAACGGTGTTTGGAAATTTTTTCTCGACTGGTTATCTTCACTCTGCACTTGCATGAAAGTGTTAAAATACAGGTGTCAAACTCAAGGACCAGGGGGCTAGATCTGGCCCACCACATCATTTTATGTGGCCCGCGAAAGCAGCTCAAACATGTCAACTTCCATTAGCCTTTCTAAAAATTTCCAAAATTTTAAATTATCAAATGTAATAAATGAGAGATATAGTCTAAGCATTTTATTGTTACCAAACCCCTGATGATAGTAACTTCAACAATAGTTCAATCAACATTTATTCTTGACATCTTTGAATGGTTTCAGTCATAATAAACTAAAATGTCGCACCAAAATTGCGTTGGACATCCCTGTTTATTTAAAACATGACATGCGCAATACTAAAACTTTCACAAAATTAGATTTAAGGCCAAACCAAGTCACCAAAAAAATGAATAAATGTAAATCTTACTGCAGACCTACTTACCAATTTGTGAGGAAGTACATTAGAACAACGGCAGAGAGCTCGAAGGAAAAAGTGCAGGAAATGACAGAGCTGAAATAGCAAACCTTTGGAAAAATTCTCACAGAATATAAAGTGCAATGTGCCAACTGCAATGCAGAACTAACTAAGGCGAAACAACACACACACACATGTCATTCACCTTACCAGGCACTACATTTTAAAGTCACACACATTTAACGTCACAGTTACTACAGTGTAGAGCATGAGGATAGTGTCCCAAGGTGGGGAAAATAAAAATAATACCTACACCTCACGTGCATATTTTGCATTGGTACTACTCTTTCATAATGCAAAAATCATTGTTTTCCTGATGACTTCATAAATTGACCAGATACTCCGAGGATCATTGATATTAATACATTTAATAACTGTAGCCATGTTGATTTCACTGTTGACTAGAACTAAGTTCACGCCGACAGATCTTCAAAAAGCACTTTGAGAGGCATTGCTCTCTTTTCATGCTCCAAAAAAAAGACCACTGCTATGTAAACAAACGGCCAAAATGACACTATCGTTACTGCCGCTAACAAATTGCCTTGTGAAGGTAAAGATCTTTCAATGGACCAGGTCAGGGAGGGCATTGAAGCCATGAGTAAAAGGGCAACCCTGACACTCAGGAATGCAGATTAATCCATCCTGTAACATGAATCCTCTGAATGGTGGGCCGGAACTGATTTCGAGTCACGTCGCTGTCCTCAAGGCCACCTTGCTGAGGAACGTAGACGGTCCGATATGACAGGATGACATCCACTTATCTTTAGCGAACGTGATGGGTTATCCAACACGATCATTTTCGCTGACTCCTTCACTGGACTTTTCCTCCCAGTGTCGTAAGCGAGCTTGAGGCTGCAAATTAGCTGAACGGATACGCTTCAGGTCCGCGGCCAAGCAGCCTCCTGGACACCGTGACCATCTGTAGTCATAGATTTGTGCTTCTAAGAATAGAGCAAACACTCTGGCAGGGACAAATGGATCAACAACAACAAGAACCATGGACACATGCAGTGAAAGCAAGCATGACCTGCTTTATTTCAACTCTCTTGCCGCCTAAAAGCCAAGACTATTTTCATCTTGGAGGGGGCGACAATGAGCTGGCGATTATCACCACCCCTCCGCTGCCTAACGTATTTGCGAAGGGTCAAGGCTGCAGGGGCGTTGAGTCACGTCTTAATTAGAGCGTTCTAATGCGACACAAAGACGACGGCGTCAATGACCTTTGCCACACACGCGGCCTTTCCAGATGAGTAAGCGTGCGACAAATGAGCAGAGACGTTATGTGTGACTCATATCACCACGACTGCGCGACATGCAAATCTGAAACTTTGGAGACTACGGTGCAACTACAAATCAATTATTTATTTATTTTTAAACGAGAGGGGGGAAAAACATGATGTACAATTACTGCCTTCGGTACAGCAGTGTGAGCACAAAACCTTGTTGTACTCAAAGTGTGTGTGTGTGTGTGGGGGGGGACCATATATTTTAATCCTAGGCAATTTACCGGTAATTGGTGGAATGTGTGTGCTGCGATGAGTTTAAAAGTGTTGTAGTGCTTTATCTTGGTCATGTTTTTCTGGATCACAAAAACAATAGTTTTTGTGCAGGGTGTGCAGACTTTTTCTATCCACTGTCTACATGGCAAAGCCAGCTGCTTTTGGTGTTGACGCGATTCATCTCCCAGAAACACACATCAAGTCTCCCCAAGCATGTTTGACACTGCCATCAATTTCAAGTTTTCGTCTACAGAGGTCCTTTTTCTTTCGAATGGAAGCAGTTTGACTCTGGCTCAGATTAATCTTATTTCCACGACTTCCTTTCCAGCCCACTGTATCATCAACACCTGACCCCACGCAATAAAACACCCGAAAATATTTGCGCCACCGCCTAAATGAAAACAGCGTCAACTGAAAGCAGATGTTCCGACCATGACAGCTTTCTTCCAATAAAAGCACCATATCAGATGATTTTTGTCTTCACCTTGTGACTTTAAAAGCGGCTTAGCCGAGGCTCCGGCTCCGTTTGATGGCTGGAGACGAGTTTCAGCTCTAATTTGTGCATGAGTGGACAGATCCCATCAAAGACAATTCCATTCCCTCGTCCCTAATAAAATGGAACTTGGGTTAGGTTTTGGCAGATCCGAATATACATACTTAATATCATCTATCAGAAAATCATAAAGTATATATTGTACTGCTTATCTTTATCCCACGCATTAGTTTTAAATACAAAAATCCTTCAGGGAGGAAAAGCAGCAGCAGAGAAAAATAGGAAAAATGACTCATGGAAGATACAACATTAACCCAAATGATGTAACTGCTTCTTGTGGTCGTGGACGAGTACTGGACACTGGAACATGAAGATGAATGAGCAAAATATTTTTCAGGCTTATTTTTGAAAATTGTTGCGATCACGTTCCAAAATAGTTTTTAATAGCCACAATAACATTGAGGTCAAGTTGAGCAGCTGAAAACAAATGCTACTTGAGGCTTCCAAGTCGTTGCGATGCTCACGCAAGTACTTTGTACAGCCAGTACCATTCTTTCACCTGGGTTACTGAGCAAAAAAAAAAAAACCCTAAGTGATCGGGTAGCAATGTTTTTTTTTTGTGCAAATGGGCTCAAAAGGAAGTGAGATAGTCACGACCCATTTTAGAGCAACTGAATTCATCCTTCCGTCCGATTTACAACAGAATCATTAACCTCACCCCTCAATCACAAATGGTACGGCTCGAGTGTCGCCGTGAACCAGGAAGGGGACGGGACACAAATGGCTTTAGGGGCCCGCGCTCCAAAACTTATTAGCCAGTAAAACCCAATGCCTTGACGCTAAATGATTTATACAGTTCTGTCACGAAGACGAATGTTTGCTGTGGTGACTCAGCATGATGCGATTGCGATGACAAAATTGCACCGATAACTTTGAATCCCCCTCTTCCTGCACAATGGCGTGTAGATCATCGCAGACAACAGAAGAGCAAATGATGGAGTGACTTGGACTGTTCGACAGCATTTAAACGGTTTAATAACACACGGCGGATTCATTTTTGTCACGTTAGACATGTTTCTTGCTCAAATGGGATTTCTCATATAGTGTGGCGAAAACGATGCTTCCCCCACTTTCAGTGTCTCCCTGCAGGTTTGCTTATTCTGCTCTTCCACTCTAATGATTACTGACAGCCCTTAAACACCGTCTGCCCATATAAGCGTCTGCTTTTTAGAATTAAAAAAAAAAGAAAAAGAAAAGCATGGTTCTCATGAGAGGAAACCCCTGGATTTTTGCCCGGGTTCACCTTGACTGAATTTCCTGCTTTCCTGTAGGTGCACATGTACTGTATTTATCTTGGTCTGCCCTCACATATTTCCCCAAACTTTCTTTTACAATATTGGCCAATTGGTGGAACTGTAAGAAGTGGGTGGGATCATTCTACTGACTGCTTGGTCAGGAAAAAAGATGGATGGACCAGAAAGAAAGGGGAAAATGCAGAAATAAAATGAGCCCTGGTGCTTAGTAAACACACACAGACACACACACACACACAGTGTTATGTTACGTAAAAGGCATTTTTAAACAGAATGTGAACATAAACTTTCTTTCTGATAAAGATGATGACTCGCCAATATCTCAAACTGCCACAAGATAGCAAGTACAGCAGAGGATGCAGCAGAGGATGATTTCATGTCAGATTTTGTTTGCCTTCAGTATCGGTGGGTGGTATCGGTAGCCTCCATCAACTCTGATACCTTAAAATAAGGCTGGTATTGGTATACTAGCCCATCTCTAAATATATTATAAAAATAAATACATAAAATGCATTTTATATTAAAATGTGACTAAAATTAGTACGACAAATAATTAAAATTGGTACACAAAGACACAAAAACAGAACAGTTCAACTTTTTGTTTCCACTCAATTCTAATGAGAACATGTGCCGTTGCATATGAGCACAGGATTCAAACATGCACAAATGAGTGCTCTCCAAAGTTTTATGGAGTATTTTCCCGAACGTTGTCAGGAAAGAATGTTATTTTTAATTGCAAATAAAAAACGAAGCAGGTGTGCAAATAGATTTAATGCCCATTTTTATGTTTTTTTCAATGTGAAGACATGCCAAAGAGCCACACAAGAAAGACAGCAGACCTTTGTCAGATGGCCATGAGAGTATTACTCTGCATATTTTTTCAAAGAAAGACCGCTCAAGACTTGAGATAATTTACGGCGTATTCACCTTGGCCAAAGATTGGTGAAAGTCTTTAACAAAACATAATGGGCTGCTTTGGAAAAGTGGCCAAACTTGCTGACACGAAAGCGGTCGTGAACCATCCAAAAATCTTTAAATATTTTCCAGTCAGAGTCACTTCTTGCAGGAAGGGACCTACATTTTTGGGGGGTCACGTACAATTTGGAAGGAATCACTCTTAAATCTGAGAGTGACTGGCTTGCATGTTGGAACTGAATGTCTTGTAAAATGGTTTTAATAGGAATGCCGGGTCGCCATGCACTCTGAGACCAACTGCCTAATTCCTGCCGAGCGAAAGCACGGAACACATCTTAAACAGCTATCAAAGTGTTTTGAAAAAAATAAATAAATACAACCACAAACAAAAGTGTTTTTGACATAACACAGAGACTC
Organism: Hippocampus zosterae; assembly: GCF_025434085.1. NCBI lineage: Eukaryota > Metazoa > Chordata > Actinopteri > Syngnathiformes > Syngnathidae > Hippocampus > Hippocampus zosterae. The sequence goes on along the minus strand of NC_067463.1, from coordinate 8,917,166 downwards.
TCCATCCCTCAGAGTACCATAACTGACCTGTTGTAAAAGGCATCCAGAATGCTGGAAAATCTAAAGAACAAGAGCAGGAGAAGAAATAGAAGATGCTCGCGGCAAAAAATAGCAAACAGTTAGCTTATCTGGTCGGGACGTTGCAGTAGCAAACTCTTCTCCATGTCATTTTTATTGCTCTGAGATATGTATAAACAAACAACATAACCAGTTACTCCTTTATTTGTGTCTGGCAACAGTGTTGAGTTTCAGTTCACTTCCTAATTGGCTTTCTTTCCCTTTCATGTCACAATCACAGAGTCTCGGGCTCGGCCCAACGCTGTTGACCACACCCACAAAGATTTACAATCGGAACGTTGAACAGGTTGTCCGATTGTGGATCCGAGTGTTATTCAAGCAGATCATGAAAGGGGAAATGGAATCTTTTGACAATTGGGCTTTGGCAAAATTATCAGCGGGGTGTCAGGGTGAATGCTCAAATTAAGCAGTAGCCTGTGCACCCTCACAGATGCGTGGTTCTAAAGCACAGCCACGATGTGGCTCAAATCCAAATCTGTGCTATCAAATGCACAAGAACATGCTACTTAAAATCCTGAGGCGTTCCTCAATACCACGCTAGCTAAGATGGGGCCCTGTTGATGACAGCCACAGCTGCCGCAGACAGACATCAGCGCTTCAGAAAAGCTCTGAAGAATGCTCCTGACCCTTTTCATCTTTCAGCAACGTGCTGGCCCACCGAGAGGTTTCACCCCTCTGGGAGTGACGTTGAACAAAGCGGATGGCCTGACGGGGTGTTGCAATTGGGCTTTTCTCCCAGAGAGAGCGCAGCTAATGACCCGTCGCAAAAGTTCAGTCGGGTAGCTGTCGATGGAGGTGTCCACAAAGGACATAGGATGACGACGTACAATAAAAGCCTAAAATAACCCCTGAATGAACGGACGTTTGTACTGTATACAGATGCTGTTTATGCAAAAACAAAGTCTGATGTGATGTTTATTTCATCTATTTTCCAAAGACTGATTCTAGCGATAACGATACCATGTCATTTTTTAAAACTTGCATTTTGGCTGTCAATCTGTATGTCCAAGAACCTCCGATTTGATGCCCGTGTCCAGTTTCCACGTCTATTTCGAGGAGACCCCTGCAACGTGCATATGAATTGCTCCACATGTATCAACACCAAGCAGTAAGAACACAAAAGCAAACAATAACAAATAACTATGAAGCAATAGAAAATCCGGGGTTTGGGGTTCGCTTCCCATTGATTTAAAGTCAATCCAACCGCATTATTTGTCACTGCTATAGACTGTAAATTTCCCCAGTGTGGGACAAATAAAGGATATCTTGTACTGTACTTATGAACTTATACTTATTTCACCATCATTGTTATTCAATGCACGTAAAACTACAGCATTGAAACTGAAACTTGCGTTCATCAAGACGCGACGTTGTGTCGTACCCGAAGCGGCAGAACCGTGGCAAGATGCACTCAGAATTTGGGCCTCTAAACCAGATTCAGCCGCATAATGTAAGCTCACGGTGCGATTTCGCATATCGAAATTGTGCTCAACAGTGCAAAAAAAAAAAATTGGTTCCACACTTTGTAGTGTAAATCAAACCTTTTAGAGGCATTCTCAAATATGCATTTCCGTCCATACATTGGTGATTCACAAACAAATGAACTAAACAACATTGGGTTTTCCCATTATTCATGTAAACGGCCCCTGAGAGACGGACAAAGCGAAGACCAACGTCGCCGGGACGTCTCAGTGGTGCGGTGATGGAGACTCTCTTGACGACGGCTATCCATATGGGAGACACATGGAAAGGGGAGTCACTGGGTACAGCCAGAAGCGGAATGACTAAATGACAAATAGCAGAGACCTAACGCAGCAGTAGTGCACATTAAATCACATAAACATCAAGTGTAAAGTAGAAAAAGCTGTCAGGGCTTGGAGGAGGTTAGTCTTCATCATAACGGAACCCGCGCACAACCGGGCTTCAAATGGATGTCAATTCAAAATAACCGCATAGGCAATCAATTGTATTTTTGCAGCCTTGGGAAGCCTTTTTTTTTTAAACATTGCAAGAAATTTACAGTGGAACCTCTGAAGTCAAATGCCATTGCTGTAAAGTAAATTTTGCAAGCAGAAGATGGATTACAAATGTGCAACAAACTCTGAACTTTGAACCACTGTCATGTATGACAGCTCATGAAAAAAAATATCAGCCTTGCTCATGTTTGCAAGCATCAAAAGGATTACCTTTTGTGGACTTACTCGAAGGGAGTGACTAGCCTTGACTCGAGGTGCCATTTTACAGTTTTCAGTGGGAATTTATTTTGACACTTAGTTGACACTATTTATGCACAGTCGGAACTTTCAAAGTGCTGATACGGGGAGGAGCAGGAGAAAAGACCCACATTCCCGCTCAGTCATCCTTCGTCACTAAAGCAATGGCAAAGTTGACACTTTTATCATGTTTGTGTTTTGCTGAGGGCGGCCCGGTGAACCAGTGGTTAGTGCGTCGACCTCACGGGGCAGAGGTACCGGGTTTAATCCCAGCTTCGCTCTCCCTGCGTGGAGTTTGCATGTTCTCCCCGGGCCTGTGGGTTTTCTCCAGCTATTCCGGTTTCCTCCCACATTCCAAAAACATGCATGACAGGCTGATTGAAAACTCTAAATTGTCCCTAGGTGTGTGTGTGAGCGTGGATGATTGTTCGTCTGTGTGTGCCCTGCGATTGGCTGGCAACCGGTTCAGGGTGTCCCCCGCCTACTGCCCGAAGACAGCTGGGATAGGCTCCAGCACCCCCACCCCACAACTTTTGTTTTGTTTTGCTCATAATATTGGATCAGTTCTTTTGAACGATTAACAGTGTTAAGTGTTACTTAAAATATTGCTTGTACAGTTCCTAAAGATCTTACGGTAGCCATTACAATGAAATAATATGTAGTCATTTAAGAAATAGCTTCAAAATCCAACTCCTCTTTCAAAAACAAAACAAGGCACCATGGTGAGGATGTACACAAAGTATTCCTTTCACAAATGTCGGCGTTTTGCGCAAAGTGCTCATTCCTTTCAAGATATCCAACCTGGCCCCATTATCACGCGCCGCATTTTTCCCCAAGGTGACTCACAAAAGACAGGTGTGACTCTCGGGATGTCCTTTCACCTCACAGCTGTCATCAGTGTTGGAAAATACTATCTGCAAATCCAAATCGAAAATGCAGAAGAAAAAAAAGTTGGGCCAAGACTGCAGACTTGATGGCAGTGTGTTATTCGCAACGACCTGTGTTTGACTTGCGTTAGGCTCCAGTTACCCAAGCCCCTAATGAGGATGAGCGCCGTAGAAAACGGCTGGATGCATGCTCGCATTGATCTACTGGGTTCCTTTATGGCTCTGAGGATAATAAATGAGGGGTCGTAAGGTTTAGTGAGTGGGAAACTGCCTCAGGAGTTGGAGGAATGATTTCAATATATGCAGTAGCCTGGCCAAAGTAGTTAATGGCAAATGAAAATCACCTCAAATTACGCATTTCCACCAAATGCGTTCAAACTGCAAGTCTGAGGAGGAACAGATGTTTCTTTGACACTTTTCTCCTACAAGAATCGATCACCCGTATTAATTCTTGAACGTATTGAATGTTTATCAGTATTTTTGGGAGAATTTTGAGTGTTTAATTGTCCCCCCCCCCCCCCCCAATGCATTTCACTGGACACCAATTATATAGATAATTTTTTCAATGTCGGCAAATTAGCAATTTTGCTACTTTTCTGACCACTTTAGCCACGATAAAAAATGAATAAATAGTGAGTTTAATATCCGTTCAGAAACTGATAAAATGAACTTGCGGTAACAGGTATGAGAGAGCATGAAGGCGGCAACACCAAATTTAACACACCTACTTTCCATCCACACCTGCGAACTTGTCAGACTAAGGAATCAGCTGACAAGAGGGAGGGGACTATAACAATATTTCGATCATTTCAGTATATTTTGGCCACGACATTCATCAAGGAGGAGACTCTGTGCTTGGTGGCTGCCTTTCCAGCAGCTCCTATATTTTGTTGTTCTTCTTTCCCTTTCGTAACTTTGCTGCTGTGAATTGAGAATTTCTTCATCGCGAGACTAATAAAGGATTTCTTATCTTATAACAAACCAACATTCCTTCTCCCCTCCTTTGTACATACACTTTGTTGTTTGAAGCGGTTATAGATGAAAGAGGAGCGATTCCAAAGTCTCTTGGAGTTGCCATGATCATCGTTTGGTCAAGTCTTACTTTGTATCCTTAAAATGAAGCAATATTGCCCCCATTTGCTTTACAGGAGACTGAGGGCAGCAAGTTAACAGACTGCTGAAGTAAACTGGAGACTGTGGAGTAGAATCCTGTCATCTCCAAAGCAACGAGGTAGGCTAATTTTAGCATGTGGGCTTATTTTGCTCATTATGCGCCGAGACTAAGATCTGTGTCATAATATACGCCCTTTCACCAAAGCCGTAAACACGGTTAAACGCATGCGGGTTTCAAACGACCCTAATGAATTAGGTGTCAAGTTATTTACAAACAGTGAGCTGATCCGATGACCACAATGCAAAACAGTGGCCGATTGGCTTGAACACACTGCAATGAGAAATTGATGCCAAACAGAAATGCATGTGGCTTGGAGGCCGCAGGGACAGTTTAAGTCATTTATTTTGTCAGTACACAAGTCAAAAACAAAACCAGCTCTTGTGCTGTGGAAAAAAAGAGCAAGCTTCCTGTCCTGTCTTGTGATTCGTGTAAAGCGCACACGTGAGTTGAGCCCCCACATCCACAATATTCCCAATTTTCACTTTCAATTGTTGCTTGACCATGAGCGCACAAAACAAGGACGAATGTGGCAACACACGACGCTGGATGAGCTCAAAACTTAAAAGAGAATAACAGCAACCTAATGGAGTTCTATTAGGAACAAGCAACTGGTGGGAGGAGTTCCCGCTGCGCAACACAGTTTGAACCAGTCAACTCTTCCCTAACTTTGCCACCATCTACCAGAGGAGAAAAGCAGCCTTTGCATGTGGTTCCATCACTTACAAGGATCAAACTTTGGACCCCAGCACAACCGTGGAGCCCGAGAAGAAACAGTGTTAATTCCAGGGAAAAACATTGATTACCCATGCATGTGCAAGACACAATAGGAGGGAGCGATAAAGGAGGGGGTGGGGAAATGGGGTAGAGAGTGTGTGGGAAGAGTGCTGGTAGTGATGACCCCCCCTCAAACATCTTTCTTTCTCACGCACACGCACACACACAATGGGCTGGCGAGCAAGGCGAAACATGAGACTTTTAGTTTTACTGATGTCCTGCCAATACAAGCTCAGCTTCACCACCATAGTAGAGACCTGACATGCCCACTGGAACACCTCAAAGCAAACAATCAACTACACTCCGTTTCTCTTTCTTCCTCCATCTTATTCATAGAACCCCCCCACAAGCTTGAAAGACGGAAAAGCACAAGGTGAGACATGAACGACTTCAACTCACCCAAGCCCCTTCTCCTCTTTCTTGTTCTTCTTCTCTCCCACTCTGTGGTGCACACACTCCTCAATCACAAGCTCCAGCTGGTGAGCCTGCAGTGTCGCGGCGACAAGCCCCGCCCACCCGCAGTCACGTGACCTCCATTCCAAGCAGTGGCCGGGAAAAGTTTGCACGCTCCACACAAGCACCCCGCCCCCTCATTCAAGCGAAGGTGAATGGAGAACAGTGTGGGACTCAAATCATATGTGTACGTTTTACATTAATCACAAGACAGGACGCCAAGAGTGTGCTTATTTATTCAGGACAATGGTAGATGTTTGACTTGCCGTTACTGTTGTGTGTGTGTCTATCTCAAACTTGTGCGCGTCTGTTTTTACGATTTGGTTTTGAGGTTCGAACACAAGAAGAAGCTAAGACATATTTTATATTGGAAAAATGCAAAGGTGGGTCGTAACGTGCTACATTTACTTCAATAATTTTTGGGGATAAATTAGTTAGTTACAGTTTTTACAGTAAGAGTTCGTTTTTTGGGGATAAATTAGTTAGTTTTGCCAGAAGAAAATGTACTTTTCCTCCGTTACGTCGAGCAACATTCCAATTGAGACGTTTCAAAATAGTTTCTTGCTTCTTACCAACATATCGCACACTGTTCATCGTTGTCATTCCTCATTATTCCATAACATTTAGGATCATTCCACCTATATATTTTTCACGCACTATTTCAGCATTCACATCCAATTCCTCCAAGAATCGAAATTTTAGCTTTTAATCATCTATTATTGCGTGCGCGATCTACTGTATGTTTTGGTCTGTCAGAGACTTCCGCCAGGGCGTCATCACGAGTCGGAAAGTCAAATCTCTGAAGACGTTTCCTTTCAAAACACGCTTTAAGTGACACAACCATATTTGTTATGTAAATTTGACTTATTTAATGTTTGTATACCAGAAGTAGGATCTCCGGGGCTCCTGCCCATCCATCTGGTTTGAAATTCAACAACCAAGTAAAGTAAAGACTCTGTCCCTAAAACAAGATTTTTCATCACAGCAAGAAATGTGTTGTAAAACTTTGTGTACAAGTCTTGATTCTTTGGGGTATTTTGACAAATGGACGCCACGATACACAAAAGATATATTCATCCCGTGAGATGAGAGAACTGAAAACAGTTTCTTTCCCCCAGTAGACTGTGTGTGTGTGTGTGTGTGTGTGTGTGTGTGTGTGTGTGTGTGTGTGTGTGTGTGCGTGTGCGTGTGTGTGTGTGTGTGTGAGAGAGAGAACATGAAGGACATGTCGAAATGTAAAGGATTAAAGCTTCTTTAGAGTCAAAACCAACAGGAAACATTAAGTAGTGTTTCCAAACCCTTAATCTCCATTGGTCAGCTCTTCTTCCTGTGTGGTTGTTCACCCCAAAATGCAAACATGACTTCATGGCAAACATTTGTCAGATACTTACTAAAAGATTAAATACAAGTAAAGCAAAATTTTGATATTTGATTATTTTGTCTCAGTGGGTAAGCTCCGCCCCAGCCCCATTTGCTCCAAAACACAATTGTGAGCAGTTTTCACAACATTCAGCACAAATGTTTCCTTCCTGTTAGCGTTGCCCTGAATCTTGTTCACACTTGGTTGTGGTTTCTGTGTGATTGAGTATACATTATGTGCATCTACAAGCGCACTAAAGAAACTTGCAGCCACAAGACTACAGTAGCTGCTTTTCATCATGTTTATTTATTTGTGAGTGTGTGTGTGTGTGTGTGTGTGTTGTGGAGGGCTGTGTCAAGTTAAAATCCTTATCAAAGCATTCTGTTTGATGACCTACTTCAGTGGTCTGTATTATTAGCAAGCATCTCTTGTGCTGTGTTTGCTTGAACAAAGCACTTTAAGGTTATATTCTGCAAACACCAACAAAAAAAAGATAAGGTCACAGGGCAGATGGATAAAAACCCAAACTGCAAAGGCAACTCAAGACTATACGAAGGCAGATTGAATGTATCTCAAAAGCTAAACCTCTTGAGCACTGGTGTCAAACACAAGGCCCGGGGGGCCAAATCCGGCCCGCCAAGTGATTTTATGTGGCCCTCGAGAGCAAATTTTGTGTGTTAGAATCTGTACCGAAATGTCAAATTGTCATGTGTAATAAATAACGTTGAGATTTGGAAATAATTTTGTTAATCTTGTTTAGACTCACTTGAACAATAATTGAACAAACTATTATAATTGGCTTGACTGATTTCAAAACTAATAATCTATTAATTTGTTGTGTACAAATCATTATTTTGTGGTTTCACTGTCCTAATGGCCATCTGAGGGAAGACGTAACTCCAAAATGAGTTTGACCCCCCCTGCTCTCGAGCAACGCGGTTCGCTGAAGAACAAAATTGAATGACTTTTGGAGCCCTGAAAATGAAGGTACCGGAAATAAAATGTCTCTCTTCACTTTATCGCATCATTTGAAATCCATTATGGATCATAAAGGCCATAAGAACTGTCGGCCAGTGTCCAAATACTTCTGGACATAACTGTGCCTACTGAGCCAGCAAGACAGTGAACATGTGAATTTCCGGCAAGACTGAACCTTTTGAGTTGTGGCGTTCAAATATGACATTCCCACAGTCCATCTCTTTTTCAACAAAGTTGATATTTTCCATTGAAGCTTTCAGGAAACAATTATTAGTATGAAACTCATGACCAGTGATGTTTGACCTTACTATTTCTTTGTGGGAACTAAAGATCAAACGTGTCAGAGTTATTTTATGAAGTGCTGGTACGAGGCTAAAAAGCATAGCTCTGAACTAATTTATGGTAAGTACATTGAATTGGAATACAGGCACGGTGGTTAACCTCGTGAGTGGGAAAAGCGCTCGCAGATGGCAAGGAGCGATGGATCTCCATTTTCCATTGACAAACGTCAACCAGGAGTCAAATGTTTGGAAAAGGAAGCAATCTGCTCTCTCCTTGCTCCACAACATAAGAAATATTTTCTCGCAGAAAGACGAATGTGCTTTTCGATGCGGTAGAAGCACCGTGATTGGCCGAGCGCTGAAAAACCGATCGGAGCGCGGCGCACGTGGAGGTGATTAACACGAATCGCTTCGATGACACAGCCGCTTGAGCGACACGGTAACACTTCCTGCGTGAGAGGTCAGGGGTTGGGAAAAAAGAAAAAAAAAAGAGAGAGGTAGCCGGAACCGCTGGGAAAGCTTGGAAGGGTGTGAGGCGCTGAAATGGAGATGGAGCAAAGAGGAGAAACATCTGGCTCGCCGTGCATATCTCCAGGGAAGAGAGCAAAATCTGTCAGAGACTTCCTGTTGTGTGTCTTTTTCGCCGAGGCTGTGGTGCTCCCCTGTGGCGCAAATGGAGACAGCATGTGTGTGAGGAGTGAGGATGGTTCATATCTCAACACTCCAAAGAGGCTTCATCACTCTCTGCCTATAAACAACCTCCCATCCACGGTCGCATTCACACCTACGGACAGAATTCAGAAAACAGTCAAACTGACATGCATGGTTCTGGAACGTTGGACCGCACAGCGAGGCCAAGATCCAAATTGAGAATCTCTCAACTTTGAAGCGGACATCCCTACCCTTTGCTGTGACGTCAAACGACGGACAGCGACAATTGCTTTTGTTCACAACACGGTGGGATAGGTGAACGTCGGTTGTTATACATCACACCCTGATTCCGGATTTCCGCCATTTCCTTTCATATTAGTACGGATGATGTCACGCAAGGTAACTTGGCAATGATCTCAACGAAGAATAAGGCGGCAAACATACAGTGAGCCCCTTTCTCACAACCGATGAAACTTTTTTTTTCTGTGTCTCTGTTCTGAGTTCTCCTCATACTTCAGTGGGATTCTCTTTGTCTTCCTCACACACTCCCAAAAATCCACTTTAGCTTAATTAAAGACTTAACTGTCAGTTGAAATCAACGTGAGACAATGTTTTTTTTGTCTATATGTGCCAAGGCAAATAGTCTGAAGACAGGACAATGAATTTTTAACACTCAAGACAAAAGTTACAAACACTGTTGCGGCAATATTATACAAATGTCAGAACTCCGATGTGGCACATTTGGAGAAACTCAATAAAAGAGGTTGTTCGTGTTCGTATCTCTTGACTTCTAACAAGATGTTAGTGTATTCACCAAACATTTTGCTTTTGTTCTCAAAGTTGTCATCATGTGATGGGTATCAGAATAACCCCATTCAGCTTTTTTCGGCAACATTACATTGAGAGCTGCAAAAAAAAAAAAAAAAAAACTACCGGTAATAATCAACTGCATTACATACATTTCTATTTTTGGTATCCTTCACAAGTGGCAGTGGAATATGAGCATGGCAAATTTGTGACCCCAAGGCGACAACAACTCAGGTACTTGTACTGTTGCCGTCTCACCTTATTTTGCTGCGCTAACAGAGAAGAAAATGTACCTTTCTATAATGATGACCTCAAAGAGGATAAAGCAAGCAGACTACGGGGCACGACTGTTTGTTTTTAAGGAAGTGTTCACCCTCAGCGTTTCCCTTATATTCACTTTAACCCGGCAAAGCTTTCCCAGCTGGACCGTCCTGCATAGTGAGAGGGAGTGCCAAGGCCATACCAAGACACAGAGTGCGTGTGTACTTATCTAATCCACATGAGCAGATTTTCTCAACCCTCCCACCCCCTTCCCAAAAAAACATCATATTCACTTTCTCACAGATAAACAGGTACTCACACAGGGTTTCTATTTCATTATTGCTGTGTGTCTCGCTGCAAGAAGAAGCCGCCTCCACCGTCTCCATTGCGCTTCCACTTGTCTTGAACCAAAGTCACAAATCTGATCAGACCTCCTGATATCTTCACGACAGCTGCTGACTGGGCTGCCACCGATGCGCCTACGCCACCGTGTCCTCACTATTTCTGACGTTCTGCAGTGAATTCCTTCCCTGATGAAGAGTAAACACGGCGACTCCAGGGGATCGGCCTTCTGGGGAATCCGTGGCCCCTTCCTGGATTAGTTGCGACGAACAACAGAGAAGCGGAAGTCTGCACGCCTTCTCGGACCATCCCCGGTGACCCACTTCTGATGCACAAAAGCTTCCATGTCCAAAGACAAGAGAGGTCATCTCATCGGTCATGTTCCTCCAGTTGACCCCAGAGCAACTCTTCCAAGAGTCGTACAGTTCGGTTTAGTTGGGTTGTGAAGATTATTGTACACGGTTTTAGTGCCTTGCGAAAGAGTATGGTTCTTTGGTTCTTTCGGCAGTGTAGGATTTTCGATCTAATACTCGGGCATACGTATGAAGATGTGAAATTATTTGTATGCCCAATTCCAAGGATGTAGGTGACCCTGTTTGAGTGATCCCGCAGAAGGGTGAGCTACGTTCACGTTCGGAGTGGGTCAACTGTGGGAAACGGGGCTCTCTTCTGGAATGGGAGGTTATGTGCCGGAGTGTGCAATTACTATAATCATGTCTGCATTGCGACTAACGTGCCAAAGAGCTTTTTGGTGTCATGTTCAATATAGAGGGGTTTTCCAACCGCCAAAAAACAGTTAAGAATTGGGATCAATGCTGTGCCAATATGGGAAGGCCATTGGGAAAGGTGACATTTGAGCGCTGACCTCAAAGGTCTTTGATGATTGGAATAGGACCTCTGTCATGGGTGATTCACGGATTTTTAGGCCTAGTAGACGCAGGCTCAATACTAGGTTAAGAGAACTAATCCAAAAAAATCTGGTTTTGATGCCGCAGACCAGTCCGCTGCCTGTTGGTCGGTCCAGAAGAGCCCCGGTTAACTCTAGCTGGCTATCGACAACCCTGTGAGGACCCTGTGGGATACTGTATATTCCAGCCACCGGAGGCTTTGAGCTGATATATTTTTACAGCTCCAAAATATGGGATGGAAGGTGTTTGACTCACAGTTGAGCAGGGGTGGGGGGTGCTTTTGGCGTATTCGGCTGTTTTTGAGAGTGGAAACAATGGCTTGAGGTTTCATGTTTTTATTAACGTGACAATTAAAAAAATAATAATAATTCATCTCCAGCAGGGTTGTTGACCACACTTATCTTCACAAGCGCTACACAAGAGGATCACAAATATAGTGAGGCTACACTTGTGATCTCAAAATGGCTGATTTCAACGAGAAAGAGAATGATGATGAACGATGAATGAAAAATTGAAGTTACTGCCTCAAAAGAAAGCATCTGGCTGCTTCGTAGGGTAAGCACATGTAATTCATTTTATGCTAATGACTAGCATGAAAATGACTAAAGAACTTTCTTTGTATGCGCTGAAAAGGGTGAATCATATACTTTTTTTCAGTTTTCCTTCACAGCGGTTGACATTTCTCAAATGTGTGTAAATGTTACTTATAACATGCAGTTCATAAATACTGGCTTTATGATGACGACAGTAAGAGCCTGGAACAAATTAATTCACTTTACATTATTTCCTATCAAGATAACGTTTTACTGTCTGCACCCTGCCGAGTAGCTGGTGAATACCCACTCATGATAGGGACACACACGTCATCTCATTTGGTTATTTTAGCATATGTTCACTTCACATGTATATGCATGAACGCGCACACACACACACACAAACGAATCCCCGAGCTGCCCCTTCATGTGGGCACAAGTCAACAGATGGCCGCACTGTGGTGCAACTGACCATCTGCCTGCCTTTCCACAACACACACACACACGCACGTACACACGGCAATTATTGTCCCTCCAGCATGTCATCTATCAAGCCAAACATCATTAACAGAGAGTCTGACTTGAACTTTCCAAGTGAATTGTCAATTTTATACCTTGTTCACATTCTAATTTAATTGTGACATGGGAATGCCCATTTGTTATCGTCTTTCCTTTTCCTGCCTGGATAAAGAAAAAAATCCAATGAGAGTAAATGGAGCCATTTTTTGCTGAATGAAACTCTGATGAGCCATAGCCTACATTTTTTTCCCTTAAGATGAGAAAGGCTAATGGCAGTGAAAAATCTTTTCCGAGAGAAAAAAATCATGATTGACTGACAAATTGTGGCATTTTCATCTGCCTGGACAACACATGGATTTTTGCATGTAGTGTGTGTGTGTGAATCTGAAATGTGGCAGGCAGGAGAAAATACAAGAAAGTGGGAATAGGGAGAGTGGTGGGGTTTAACTGTGGTTCTGGGATTTGGCAAAATGTCTTAAAAAGACAAAGGTCGTGCAGCAGTGGTGGGAAACTTCTTCAACCTTTGACTTCCCCCAGATGCTCAATGTAAACTTCAACTTCCGAACGCCTCATCTGGGCAAGAGGAAAGCCCTTAGAGTACGAGGCCCTGAGCGGACGTACTTGTATGCGTCTTTGTGTCTGTGCGCCTCGATTGATATAAATCTCTAATTGAAAATCTTCTCATAATATATCATGTAACATCCCTGCTAAGGATACTTCGAGCCTCTTTGTTTTTCCTTGAGTATATGTTTGCTCTCTTGCTGAAATAGTGCAAATCAATTCTACGACACACAAATCGAAAGGCTTGGCAATGCATGCCGGGTGCTCAGCTTCACCTGTGTCACACTGCCGCCTGGTGGCGCGTTTGCAAAGCACACTCGACTTGTGACAGCTGCCACTTGTTACAGACTCGCCTTTGTTTGACCTCAAAAGACAGATGTTAACGGTCTTCTTGCTCACTCTGTATTCATTTTGAATAAGGCAGCCAAGACAAGCAAGAAAAAAATAAGAAAAAAAGTCATCCTTTACCATCACTCTTAATTCATTTGATGCAACAAGCCCCCACGGCAGCTTCGATGCATTTAATAGACATGATGGAGGACATCTCGTAACCTGAAATGTATTTTTCGTTGGGGTTATTATAAAAGCATCATCTTCCATTAAATAAATGTAGCCTAATCCAATGGGCATTGACATTTACAAGCAGGGATAAAAACTATTCTAATTGCCTCATAAGCTGTGTTTGAATGATGATAGAAATAATTGACAACTAAGATACGTGTTAATATTGTGTATATGCCACAATTTTTATTTATTTATTTATTTTGAATTAGTCACTAAAGTTGCTTCATGATGTCATGTGAGACCTTAGCAGAGGTTAACCCTGGTTTAGGTTTGACTTTAGATTTTTGGCAACACTTACACTCAAAAAGTAGCAGCAACAAGATAAAGTGCTCTATAAAGGTGAGTTACTTTTTGGTTGGCTGCTACGCAAGCACCGTAAAATATGAGCAAACTTGCTCCACGACGCTGCAATCTTTGCACGTTGCTCCTGGCCGCGTTGTACACCAAGAAAACCAAGTTAAGTTTGAAAAGGCTTTATCATTTTGCACCGACTAAACATTAACATTGTGCTTAAATAATGGAAAATATAAAACCTCACTTAAATAATGAATCAAACACAAATATACTTCACATCAAGAATCAATTTGAACCTAAATGTTCACAAATCGTTTAATGGCTGTATTGAACTTAAAAAGTTAAACACAACTGAACTGTATTTGCGTAGTGACTCTTGACCCTCGAAGGAGCCAACGTACCGCTAATGGTAAGAATACCACACTTTGAAATTAAGGCCTTCTAAATGTTGTCGAAATGTTGCACGTTCATTTCCAAGACTTCCGGTAGAACCTCCCGAGATTGTGTCTCAACTTGAGCTGTGAGAAAGCTCCCGCTGCATTATTGTGCTCACTAGTTGAAAACAAGTCGAGTCATTACAGACCGCCGTGACCTCCAGTGGCACTGTGCTCAAGGCCGCATGCTCCTGTGTGTGTGTGTGTGTGTGTGTGTGTGTCCCTCAATAAAAGCAATCAAGCAGAGCTAAACCGATTCTCAAAGCCAGAAAGTGCATGTGTGTGCGCGCGCACAATTGCCCCTTCATGATCTTCGGGTAAGCAAAAAAAAATAATAATCGACTCTTCACTTTCAAAAGGTCAAGGCAAAGAGGAGACAAATGGCTCCATTTGTTGCCGTCGTGATGACTCCACAATTAGGGAAATAAATGCAGCAAAGGATAATGTGTTTATTTGCGCAAGACTTCAGGTCGACATATGAGCCGGGTTAAATGTATTTTGTATGTGAAACACATCAGCTGAATGAAATGAGGTACATTCATTAATTTGACTCCCACTACATCTCATGTATCATTGTTTCACAAATGTTTCAGATTTTGTCAACAACACATTAATCAGACTGTAATCGTACGAAATTGAACATTGATTCATCAGGTCATGAAGTAATTGGGTGCGTTTGAATGCGACTGATTCATTCTAAGCACAGACACATCCCCATTTCAAAGAGGGCGTGCACACTTGTGCAAGCAAATTACCTTCATTGTTTATTTTTGTTGCCCCTCTTGAAAACACGTCCATTTTATTTTCATATGTTTTGTACAGGTTACACGTCAGTCATGATCTAAAATGTTTTAGAGTAATTTATATCTGTCTCATGCCATTTTTATAATATTGATGTACCCCAAAACATATCAACTTTCTACTAATTACAGGACTCTAATTGCAATCACACATGAAATCCTACAAAATATTTGACGAAAAGAAAACAAGGAAACGCAGCCGTTTGTTCCGATTATCACAATTGTTATCAGGAGGAGCTTTTTACAGCACAGCCGCACGTCAGCGGAGATGTTTCCGGAGAAGATAAATCGCTGTTTGATGGACTGTCTGCAGGCATGTCTGTCAAGATAAGACATCCAATATACACGAGAAGAGCCGATCGTCATCAGCGTCTGTCGTCTCAAGGCATCCTCGTGCTGGTCGACGCAACGTTTATGTCCTTTGCAATGCATCCAAATCATGGAATCAGTTTTTGTACAGTTTGTGATGGTGACTTTGCGATTCTAAGATGAATGATGACAACCTGTATTGTCAAAATGTCAAATGTGTCAAAATCCGGCATCCCGAATCCCTATGATGGAACATCGTGAACGTTTCACGTTGAACTTCGCCGTCACGCATTTCCCAGCGTTCCTTTTGCGACGCTTTGATGAGATCTCGCCGGGAAGGTGACTAACTTGGATCACAAAACCGTCGAGAGAGAAAGAGGAAGTGCTCGCGCGGGTTGGGAAACAATCAGGTTGACGTAACCCGGAAGGAGGGAAGCGCGCGCGTTTGTGTGCGTGTGTTTCAGGGACACGTGATGTCATTTCCTCTTGCGCAAATTAAATGGTCAGAAGAGGAGATAACCTGAGGTCAGAAAAATAAACATACGGTATGTTAAGAAAAATCTTGTCTTTGCTTATTAGGTTTGGGATAGCAAACATCCACTCAATGATCCCATATCAGCTTTCCAAAAAAAAAAAAAATAATAATAATTCACAGCTGTTGTGCTTTTATTAATAATACAGAAATGTTGAAAGTAATATTTTACCCTTCTTAACAGCTATAGGTATACAGTATGACCAAACTAAAATACATTAAAACTACTGACTCGCTAGCGAAATTGTTTGTAGAACGATATTGCAACATTTACAGGTAGAGTGGGAATATATACGGGTATGAATGTCTGTCAAAAAAGCCAAATAAAAAGCTAAGCACGCCGAGTTCCCCTTTTAAATCAGTGGCACCAAACTCATTTTTATCACAGGCCAATAAAAACTGTTCAAATATGAATCGCATTTATTTTAAAAGGGAAATTGGTCACAAAAATGATTGCAATCGCTCAACGTTTTCAATATTGACGATAAATTGCAATTGTGGTATTTTACCAAAAAACATGAAATTGATGCAAAATGTTTATTTTTCGCAGGCCAGCTAAAACGATGTGGCGGGACGATCAAAACTTCCAACCAAAACTTTGTCCAAGAAGTAGCAAAGTTGCACGATTGAGTCATATTGGGTGGGAGATATTTTCTTCCGAGAGGGGATTAAAAGTTGTTTTTCAGAGTAAGACGACGGTGTTCTTTAAATTTCTGGGCCGAGCTAAGTGAATCCAGATAAATAACGGCTTCGCCGAAGAAAAGGGTATCACTAACAGCACAGGCTGATGTTTGCGGTTTCAAGCATCTGACATTGGAAAGCGGTATCTCGGCATCCTTTAACAAGCTCAAACCACTAAACCCCAACCAGAGGAGCTTTGAGAAATGAAAGCAAGACGTGCTTCAAACAGATACGCGTCTTTATGAGGAGGGTATTCTCTTCAAATGAGCAACATATGTCAAGTTGTCGTGTCAATAGCAACAGTTACTAATGACAATTCTGAAGCTTGGATGTGATGTTGGAAGGCAATGAGCCCCTGTGCATTCTGGGAATTGTGGGGCCCTTTTTCACATTCCCTGTTACTCAATCCATAATGGGAATAAACAGGCAAACGACCGTCGTCATCATCTTCACCGTAAGGCAACAGCTAATTATAAAATACTTGGCAGCGCAGCTAATAGTAGCATGACAACACCGGCATTTATCAAGGCCTTACGACAGCATTTAAAGTGTAACTAATACTAATGGCCAAGGTTAAGATTTCATAAAATCTCAGAAGAGTTCATGGATTACCATAAATGCCAGACGGGCCTGCGGGGAAAAAGACACGCTTGTTTGTGTTGCTGAGGGCTATGCAGCCATCGCATTTAACATAGGCTGTTGCCAGCTTTTTTGGGTCGGTAATGTGATGCTGTGGTGAGAGAGTGAGTGGAAAAGAAGTAAGAAGAAGTGAAAAAAAAGACAGATAATCCAAATGGAAAATTGGAGAATAGTTTTTATCCAGTGGGATGAAAACTTTCCTTAAAGGCCAGGAAGAAAAATTTTTCTACTCCATCCATTCATCCATTTTCCGATCTGCTTTATCCTCACAAGGGTGGCAGGGGGTGCTGGAGTCTATCTCAGCTGCGTTCGGGCAGTATGCAGGGGACACCCTGAACCGGTTGCCAGCCAAACGCAGGGCACACATAGACGAACAACCATCCGCGCTCACACTTGGGGACAATTTTGAATGTTCAGTCAGCCTGCCATGCATGTTTTTGGAATGTGGGAGGAAACCGGAGTACCCACGCAGGCACGGGGAGAACATGCAAACTCCACACAGGAAGGCCGAAGCCGGGATCGAACCCACGAAATCTGCACTGTGAGGTTGACGCGCTAACCAGTGTACCGCCGGGGCCGCCCACATTTCTACTCATCAGACAAAAAAAAAGTGTCTTTCGGCTTTCTACTGTTTGGTTGACTTGCTGTAATCACAGGGGGCAAGACGTCCTTGTTTTTGGGTTGCGACAGTAAAACCAACAATTACAAAAGTGACATTACAAAAGTTTATGAGGTTTTGGCAAAGCTCGAGAACATTACATTTGGCGAATATCCAATGAAAAGCGGTGATAGAGTCACTTTATTTTCACTTTCTGCTCTTATAGTCACCTTGCAAAACCGGATCAAGGAGGTGGAGCCGCACTTCACGGCTTAGAGGGGAACAATACGGCCTATAGACTATGAAAAGTCTGGAAGAAAAGTCCTTTGTAGATAAATGCGTTCAATATTACTTGCAGCATTAACAAATGTTGCTGCCTTAAAACTTAAGAGGACTTTTCAATTGTGTGGTAATGCTGTAAAGTCCAACAGCGATAGGGTGAAAATTGACAAACTGCACCGCAGTCCCTTGATTGGCCAAATTGTTTCGGTCGTTAAAATTTATTGGTGGGCTACACTTTGTTGCACCACTATAGCATCGCATGATTTACAAATCACTTGGGCAGCCAAAAGGGTGGAAACACGGCCATTAGGGACGGGGAAAAGTCAGCCGGGATAAACTCCAGCTTTGTCAATGTGACTCTGAAGAGCCTCTCGCAAGTCTCAGTCATATCAGGAAAATTTTGAGAGTAACCAGAGCCCGTCATGCTAAAAGTAAGAAAAGCAGAGCTATGCGTCCAAGAACAGCACTACGTTTGCCTACATTTTGAATTCATCAAGAAGGCATTTTTGACAAGACCCATGCAATTGTGCTACTATAAAGTACAGCATGCAAACCTGTCATATCGTATCGCATGGGGTCAAGAGTTGCTTCATACAGACACAACTCACCAAAAAGTTGGGGGATATTTGGT
Organism: Hippocampus zosterae; assembly: GCF_025434085.1. Taxonomy (NCBI): domain Eukaryota; kingdom Metazoa; phylum Chordata; class Actinopteri; order Syngnathiformes; family Syngnathidae; genus Hippocampus; species Hippocampus zosterae. The sequence continues at coordinate 8,898,622 of NC_067463.1, read as the reverse complement.
TTTCAAGAACCGAATATTCGCAACGTTTGGTGAGCGGCGTATATCAAACGTATCGTTTTTTTGTGCGGTCTTTCAAGTGATTAAGACACACATCCCAAAAGACGAAAGAACGCAGCGTGGTGGTTATGGGAAGCGAACAATGCACTGTGGCGTAAAATATCATTGTAAAATAAAAGATCAGAACTTACGGTCAGGATTGGGCGATTTGCGTCCAGCGTGGTTTGGTGAGGAGCATCGGAAGGTGGTGACGATGGTGTTGTGGTGAGGATTGGGATGGTGCGGGTGGTGCACCGCCGGGTGGTGGCCGTTGTTCTCCGCCGGAGCTCTGGTGATGCTGATTTCAGGTTTGCGAATGTCCCCGGGACTGGGGGGCTCCAATTTGCGGGTGTGACTTGCTTCAGGGGTGCGACTAGTCCCGTTGGTGTGACTGCTGCCTTCGTTACGGCGTGTCCCGGGGGAGTCCGTCTTGGCAAAAGTGACCTCCCTCTTGTGACTCATTTCTGGCGTCCTGGAGTGACCAAGGACCTCGGGGCGCTTCAGGGCGCTGTTGGTTGCAAAGCGTATGGATGCGGGGCTTGTGGCATCCAGCTGCTTACTGGGCGTGGAGCAGATATCGATGGACAGCTCTGAGCGGCGTGACACGGGCTCGGGTGTCTTGGAGCCTCCTCCGCCCATGATGGAGCGAGGTTGGGTGTAGTTGAGGTTGTTGTTGTTCGTAACCGAGGCGGCTGTGCCCAGGTCGCGGTAGTAGATGCTGGTGGGAGACATGGCGTTGCGGTGGGGGGAGTTGGTTGTGCGTCTCGAGCCGGGAGAAGAATGAGCTGAAGTGTCAACGTCCTCCACCTCGAAGGACCTCTTTAGAGCTGCAAATACAGGACAAAGATGACACATTACTCACATACTGTCATGCCTTGAAGTTAGAACACCCTGAATGTTCTACAATTTGGAGAAAGTGCAACATCCATTTCAAAAAATCGAGCAAATCTGAATTTAAACAAAGTGGAACGGAGTCAATGGACTTTGGTTGACCTTCCAGGTACCACTTTAGGCACAAGTTTATACAGTCTGTATTAATGGGCACAAGCACAGAAGGTCATAAAACTAACTCATTAAAAAGTTCAGATCAAGTCTAAAAACGCCCTGCAGTTTAATTGTGGGATGTCTCCCATCAGCCCCAGTACTTTGTTTCAGGAAATGTATGAGTTGTTTTGTCGTGACCTCAATGCTACATCTACTGTAACACATTAAAATATGGAGTTTTATGCAAGGGCATTTCAGACATTTTGTGTTTGCATACAAGAGTTGCTCACTTGCCCAGAATTTATGAGCGCGCATCCTTCCTCGAGGTTAGTCGTGACAGGAGCAAATACATGCACTGTACAAGATGATGATAGCGAGGGATGGGACTCCCCCTTGGGTTGAGTACGCGAGCAGAGAATGAATGACGTGCCATGCCAGTGCCCAGGAGCTGCCGACATAATGACGCACAAGCTAAGTCGTCTCCCTTAAAAGCAGCAGCTTCCATCCAAAATGTTGTTATTTTATCAGTTTGCGGCCTCTGGTGATTCCGTGCATGAGTGCGTGCCTTCCTCTGAAACGACACGAACTCATGTTATGTGCGTTTCGAAAATACGAAAATGCATTTGTGTTCATTTTTAAGCCACTACACTCAAAAGGGAACGGAACTTGCACCTTCTCATATACCCTTTGCACAACGTGAACCACTAATCTATTTGATTGCTTTAAGATGCTTCAATCCAACTCGGTGGACATTTGATACAATTCATCCTTTGACAAAAACAAGGACACTTCCGCCAAATGAATAACAGATGTATTGTATCGAGTAATGTATTTGTGATATGACAGCTAAAATAAGAAAATCATATCATGAAATAAACACGATGATCAATTGGAAACATTTGTAATCGTGTTGCACAGAACCCTCGCAAAAAAAAAGTGCTTTGAAGCATCAACCCTCGCGTTAAAATGTTAACACGGTCGTCACATCTGAGTTTAAAAAAATATCTTCAATCAACATCAACATTTTACAAGAGGAACACAACATGCGTTAGCATAAATGTTATGCTAAATTTCTAGTAACGTACATCTGAATGGAAACAAATGGATTCCACTAGTATATAGCTAACCTGAAATGGCATTTGGGTGTGACATTGTCTTACTAAATATCACCATCTAGTCAACTGTAACACCAACTTTAACAATACAACATGCCAACACATTTGTAACCTAAATTTGAATGAAAACCAATTGGATGTATCGTCACACCACAAACGGCAAATGACATTTGGTGTTAGAACATTGTGTCTTGAAGTAATTGTCAAATTTTTATACGTTACGTCCATGAGAATGCTAAACAGTTAGCAATGTTGATACCAACGCTAACGCTGAACAAGGGAACTAAATGTCTGGTCTTATTACAATAAAAATATGCATTATTATAGCCTTAAGATAAGTGGAGCTTTCACAAAACATTGTAGTGTTAGCGAAAAGCAAAAACCACTCCCTCTCTTTCTCCCATTTGCTTGATGAACTAGTCATTAAAGTAATTCAGAGGAACACAGTTTGTCATTCACTCCAACATCATAAAACAGCTTTTAACGCCTTCAAGTGAATATTTATTCAAAAGAACTGTGCTAATTCATTTGCCCATGCCCTCCACACCCCGGCTTTCCTTTTATTTTCCAAATGTTGAAAGGAATGCCATCCAAGGTTGTGGCTCTTTTGAATCCAGCCAAAGTATGTTAGTCTGCCAATATTAATCTGCAGATTACACAAGCAGAAGGAAGGTTTAACACACTTTCACAGCAACAATTTAAGATCACTTGAAAGCCTTTCGACACTTTTTTTTAACTTCATCTATTGCCGTTGCACTGATAGAAGGGGTAGAAGGTTTGTATGTATTTTCACATGGTTTGTCATGGAAAAGCAGCTGAACCTGTTCCAATGACTATTTGTGTTCTTGGTTACTTTGTGATTATACGGCCTCAGGCACGAGAATAAAGCATACGACTTGAGTGCTTGAGTTTGTATTTAGAGAGTGTGCAGTGAAGTGCACATGATTCAAAAGCAGAAGTGAACTAGAAGCTGTGCACGCTTTCATGTTTGAGAATGTAGAGGAATGGGAAAAAAAAAGAACACAGGGAATGTCCAAGGCGATCATTCAATTCTGGCAGTATGTTTTCCCCAAGGGTTTTTCAATGCGGTCAACTAGATAAACATGGAAATAGGTTTCCAATCATGCAAGCATGAATATTACAAGTACACAAGTGTGGAAATGACAGATCAGATGAAGGAGTATTGTTCCCACTAAAATGGCATTCCAAGACTATGAGCTGGAATGGAGTAGTCCGGTCCATGGAGGAAGCTCATTCACAACACTGTGTTGGACTACCTATCATGAATTGACAGTGCCTCAAATCGGGGAAGAAGGCAGCACACACAATAACGCTAAGGTTAAGCGGTAGTTCAAAAATAAAGATGGAGGCAGCTGTACTTTCACTTTACTTCACAATTATTTGTCATAATACAGCCCAGGTGTGAGGATAGAGCACCTATTTATTATCAGTGTCATTGTGTCCTCTCTGGTATGTCTCGACTGGCGAACACAAGCATGCGGTATCATCTCAGCCACGGTCCATTCCATTCTGTTATGGGGAGCCAGAGCCTATCCCAGCTGACATTTGCCAAAAGGTAGTTCTTTGGCGTGGCCTACCGTCGGCCACTAGTTTTTTTTTTCTCTTTGCAATAAGATGTTCTCTGTGCCCCAACTAGCCTAAACAATGGGGCTGTCATTTGCTCAAGTGCGCTCGGGCTTGCACTGTAAATGTCACGGCTCATCAGTTTTCTTGGTTTGATCACGTGGGTACAAAAGTTTCCTCCCGCATAGCGAAGACTTGAAAGTGTCAATAGGTGAGACTATGAGTGTGAATGCTTGTTTGTCTTTATTTGCCCTGTGACTGATTGGTGACCTGTCCAGGGTGTGCCCTGTCTCTTACTCAAAGTCAACCAAGTCATCCAAGACTTGATAAGCACTAAAGAAAAAGATTGTTCTTTCTATTGTGACAACCAAAATGAAACGTTGAAAAAAAAAATCCAGGAAGCATGACTGTGTAAATTTTGTCCGAGAGGGATGCTTTTTTTGTAGTCATGGAAAGCTCTCAAAAAGCCAGATTATTATTTGGCCTAAAAATCCCAACGTAGAAAGAACGTAGAAGTTGGAAATTAGGGTGAATAATGAATGATGATTTTGATCAACATCCCCCCATGAAATTCTAGACAACAATCACACCCTTCCTGCTGCCTTAAAGGAAGTTTATGTACAAAAGAATGGGCAGATGAATGGTCCATGTGGTGAAAACCAGCAAAAACAAACTGTAGTTGGCAATCCAAGGGCAGGCTATCGAAAGTATTTCGCGTTGTCAGACGAAACCTTAACGCGATACCATCAAACCACACACTCCCGTGCGAACCGCTCATTGATGCAGACAAACCACACGAAAAGATTTGTCGGATTCCGTCGAACCTCAAAAAAGGAATTCTGCGCATGTTCCCGGTGAAGATGGATGACATGTGAGGTGAGTTGCGTGCAGATCGTGGGTCAAGTCCCTCCAATGTTTGCGGCTATGTTGCAGGAGCAGATGTTGAACCGGAAAGTTTGAATCACTGAGGGGCAATATCATCACTGCCGGAATTTTTACACGCAGTAACAAGGTAATCCAGCCAGCTGTTAAGTGGTGCTTGGCTACAGGCAACCACCTTTGACAGGTAATGCCTGGTTCTGCTCTACTTAATGGGCAACCTCACAGACACTTTGATTTACATCAGTTGACAGCCGAGCATGAGGACAGTGATTGAAGTCCACTTAACACCATTTCTACCTCAAGGTTTCAATATTAACACTAGGCTCTTCTATACATGTGAATTTGGTTCAGTTCTCACTCAGTGACCGTGGGAATCTGAGTTTGAAAAGCTGTCTGTCTGTTTCTATATGTGACCTGTGAGTGACTGGCGTCCGTCTTTCTGCAACCGTGAACAGGATGAGCATTGAGCAGTTTAGAATAGAATATGGATGAATGAAGGGATATACTGCACTCCCTCCGGAGATGTTTGTTTACTCAACTGCAGATCGATTGCAAAATCACTGATCCCCAAATAATGATACGAAAATAAGAATTGCTGTATTGCAAATCGTAAAAAACAAAACAAGGCAGCACAGGGTGGACAATTTTCAGAGTAGGAACCTCATTTGAAGTAAAGACGGGCATCAAAATGGAAAAGCACAACATTGTCGGAGCAGATTGATACACAACTGGGATGTAACCTCATCTTCAGTACCGGCCGGCTCAGGGAGCGTGCTTGGAACATTAGAGTGACAGCCGGTTAGTCTCTACACATTGACTCAATAGGGAGATTGGATTGTAGTTTTGGTTTGCTATCACAGTGAGAAATTAACCGAAGCAGTTAAGCGACTTTATGAGGTTTGTCCAATCACCTTGCAAGTTTATATTTGGCCGTTTTATTACTTTTACAAAATCATTTTGTAAAACAGTTCATCCAAGTGTTCACAACAAAATGTGTGCGTGTTTTTGTTTCTATCCCTTGTGCTCCAATGTTTTTTTTTGTTTGTTTGTTTGTTTGTTTTTTAAGCACGGCACATTTCCACTGATAAACTGTCAAAATAACTATGCAAGTCTAAAAGTGAGCCCTTCCATTGATGAAAACATGAATGAGTGACTGTGAGGGTTGAGACCAGCTGGAGGAAGCAAGCATGGCCGGAGGAGGAAAAGGAAAACAGCAGAAGAGGGAGAAAGGAAAAAAAAAAACAATGGCAGAAGGAAACCATGTCGGTTCCACAAACAAAGGAGACATATGTTGTGACTATTTGTACACGTCTTTGTTTTTTCTTGTTCTTAATGCTTCAGAAGTTATATTTGGCGGCTCGTTCTTCTCTTGGATGTTAAACTGAGCCATTACTTTGTACATGTTGTATTATTTCCGCTTACTTACTTGCACTGACAGACTTATTGTGGGTGCTTCTTTTATCAAAGGTTGACCTCCTCATTAGGAGCCAAACGTGACAACAATGGATGCAGTTGTAAACTGTCTCAGTCTTGACTGCAGCCAGATTTGTTAAAGGTAAGCGAACCACACCCTGAGGCACACCACATATGAGGGGATAAAAGTGTACTGTTATTATCTGGCTTAAGGTGAAAATACTGCCATGAGAAAGTATTCAGTTCAACATGTACCAAATTTTTCAAGACATTGGAGCATCAATAAAGAAATGATCAGGAAAACACCACATTAAAACTGTCTAGCAGTAAAATAAAAAAAAACAATCAAGAAAATGTTTGGTTCATATAAAAAATTAAATTTCTTATAAAAAATTAAATATATTAAATTAAATTTCGATACAGTCTAAAAGGATTCCTGTGGACAATGGAACTTCTAGGACCAATACATTCTTGGGCACTGGTTGATTTTGAAAGGACTTTTTCATAGGGAGGAATATGACTTCCAGAGTCAAACTTTCATACAACATTTAGTGACTGTCCATGTGATATTTTAACTTTCTTACTGATTATACATGTGTCAAAATGCTGATTCCTTAAGTACAGTGTGTTTTTGCGCAATACAGTGCCACCTCTATCAATCTCATGTAGCTTCGGAAGAAAAAATAGTTTTTCTAATTGTAAATTCAAAATCTGAACAAAATATGAATCGAAGTTCCAGTCAATAAGATTGGAGTTAATTTGAGAAAAGTTGCGGCCATAAACAATCAAGCAATGCTCGCCCAATTCTTGCAAAATATGTTAATAGTACATGCTTAACAAAATACAAGAAGGAACTTCTCATTGTTAATCTCGACAGACAAAATCTTGAAAACTTTAAAATCTCTCTTTTAATGGAGATATGGTATTTTTAATGGGATAAAAGAATTAGAAGCCCTCTTATAATTTTAGGACCAGATTGCTGGCATCAGAAACCGCCGGTCACAATTTGGCAAATTTCAATTTTTTATTCACAAAAGGATTGGTGTTATTTTTACAAATTATTTAATGATTTTCCATTTTGAAAATAGCTTACCATCTATGACGATGCAAGGTCAATGGTTCAACAAACATGCTGTTTTTGGGGTCTGACGAAAAATTAATATTGGGTGGAATCCTTGTTACCTCCACAACGCAAACGGTATGATGCACATTCATCGAAACCGCAATACATTTCAGGGTATTCTCTTTAGTGTTATGACATGATAGTGTTAAGACCGTTTGTACCTCGTCACATACACACAAATCATTTTCATATCATGTCAATTACGAAAGAACACAGACCTTCAAAATCTGAAATGATTCCCTCCAAGTGTGGATTGACTCCAGAATCCGACATATTTGTAGTGGTGGTTGCGAGTATCCGAATGGTAGCAGTTGGTGTCACACGCCCACAACTCTCTTTAACTTTGTGGGACTGGCCACAAAGTTGTGCAATAAAACTACTTGCAAATTTGGGAGATTGAACGTGCATGCCTCCTCCTCCTTCTTTCTTCTCCCCTCCCTATAGAAGACATACTCCCCTCTATTCCCTTCATGTCCTGTGGGTGTGGGTGTTTTCCTTAGTGTCCCCCCCCCCAACCCCACAACTACACACACACACACACACACACACACGCACACACACGCACGCACACACACACACACACACACACACACACACACACACACAGACAAACATGCGCGTGCAAGTACAGCAGGATCTACACTGCAGGTGACCAATTATGATTTTATGTGATATTATGTGTATATCCACAAGGGGATATCTTGCAGTTGGACTGCACTTTCCGTACACCGGTGTCATGCATGAACTAGCAAGTCTATTTCTGCCTCCGCAATGTCAAGCATGGCATACTGCCCCCCAACCGCCGTGATTTTGATACAAATGAGGTATGACGATTGGCCGGGACTCGGCTACTTTCCATCCGACATCGGCCCGCAAAGATGCATACACCCCAGTACACCCAAATCTATCTGAAAGCTAGAAAATTACCAAAAGAAAGTAAACGTCACTCATGCGTACAAGTTAGACTGCGCTTTGTGCTAGACTTGCACTAAGCACCAAAAAAGGGCCCTGTAAATCATGGGACTGACTCACTGCACCATTAAGGACATTCAATCGGGTACTGTAGTGTAAATTAAGTCTTATACAACTATAAACAGCCAAGATCTCCTCTCTTACAGATAAGCCCTTCAAGTAACTGAAATGTATAGTTCAATGTAGACTGTCATGTTTGGGCAAGCGTCCCCCTTAAGCCAGCTGGCATGTTAATTAAAGTGCGCTCAATTCAGCAGTCGCCACTTTCTTGTGTGTGACAGAAAAAAAATACAGAGTTAGCTTCCTGGGGAAAGCTGACATTAGGAAACCAGGACGGCGCCTCGGGGCAATCAGTGAGATTCCAGCACCTAACCCACCTTCTGGAACAGCGTGTTATCAGAGGAAATGAAAATGGTGGGCTTGAGGGCCACATCCCAACAGGTCAGGCTCATATAAGGTTGAAAATTGGAGTTGTGGAAGTGAAATAGAATTTTACTGGAGAAGCCTTAAACACCGCCATTTTTGACGTGATGATGATAAAATGATTTAAATGACATTTTATGAACGTTCTCTCATTTCGAATTTGGGAAGAATCGTAAGAATTGTTGGCTGTCTTGATTTTGATGTCAATGAGGGATGTCGCTAGGATTGGCTGGGAAAAGATTACTTGCATCCCACAACGGCGCATAAAGGCGCAAATTCCCCCTAATACTCAATTCTACCTGTGCGAAGCTAAATAAAAAAGATCAAAATAGAAAACTCCACCCATGCGCACAGTTAGAGGGCGCTTTGCGCTAAACTTGCGCTCGGCATGAAAATAAGACCCGGATGTTGTGGCTAACTCCACTCAAGTATGGCTAGGCGATTTTCTTAAACTCTTTAGCCACATTAGGGAAGACGATTCATGACCCAGTGCCAACCGTGATTTTATTGCGTGTCAAAATTAGCTCAACACAACACTCAGCTTTGAATATTTTCGTTTGTATTGACGCTATGCTAACACAACCAGTGTCCCGGCTGCTCCACCAACAGACCATTGAAGTTGATGTTCTGGTTGCCTTTGCAAAGACGGAAATTCTCTCACCCTAACGACAAGCCAGTAAAGCATCAAGACAATTCACACATGCAATGGATCTGCGACCTTAAGGTACATTTACACCTTTGCTGTGTTGAGAAATCAACAGCAACCTTGTATTTGACACCTTCCGCTGCTCTATGGTTGTTATTCGGGGGGGGGGGGGGGATAAGAAAAAAAAGCTATTGATTGAACACGAGTATTGTACTTACATATAAAATCATAAAAGGGAAGTCAACTCTCAAAGGAAATCAACAACCCCCAGCACAGGAAGCAGGCCTCTCCACTCCCAGACTGCTATATCTAATCATCATTGATTAGAAATCACAACAGTGTTTCTGTGGCAAACATGCAAGCAGTCACAGCTGGTGCTTGTAACAGCGCGCAAGAACCTATTTGAGCCAATAGCGTCATTCTAGTGGACTCCAATAACACACCAAAGCCGGCCGGTCAATGGCAACACAGTGAAACATTGTGCGTTTACGGCGCAGTCGCTGCTGAGGTGTCACGGGGTGAGTAACAGAAAGAGACGCAGGGTAGGAGAGGACTATTTTAGATGATCCGGAGGGAAGTTAACCACGGGAGAACATCTGTCCATGAAAATTCTTGACATTTTGCTCTTTTTTTCTTTTTTTTTTAAATTGGGGTGCACGTAACACACATCACAGATCCTGCAGCTGCGCATGCACATTTATAACTTTGAGCCGCTTGTACTACACGTGCTAGTGAAAAAACATAGTAGACAACATAGTGTACGTAAATATAAGTCTATAAATACACACTGTATTTCGATGTGTCAATGTGTGTGGTCCATCAGCAGCAATGCCAACTCAAAGTGAGTCGTGTTGTAAAAGCTGCACCGCAAAGTTTTGGAGTAGACTATTAACCCCCCCACCCGGGTCCCAAAAGAAAAGACAGTGTGAGAAATACACACTTTAGCACAGCCAGTGTGTTTGTGTAAACATGGGCACACAGTAGTGGCTGCAAGGCGGTGCTGAGCGACAGAATGAGGAACGATTCCAAAACATCTGGGAAAGCACGTGTGCATGCGCATGCTGCCGTCGTGTTCAAGTGCCTGATGAGAGAATCGGCCAAACCAAAACGACTTGGCATCATTTGTCCGTGCGAAGGAATGACACCAGAGTTGGACTTGAAGTTTTGCGAAGAAATGGTGGGTTGAATTTACTCCGTTTCGTTTTGTCAAGTGGTTGCACAAAAGATAATCTTGCGGCTCCAGATCATTTTTAAATGAATGTATAGTGTACTTGCAAAAATATAGATCAGTATCCAAGATGATATGATTTCGTGCAACGATTGAGTAAATTCAACAAAATCTTGTATCGGTGTATGAACCAGCATATTGTATATTTTCAAGGGTCACAGTTGCCTTTTAATACAAAAAATAAAATCGAAAGGTTTATCATGACATTATCTTCAAATGTATTCGGTATATTAGCATGTTTCAAATCGATTCAATTCAAAGGAGTTGCGGATGAATTTGAATTGGCGTTTCGTGCATCAACTTAAATACGCACTCCGACACAAACGATATGGAAGGAAATTTTTCACGGATTGGCTGCAATTGTGTTTTTCGACCTTATTTTCTTCTCCCACCTTTAAGTACCACCGTGGTCAGCTTAAATCACGACGCTGAATAACGTCACCTGTCACGCGCACGAGTTTCTTGAAGGCCTCACGACTCACAATGCTTCAGTAATGAGCTCCGAAATAAATGAATATGACGGAGCGAGAGGGCGGAAAGCACAACGGTGAGGCGTTCACTCGAAAAGGATATCCTCTACACCTCTTTTATGGAACACGCTGAACTTCCTTGATTTCCTTCACACTGGGATTGTGACTGTTTATGAGAGGCTTATATGGACCGTGCCACCATATTAGCTCATTCAGTACCAGCCAATTCTGGACCAAGTCTGAAAAGACGTTTAAAAACGTCTTTGGGAGTGAATGAGTTAAAAGCAACGACCGTCCTTCTCATGCAATATAGCTCTACACATATCTGGTCTCATGAGTAACCATCCATTCATCTGTGAATTAGCCGTTTTGAAAATACATTTCAGACTATAATGGTTATCTAGAGTCACCATAAAGTGAATATTTTGCAAGTGTTTTTACAAAGCCTCTGAAACTGCAGGGGCATTGTCATGACAACAGGTACAAACAGTGGAGTAGCCAGAGCAGCACAAAGGTTGAGATTTCAGGAAGGAGCCCAGCCCGAGTGAAACGTATCATAGGAAGTAACGCCTGGACAGAAATGTACCCCCCCCCCCAAAAAAAGGCAAAATATGAATCACCCACAAGGAACATTTCAGAGCAATAAATGACGGTGAATACTACAACACTGACACCATGTGGATAGTTTGCACACACATTGCATACTGTACATGAGTTCTTGTCTGGGCCAGTGAGTTGGAACGTTCTCATGGATTTAAAAAGCAATTCGCGCGGCGTCACTCATTTTGACGCCCAGATTTAATCAGGCTTCAATAGATTCGCTCTCACTGAAGTCGAGCCGCCGTCCCATTGAAGTGAACGAGCACAACAAATTCAGTAGTTAACAGTTTGATGGATCCTCAATCAAATCAGCTGACATCGACCCCTCCATCCAGCCTCTTTTGCATCTTAAAATAAACCATCTGCATCTGTCACAATTAAGCTCCTATGGAGGCACGCGGACTTAACGCTGTTCATATATTGACAAGCACAGAGGCCACTACTCCGCACAAGAAGACTAAAAGCGGGCTTGTGACAGCCCATCACTGGATATTTACTTAGTGCTGCTTCACATAAGCTAGTTATTCAGAGACAGTGTGCATGCGCTTCTTCAGATCTGAGAGGGGAAACTTCAGCAAAAAAAAAAGATCAGGCCAATCAAAAGCAAATTAGGACGACTGACAGAGTTGCCTCCTGTCATGCAAACAGTAAAGAAATGGACTGCACTTACTGGCTATTCTGGCTCGCTCCATAATTCCACCTCAAACAACCACTTTTTGTCACTAACTCTCCCTCCTTCCCTCTCTCCTTCTTCTTGAACAACTTCCCCTTTTCATGCCCCGACCGACTGACTCCTGACGCCCCGTCACCGTGTCCCCCTTGCGCTCAACCCTCCCCTCTCTCCTCCCTCCCTCCCTCCCGCCCTCCCTCCTTCGCTTTGACTTCCTCCAACTTTTAATGTCTTCAGTCTGTCAGGGTAACAACTGATGTCGGCGGCGGGCCATGTGCGATTCACATGGAGTCCCTTTGTTGCTTTCTTTTTCCTGTATGCTAAACACCAAAATGGCGTCCGGCTTACCTTGAAGAAAATCCAAACTGGGATTTATTATCCTCATGTATGGGTGTCACTGGGTTATGGGGAGTTGTTGATTGACAACAGTGGCTGTTTATACAGAACTAGAAATTAACGGTCTGTACAGTGAGCAAGTGGTCGGAACGACAGGCTCACACTTAGGAGGTTCAAGGTTTGAATCTTGGCTCGGGCCTTCCTATGTGAAGTTTGCATACTTCCAACACCACAAAGAGAAGTGATAGTCCACCAGCTAGTGAGCTAGCTGGTTTATGGTTGGGCTTGAATGCAGCATCATCTCCTCATTGGCGAATTTACACCAAGCTGCTCTGTAAAGCGCAGCATGCAGACATAGTTAAGCCGCTAGCTAACTCTCTGCAGTGGTAGAAATGGACTGGGGAAAAAAAATAAAATAACAGTGCTTTGCTCAATTTCATTTCGTCAAGGGGTTGCGCGAAATAAAATCGCCAAGGTCCAAATCAAGGTTATTTTAGTAACCGAAAACTAATTGAAACTAAAATTGAAAAAAAAAAATTTCAATAATGACATTTAATAAAAATGAAAAACCGTAACTACATTTCACATTGATAAAAGTAACTATATAGCAAAAATGTGTTTGTTTTCATTTTGGGCAATTAATTTAATGCATGAGCCTTTGGGGTTGCGTTAAAATGTATTTATTTTGATATTACCGCACGGAAGAAGAGAAAATAAAAAGTTATAGTGGGAGTGTCGTCTTCTTAAAGTGTGTCGCATAAAAACAACATCATCGAACAGCAGGCAACGAAAATAAATAGCCACCGGATGACGGGCTTGCATGTGGTTTTGGCTCGAACGGCGCCCCTGCTTTTGTCATTTAACTCAGCCCACAATGCAACGCTAAGGAAACAGTGCTTTCCTTTTTTTTGGTTCAAATATGAAGAGAAATTGAATTGAGTCAATACTCTGTTCACATGAAAAAGCAACATTTTTATTACTGTCTTTTGTTGGATCCCATGCAGCAGATGTTGCCCATATTGCAAAATGACCACTCGGGAGACTCTTTATGTACACACAGCAAATTAAAAAGTGACTACATCCGCACTTTTTAAACTTTGGCCTCGCACGGAGAGTCAAAAACAAAGTCCAAATTTGCAGCGTTGTCTGAGTATATCTGCAGTGAACATTAGTGCAGAGATCACGCTTAGAATCGCTCTCTGACCCGCAACGACCAGTTGGAAGGCGTCAAGGGCCAATCGGGCAGCCTCGTTCTCAGTCGGAAACACAGGCTATCGAAGAAAAAGACACAGGAGCCTGCTTCCTCTTTCTTTCAGGGAACATGAATGTCAACATGTGTTTTCAACTGCACAACTCTCCCTCCTAACAAGTGAGTTTAAGAGTGAATCTCCCAAAGTTAAATGGCATGAAGACAAATGGAGAAGATCAAGAGCGATTTCAACCTTCAAACAAACCTACTCCCACCCTCTTAAATCCTGCTGCTCGTTCAGACATCAGCTCAGCGATGTGAGACAGAGCAAAGGAAGAAGATTAAGTTGTTTTTTTTTTTTTTTAAAGCATGAGCATGCGTGTGCATGCGTGTCTTGTCAACCCGGATGATGAGAGCGGAGACAGCCGTTCAATGGTCTTTTGCAGATACTGTCGTTTGAGTGTCATTGCATACAATGACAACAAAACCATTGTTCAATTTCTGCACGTGTGTCTGTTTGTGACATGACTGAAAGTTGGCATTGTCTTGGGCAAGGACATGCAAGTGTGGCTAATCAGTCTATTCGGTGATGATGTGATCATGGTTGAACTTGAACAAAGAGAGATAGAGAGGATTTGTCCATCAATGCTCATCTGTGTATTCATGTAATTCAATAAAAGGGTCTATTAAAAAATGGGCAAAGAATGTGTTATTAAGACACATTAATTCTTTTTGAATAAATGAATAAATAAATCGAAGTAAACAGACATTTTTCCGAGATTCCCATCCTCCAGAAAACTTTTGGATTGTATGAACTTTATTGTTCAATTTATTCAATTATTTGTTTTTTTTTGTTTTTTTGCTCTTGTGGGTCTTTAAATGGCCACTAGGAGCCATCTGGTTGAACGCTTGGTAACTTTCTGCCTTTACTGTCCAAAGTCTAATAATTCTGAGCATTTTAAAAAGGGAGTTTGCAGTATGAAAACCCCCCAAAAAACACATTTTGACTTTTTGTTCCAACTGCCAGTATGAGACAGAAGTGCATAGGAAAATAATAGCCCTCTTTGCTCCCATCTGGTGTCTTGAAGTTGATTTGCAAGAACCCACCATGTTTGAGGAAAAAAAAAACACCAATCAGCGACAGAAGGCGTGACAGTTGATGTGTCAATCATTCATCGCACACTCGGGGGCACCATTACCGCAGGCACGCCATCGCGGCCTCGCACGAACCTGTTACCTTGGACTTCAGAAGCTTTTGCTACAACTATGGTGGGCTATCCACCGTCATAAAAGCTTACAAAAAAGGCCCATGCCTCATTTGCCAACAACTGGGCATCAGACTAGCAAACTAGCATGAGAAGATTAACATAATTAACAGGAAGTTGTATTAGCTCTGTTTTTTGTTTTTGATTGATTGTGCATTCCAAAAAAAATCTCACTTCACACCATCAACATTTAATGACGCTTCATGACATTGAAGTCATGCTACCAATGTAGCAGCTAGAGCTAACGTCAACTTTTTGACGGTGTTAATGCTAGCTAAGTATTGCTAGCACAGCTGCTGTAGTTTGTCAAAGCTGGTCATGTGTTCTTCGTGACTATTTATCATTACTATGCCCTTGCACAATTGCATGACATGATGAAAGGTCCTGTTTCCGAATTCTACTCGCTTATCACACATAAGCGAGGGCCGTAACTTTGGTTAGACTCTGTAAAGTGAGTGAGGATAAATTTCAAATCCTGCTAACATTTTTTAACGCTGCAATCATCCCACTTCAAGAAACAATGAAATAAGGTTGCTCGCCCTTGCAAACGACATATTTTTTTTTTACTCCCTCACACATACCTTTCATCACCTGTACACTTCCATCATCGCCGCCAGATAAAAGCCGACCCTCCCACTTGAGACCCGCACGGAGGAATGGAATGGCTACGGACTCTGGAATGAACACCCACTGACACTCACATATACTGTATGTTCAACTCACATGACTTGACAAGTTATGTTTCATGGATGACAGCGCACCTTCTGAACACACACACACACACACACACTATTATGAATGCGCTTTGCAGCACATACGCTAAAGATGTAAGCCTATATTTGCAGTCACTGAGGCAGATGGTCATGAGGCACAGACAGTCACGTGCGCTTGTTCAATCATGCAAACACACACATAGACCCCAGTCCACCCCTTCCCCCTAAAAAGGGTCTACGTCCCACACACTGACTAAAAGTGGATGGTGGGCCGCGGGCTGCACATTCATGTAAGCCGTCACTTCAGAGCACAACCTACAGCCCAACGCGTGACTCCAACGTGCTATATTTAGTTATGTAAGAGTGGAGCATAATAATAAAAAAAAAAGTCACCAGCACGCCAGCACACACTTAAGGGATGCCTGCCAGCGACTGATGTACAATGAAGAGTGGGAAGAGGGTAAGAGATTAGGCGGAGAGGCAGCCAGGCAAAGCGAGTATGGGAAGTCTTGAAGGACCTTTGTGGAGGGTTGACAAAGTATTTGATCCTCGTGACATGGCGGCGGGGGTAAGATGTGTAAAAAAAAGGATCTATACAATCATAGAGGACTGTGTGCCAATCATCCATCCATTTTCTGTCGCACTTACACTCCAATGCATTTCAATGGCCGTCAAGTACCTGCAGATTTTGGCTATTCGCTGGCCGGCCCAGTCCTGTCGCCCGCAAACAGCGGGGTGTCGACTGAATTTTCATCCGATACCTGCTATATTTTCTTACTCTCTGACTTGCGTAGACATATAAAGACGGTGTTGCCTTGTTGGTTGAAATTGAAATTTCACTGCTCCACCTAGCGTTATAGTCCGGCGATGGCCGCTAGTTGGAAGTAAATTGACTGATGGAAGACGAGGAGCCATAAACTCTCTGCAAGGAAGCAACTTGGTTTGTCATAGCAATTCTATTGATACTTTTGCAAAAGCTCAGGACATCCGTCATTGACTGCAGTAGACTTAGTGATAGTCTGTGCCGTGTTCCAATTTAAGCATACATTTGGTTTATGACGTTTCCAGAGGAAGTGATAAAATGTCTCCTTGCCGTGGCCGACATTTATTGCTTAAAAGAGGCTTTTTACTGTTGAGAAAAGCTACATACCGGTACTCCAAATCAAATCTTGGTGGAGGTCCATTAATATGCTGATCCGAATTTGGATATTTCGGCCTTGAATTGAGAGACACTTTTAGTTCTGTGTCAGTTTTATACCCATCACCACAAGATTTTTTTAAAATGACTATGCACTTGAATACAAATCCCAGCCTCACTGAACAGTTAAAAACTTGACCAAAAGGAACAGTTTCAATTGCTGTGTCATTTCGTTTGTTAGCAAGCAAGATAAGATGAAATGTTTTCGACCTCGACGGACAATGCATGTTTCTGCTACAGGCCGTTTGATCAGAACAGCCTTAAGCCTGGGTCATATTTGGCCCCTATAAATTCTGGTACTCAAATGCTACCCTTAAATCCCAAAGGGTCAAATTTGGCCCTAATCCTAAATTAGGATTAAAGCATTGAATATTTGAAAAAACATATATTTTGGTGTTCAGTGAACATATAGCAGTCATTTAATGTATAATTCATCATTTTCCAAAAAAGAAAAGGGTTCTTGGGTTCTCCAGGGTTAAGAACCAGACTTTTCTGGGATCTGATGAGGAATAAAACAGTAGTGTGAGTAGTGCGATGCGGTGCAGCCAGCCACTGTCGGATGACCTCACCAGAGCGCTACGCGGCACTCATCCCCCCCCCCCCACATCCCTCTTGCGCGTCATCGTCATACACCGCCACGCATGTGCTGCCAAGAGAAAGAGAGCACGAAAGGGGGGGGGGGGGGTCGGCAGGCGCTGTCCTACTCGTTTGCTCCCCATCCAACCTGGGGCATGTACAGAGGACGACAAAACTCCTCACATCACTCATCCTCCAAAAGCCAAATTTAGAAGCTGATCTCTGTACGCTCATGACTGTTTCCATGAGGAAATAGACGTCCTGCGTGTTGTTTATTGGCTCCACAATCCTTCTTTTTTTGGTGCCATTGTGGCAGATTTATACAAAATCTGGAATTCATTTTGATGAGACATTTTCCTAATTGAACATGACGTACCATTAAATGTAAGCCCAAACGCAATTCAGAAACCAAGCGCACATCATCTGCGCAATCAAGGATAATGAGGTCTGATTGTGTCACTATTTTCCAATCAGAAGTTCCACCTGACTGATGACAGATGCATAATGCTACATCTTGGGTCTAAACCTAGGTTGGCTCACTTAGCAGAAAGATCCCCCCGCCCCCTCCAAAAATAATCAACCCACCCCAGCACAAAGAGCCACACATGAAACGGATGACCGTTCGAACCAAAACTCAGTCACACTGGGAAACAATTTTGCTAGCTTCAAAAAGAGTGGCAACTGTCTGACAGTGTCTCAAGTTGCATCCCATTGTGCCATACCATCGTTCTGTGACAGATACAGAACCTTTTGCAATGGAAACACACACACACACCACACACAAATAAAGCAGACAGTAAAGAAGACTCTCCACACTGCATCATTGCCAACGGTACATTCAAAGTTATAAATATGGTCAAGTATTATTGTAAAACACAATAAACAACAAAACAATACCGTATTGGCCCAAATATCAGACGACCCTGATGATAAGACGACCCCCTCTTTTTCAAGAGTCAAGTTTTAAAAAAGACTTTTTGAACACCAAATTAATTTTTATACAGAAAATAATTACAGTACATCTGAAACAAATGATTCTAACAATATATTTGAGATAAAAAGCATGTTATTTTGCCTAATATCTGAACATTTTAATATGTAAACTTATGTGCAATCATTTCATAATTGAATGGCTTCTGGTGTTTGCAATGTAAATTACATCATAACTTCTCCCTAGCTGCCGGTTTACCTGGCCGATCTTCGTCCCACTTTGCTCCAGATTGTCACTACGTTTCTCCATTTTCTGTTATCTCTTCTATTATATTCTTCTGTTTTCTTTCTTACCGCTATTTTTTTTCTTGTTCGTGCTACAGCTCTTTATTTTTATTCTTCGTGACAGGGGTTCACTTGGGCCTGGGGAGTCAAGTTCAGCATTCGCTTCAATGATATCTGGCGCCATCGAGCGTCCTGAATGGGTAAAACGCCGTCTTATATTCGGGCCAATACGGTAGTATTAGTGCAACTTTGCAGCCGGTCTCCTTTACACTTAAAACGCGGACACATATTTGCATTTTTGTGTTGGCTGTTCCATCTGTCACTCACTCTCAGTCCAAATTTTGAACCAACCAAACGTCAGCCACTCATAAAAACAATCTGCTCAACCCCACGCACCCTGTGACAGTTGTTTTCATTTCAGGCGCCGCGATCATCCTACGCCAGGCCTTAGTGTAGACTCGAGCCACATATTAGGCAACAAGTCTTCAATATTATAACAATATGACAAATATATGTTCCTCATGGGCAACATCCTTTGTGTAAATGCTGAAGCAGAACGCAAGATAATCAAAAGCAGCCTTTTCGCAGATTCCGAACAAGTGAAGACGTTTCGAGGGCTCACAAAGTCAGCAGGGCGAAGAAAGGCCACATCGTTGTTCATGTTGAGTCAGCAGCTGGCACCGTGTCCAGTCTACGCCGAAGGCCAATGAACCAATGCTGGGAAACATACAAAATTAGAACCAACTCATGACCCTGTAACTTGTTACACACACACACACACACACACACACACACACACAGGCCATGTACGCTCACACAGCGCACCTAATCAAATCCAGTTGGGGGAAAAAAATGGCATCTTTTTGAGCCACTATAGGCTCCTTTCTTCCACTTTGCTGACAACTGAAATCCCGCTATGAGGTCAGTTGGACCGTCAAGCCAGAGCATCGGTTCATCACAGTATGGCCGTGCTTCAATTGACATATATTTCTTTCGCTCCATACGGTAACCATTAGACATGAAATGCAGCTGGCAGAAGACTGCACAAAATGGGGTTTCATCAAACATCACTTATGAGATTGAGGAGGTTTATTATTGAAAAATAGGCCGGCACCATTGTGGACGTAGTCACAAGCCCAGTTTGCGTTGGTTCGCAATGATTGCTGATTGCCGTCATGTGTGGCTTTAGCCCACCCCCACTTCCCACCTTCCAAAAAACAGGCAATGCCTGGTTGAAATCATTGTCAGACTTTTTTTATCCCTGAAAACAACAATCCTAATGACTTTCCAAGATAGTTGAACCAAAACACTTAAGGAAGCTAAGGTCAAAAGGTCAATGAGCATTTAATAAAGGAAAAAAACAACTTTTTAGCCTTGAATGGTAATGCTAGCAATCCAGCAAATCATTCCCAAGTTTCAGGATTTTAAAGCAGTGTTCGCAACCTTTCTTGAATCAAGGCACACATATTTCTCATTGGAAAAATTCTTATTGCACACCACAAAAAACTGCCATCCAGTGTAACTGTTCTGCCTGTCGCTATTATGTTGCTAGCATAGCTAATTAACTAAAGCTTCATTATTTATAGTCAACAAATGTTTTTTTGAACCAATCAAGTGAAATTGGACAATTTCCCGAGGCCCGGCTGATGATTTTGTCAAGGCACACTGGTTAGGAACTTGTTTACAAGCGCAAGGTCTATTCTTCCATTCCAGCCCTGTTGGTGCATGTCATCCCGATGGATTCGATTGCTCACTGTCCACACTTGGGCCCCAATGCAAGTCGACTGTAACATGAAAAAGTGAACATCTGTATTCATAACTGCCCCTTCATCATGATGCTCACCAAATTTAAAACTGGATCCTTGCTTGTCACACGGGACGCCCAAGTCTCGTGAACATCAGTTGCATAATTTCTCAGACAATAAACTATCCAATGAACAGTAATTGAAACAATATTTCCCAATTTGTGCAGAGGAGATTATGCGTAATCATGAGCACATCACAATGGCAAAGAGGCGACCCATTTGTAATTAAAAGCCCATCCACGCCGACTATTTTGTGAGCCCAACTCCAAAGTCTTGCTTGTGCCCCAAAAATTGCCACATCAGCACGAGGCCACACCGCCTTCACCTCCAGCTCTGCAAATGTGCCCAAAAGTGAAGGAGGGATGAAGTTGGAAAAAGAAAAGGAAGAAAGAGAGAGTTCCTGCGGTTACTCATGACTTCGGTGCTCTATAATTAGCATGCCAAGCTCCTGATGTCCAAATCCACCACTTGTGGGTTGCAAGTGGACAATCTACACACATGCAAAAACACACACAGACGCACACACAAAAACTGCAGTTCGACACACGTGCCTGGAACACCCTCTCTTTCTCTCTCTCACACACACACACGTGCAGTGATCCCTGCTCATGTGGAGTTTGGCTGTGGAGCACGTCCAAAATGGATGGTTTGATGAGCGTGACAAGGAAGCGAATGAAATGCTGCGACCTTGGCAGAGACCGCATCGGAACCCAACTGAATATGTGAGGGAGAATTGGGGGGTGGGTGTGGGGTGAGAAGATGAGCAGGGGGGGATAGTCCAATGTGTATGACGCATTCGAAATATATGCAAATGTCACAGTAAGACACTAGGTGTTGGGTTTCTGGACAGATGTTTCTCCTGCACTGCCTAGTTCGAGGGTCACAGCTCAGCGAAATCTAGTTTAATTGCTTTTTTAAGCCTGAGGGAGTGATTTTTTTTTTGTGTTCCCGATAATGGCTTTGTTTCCGGACCACCACGATGTCTGTTTGCATGCCAGCATTTTCATGTCAGGTGTTCTTTCTCAAGCACCTTTGGCTTTTGGACTACCAGGTTTTTATGAAGGGGTGACAATTGGTCCTGCCTGTCATGCTTGTAAAAAAAAAAAAAGGCTCTCTTGGAATCATGGTTATCAGAGGTTTTTTTTTTTTTTCAACAAACCACAAGCTCTGCAATTTTAGTAAACGTGTGTATCCTGGTAAAATTGTGTGTTTCTTAAAAATGGAATTAGAAGTACAAGGTGGGATGATTTTTCACAAATTTCTTTTGTGTTTTTTTTAAGTCAACAACTTAGATTTTCATAATACTTTTTTGCTGTTTACTTATGTATATGTGTGATCTGTAGCATCATTGCTGGAACAGAATTTGAAATGCAATGAAAAAAGAATGACATTGAGAAAAAGTGATGTGGTTTTCCTGGTATAGTGATTGATGTCCTTGGTTTTTTTTTCCGATTTCGAAATAATAAGGCTAAATTTCTTGTTGCCACTAATGTGGATCAACTTGAATACCTCTGAGAAACAGTACAAATTTATGTCAGTTTCAAATCCGGCATTACGAGCTTGCCAAAGACGGATCACGATATTTCCAATGAATGTTCGGATCCACCGTATCTGAATGTATGTGCTTATCTTAATCTTCATGAGACTGTTTTTAGTCACGTGTGCAGTTTTTTTTTCATGATTCCCAGAGATGAACTCATGACCTTATTCTTTTCAACAGCCATATATTCTACACTTCATTCTTCGACCTTCTTGTCGATTGTTTGCCTCTTGCCTTTGTCTTCTCGAGAGGAATTTGGCTGCTGCTGACATCCTCGCTTAGTGCCTCCTTTTCCGTATTTGCCCGTGGGACACACTAAACTGCAAGTCCACTGTCTGATCTGAAGTTTCTGTCCGGACAACTGCACGTGATGCAAAAGATACAAATTTGTGCAGAGCCCTTCGATCCCCCAAGGCGTTTATACGGAAGAAGCCCGGAAGAAGACAAACACACCAACTGAAAGGGTGAGATGTTGTGATGCTCACAACTCCGTACAGCCTGCATTTCAGATGATGTTAATTGGGGCAAAAACTAAAACGCAGAGTAACAAGGACGCTCTCGTTTTAATGGCATCTGCGTGTAACATCAGGTGTTTTGTCTAATGAGCAAAGTCCTTCACGACTGGCCGGCTGCTCGTCACGTTAAGCAGCAGCGACGTTGCCCCCGTTTACATCCTTATGTTATTTACGCGGACGCTTTTTTTTAAACGCTGAACCGCCATTGTCCACCCACTCTATTTTTAGGCATGATGACGCATGAAGTCATCCTCACATTTTCACGCAAGCGCACTCATCCGGAAAGATATGCGAGACTTTTCATCACGGATTGAGAGGGATTTTCCAATGCGTGGAGTGTTTCAAATAGCAGTCAGCACATCTGCCTCGCTGTTCAGATGTTCGTGGTTTGAATCTTTGTTCCAATCTTCCCCAGTGTGGAATTTGCATGTTGTCATGCTTGTGTGGAAAACATGCAACTTTGGTTCATTGAAGACTCATTTATAGGTGTGAATGTGAGTGTGAAGCGTTTGTCTAGTGCCTGGCAATTTACCGTATTTTCCGGACTATAAAACACAGTTTTTTTCATAGTTAGGCCGGGGGTGCGATTTATACTCTGGAGTGATTTATGTGTGAAATTATTAACACATGATTATGTCATTTCACATTAAACCACAAGAGGGCGCTCTCGGCCAGTGTTGATAAATTGACGATGAGTCTGACGTAAGCGACGTAGAAGAGGAAGCGGCGTATCGTCTACCTCCCGAGTTAGGTGAGTTGTTTAAAATTGACACTGAGGATGTAGATTTCATTGGATTTAGTGATTTGGAGTGAAACTGATAGTTTGGTAAAATTGTTCGCATGTTCTTTATGCTAGAGTTATCTGACTAACTCTTAATATGTTACGTCGTTACTGACATTACCAGGCATGTCAGTCATGTAATGTTAGTATACCGTACACCAGGCGTGTCCAAAGTCCGGCCCGCGGGCCGGATTTGGCCCGCGGTCGAATTTCATCCGGCCCTCGGCCCCTGTCATAAAATCAGTGCCGTCTGGCCCGCAGTTTGGGCGCAATGGAACACGTGTTGCATTGACTGAGGTCTCGTAGACTGATGAGTGATGTTTCATAGAGTACTGCTTCCCTCTAGTGGCTAAATGAGTAATAGCATTCACTAAATGAGTAATAGCATTTAGACACTAGAGGGCATCACTCACGAGTTAACAAGACATCACTCCGTGTTTATATTGACTGATATGTCATATTTCAAATGATCCTTGCAGTTGTGGATATGTGTATTGCTTGTTCATTTCCCTATTGTTCGAGTCAAAGGTTTTGTGACTATTGAAAAGTCACGGTGATACATTTTATGTTTCAAATCAATCAATTTGCACTCAGGAGACTTCTGTTTAAGAAAAAGTCAAGTGAATAAGCAGTTGCATGTGATATACCTGTTTCAAATGAACCAAAAGAAATTCTTAAGATTGTTGAAATTAAAATAAAAATGGAAATGTGAAACAGACTGGCTTACTAAAATTTGTTGAACAATAGTGTTGTTCAATGTAAAGAATGTCAGCCAAGGTCGGCCCCCCGACATTTTACCACATAAAATCTGGCCCCCTTGGCAAAAAGTTTGGACACCCCTGCCGTACACTTATTCAGCCTGTTGTTCTCCATTTTTTTTATTGCCTTTCAAGATGACACGTATGTCAAAAATGCGACTTATACATTATATATATATATATATATATATATATATATATACACGTATGTTTTTTTTTCCTTCTTAATTATGCACTTTTTGGCTTGTACAATTTATAATCGGGAGCGACATAATCCGAAAAATACGGTACTGGTGACCAATCCAGGGTATAGCCCCACTTCTCAACATCAGCTGGGATAGGCTCCAGCTCAGTGAGGGAAAGCACAATAGAAAATGGATGATTCATAGCCCAGCATTAATCATATTATCTTAATAAGGGCTTGAGCAAATACAATGTGGCGTTTCCTGCAGTGTGCCGGAGAGGATTGAGATAATAGCTGAGCAAAAGGTTATCAAGTGGGTATGAATTCAACTTTTTGCTGGGATGTAAAGTCAAGAATCTCCAGCGGGCCTCCTATGAGTTGCGAACACAATGAGCTTTTTGAACTCGCCCCCTACTCAAACTGAATGATAAAAGCAGTTTAATCCCAGCAGATGAGCTCAAGCACGGGAGGTTAAGGTGATAAGAAAAATGACAGGACCCGCAAAAAGGTTTGGCAGCTGGACTCAAGATTATGAATTAAATTGCAGGGAGTGCAATTTTCGTGTGGTGGCAACCTACGGCCAATGAGTGAGTCACACTCATGAGAATGCAGACATTGTGGAAGAGAAATAAAGAGCTGTATTGACTCCCCCTCGTCTGCTACTGCTTTGTGGGAGTGTGTTGGAGGGCTTTCTTGAATTTGCATGTCCTTTTTCCTCACGGTTGTTGATTTCTACATTTATTCCTCTGAGTATCGAGGCGCTGTGGTGCTGCTGTGTTGGCTAGCAAAAGAGTTCAAAGGGGCTGGTCAATTATTTAATGTGCCTGCGTGTTTACAGTGTCTGTGAACTGACACAACTATAATTTCAACTTTTTATAATTATACACAAACAGTATTATCTCTAATTACATTTTTATTTGACATATCACGGTTAAATTGAACGGCGGCATGGTGGGCAACAGGTTAGCACGTCGGCCTCACGGCCCCGAGATGCAGGGTTCTATTCCGGCTTTGGCCTTCCTGTGTGGAGTTTGCATGTTTTTGGAATGCGGGAGGAAACCGGAGTACCCGGAGAAAACCTACGCAGGCCCAGGGAGAACATGCAAACTCCACACAGGGAGGCCGGAGGTGGAATTGAACCCGGTACCTCTACACTATGAGGTTGACGCACTAACCACTCCAGTGGCCGTTATCTTTGTCACGTTCCGTGCCTGCCTGCAGGGGGCGGGCTTTCTTTTCCCCGACTGCACACCTGTTGTTAATTTCGGGCTGATCACCTGCCTTTATTAAGCGACTCCGGCAGTCATCTCACTGCCGGAGAATTCCATGCCGTGCCATATTGCTCCCGCGCTCGATCTCGCTATTGTCAATTGACCAGTTGCCTTTTTGCCTTACGGCCGTTATTCGCGTTTTGCTCCTAGACTTTGTATTGCTCTTATTTCCGCCAAATTCAGGTCCTCCTCGCGTCGTGTTGTTTTCCGCGAGCGTTTTCTGTTAGAGTACCCTTCTTGTTATTTCCTGGTCCTTATTTGACCAGCGTTTTGTGTTACCGTTTTTCCCTGTCGGGCTCTTTCTGTTCTTTTGTCATTAAAGACACTTTTTTCGTTGACAAGATTTTTTCGTTGTCTGTTCTCCGGGGATCCAACCTTTATTTCATTTGTTCTGCACGAAGCGATAGCTATCGCTTCGGACAGAACGTGACAATCTTACAATATTATATTACATTACATGACATCAACATTATATTACCTGAGCCAAAGTCACACAGCAGTACAGCGAACCGAGTTGATTTTCCATCCAAATCTCTTTTCACTGTCACCACATTATTTTGCTCCAGTGTTCATTTGAACCTGCAGGTCAATATCAAGAACACTCCCCCTGAAAAGTGGAATAAATCCACATAACATGCTCCCCTGGGCAAAAGTCCAACACAAAGGAGTGTATTGAAAGCTGAGGACAGGCCATGAGAAGATATAACAGTGGACCGTGATCTCTCATGCGTAGGAAGTTGTAAAGGGGGAATCAAAAAAGCAAAAGAAACGCGGTGCATTCAGTCGACAAGTCTCCTTGTTTATTCAGGGTCGCTGCAATTGAAAGTGGAGAATAACACGAGTCCATTAGGTTCATCAAGTCAAACCAGGTCCCGCCGTCAACATCCTCTCCGAAAACACATCATGGCATCGTTTCATTAGTGGTTGAGGGAAGCAAGTACCGGTAAGATTTAGGGAGATTTTTAATTTCTAAAAAGAGGAGAATACAATTTATCCATGTGTTGAAAGGACACTTGTTTGATCCTCACATTTAGTTTTTTGGTTTACATCCTTCCTTGATGTATGCCTAGCAACAAATGATCCTGCAAGTCACAAATTACTCCAAAAAATAATAAAAGCATTTATTTTCACATTTATTTTCTGGAAAAAAAACCCAACAGATTTATGAATAAATGCAGTTAATTATATTTCATGCATTTATGAAAGCAGAATGAAAACTTTGAGAAAAACAACAGAATTTAAAAATGTAGGTCTTTTCAAATCACACTCAATTTACGTTAAAAAAGTTTGAGATTAAAATAAGATTAATTAAACTAACTCAACTGACATGTATATTCATTTAGTTTTTAAAGTTTGAAAATTGGCTTTCAAAACAACAAGAATACATATTTTTTCCCTTGCCTTTCAAAACAACGGAAACACATTCCAGCCAAAATAAAGTACACTGTGATGTCAAAATGGCCACCCCCTGAGATGGATAAAAACAGGTGGATTTTATTGCTTAATTTATCTTCCACAAATGCAATATTAATTTTAAAAAATCATTTTCAAAACATGTTTAGACTATTGGGTTGCATAGAACATATCTAAAAGGTTTGATTTTTGTTACTTGACTTCACCTCTAAGAAATTTAACAAAACAAATGTTTATAAAACTTTTAAAAGGCATCTCGATTTGGACTTCATAAGTCGAGTAAATTGAGTGCCTATATCTAAAGAAGAACCAAGTTGTGCTCTTTAAGACTTATCTTGAAAGAATATTTGACACCTTCCGGTGAAGATGAGGTGCGTGCAACCTCCTCAGAGGACTTCACAGTGCGCTTCTAACCTCTGGTCTCATGCTTCCTCTTTGCCACAATCAAGCGTGTGATACAAACGATCAAAGTGCACATCGAAGTTAACTCAAACACTATTTTCGCTTCTTCTCCTTCCAGCCGACAGCTAGTGATACGTCTCCTAAAAGGAATCCCAAAACTCACCACCTCTCTGACATTCTTTTTCCCCCTAAAAAGGTCAAGAGCGGATTCCTTGCGGCGCCGCGCTGCTGCCGTCTATTTGCATGTGACTAACCACCAAACGTGCATGAATGACTGAGCAATATTCTCTGGGCCTGGATTTCACTGTGTCCTCTTTGCGTCACAGAATCTGCTTGTGCCCGTTTCATCCGGAGCGATGCCGTTTATTCCCCCCGCCCCCACTCCCAGGAGTCTCTCTTGTGTTGTTCCCAAATGTTGGAAACGTGTACATGCAGATGGGACCAGAAGAGAGGTTGTTGTGGAACATGCGCACACATACACAGGAGCTGACAAATTAATGTTAAATCACTTGACGTTCGCAATTTATGTTGTTTGGCTTGGTCAAACTTACAGTGATAAAAAAACACCCCCCCCCCCTGCAGGTCAAAATAATGCATCTGCACATATATTAGGTAGATTTCGGTGGTGATTGTTCTTGAGCCTCTTTTTTGGAGCAATTGCTTCTTTTTGGGAGCAATTGCTTACTACTTGCCAGAGCGCTGCTTAAGATAAGAAAACCTTTATTCGTCTCACAATGGAAAACAATTCCTAATTCACAGCAGCAAAGTTATGAACTGCTGGAAAGGCAGCCACTCTCACGGCGCCAGCTTGAAGTAAAAATAACAAAATAATACAACACAACACATAAGACACAGACAGTTGTGCAATCTTAACCACTTTTCTGCATCCCCTTTGTTGTATGAAGTAGTTATAGATGAAAGAGGAGAGGATCAAAGTGGTTTTTCACTAGTGGATCAGGGATACAATAGTTTCATTGCAATTTTCATGCTGAAAATTATTGTAAAGCATGTTGAGTCCAGTGCCACATACACCACACTCAAATAACAAGGGTGTGCTCACAAATCAGAGCATCAAAATAAAAACAAAAAATACACACAGGTGAGGATAAGCAGTTTGGAGAATGAATGAAAGAAAAATGACGGCACTCAAAAAACACCCAATTAGACTCACTCTAATCTCATGGCACCACTGTACTGGATTTGATCATTTTTGTCAATATGCTCTGCCCACAAAAGCTTTTTTTTTGGGGGGGGGGGGGTAGATAATGTTACTAAACTCTATTGTCTTACTTACAAATTCGTAAGAATACCTAAACTACTCGCAGTATAATGATTTAGCTTTTGAAATTTGAAACAGCCGAGGATTTGAAGGAAATGCTACATTCAAAGCCAATGATGACTACAAAACAAAAAAGAATTAGCCTATGCAGAAATACTGTTTTTCACATGATATAAGACACATTTAAAGTTGATTAGACCAGGTAAACTTTGAAATCTTTTGCCATAAATGCTGTGTTAGTGTGTGCATGTGTCCTTGATTATTATGATTGCCTATATGACACACAGTCCAAAAACTGCCATGCAAAATAGCAGAACACTGTGAGAGCACAATGGGGACAGAGCCCCAAGGGGCCAGTGCATCCACAGCGAGAAAAAAAGGTCATCTGAGATGAACATCTGACTTTAAAAGCCAGAGGACCTAGAGGTGCACCCTAGGGTGCTTGATGCACAACTGTGCTCCAAAACTGTCCCAAAAGAGATACGCTGACTGAAACAAACTTCTCAGAGGCTTTATTATAGACCACAATCTGCTATTGGAAAAGAGAAAAACCTCAATCATCACAAAGACTGCAGGTCAGTTGCAAATGTCCTTACCTGGATTTGGAGTTTTCTTCATGCTGCCTGTGTTCTCTTGCACGTGTTAAGCAGAGGGATAAATCTTGCTCACTTTCCCGTGTAATTGGAGTGCGACTCCGTGCGGCACACTGGAAAGGATGCGTGGCGTGATTGGCTGCGTAGTGAGGATGCTGAGATGCAAGACATCACGCGCCTTTAAAAGGGAGGGGGTGGGGGGAATCCCCTCCCCTCCCCCAATGACGCACACATAGGAGGTGTTAGAGGAAGACTTTCGTTCTGAAAAGCTGCAGTAGACTACAGTGATAATTATTTGGTGACCTGATCGTACAGTATGCTCATTAATTTGTTTGTTAAGGGACTTATAAGAAGGAAGGAATTTCATCTGTGCTGTATGTTACAGCACATTTGACAATAAAGTTGTATTCAATTCAATTCAATATACGAATACAGCTCTGATTTGAGATACAAGTTTCATCATAACTGAAAGCATTTGTATCGAAAATAATCTTTTATCATTGACATGTTCACTGAGATGCCTCAACCTATCAGGACATTAATAATAATAATAATAATAATAATAATAATAATAATAATAGTTGTTCTTTGCAGAGGATAAAGAACAAATGGCTGACTGCTATATTTTCTGTCTACATGTTTTACTGCACCGTGTGCTTAATCCGAGCAAAACATAATGAGATTTAGCATTAGCATTAAGCTAGGAGACCGAAAGGCTAAGATATTGCTTTAAATACACAGAGTGTAATTCTTCCACTTTTGTTTAGGTTGAAAGTAAACTTCAAAAAACGTTTTATGAAAAAATGTTCACTCTTTGCCAAACTTCTACTTTTTGTGAAGTGTTGTATTCACCGCCGCCTCACAGTAATCATACGTCAAGTCTGCATTTGCAAGGCAAACCAAATAATTAATTGTATGTATTTAAATTCGACTTTTTCAAAATATGCACTGGGTCGAGTCACTAAGTATATATATTGTTTTATGACTTTATTTAATTCCATATACATACAGCACTTTGTTTTAAAGTGCTTGAAACACAGCTGAGTTGAGTTTAGCATCTAAAGGCACCACTTAAACTTCATCTCAGGGGTGACTGTCCACCCATCAAGTTTGAAATTATCAAGTATTTTTTTTGGCCTTATCGGCCTCTTTCTGAAATACATGTATGTGCTAGTGAGCGATTCTCTTGAGAAGCATATCATTGCCACGCAAAAAAGGGCTCAGTATCATGCAATTGCATGAAATGTTTATTGGTATACTCTATCTTTTTCACATCATTTGAACTGAGGCAGCAAATGAAAAAAATATGGCATCATATCACATTTGAAGTTTTCTGGAAAAGAGGGCGGAAAAACCAATCAAACAGGAGGGGGGTTTTATGCGGGAATCCGAGTTGAATATAAATTTGTCATGTGGGCTTTTGGTGTTGAAATAACGGCTTCAGTCCGAATGGATGACTGAACAACATACGAATAAAATTGGATTCTTACCCAGTATGCGACTTCCGACGACACCGGAAACATTTTGTGAAGCAGGTTCGTATTTTTGTCGGACACGTTTCACCCCCAACCCCGTTTGATGTCCTTTTGCTGCACACTACTACTCCCTGCTGGCCCATCGAGACTTGACAATTTTTTACCTTACACTTAGCAGCGTTCATGGCGTTGGACAGCCAGAAGAGAGAGAAAGGACTTGAAATACTTGGGGGGGTAAAAAAATTAAAATACTGTGGCAAGTATTTTCAGTGCAATCATTGGCTCTTGCCATCTAAATAAAAAAACAGAATTAACTTCACCTTGATTTCATTAAGATTCATCTTCATCCCGGGTGAGAACACACGTCAATGGTTTGGCCGCGAGGAAGAGAACGTGAACTCACAATTAACAGGACCACTCAGTACTGTACTGAGAACGTTTCATTTGTGCGCATGCGCAGGACAATACCCTGTGCGATTGTGGGGAAAATGTTTTTAGCATTTAACGTTTTATTACGTTCGAACGACATATCCCAGTCAATAATATTTGCTCCACATTGGCAGTTCCACGCATTCTGTCGCATGTGGTGGTGTGAGCTGATTTTGACAAGACGTAAATCGACTGTGAATTGTGTTAATCGGAACAGACTACAACTGGGCAATACAGTACATCGATTTTGCGCACCTTGGTCACTTCACTGAAACTTCTAGAAACCCACAACTGATTTACATTGCAGTTTGCTTTTAACATCATAAATTGTACAGTTGGCAGGTTTTGTTTAAATTACATTTTACAGTACACCGACTTCATTTTGTTTAGCTGCCTTTCGTTTTCAATATCACGACATTATATTGTGGTAATTGTGCACTAGATGGCACTCTCGAGTTGCTGGATTAAAAAAAAACCCAGATCGTCAACTCGTCCGATGTTAATCATTGACGTGATATGGCATGAACATTTTAACACACAATCATCACAGTATTTTTTTAATGGTTAGCTTAACATTTTCATTCCATGCATGCATTACATTTTGTTAGGGCTTGGATGTGACCCCAATAGCACGACAACAGGCAGGTATCGTGGAAGCCAACACTTGGCGTAGTTTATTTAAGAGTCTTCACAAACTCACTCAGGGAGAAGCACGAGGAGTTCACAAGGAAATTTTCGCACAAGGAGCAAGAAGCTGCAGAAGACGGCAACAGCGTCCACTGGTGTGGTGACGGCACGAACTTGCACTGGGGATTGGGGAATGGTCTGTGAGTCAATTTGTACCAGTCCAAACGAGCAGATAGGCAACAGGTGGGTGATGAGCTGATGAGTCTCAGGTGTGAGGTGCAGAGCACCCTGGCCGAGGAGGCTGCCTGGCTGGCCCCTCCCTAACACATTTCCCACTAAAAAACAGAAAACAGGGCGGCCCGGTAGTCCAGTGGTTAGCACGTCGGCTTCACAGTGCAGAGGTACCGGGTTCGATTCCAGCTCCAGCCTCCCTGTGTGGAGTTTGCATGTTCTCCCTGGGCCTGCGTGGGTTTTCTCCGGGTGCTCCGGTTTCCTCCCAAATTCCAAAAACATGCATGGCAGGCTGATTGAACACTCTAAATTGTCCCTAGGTGTGAGTGTGAGTGCGAATGGTTGTTCGTCTCTGTGTGCCCTGCGATTGGCTGGCAACCGTTTCAGGGTGTCCCCCGCCTACTGCCCGGAGACAGCTGGGATCGGCTCCAGCACCCCCCGCGACCCTCGTGAGGATCAAGCGAATGAATGAATGAACAGAAAACAGCCGCATTTTCCATTTATTATATAATTTGCATTGAATTGTGCATATAAAATCAACAAAAAAAACATAGGAACAAATAAACATGATGCGAAAAAAAACAGGTGAAAAAAAAATAAAATGCCATACAAACAAAACGATACAGGGAAACTCCGGTGTTATATGTGACTTTAATGATTAACCATTTTGTCCTGCAGTTGAATTGTCTACTTTTGTACATGCTGAATAAAAGCTGTGAATGTTGCACAAGATATGACGAGAGTCAACGTGAAGGCTTCAATTTAAAAAAAAAAAATGTAAAAAAATGGAAATGGAGCTACAACAAGATTGGTTTGTTTTCCTGCAAATGGGCGCCATATGTTGGTGGTGCTTTTGCTGTGAGAATTAATAAAACACTGAAATACAATCAGGATCATGGAAATTCTTGACCCCTTGAGTGGTCTTGAATGCAGATTGGACCCCGACACTTGCAGCCGTTTACTTTGCTTGCTTTCCGAATTGTGCTCCATCTAAAATAGAGTCATAAAATGCCAAGCTTTGATTCCCAACAAAATGGTCGTAAAGAAGGAATCAATAGTGTTTGAAAGGAGCTTTCTTTTTCGTCTGTGTAGCATCTGGTGCGACAGTAATCTAGAAAGTGAAAGGGAATTCAAATCACACATGCTCGAAAACACACACACACACACACACACACACACACACACACACACACACACACACACACACACACACACACACACATTTCATGCCTGCTACTGAACAACAAATAGTTGAACAAGGGTGCTACACCAGCTGCCTGCGTGTCATGTATATTGATTCATCACAGTCAGGGAAAATACTCCCCATTTCCGGAGTTAGGTTGAAAGTTTCTAACTTACTCATCAGCCAGAGTATGTTTGCTACTCTCTGTGTGTGGATAAACAATCATTCCACTGGCATTGAGTCAACAAAGGAGCATAGTGGTGAGTGTTTTAATTATGAAAAAGAGTGTATCACAGGATCAGGTGGACGCCGCACGTCCTAATGCTCAGAACGAATTTACAACAGCAGGACTAAAAACATCACAGTTGGTCCGTGACTATTTTTTTTTCTCCAATGTGCTTGTCCATTGCCTTGGCATTTGTGTTTGGGTGACATTTGAAACATCTAAAGCAGGGTTGGTTGTTAAAAAAAATTAAAAATCACAGTTTATTTTTCAAAAGCATTCGGCCTTACAATTTAGCTGTACAAGCCACAGATTGCTTACGTTGCATCCTTTTTGTCTTTTACCCATCCAGCCGCAATTTAAAGTATCGGTAGCTTATAATTCATGCAGTGATTTGATAAGTCGCAGCTGAGCTGAAAAATCACTTTCACCCTGCACAACTCATTGAGTGCAAACAGCAGCCATGGTGGCGAAGGAATGATGACTCGTGATTTCTGGCGGTAGGTCAGTGGAGACAAGCTACGCGGCATCTCCTAACAAAAAGAGATATATGCATGAAATATGTCATCCTTGCCAAGCTAGTGATGATGTCGACGTTTATGTGCGATAAATACCTGACACGTTGGTCTCTTGGTATTCAGGGCTCACCAGAAGTTGATGCTGTGGACTACCTTTACGGAGGAACATGAGGAACACGTTAGAATAAGCGAAAGTGTTTTACTTAAAAGCATTGAAATGATTAGCGCATCAGCAAAACTCCGATGAAACCCGATCAACAATCCTGATCATTTGAATCCGATGTGAAAAAAAAAATCTAAATCGCGCATGACATTGACCTTGAGGACCAGAGTTGCGCCCCCCTTGACTTCAAGAGTCACACCTGCACAGGCTCACCTTGCTCTGGATCTGCTCCAGGTTGAGGAGCCCGATCTCCTGAAACAATAAGAAAATCATGCTATTGAGAATATAACAACATTTTGAGATGTAAATTGGACTAAATGGAGAAAATACATATCCAGAATAAATGAATTACATCAAACCACAGACAGGAAATGGGACTGAACTACTTCCCACTCCAATACCTTCAAAAGTAAATTGGACAAACTGAAAAAACATACGCTAACCCAGGATGGACACTGGACAGGACAGAATACTCCCCAACCCAAACATTGTTGGAGAAATTTTATCCTGGGAAAGTAAACTCGACAAACCCTGAATAGAACCTAACCTGGGGATGTAAACCAGATTTAACAAGAGAGATTTTCCCTACTCTGGGATTGATATAGTCGTCTTCTTCTTCCATTAACTCTTAACTCAGAGTACAACCAAAATATAGTGTCACATGATCCAAATCCTGGGATTAAACCTTGAAGGCAAGTCCAAACCTTGGAGTGTCAACTGGACTAACTCAGAATATAAAATGAAAGCTAACCCAAGACGGAAAGAATCACCCCAATTTAAGCCCGTGGGTGTATTTCAGGTTCTTGTGGGCTGCAGCACTCGGGATTTCACTGTTAATAATTAAATGTGACACAACCTAACCAAAGTTTGAAGCGTGCTTGAACTCGTACGGAATGAGAGGGGGAAATTCTCTCCGTGATTACAACATGAGCTAACTTGCTAACTTCCTCCCGAAACTTTGTTCACGTGACTTTATTTTTGGGCCGAACTAGGAATCCCAATAGAATCACCGTAGCAATGTCGTAAAAGGCCATGTCTGAATCACAAAGGCTGTCATTTTGAAGGAAAAAAAAAAAAGATCCACTTCGGTCGGCCGGTAGGATTGATTTATTTACTTTTTTAAAAATATTTAGTTTCTTGTACAATGTCTCGACAATTTCAGTGCTTGAAAATTGCAGTCCGTGTTTTTACATATCATCGTTTCATTTAACGGCGCCACGGTGGTCGACTATTTAGCGCAGGCATGTCCAAAGTCCGGCCCGCGGGCCAAATCCGGCCCGCGGTCGAATTTCATCCGGCCCTCGGCCCCTGTCATAAAATCAGTGGCGTCTGGCCCGCAGGTTGGGCGCAATGGAACACGTGTTGCATTGACTGAGGTCTCGTAGACTGGTGAGTGATGTTTCATAGAGTACTGCTTCCCTCTAGTGGCTAAATGAGTAATAGCATTCACTAAATGAGTACGGTAATATCATTTAGACACTAGAGGGCATCACTCACGAGTTAACAAGACATCACTCCGTGTTTATATTGACTGATATGTCATATTTCAAATTCCTGTTTCAAATGAACCAAAAGAAATTCTTAAGATTGTTGAAATTAAAATAAAAATGGAAATGTGAAACAGACTGGCTTACTAAAATTTGTTGAACAATATTGTTGTTCAATGTAAAGAATGTCAGCCAAGGTCGGCCCCCCGACATTTTACCACATAAAATCTGGCCCCCTTGGCAAAAAGTTTGGACACCCCTGTACTTAGCTAATATAGAACTTATAATGATGCCTAGTGTAAAAAAAATGTTGCAAAATGACTTGCCATAATGGACAAAAGATGTACGAGCGTGGACAAGTAATGGTCGGAAGTGGTCCGTTTCATGACCAATGCGCCTACCTTTATTTTCGAGGTAACACCGGAAGTGACATATTCTCTTCCACAAACTTGTCATCAGAACACGCGTAGATCGAAGGCAGGTTGTTGAAGAAGCAGCCCTTTGGACGAACGAAGATGAGGCGGTGAAATACAAGGCATTGAACTCGCGTATATTCATTCCGTCCTGTTTTTATTCCGACTACTGTGAAAATGACGACCACGACGACATATCAAGGGATGGAGCCCGGTGCTAAAAACAGCTCCAGGTAAAAAAAAAGACATCTGCGTGCTTTCATCCCTAGGTTAGCCACCATTATGCGGTTAACCAGCCAGACTAGCATCAGTTGAACGGCCTCTTATTTTGAACCCTTTGCCAGAATGTTTTTAATCACATGGAAATTATGAACGTAGTCCTGCTGTTGATATAAAGGCCCCATTAAACGCGCCAATTTTTTGTTAACGTAGCAAGCACATGTCCCTTTGTACACCTTGCAGTCAGCTAGCCGTTGATGAAATAGATCAGCATATTTCGACGACATCATTCATCCATCCGTCCGACCGATTTACCGTTCTGTCCGTTCCCATTAAATCCGAAACATACAAACAAAAATAGCCAAATTGCCTGATTCGGTGCGTGGGATGTGTTCCAGTAGGGTGGGGCCACTCGTGTGGGCTTCCCCATCACTCGAGAGGCAACAAAGAGCATACTGTCCAATTTGGAAGCTGAAACGAACATTATGACAAATTAAACCATCAGTTTATTCATTCCATTTCGTTTTTGAATATCTATTATTTGTGTGTACAATTGACATGAATACATATACATTACATGATATTAGGTGCGCGTGTAAAAAAAAATCAAAGATTAATAATTCATGTAACGGCGTTAGACGCATATTTGAGATACGCTTTCAGTGATGGAAAATGTCACTGGTGTGTGATGAATATTTACAATATGAATCCTTAAAACTGGTGAAGATGCACCGATTTCTTACTGTTGTGGCTCCTTGGAAAGTTATTTTTCATTGGTGTCAATGGTTTGAGAAGAAACCAAACAAACCTTTCCTGAAAGCTGTTGCAGTTTGGATCTTGTACTTGGAAAACAAACAACCCCCATTCCCTAAATAGACACTCCTAATGACAAATGGTTTGACTCTAGCTGTAATACACTTTATATTTCCACAAGATGGTACTGTTTGCATTTACTACACTCTTCGGATACCTGCATGAAATTCTTACAGAGTGTGACTGGCCAGAAAAAAAGCGCATAAAGTTGGAGTTTTGACAGCCATATGACATATATATATATATATATATATATATATATATATATATATATATATATATATATATATATATATAAAAAATATACAGCTAACCTTGCAGCATGTGCACACCTGGATAGACGTGTTTCAGTGCAGCTCACACAAACGACATCGTATGTGACTACAGTAATTTAGCCAAAGCTTTCACACTTGTCTCCTTCAGGCAGTCGCAAACAGAAGCCTCCTTCAAAAAAGGTGCTCTTTGCTATTGATTGACTAACCACTCCCAGCTCTTTATTTGGGTAAATGCAGTAATACGAGTGGAAATACCAAAGCAACTTACCATACATCGAATGTTATTTTTATAGCATCATAATGCAGCTATTATGCTATTTTTTTCTGCCCAGTGTAAAAAAAAACATCAGACGGGCCCTACTATATATTAATATATTTTTGGCATTTTGACTCTTCTTCCTTCATCTACGTGCACTAACATACTGCTTCATTTCCGCTTTTCAGACAACCGTACAACTTCTGTAAAAAGTGTAGCGCAGTACCTAACATTTATTCTGGTGTTTTGGGACTGCAGCGTATGATAGCGTTCTGGTTAGCATGACTTCTCTCTCTTCTCCTGTTCATTCCTCGCAGAAATGTTGGCAGGAGCAGTGTTGTAAAATAGTGCCGGCTGTCGCTTTCAGAAGTGACATGCACCCTATTCAAACCATTTCCCGATATTCCACAATGTCATTACGATGCAATATCATACGTGCGTAACTTGTAGCTAGCTATAAGATAGGAAAACATTCACTGCCCTCCAATTGACCTGGTACAACAACATCGTTCCCCCGCAGGGTTTTGCGTCCTCCCGGCGGCGCCTCCAACATTTCATTCGGCGCAGATGAGGACAAACCTCCCGCCCGCAAAGACAAGATGGCCTCCAGCGTTTTTGCCGAGCCGGAAGACCCCTACGCTAATCGAAGAAATAATCCGCCAGGTACTCTACTCTTCTTCACCCCCCTTAATTAACACAAAAAGAATAGAGCGTTCACAGATGAAATGTTCAACATCAAAACGATGAACTACGATATAGCGGGTGAAGCACCGTATTGTGTCATGTGTGAATTAGCCATGCTGTAATTGTGAGCTGTCAACCTCCTGAAAGCGTGTGTATTATGCAGAGTGTACTCCCGGTTTCCTCCTAAATGCTTGCATCAAACTCGCAACAGACACGTTACTCGTGTCACAAGTCTCTCGCTCCGCTAAGTGTGTCACACTGCTTCATGTCCTCTGTTTCCAGGTGGGAAGCCGACGGGCGTCCTGTGCGGTGAGTCGTCAGCGCCCCTTCGGAGAGGCACCGCCAATGCCGTGAACTCAGCAGACAACTCCTCATCGGTAAAGATAAGTTGCCTGGTCATGATGTGCACAGAGAAGCGCGACATGCAGACTGAGCCGGTT
This sequence comes from Hippocampus zosterae, assembly GCF_025434085.1. NCBI lineage: Eukaryota > Metazoa > Chordata > Actinopteri > Syngnathiformes > Syngnathidae > Hippocampus > Hippocampus zosterae. The sequence goes on along the minus strand of NC_067463.1, from coordinate 8,860,007 downwards.
CAAAAGCGGAAGTACACAAGTACTTCCCTCTCGCTTTTTATCCTGTTTACACAATCTTTGGATGCTAGCTTTTAGTCTCAAGATGATTATTTAAATGGTGGGAAGAACAGATCTCTGCAGGGATGTACCCATCTGTATATTGTCTCCTTGAGCACGCTTGCAATAAATTCACGGATAGAAACATTCAAACAGGAAGTGAAATCCACAAGCTTCTGCTTCACTAAATTTCCGTTTGTTTACATTTGCGCCCTTGCCAAGAGTACAGGCAAGAAAATGGTGGGAGCGTTTGTGATTGAGTCAGATCATTCATGTCACATTGCAAAAATAAATCTTTTTCCATCCGCATGGTGATTCCATTTCAACAATGAAGAGTGAGCTCCTTTTTTATTTTTATTTTTTTGCCAAAAGAAGAAACAATGACCAAATGGAGCAGTCATTGACGAGACAAAAGATACTATTAGCCTTGTGACAATATAGTTCAAGGAAGAATTTCCATTCTGCTCTTTGATAACAGAATGTCCTTCTTCCTTCTAGGATGGAGACACGCCTGCATGTGACAAAGGTGAGTTATTTTTTGACCCTGTTGCTTTATCATAAAAACAAACTGGCTTTGCCTGCTGCATACACATTGTCATGTTTCTGCCTGGTAACAATAAAATTGGCGAAGGTGGAATGCTTTTGAAAAATAATCGTAATTGCAATGTGTGTGTGTGTGTGTCCAGGCGGTGACCCTGCTGAGTCGGCAGCTGCTCCCGAGCGTCAAGACGACGCCCCTCCAGCTGAGGACCCGGCAACTGGACCACCCTCCGGACGGAGGAATCCCCCCGGAGGAAAGTCCAGCCTCATACTGGGTTAAATCGGTGCCAATCGAGACCACCACCACCACCCATCCTTGCTTTGTCTTTTCCTCCTCACATCTCAATGTGGGGACCCCCACCCACCCTCCCACCCTCAACTACCTTGTAACGGTACCTGGGACCTCCTCTCTGATGTCTCTCCAGTGCCAGTCCTCCTCCGCATTTCAAGTGCATTGTTTTGATACCTCCTTGTCGGAACCATTTTTGTACTGTTATTTATTTTGACAGAAGCACTTTATGTCTTTCAAAGTCAGCCCGTTTGGTCCTTATCTTCACCCCGCAGAGGCCGCAAGGGAACTCGTCACCGTACGGTAACTTCACCCCACGTTTCTTTCTAATGACACGGCACAAAATGCAGGCGACGATACAAACATCAACAGAAAGCTTTCACTTGAGAGTTTATTTTCTAATTTGAGTCATCCCCGTGTGCCTGTTTGGTCCTCAATCAGAATCACAGTTGATGAAAAACTCTCTCTGTGAAGTCTTTTTTTTCATCTATTTTGTGATAGAAACATGTTGTATTGTGACTGCATGGAATTTGAATCTTTTTACTGGTTATAGTACTTACAAAAAAAAACAAAAAACATGAGGACAACACTGTTCGCCAGTATTCCGAATCCCGGCTTTTTGTATTGTATTGGCTCACCGCCGATGTTTTACCGCTCGTAGTCACACTCTGAAGCGATGTGTGCGTCGTTTACGTTTCAAAACTCAGTCAAAGTTGGATTGTCTGCTCGTGTGTAGAGCAGCAACAGCCGCGTCCTTGCGTTACATTGCAAGCCAGCAGAATGTTGTTGGGCCTAATGTTAAACAACCCGTCCTACATTTGACAAGTGACCTTATGACACAGCTCAGCCTTTGTTTCTTCTCTAGATGTGCATTATCTCACTACATTAATGGGCAAAAGAGACTCCAAACAGCCAGAATTTTGTGTGACATCCTACCGTCATTACAACTACTCATATGTGGCATCCTGTACTTTTTTTTGGGTTACTTTTTTGTCCTCATGCTGGATGTTAAAGTCGCTTGCAGACAAATTGAATTGAAGAAATGGCACAAGAGGATAATTGACATTAAATATCAATTCAGACCATGGCTGCTTGTCTTCATTCACTTGGGGGAAACATTAATTCCTTTCAAAAAAAACGTTGCATATTTCATTTAACATTACGTTTTCTCACAATATGCTCGAACACTGCTCCCCAGCAGGCCTTACAGCTGTGCTTTCTGGAGGCGGATACAAGTCCAACACCGTTTTTAGTTACATGATTCATTTCGAAGAGTTCTACCACATCATGTTCATTCTGCAAGTTTTATTTTCCCAAAATGTTTTTTTGTCATTCCTGTACCCCATTTAATAATGCTGGTCAACAAATTTAAATGTTTTTGTCATCATAGATGCAAGTTAACTTTTCTGTCAGAATTTTTTATACTGATTTTTAATCCGCCCCACTTATGTTTTCTTCAAATTGAAAATGCAAAACATGAAAATATTAAAAATACATTTTTGAGAAAAAAGTGAATGCATTTTTTAAATCGGCGTCAAAAACACATTTAGTGACAAAGTCATCTCTGATTAAATTATTCTGTTGATCCGTGTAATTCGTATTTTTTTTATTGTGAAAAAAAGGAATAGACCTTGACAAAATGATCAATTTTGCAAGCAGTTAACATTTTTCATGTATTGAATTTGTTGGTTGTAAATTATTCATTCATTCATCTTCCGAGCCGCTTGATCCTCACTAGGGTCGCGGGGGTTGCTGGATCCTATCCCAGCTGTCTCCGGGCAGTAGGCGGGGGACACCCTGAATCGGTTGCCAGCCAATCGCAGGGCACACAGAAACAAACAACTACTTGCACTCACACTCACACCTAGGGACAGTTTAGAGCAGGGGTGTCCAAACTTTTTGCTAGGGGGGCCAGATTTTATGTGGTAAAATGTCGGGGGGCCGACCTTGGCTGACATTCTTTACATTGAACAACAATATTGTTCAACAAATTTTAGTAAGCCAGTCTGTTTCACGTTTCCATTTTTATTTTAATTTCAACAATCTTAAGAATTTCTTTTGGTTCATTTGAAACAGGTATATCACATGCAACTGCTTATTCACTTGACTTTTTCTTAAACAGAAGTCTCCTGAGTGCAAATTGATTGATTTGAAACATAAAATGTATCACCATGACTTTTCAATAGTCACAAAACCTTTGACTCGAACAACAGGGAAATGAACAAGCAATACACATATCCACAACTGCAAGGATCATTTGAAATATGACATATCAGTCAATATGTAAGTTGAAGGGTTCGCAGGTTTTAAATGGATTGCTCTACGTTTAGAATGGGCAAAAAGGAGAGGACGACTTCGTTTGAACACAACTCTTTCTCTTTTTTTATTTTTCTCTCCTCAACCGCTCCCCGCTAACGCTCCAACCAACACTCCCCCTTCCGGTAACGACCCGCCTTCCTGTTTTTCTTCTCCAATCACATGTAAGCAACCTAAGAATATTTCAGGACGTATTAAACAGAGTATAATTAAGGTAACTAACATAAAATAATATAATGCATGAATATAAAATGATAATAATTAACAATTTAACAAAAGCTTACAAATATAAACACGGAGTGATGTCTTGTTAACTCGTGAGTGATGCCCTCTAGTGTCTAAATGCTATTACTCATTTAGTGAATGCTATTACTCATTTAGCCACTAGAGGGAAGCAGTACTCTATGAAACATCACTCACCAGTCTACGAGACCTCAGTCAATGCAACACGTGTTCCATTGCGCCCAACCTGCGGGCCAGACGGCACTGATTTTATGACAGGGGCCGAGGGCCGGATGAAATTCGACCGCGGGCCGGATTTGGCCCCCGGGCCGGACTTTGGACATGCCTGGCTAAGTATATAGAACACAAAACGTTTCACCTTTAGACTTTTTTGGGGGGGAGTGGGGTTAAGGTACATAGAATACAGTACAACATTTCTAGGACGTCGATGTTTTTAATATTCTTTGAATAATGTATATTTTTAAACTTTCTGGTTTTCATAGCTTATTGGCGGTTTATCAGCATATTTTAAGAGTTTTTACCCTCACTATTTGCAGTTTGGCCCACTCCCTATTGGCCCCCGTTAACGAGGGTCGATTGTATACCCATTTTCCTTACTACACTACACTGTCTGGTGTTATTTCACCAGTTAATGAAACAATTGTTTTGAGCAAACGTTTTGTCAGTCCCAATTAATTCAAATAAAATAGCACAATTTAATAAGGAATCTATAGTTTTTAAGTCAGTGATGATGATGTGCCACACGTGAGCGTGCATGGTACGCCGTCTCTGCAATTGTCTGGCCACCACTCTACTGCTCACCTGTGGCCTTGAACAGTCTGTGCAGCATAGGAAATAGGATGGATATGTGCTTTGAATTTGAATCATCCCATCCTTTGTTTAATTTCGTATTACTTAAAAACAGGCACGGGCTAAAAACAAAAGGCTCAATTTATTCCAATACATTTTCATAACAGAAAGAATTTAAAATGCAGGGCTGGTTGATAAAGAACAAAAGCTCCACCTGAAACCATCAATGATAGCGGTATAAAAACTAAGGAACTGTAAATCCGCCCACCCCACAACTGCTGAGAGAACAAACAAGTTGACATGAGTGAGTGACTGTGTGTAAAGAGTTACAACAACTGTGCGGCTGCTTGCGTGCGGCATGACGCGTTCCAATGGCTGATAGCATATATATGACGAAAACTGGGGCATAATGAAGACGCTCAAGGACATGGAAAGGGGAGGTAGAGATGTACACAGGAAAGTCTTTAAGGAGAACATCCTCCGGTTTGCTGCTGGAACACGTCGATCGTATCTTCGTCTTCCATTTCCAGCTGAAAACAAATTTTGGACGTCAGGTGAGAGGTTCAAGACCCGCACTCCAATCAGAATGGGTGGCAAATATTCATCCATCCATTTCTATAGTCTACCCTAGCTGACAGGGTACACCCTGGAATGGGCGCCTATCGATGACAGGGTGCATAAACATAAACAACCATTCATACTAATCATGTCGTTGGACATTTTCAAGTCTTCAAAGAACCTCCCAATCATGTTTCTGAATGTGAGATGGAGGAGGCAGGAGTACCAGCTCTGGAGAAAACCAAAACAGGAAGGCATGAGACGAGAGGGAAACCAGTACCTCTCTGTGAGGCGGACACGTGAGGCACTCTTCCATCATGCTGCGCCAAAAGCTAACAATGCCAAACAGGACTACACCACGGAAAACGACAATCACTATAATACACACAATACTTAAATGAATATCCCAAACTTAGCATTCGTGTTGCGAAGACAGATTTCACAATGTTTGACAAATTTAAGAATAAAATGATCAGCAGGAAATAATTGCAGAACTTTCACAATGTCACCGCAGCTCTTCACAGGACAAAGAACCATGTTTGGTTACTGAAGACAAAATGGATGCCACGCACGTCCTTATTAAGGAGTACAACCAGGTCATATATATTAGGGCTCTGGTCACTGTCATTTTTTTATTAATTTTTTTAAAGAATTGATTATTTTATCAACAATGATCATAATCACACCAAATACTGAAAATTGGTACCATTGAGTACTGGGATCAATTTCCAGATATCAGGAACCTGTACCATATCGATTCAAAGGTGAAAAGGTATTCATCCCCAGTTGCTTGTGTTTGTTAAAAAATATACACCTATGACAAAACAGACCATGAGAAAATTATTGTCCATGAAATTGCAATATTGAATAAAAAATAAAATTAATCACATTGTCCAAAAAGGTTAAGTCCTACTCGGGACCACTGCGTTGTGCTGGAATGCCAGTAATCGATATTTCTGTAGAGTAAAAATGTCTGTGTTGATGGCATACATGGTTCCGGAAAAGACTGAGTTATGCGTTCGACTTTTTTTCCCTCCCCAGCCCTAAAAAACGTAAATATATATGGACATTGTTTTCATGCACAACAAAGGATGAATATATGGCCCACCGCAGGAAAAAAAAATCGTTGTTGCACAACAGACTACGGCTCATCATCCACATAGGATTTCCAGTAGAAGTTTTGAATATTACAAATATTACAATTGTATGTAATGGTCTGAGGATGAATAAGTCACTCATCTTGGCAGGGATCCGTTCTTGTTTGTAGCTCTAAAAAGCTCCCAAACTCTTATTTTAGGGGTTAATATAAGTTTTCCACCATGGGGCATCAATATTACTCAAAAACATCGATTCAGAGAGGAGAGTCAAGTTGTTCGTACCTGTGATGGCGTGTCCGTTTCATTGATCGGCTGGCCATCAAACCGAAATCGTATTTGCCTCATTGATAATCCCTGTGGAAAAGGATAAAGAAATTATGGAACTATACATAATTATATAACTAATTCTTAACATGCTATTGTGATTTGAACAACAATTCCAATGAAACATGATGCAAAAATTGTGTGATATTATCTCACTCTCTCTCTAAACAAATTTTTTCAGAGTCAATAAAAAGTACAAATGAATACAGAGGCAAATGTAAAAGGTACAATATAAGGTGTTTTTTGGGGGGTTAGTGTCTTGTTACATAATTTTAATGAAATTACTATAAAACCTGTGCTTAATATTATTGTAAATAATTTGTGTACTTATTGTATACAGGTGTATCCTAAAAAAATCTCAATATAGTCAACCCATTGAATTTCCAGCTCAATTTACTGAAGTGTAATGGAAGTATACAATGCATTCGTAACTCATGGGAGCCACCTCGTGGACAGAGAGAGAAACGAACAGAAGATGTTTTTTTTTCTGGCAACACGATGGGACATCTTGGGACTAAACAGGATTGCGTTGCATTGCCATTCTGTCAGTTTATTCGTAACTATTTTTGAAACTTATGCATTTTAGGAAGGAGCGGGGGGCTCTTAATGACATGGCAGGAAGAGGAACCATGGTGATTTTTTTCACTACTCAAAATACATTCACGACACAAACCTCAATTTGCTCATTTTATCTCAGCAGTATGTTTGAAATATTGTAAGCGGTGAAATCTGGTGATCGGCAAGTGAATTTTCATCGCTGGATCGTGACATCTGCGATTTCCAGAACAAAATACATGCTCTGTAAGAAATTTGGCCAAAGTCTTTTACACTCGCTGATGGTTTTGCTTTTTTCAGCCTAATGATGGATAGTTTACTGATAGTGACATTGAGTAGAACAGTCGTAATTAAATACTGTATTTTCCGGAATACAAGTCGTTATTTTTTCCTACATGTTGTGGTTTTTAACGTGACGCTATTTATTTCTGAATTTTTACTGAAGCTGCTCATTGCTGATTTGGTCATTGTCCGAACACGTCACAGTGGACCATGTGAACGTGTCCTCATCTTACTGAATATTCAATAGCTATATGTGGTTGGAAAGTGCATGCATGAGGGAGGGGCGTTGTGATGCGAAAGTTTATGTGCATAGTGGCGCACAGCTGTATAAGGAGCCTATGAATGAGAATTTCTCCATTGAGAGACAAATAAAGGTTTTCTTTTTCTTATTATTCTTAAGAGGGCAAAAACGCCCATTTATCTGTAATTTGTTTGGCTACCAAATCCCGCTATCACAGGCACGGACAACAAGCGGTATCCCGGTGGACAGCAACTCCATGAAGCTACTTCCAGTGCATATCAAACAGGTTTCCAAAGGCTGCATTGGTGTGTGCGATGAAGAAGGCTGTACAAGCTCATTGCCATGCATGTGCGGCAATGGGTCGATCACGGGAGACTGGTTGCTTGAGTAGATCTTTGGTCAAAAAAAACATTCGGCACCCCTGCTCTAGACCTTTTATCTGCTCCTTGTAAATGGGATAATGAAGGACTAAAAGGACCTTAGAGCCATTGAGGTCATTGTATGAATGCCCCAATATCTATGGACAGGTATGTACATGAATCGTAAAGGCAAGTTGTATACTTAGCATTTGTTTATTTTTATCAATGCTGGTCTGTCAAAATACTGTATGTCTTCACATGGAACTGGTCCTTGGTGCAAAAATGGTTGGGGACCGGACCGTTGATGTCAAGGTTGGAAATACAGGTGATGTATCTCACCTGCCGTTCACAATACGCTTTCATCAGTTTGTTGAGTGGAGTGTGCCTCTTGATCTTGAACTGCACCACCGAACCGTCCTGTCCTGCCACCTTCAGGTTGATGTGCTCGTTGTTCTCCGTTTTCAGTCCCTCCTAGCAGACACACACAAACAACGGAGTTAACAAGTGCCCCTACATGCGGCCCGCGGGACACAGTTTGGCCCCTTCACCGAAAGCATTACACAGTATTAGGAAAGCAGTCATTGACCTATTCAAAACATGAATTCCGGCCTTCAGCGTGTTTAACGCTTAGAACACCCCCACTATAACAAGAGCAAGCTCCCGCGCGACGATTTACGTCAGGGTTTACATTACGGTAGTAATTCCGAATTCCATTTCAAGCTTGCCATGCTAATTATGCCGCTATCTCGATTGTGCGTTTGCGCCGGCTCTTGCAGCTAAAAGGTTTTTTGTCGAATTATTTGCTACGGCTCCGATGGTATTGTTTCGTCTGATATCTGTGGTGATTAATGTAAACACAACGCAGGTATAAAGGCGTCCATGTGAGCCGTCTACCTTGGGCTTCTCATCTGCCATGGTTGCTGTGTTGTCTTGTCTGCCGCTCTGCAGCTTGTTTTCTTCGCTTGGGGGATTCTCCCCTCCCACACCCCAAGTGACGGAACGTTAGCGCCACCTAACGTGCTGGGGACACAACATGGAACAACATTCCCCGAGGTGTTAAGTAACGAAATAGATTTACTCCGTTACATTTTCTTATGTAACCTTTTTGTAATACAGACTTTTACCCACTTACAATGAGCAACATTTCCTACTCCTTATCTGCAACGTTCCTTTGGTGTTTTGCGTGACAAACATTATTAAAAATTTGGTTATAAATGTACTGAATTTCTTGGGCCATTGATTTATTCAAAATCATTGTAAACATTAGTTTTTACTGTGGTGTAGGTCTTTGAAAATTGGGAAGAATAAAAAATAGCCGTTGAAATTGTTTTACTGCTTGAGAGGCGGAATTTACCTCATAATTCAAAGTATATTTATTTTGTCATTTTATTGTCTGTCTTTGATATTTAATGTAATTTGCTGTGTGGCTCTTAATATGTATATTTGTTCTTTTAATTAAAAATTAAAAAACAGGGGAAAATGCTATTTGAATAATGAAACGGGGACAAACAGTCACATAAACACACACAGAAACTAAGGCAGGGTTTCCACTCCTCTTGAAATGATTTTCCACAATTGCTCAAAATCTGTTACAGTGCGAGTCAAGTCATAACAACATACACTAAAGTGCAAATCGATTCTTATCATTCACTGTTTTGTAAAGCGCTTTGTTACAGCTGCCGCTGTTGTGAAAGCGCTATATAAATCAGCATGTATTGTATTGTATTGTATTCACCCCAAAAAGAGCCATTAAAAATAACTTGTTTATGTAGTTCACAACACTGATACTCACTTGGATGTTGGAAGTAAATCAACACGATGCGATATGGCTGACAGACTAATGAGCTGCTGATGGGTTGGTGAGAAGCCAAAGTTCATGGTAGCCCCCCCCACGGCAATGCCGCAGCCAGGTTGACTGGCCCAGGTGGCGCGATCTAAATATTGCATGAAAAACCGAAGCTCTGCTCGCTGTACACATGTACAGTATTTTAATAGAGCTCAATTTATATTAGATTTTCTTCATTCACACTTCGTCTGCCTCTGTTGTCGCGCAATGTAGAAAATATAAAACGCTGAGTGAAACATGGCCAAGTAAGACGACTGTTACCTGTCGCTACAGGAACGCTCTTGAACTGAGAGTCTCTAGTTTTGTTACTTCTTTGGGAGTAAATACATGATTATTTAGGTCGTTTCCAAAACATAATTGCTCTGAGAAACCTGTTATTGTCCACAAAAAAAGACACAAAAAAAAGTTGGAATTCCAAAGATTTTACTCACATTTGTCATAACCTGAAAAATAAATATTCTTTGAGTCATTTACAAATCATACAAATAAAAGTGTAGTCAATATCCCAGAAGGAAGCACGTTTCCCCACCAAAACAACAACAAAAAACACTTGATTGTCAGAAGTATTTTATCTCTAAATATCCTTTTCACATACAGTAGGAAACCAAATACAGGCAAAGTAAACTAAGACCATTAACAGAGTAAAAGAAGAGACTGATTGCTTTGTGCCTTCGAAGAAAAAAAAGACGATCACCTAGTAATAAGCCAACTGTCTTCATGATGCAGGAAGTAGTGTTTCTTCTTGTGCATGAGGACCTTCACTCACATACTTTGTACAGTATGTCCCCGTACACACGCAAGTAAAAAACGTAACCCTTACAGCCACCATAAATAATAATAAATAGCGTGTATATCAATAAATAATTAAGTACAACACAAGTGGACGAATAAAAAGCAATTTTGTATTTTTTGCAAGTCGGGCTCCTGCCTTCCTTGGCCAAAAGGAATGATTCGTCGCAGACTGATAAACAACAACAAAAAAGTGTTCATTTTCACAAACAAATGTGGAGCTTTTTTTCTACCTTAACAAAACGCGCAAACATTTTGACTTGATGGAAAGTCAAACACGATATGAGAGCAATTAGACACAATGAATGATGTATGATATGTGATCACAATGTGGGCTCTGTGTACCGTCGTGAATGTTAAACTTGAACAATGGCAAACACTGCATCAAGAGGTCTATTCCGGCACACCTTCAACTCGAAGGTCCATTTGTTTACATTAAATGAGGTTTAAAGCTGAGCAATGTTAGAAGTACATGTTATATAAAAGTATGGTAAACCGTACTGTTTTTACCACACTTTGAACAGGAGATCTTTGTTGGGAAAAATAATTCTGTTTACAGTTTAGTTCAGTACTCTTCAGGAGCACATTTTGTCATATCTTAAGTTGGATATGAGTCGGTTATTGCTGCGGTGTTCATTTTAAGATACATACACGCCAGAAATGCAGGACTCTTTAAGTACTTGTATGTTGATTAAACTCAGAAACTAGGTCAGCTGTGATTGGTCATCACCAGTCAACACCAAGTGGCAAAATGGCCGCCCTCTGAGCAGGAATGAGAAATGCAGTATTGGTGAGTGTGACATATTCCCGACAACTGTTCCTTTGTCATGGACTGCACTGGTAAATAAATCAATTTTTTTTAAATAATCCAGGAGGCAGTGTAATTTGGAGTCACAGGTCCCCTCCCAATCTGTCAGGAAGTGGAAATTCGTTCACTTCCCCGACGTCTGTGTAGGGCTGCTCATCCAGCGTGAATGTCAGCTTGTACCTCATCCGAACCTTTTCCTGCCAATCACGTACACACAAACACACGGGTGTGTACAAGCGCAAAACAGAAATCTTATATTAATGAGCAAAACAAATGTATGAAGCCGGTGGGGGGAAGAAACAGCCTCGGGCTAAATACTACCTTGTGAGGATTGGCAAGCAGCACGACCTGAGTGATGACAGCGGGAGGCAGGATGGGGTTGAAAGGAGCTAGATGTGTCCCAGAAGGCGGCTGCAATTTCACTTTCATGGTCTAGACGGGAGCCCCCCCCCCCCACACACACACACACACGCGCGCGCGCGCATCCAGCACAACCAGAGTAAACAGGCAGCTGCACTCACATTTATCCAAATTGATCAATGCACAGTTTTGAATGATGCTGCCAGAGCGATGCTGCTATGAAGTGATGTCTTGTTCCGATTTATCTTCCCCAAACTATAGCCAAATTTTTGTGGGTTTGTTTATAACTTGCTTTTTCAATCTCTTGAACTTCAGAAGAAAAACAATACGAGACATAAAATTTTTTTAAATGAATTGATTTGTCCTGCTACTTTTTTTTAAGTATTCAATTTTTCTCATTTATACTCACAATCGATCGCGGCATGCATTTTGACCACTTGCAAAAAATAACGAGTGCCACAGAGCCATATTACATAATCCGTCTTTACTAAGGTACTAATGCTCTTTTCTGATTGAACTGTTTGGGAGAATATATTTCTCTCAAGGAAATTGACTCGCCTAGTGTATGAAATACAGTGATCCCTCGCTATTTCGCGGTTCCATTATCGCAGCTTCGGTGTGTGTGTGTGTGTGTGTGTTAGTGCGCTCTGCTCAAGCGCAAAGGGCCACATGGGGCAATTTACATATACAGCTGTATACTGTATATACAGTACTAGCTGGTTCGCCGCCCTCCGGGCGGCTCATCAGCTAGTTCCTGCGGAAGGCTGGTAAGGTGGTGGTTCGCCGCCCTCCGGGCGGCTCATCAGCTAGTTCCTGCGGAAGTGCTGGTAAGGTGGGCCTTCGGCCCACAAAAGTGTTGCTTGTTTCAACTTTTTGTTCATCTTCATTGCTTATCGCGAAAATAAAGAGATGTTTAGCTCTACTAAATAACTAACAATTTCATTGCAATGCTTGTGGGTAGACAACATTTTTTCGCTAAGATGCCCGCGCGATCGTAGTGAGCCACTGCCTGAGCGGCGCAGTGGCGGCGCGGTGAAGTAGGTACGTTTTGAAAAGGGACAGACGGAAGGACAGACCGCGTGCGGGACGACGCGCAATATATATATAGATACATAAATTGTTCGCTACTTCGCGGATTTTCGTTTATTGCGGGTGGTTTTGGTCCCCATTAACCGCGATAAACGAGGGATTACTCTATGCTCTTTAAATAAAGCTGCCTTCCGTTGGCTTCACAATATGTCTTTTCATTGCGGTTGTAATTTGCGATGGTATCATGCTGTTCAGCATATTTTGGACTCGTGTAGAGTAAAATAGAACTTGAATGTCATTGTTACGTTAAAAATGAAAACTAGTTGGGCATCTCCTCACACAGTTTTGCAGGTTAAAAAATTTGAAATACAAACTCTAAAAAACAACTGTTAAAAATACAATTATTTATCAAATGCACAAGCGTTCACAAGTTTGGAAAAATACATTCCATGGTCTTTTTTTTTTAATATTGATGAAAAGAAAAAAAGTGGGCACTCTTTCATCCAGGGCATGAGTCATGCTCAGACATTTTTTGCTATATTTGGACATTCTAAAAAAGGCGTGGAAAATATGAGATAGTTCTTGGTATGGCGACGTTTTACAACTCATTACAGGGTAAAACCAGAGCATATGTTAGCTTTTTAGACAGGATGTCAAAGTAGTGGAACACAGTGTGCAGCTGTCCAACATCAATTCAATTAAGGAGGTTTTACCTTGGGAACTGCAGCCTGCAGTGCTATGTCCTTCACAAGAAGCGGGGATGTATTCAGCATGGAGGCCACAATTATCAACACGTCAGACCTGCCGGGTGGACAGTCACTGGCGAAATGCAAAAGTAGACGAACGCCACGTCTGTCGTATGCTGTGACCGGACACATTTTACCTAAAAATGAGGCAGATCATCATTAGTTTAAAGCGAGTTCATTCATTTACTTGTATTAACTTTGTACACGGCATATTCCACATGCTGCAGATGATATCACAATAATTTGTCTTTTTTTTTTGAGCTGGCAGAATATACGTCTTCTGTGGCCACCTGTTGCCATTCATACAACAGAATAAGTCATTGCATGCACACACTGGTAAATGCATTTATAAGTCAACTGAGACAAAATCGTTATTTCAGTTACTCCAGTGTGCCTTGTTTCAATAAAGGTTGAGAAACGTTCATTCTTAGATTAAATCATGTGTTCTACCCACCCACTAATGCTGACGTCAGGCTACACGAATGTAGCTGAATTTTGAGCCGACAGCAAGCGTAGTGCCTCGTAGCCGCTTTTGACTCATCTTGACGTGTCGTAGCCCATCAAGTGTGACGTACTCAATACGACCACGACGACGAAAGTCCGGCATGTAAGAGATTTTTGTTCGTCTTGCCGCATAGTGCGACATGTCCTACCTCGCCCTTCGATTGTTTTTTTCGGCATTGACAAGAGACTGGACGTGGCAAACATAATCACAACATGTGGTACAGTGTTTAAAAAGTGACTTGAACAACAGGGGAAATACTGGAAAGCATACGTAGCATTTGAACTCATGCTAGGCTTGCTAACTGCAAAGCTAGTCACTGATTACCAAACGAGGTGTCATTGAACATATTTGTTACCTCAAATTCTTTATGGAGAATAGACAGTCTAAACCAGGGGTGGGCAAACTTTTTGGCTCGACTTTTAAAAATTGACAGAAGGGCACAAGCTATGGTACATTAAAAAAATAAAAACTGAATTCGAGAACAGTTTTGTTGATCGCCTAATTTAGCCAGTGCATTGCTGCAGAACGATACAGAGGTACGTTGGTGGTAGATAAGATCTCCACCCCCCACCCGTGCTCTGCAACTTCGAGTCAATGCGCCACCTGGCGTTGAAATGCCCGTCATTACAAGTCCAAATGAAATGAATGCAATCATTCATATCGAACCTTAATTGTGTACCGACCTTCGGCGGGCCGGATTAAAAAGACCAACGGGCCAGATCTGGCCCGCGGGCCGTAGTTTACTCACTAGCTCTAAACAGTCCTTTCCCCACCATCCAGGAATGAGTACAAACGCTCTCTTTTTTTTTTTTAGCCTTTTCTGAGCATAGAAACAACACACATGCACATAATGGCCCCAGGGTTTGTACAGTGACAGACTTATAGTGTGAAAATCACACTCAGTCCAAAACAGAATGATATTTATCTGGTAGTCTGACAGCACGGCCATCGTGAACAACAAAAAAGTCACGTAGTTTGACACAAAACTCAACACAAGCAAACTAAACTTACTCACTTGGTTTGACAGCATCCAAAGGAACAAAGAGATCAGTGAGAGACGTCTGATCTTGCACGTTTAAAGAGATCTGATTATTGTTGGATAGACTTCGAGCCGGGGAGCAGCTAAGTGTGACTGGAATGGCTTCTTGGTGTAGGAGATTGGCAGGAGAACACAAACTGCCACGCTTGGCTTTCGCGTTGTCAAAGAGCACCGCGGGGATTCTGTGGGCAGAATCACATAGACCTTCAGATTTATACTGCTCTGGCAGCAGATAATCATTCAAAGAGGCGACAAAAGCGTCATCATAATTAATCATTTATGCTCCGCTTAACTCATTAAATGCAGAGAACAATTGGAGACAGTTTCTAAACATTCAAGGGCCAAGAATGAGCTTTCTCATTCACCCAAACGCCCCCTTTTTTTCCCCCCCCGACATGCTCAGGGAGTGCCAATGACACAAAATTCACAGGCGATGGTAGGAGCGCACCATTTTAGATTTAAAATAACCTCTGTTTCCCAAATGTTTACAGTGGGGAGGTAGGACTTAATTCTCATGGTGGAGCACGGTGGCCCTCAAGGATAATTTGCAGTCGGATAATCTGAAGCGTATATCCAAACAGGGAACATGTATTTATAGAATTCACAGACTATGTGTTTTGATAGCAGAAGGATCTGTGTGCACAGTACAACAACGTTCTTGGAAATATGACTAGGATGACAAGGGTGTGTGTGCGTGTGTGCACAGTTCCAAAATCTGGCCTGGGGCCTGTGCAAATGAGGCCAACGGGGAGCTTCTGCTTGCTGACATTTGAAAAAAGATCAATGGCGTGATCAAGAATATGACTCAACTCGACTTGCATCACTTTAGTGTCGAATACACAAAAATCGGCAACCGTGTTTAAAATACCCCCTGCGATTCACCTTTTATTACCGCCTAAATCGAGCAGGGCTAGGTCTTGCTGACTTTTATCCAGTGAAGATGCCGCCAATGGGGAAAGCTCGGCATCGGCGGTTGCTGACAGTAACGAATCCACTGGGAGCGGTGCGCTCAGGACTGGACCGATTAGTGCCTGGAGAGTGGACGAGGATGAGAGTGGTGTGGCGAACCCCAAGGGAAGGTTTGACATGGGGTCTGCGGGTCTAACTTTTGCGGTGGTGTCTAAAAGATCCATGCCCTGATTATAATTCTGAATCAAGAAAGGAAACAATGAGACATACTGGCAAAAAATATTAGGACAGATCGTTAAATGTGTTCAATGTACCTGGAAGGGCTGTGGGGATTTGCTTCTACTTGTGGGTAGAACGGATTCAGTGGCAACAAATCCTGGAGATTCTGTGAAGAACATACGTGTAAAAAAAAAAAATCCATACATTTTTAAATATCAGTCAACTCGATCTGAAGCAGTGAGTAGTTTGTTGTCGGTGGGCGGGGGATTAGCAAAGATTACCAAAGGTCAGCTCTGCCACATCAATCTTTCATCCCAGCAAAGCCAGCGGATTTTAAATTAACAAGCTTCTTGTGCTTTTGGGAGACCCTTATCAGAGGGGAACAGAATTTAAAAATCACCGGCCACACCGCGATGTATGCCTGCACATTTGATCAGCGCTCAATTTTGACCTGACAAAATGAGAGATTCATTGACTAATTCAACAATACATGAATTATTCGGGTTGTCATAATTGGAAGGTATGCCACTGAAAACTGAGTGAGCATTCATCTTTGTTAAAAGAAATATTTTGAGGGGAAACAAATTACTACCTCATTCTTGTCAGTGCGCAACGTGTTGAGTGGAATAATGGATATGCCCATGGCCACATACTGAAATGTTATATTGCCGGTATTCCTCTATTTTCTATTGCGCTTGTCCTCATTAGGGTTGCAGGAGCACTAGAGCCTATCCTCCGTGATTTTGGGTGCGCACACACACGAACTACGACTGTGATGCCCTTTCTTTCATTCAATTTTAATCTGATTAATTTTGATTCTGCCAACATGTGTTTTCATCAATTCAGTAAGGTCCTTGGAGGACTTCATCAAAACATTGATTCACAAAAGCTGGTGAAACATTTTGATCAAATACCAACCCACATGATTCTCATGGAGGAGCACGCAGAACATTTCTGTTGTCTCGGGCAGAGGGCTCATATTTTTCTTGTCACTCACTGACAGCAGTATGACTCAATCGCCTCCCTCTGGCATTGAACACTGACAAACGCTGAGGTGAATGGTACCTAAAGTCAGCAGCTCTTCATCCAGGAGAGAAAACGATGCGGGCACCTTGTCAGAGCTCGCAGGGGATGGTACAGCAACAGCGGTTCCGCATAGAAGATCAACATGAGAAATCGCATTCGATGTCGAATCTTTCTCTCCTAGTTGGGAGAAAGCTGGGATGTCCACGTCTGTTGCCAAATCAATCAGACTCTCTGTTCGGGGTGTGCAGCTGGTGCCTATTGCGAGGAGAAAAAGGAGTGATAACTTGCATTATCAAAAGGTCAGTTCACATAAGTCAAAAGTCAAAAGTCGGAGTTTGGTTGGAAAAATATTATGAGGTTTTTTATAACCCCAGGGATGACCGGGAAATACAAACAAGGGCAGAATGAGTGCTGGCGGTTATGTGGACAGGACAGATCGGTAGATCATGCACACATATTTTGGAAATGTCAAAGGCTGAAAGGCTATTGGGAAGAGGTTTGGAGAGAACTGAAAAAGATAATCGGTTATGAAATACCAAAGACCGGCTTAGTGATGTATCTGGGCGATATAAATCAAGGTAATGTACTACCGAGAGACGAGTACTTGGTAAAGGTGTTGCTGGTAGCCAGCAAGAAGGCCATAACAAGAACATGGTTGAAAACTGACCCGCCAACAAAGAACCTGTGGTTGAAATAGTGGGAGAAATATTTGAGTTGGAAAGATTCACATACATATTAAGGGTCCAAGTAGGTAAGTTTAAAACGAGATGGGAAAAATGGGAGGAGTACAAAAATAAATGAATGAGGGAATGACACCACAAATCGGGATAGGTCACTATAGACTCCGGATATAAATCCAACATAAGGGACACCTGTCACTGTTGATCACAACATTCTACTATTTTTAGTTGTAGGGTTTTGTTTTGTTTTGTCTTTTTTTGTGTGTGTGGTTTTTTTTTGGTTTTTCTTTTTTTCCTCCAAATAGTTTTGTATGTCATTTGTTGGTCCCTATGTTAAAGGGCCGTTACAGCCATGCATGGACGTTGTAATGGAAACTGAACACGGGTGGAAATGAACGACGTCCTCGGTATTCATATGTTCAGATTTGTATGGTCCTATGTGTGGTTGAAATAATAAAAATGCTAGTTACAAAAAAAAAAGTCAAAAGTCATATCATGGCTCATATTAGTAATTGCTTTATTTTATCACCAGTGGCATTTGCATCACACACGGCATCTTTTGCCTGACCTCTGACAGCAAGAATGTGGAGAGTGCGGCATGTTGTCCGGGCTACAGAATTATTACAGAGCCCGGGGAACCGATTATCTTTCCATGTTATAAGCCTGAGTGAAGAGCAATGGACTAAAGCAATGTGAGGGTATATTGCGCATCTTTACTACAAATCTAAAACGTAAATCATAGTTGAATGTCACTCTCCCCTTGAAATTGTAAATGTGGTTAAGTGCTGTTGTAAAACGCAAGGCACAAGGGTCCGTCAGAGGACCCAGCCTATGAATTTGGACACAGCTATAGACAAGCAACTGAAGTGTGTATTCTGCTCATATTTAGTTATGATGAATAACTTTTACATGCTCGCAGCGAGACTCTGCGTCATCACTTAAAATTTAAACACTCCTGACTGGAGACCTTGTAGAGACGCACAGACATAGGAACGCGTCTAGTTGATACAAGCTAAGAATCAGTTTAGGACAAACGAAAGTACTGATGCCTCACCATGAGTTTTGGTACCGCCCTTCTGATAGTATAAATATGATGTGAATCCCTTCCTTGTTTGCATTCGTGACCGCCGCAGCCATTGTCTGTAAACCGCGGGTGCCCTCAATATGCT
This sequence comes from Hippocampus zosterae, assembly GCF_025434085.1. NCBI lineage: Eukaryota > Metazoa > Chordata > Actinopteri > Syngnathiformes > Syngnathidae > Hippocampus > Hippocampus zosterae. Next base: position 8,841,253 of record NC_067463.1, on the reverse strand, counting down.
GCGAATAAACCCTTCGAAGGTACTGTTCATCGACTCCAGCCCGTATTTGAATAACCAATATCCTCCTCGTCCGAAATTCAACGAACGCGCGAGGGAAAGAGCGCCACTTTCCCTCGCCATTTTGTGACCAAGGACAAGTTAGAGCCCTGAACCGCAAACAGTCACGCATGCATTTGGGACGGAGGAGGAAGCCGAAGTAAGCAGAGTAAATCCACGGGAAGTGCGGGGAAAACACGCAAACTCGACACAGGAGCCGAGTTCTGAATCCCAAACCTCAGAACTGTGAGGCAGACGTGCAAACCACTAGAATTCTCTGCTTCTCTCGAGTCTTGGTGGATAAGAGCCAATAATGTTTACTATGAAGTTGGGAGGGAAACCACTAATTTTACAGGCCTGATAAAATTCTCATCAATACAGATACACATTAATATTATTAACTATACCTCGTTTGACTGTTGATGTTGTTTTAGTCACTCCATTTATGGATTGGCTTTCCACAATTCCCTTGCAAGAATTAATTATACTGCTGAGGTCATCGTTGGCCTGCAAGATGTCGCCTGGTTGATATGAGAGTGGAGAGATTGGCATGAACCTTATGTCACTGTTAAATCCCAACACGCAGAAATTGAACATTGCATTTGAAATCCGCCACCGCGATATTGCGCACATAGAATATCAGGCTCGCCTCAATTCCATGTCAAGGGAACAGACACAACGATTGACTCCGACGGCTCCCCTCGGCTGCAAATGTAGCCGAGGGGAGCCGAGACACGAGACACCAGCAAAATGTGTTGCAGGTGGGCCGCCGGCGAGACCCTTAACTCTGCGTCGCTGCGAAAATGTTTTGTGTGGCACTGTACGTTCTGTACGTCAGAAGGAGTTTCAACTCCCACCTCCGACAGAGCTTTTCCCATGTTCCGGGGGAGACGGGGGACATTGAGTCCGAGTGGACCATGTTCCGTGCCTCTATTGTTGAGGCGGCCAATCTGAGTTGTGGCCGTAAGGTGGTTGGTGCCTGTCGTGGCGGCAACCCTCGTACTCGCTGGTGGACACCAGCAGTAAGGGATGCCGTCAAGCTGAAGAAGGAGTCCTATCGAGCCTTTATGGCCTGTGGGACCCCAGAGGCAGCTGACGGGTACCGATTGGCCAAGCGGAACGCAGCTTCGGTGGTCGCCGAGGCAAAAACCCGAGCATGGGAAGAGTTCGGTGAGGCCATGGAAGCCGACTTCCGGACGGCTTCGAGGAAATTCTGGTCCACCATCCGACGTCTCAGGAAGGGGAAGCAGTGCACCATGAACACTGTGTACAGTGGGGATGGGACGCTGCTGACTTCGACTCGGGACGTTGTGAACCGGTGGGCAGAGTACTTCGAAGACCTCCTCAACTCCACCAACATGCCTTCCTTGGAGGAAGCAGAGCCTGGGGACTCTGAGGTGGGCTCTCCTATCTCTGTGGTTGAAGTCACCGATGTGGTTAAAAAGCTCCTCGGTGGCAAGGCCCCAGGGGTGGATGAGATCCGCCCAGAGTTCCTCAAGGTTCTGGATGTTGTGGGGCTGTCCTGGTTGACACGCCTCTGCAACATCGCGTGGTCAACGGGGAGAGTGCCTCTGGATTGGCAGACCGGGGTGGTAGTCCCTCTTTTTAAAAAGGGGGACCGGAGGGTGTGTTCCAACTACAGAGGGATCACACTCCTCAGCCTCCCTGGTAAGGTCTATTCAGGGGTGCTGGAGAGGAGGGTCCGTCAGGAAGTCGAGCCTCAGATTGAGGAGGAGCAGTGTGGTTTTCGTCCCGGCCGTGGAACAGTGGACCAGCTCTACACCCTTAGCAGGGTTCTCAAGGGTATGTGGGAATTCGCCCAACCAGTCTACATGTGTTTTGTGGACTTGGAGAAGGCGTTTGACCGTGTCCCTCGGGGAGTTCTGTGGGGGGTGCTTCGTGGGTATGGAGTACCGAACCCCCTGATACGGGCTGTTCGGTCACTATACCACCGATGTCAGAGTTTGGTCCGCATTGCCGGCAGTAAGTCGGAATCGTTTCCAGTGAGGGTAGGACTCCGCCAAGGCTGCCCTTTGTCACCGATTCTGTTCATAACCTTCATGGACAGAATCTCTAGGCGCAGCCGAAGCGTTGAGGGGGTCCGTTTTGGTGGCCTCAGTATTGCATCCCTGCTTTTTGCAGATGATGTGGTGCTGTTGGCTCCTTCAAACAGGGCTCTCCAACTCTCACTGGAGCGTTTCGCAGCCGAGTGTGAAGCGGTTGGGATGAAAATCAGCACCTCCAAATCTGAAACCATGGTCCTCAGTCGGAAAAGGGTGGAGTGCCCCCTCCAGGTCGGGGGGGAGATCTTGCCCCAAGTGGAGGAGTTTAAGTATCTTGGGGTCTTGTTCACGAGTGAGGGAGCGAGAGATCGACAGGCGGGAGCGAGAGATCGACAGGCGGGAGCGAGAGATCGACAGGCGGGAGCGAGAGATCGACAGGCGGATCGGTGCAGCGTCTGCTGTGATGCGGACGTTGTATCGGTCTGTCGTGGTGAAGAAGGAGCTGAGCCAAAGGGCGAAGCTCTCAATTTACCGGTCGATCTACGTTCCAACCCTAATCTATGGTCACGAGCTATGGGTCGTGACCGAAAGAACGAGATCCCGGATACAAGCGGCCGAAATGAGTTTTCTCCGCAGGGTGTCCGGGCTCTCCCTTAGAGATAAGGTGAGAAGCTCGGTCATCCGGGAGGGGCTCGGAGTCGAGCCGCTTCTCCTCCACATCGAGAGGAGCCAGATGAGGTGGCTTGGGCATCTGATTCGGATGCCTCCTGAACGCCTCCCTGGTGAGGTGTTCCGGGCATGTCCCACTGGGAGGAGACCCCGAGGAAGACCCAGGACACGCTGGAGAGACTATGTCACCCAGCTGGCCTGGGAACGCCTCGGGATCCCCCGGGGAGAGCTGGAAGAAGTAGCTAGGGAGAGGGAAGTCTGGGCTTCCCTGCTAAAGCTGTTGCCCCCGCGACCCGGCCCCGGATAAGCGGTAGAAGATGGATGGATGGACTGTACGTTCTGTTTTTGGTCTACTGTCTTTTATTTTTTTGTTCTTTGTTTTGAAAAGTCTTTCGGTAATATGAATCACGTAGCACATTGACTGTACCCGTGTGCGATTGAAACACAACCGCACTGTAAAACAAAGACCCCCCCGAATAAGGTAGGATGTGGTTGCCTTGTCTTCCACAAAACCTACGGGCAAGCAAAAGCACAGCATCACGCTCAGCTTAAAATACTTCTCACCCAAGTTGGCGTCGTTATCATCAGTCTCAGTAGCAAGCTGACACACCGTTTGTCTCAGCTTGTCACAGTCGGAGAACAACTCCTGTAAAATATAATGTTGCTAGTAATGAGGTTGAAGTACAAATAATGGGTTCAAAGTTTGTCAAAGATTTTCATGACCGGCTGTTAAAACGTGTGTGGATAACAAACCCCGATGAGCTCTCTGTCAGCATCCGTGGAGTCTTCAGGGCTGAAGTAAGCCAGCATCTCATTAAGGAGTTTGACACTGTTATTGGCCGCCTCCAGGGTGCTTTTCTGCTTCGCCATTTTCTGTGTTTTCACTTCATCCTGCAACCAATGAGGAGTTAAACGGAGCTCATTAAAACTACCATCACCGTTTGACGCCCCGATCGGCTTGATTTTGAGGGCGACTGATTTACCTCCTTGACCATGTTCTTGATGAGGCGATTGGCTGCCTGCAAATCTGCAGGCTTTTTGCTCTTGAGCAGCTCTGCCAACTGCTGCAATGGTAATTTTTTTTTTTTTTTTGAAAAGACATTCTGGGAACTGTCCAATGTTGCATCTCTGCTAAAAACACCGCCCACCCCAACACTCACTCACACACACACACATACGCACGAACACAAAACAGAAAAGGCCTAGATTTTTGCCATAAATCAAATGGGGAAAAACATTTCGGTGTGCCATCAATTATCGTCAAGAGTGCAAACAAGATAAGAATAAGATGAAGAGTACAAAGCGACCATTTATGTGACCCTTTCAAACTACCTCAGAATTAAAAAAAGAACATTCTTTATTTTACAAAATGAAATTCCATCTTTTATATGAGTCCCGAAACGCCTTTAAACAAATAAATGCCTCCTTGATCTGCAGATGAGTAAATAAACATCCCATGGCAGTCAGTATCTGTGAAAATCAGCTTGCACAATTTCTGACAGTCTGACTTGCTCACGCACGCACTGGAAACTGTGTACACACAATTAATCATAAACAGCCACACACTAACGTGTAAAAAAAAAAAAAAAAGCGATTAGAAGACAATTTAAGGATAAAAGGAGACTGAGGAGGAGGGTCAGCTAGGTTCTGAGATGCCATGTTTAAACAGGTGTGAAATTATTCAAAACGGTTGTTCTTACTCTGCTTTTGTGCTCATCATCAAACACAGGACTCTTTGGCTGCGCAGGCGGAGATGTCGGCACGAATTTTGCATCCAGAGAGATCTTTGGGTCGGCTAACACGATGCCTGAAAATGTGAATGCACATTATTTGACAACGTCAAACTACCTCATAAATTTACACTCATAATAGCATGTACAGTAATTCCTTGTTTTTCACGGTTAAACTCTAACCCACAGTGAGAGTGTCTTGGGGGAGATCCCAGGGGGAATCAAAAAGGGAGGACCTTGTGTATTCTTAATGGGGACAATGAAACACCGGCAAGGGGTTGGAGTGCAGCTTAACTATTCCAAAAAAGTTTGTGCTTTAACTAAAAAAAAAAGTAATCGAGAACACTAAGCTAGAGTATGCAAGGCACAAAAAGAGAAGGTGCTGTGTCCTCACACAGCACCTTCCCTTTTTGTAATGATGCACAGCCAATCAACTGACGGGGTAAATCCACAACTCCGCAAAAGGTGAAGCGCAAAGTGACGAGGGATTACTGTAATTATAATCTAAGTAACATTCCATTGTACTCTTACTTACCTTGACTCTTCAACATCTGGTAAGCCTCACAGATTTTGGTTTCCTCGGGTAGATTTACGGTCCAGCCGTAAATCATCTCAATCACTTTTGACTTCAACTTGACAGACACTTTGTCTCCTAGATACTGAAAGGGGCAAAAAGCTCCGGATGATGCAAAATCCAAAGTAAAAATTGCTCGTCACTTTTGGTGTCACTCACTTTGGGTGAGATCACTTTAATGAGCTCATTTAGAAAGCGGAATTTCCCCACTTCGTTCTGAAACCTCTGGCCGCAATTCTTCATGCAAGCTTCCAGTACCTGTTTGGTGAAAATCAACAAATTAACTAAATAATAATAATAATGATGTCGAAAGTTGCCTTTCAGATATGGAGGTCACAGGCAGCTGAGAAGTTTCAAAGCTGACGGCCAATTAGCAACATTTTTGCTCAATAGGTAAGTTCATCACCATTTTTATGGCCTTTTTAATTAATTGTGCCACCCCCCTGTGAGACTACCCTTACAAATATCAATTTGTGACTTGTGTGGTACAGTTGCATGCTGTCATATTGTGTTGTGTTGATGGCTTCTATCACTGCAAAGGAATAGAGCCAGTATTAAGAGGTTGATTAAGTTGGCTAAACTTTCACTGAAGGCCCCAGCACCAAATAAAATGAATGTAAAGCACCCCCCAGCCCCAAAGAAAATTATTTTGACTCAAGAAATTGCACTGTACATAAAGATGACATACCATCAAGGCTTGTAGAGCCTCCCATTCCTGTGGTGAATGGACCTTGTGTACCAAGAGTCTTGCAGCTATTTGCGGTCTGGGAATTTGCGGCACAACAATACATTTATCATACCGTTCACATCATAGAGAGCTGACAATTCACTTTGTCAAGAACAACGAGCAAAAACTGAGTAGCCGCATTGTATGGGTGTGCTTGGTCATTGTGGGAAATGTTTGCACCGATTGTATCAACGTGATCTTACCCCTCGAGCTCCTTATTGATTTGGTCGCAGAATCCCGCAATAAAGTCCCAGTCTTCTTGTCTGTTGGAAGGATCGGTGGCCTTGTCTGGATGGGGGAAGGAGGTCAACGTGTGAGGTGGTGTAATGATGCATGCACAACATAATGTAATAAACGCAGTTTTAAGAAGAGTGATGGGGAGTAGCGGCGTTAAAAGTTTCGGGGTTGTTATGCTGGCTACATTTTTAAATATGGTGGTCATCGCATTGCGGTTTTCATCAGTAAGTGGGTCATTTTTCGGGACTGGAACTACTCCCCTGATCACTGATGCGGTTTGTTCACAGAATCCACTGTTCCCCGTGTAGTTGTGAACCTATAACTGAACGTGGCATACATTTCTTAATAGACCAAATATTCAATATTTTGTTTCAAAATAAAATTGTCCACACAAGGGTAAGGCTGTTGCTGCTTCTTTGCCGTAAAACGTTAAAGCCGACAGGCGACTGGGGCTGAAGGTATTAACGTGGAGTGACAGCGGGAGAATTAATTAATGGAGTTGGTCAGGTCAAGAACTTTTGAAGCTCAACCACAAGAAAAAGTTACTTCCCCTCAGTGCGAGTGACAAACGGGCGAATCGTCAACAGCTGTGTCAGAGCGACTTTTTCTGTCAACACGAAACTATTCAAACACAAGCTTAACATACATTTCGCTCTCAGCTACCGAAGCAGCTTTGACAACAGACACATTTTCTCTTTTAGGGGAATTTTATATGGTTGAAATTGACTTTTGAAGTGTACTTACTTAGCCAGGACTCGAGTGAATCGCCGCTTGCCGCCATGTTGGCGCTCCTATTCAAGCAAAACAACATCTCGTTGCCGATGCGTTCAATGACTGTCGGCAAATAAGTGACACTATAACTGTCATGACCGCCTCACCCACAACTGTCCGAAGTGTGAATAACCTCGCTATGTGTTATTCGAGTTTTCATGACGGTGGACCTCACCATACCCGGATATTGGCATTTTTTATTATTATTTTCAGGGCCTACACGATTAAATCGGCCGATTATAACGCTTAAAAAAACAAAAGCCAAAATAATCGGCCAAGTTGACAATGGTTTCCAATTGTATTTATAGCAATTTTACACCCATAACGAGGATCTCATTATTCATTGCATGCAAATCTATACCAGAACCTTGTATCCTTAAATATATAGATTGACATCTTTTGATAAGATTTATGAACCTGTCTTTCAAAACAAAGCGCATCTTATTTTTGTTTTTGTTTTTGTTTTTGTTTTTTTAAACAAGCAATGCAGGTGAGCAAAGCAAGATCTGAAAATACATGTAATAGTTTCTATGAGACTATGCTTTGACTCTGAAACAGACTTGACTCTTCTCGGCGATGAATATATATAACAACCGAATGAAAAATACTCAGAACACCAGTAAGTGAGCATCACCTCTTCTGGATGATTGCAATCATGCTGTTTGTAACCTTAAAAAGACGTGGGTTGAGGACAGCCTGCAAACAACAAGCTCATAATCATGCCGACTAATGCCTGCAATCATACCAGAAGGAGTCCTGCAGGTTCAGGAGTACAACATATCCAGATGAACGCTGAGATCGACTTCATATTAAGAATAACAACAAAAGGTACTTCTTGCTGTTGCATCAATACTGCATCATGAGACAACAGAGATCCATATTGCTTATGACACAAGAGGGCTTTTAGTTCACAGCAAGCATCAAGTCGGTGTGCTTTTTAGCCTGAATGGAATGAGGTTCTCCTACTTTTACATTTCGTTTTCCCGTTCATGACATTTATTTGTGGTTTTACAAATGCAATTTTCAGTTTTGTTTTCCACGAAAGAAACTATCTTACAAGAAAACATTTTTAACCGGTATAGGTACATATAGAAACAGAGCGGTCTAAGTACAGAACCTTGCGGTACGCCTTGACACACTGAAGCTGGAGTGGATGTGGAGGCAGAGGTACTCACAGTATACATGTTATTGAGGACAATAGGATGAGATACTGTCAACAGAAAAAGAGAGATGGTGAAAAAGATGGGACAGAAAAGTCCTCCGTAAGGAGATTGTTTGTGATTTTGATGTGGATTGTCTCAGTGTTGTAGCATCTGAAGCAGGGGCAGAGCCACGTGGTGACGGGTGTGGGGGTGGGGGGTATCATGGGAATCATAAATCAGAGCTAGACTTAAAATAAGATAGTGACAGTTTTTCATTCATTAGGGGACAGGGAGAACAAAGAGATCTGCTGATAAAGAGAATGAAAAAACTTGGATTACACACCACAAATGTCAATGTCAAATGTTGAAATTCTAAGTACAGATTAAAAGCAGACAAGGAAATTAGTGGGAAGAAAAGTGGAAGTGCAGCAGAGCCACTTCTTTTGGGGTGTGGGTGAAGGGTATATTTTGAATAAAAGTGATGCAAACTCTCCAGGATGTAATCACTTTGGGAAGTCAAAAAATTCTCTTTTAATTGGGCCCAGGTTCCAATTTAAAGTTTGAGACTGCTGTGGGGGCCCATTGGGACCGAATATCATAACTTCCGTTTTCCCTTTATTGAAATTTCAGAAATTCTGAGCCATCTTAGGCTGCACACGAGAAATTTATTTTACTGTTCATGAATGTATTTATTTTTTTCTGGTGGAAATAGCATTCTCGCCCGAGTAGGTTATTATTTTTACTTATTTTAATTGGAGAAAACAGTCTTCCTTAGATTCTTTGCTGATTATTACCATGCCTTGGGCTCTCATCAGACATGCTCATGCCTAGTCAAAAGCACTTCTGGGTGGCTGCGAGTGTCACGTTGTGCCCGAAGCGACAGAGTAATCGCTTCGTGCGCAACAAACTGGAGATAATCGGATCACCGAAATAGCAGACACAGAAAGGAACTTTGTCACAAAAATGATATTTATTACAACACAAAATCCCCGTCTAAACGGACAACAGAAAACGCTGGTCAAAAAGAGAACCAGGAAATAATGGTAACGAGGCAACAGAAAACGCTTGCGGAAAAAAATGGCTAGGAGAAAGTTTAGGCAAAATACGATGATCACTCACGAGAGGATATCTAGGAACGTAACAATAGTCAATAGTCTTTAAGGCAGTGTTCAACCGAGAAGGAATAGGCAATACTCCGGCAGTGAGTTGACTGCCGGAGCGCCTAAATATAGCAGATGCAATCACCGATAAATGGGTGGCGGGTGTGCAGGCGGCAAGCGAGAACGCCTGCCCCCTGCTGTCAAATACGGAACGTGACAGCGAGTGACACAGAGTGCCTGGATACTGTTGAAACATTTTCACTCATTTCCGGGACAATTTGGAGTGTATTGCATTCTGGAAAGAGATGTTTCTTTTTCCACATGTGTAATAGGTGGAGAATAATGATGGCGAGTCCCTGTCGAGGGAGAGGGACAGGGTGAGGGAGGCGCGGGAAGGGGGGGAGGGGGGGGAGAAACGGACTACTCCTGCGTGTGTGAACACTGAGTAGTCTCATCCTATCAATGCTCACAGCTATTCCAACTAAGCTCTTCGTGTATCAACTATGTGCAAGAGCTCCCGTGTATAAAGAGCACTTTTCTTTGGCATTTTCACTTCATTTGACTTGGTGTAACTTGCCCATACTTGGGATCGCGGCGATGATGGACTTCCTCAACGAGTCCAATTTCTCCCTCGGATACATCAATGCATCATTAGGTGGGTGAATAGCGAGACATCGGTGTGTGTTATATTAAGTGTTTGTTGTTGTTTTTTGGTTATATTTTCCAATAAAAATGAAATAAAAATAACGAAACATGCTTTCATTCCCCACAGCTGCATCGCAACTTCCCTCCTATAAGAGGGAAACATCCCAATCCATATCACATCTTTTGCAACATCGCTCGAAGCTGTGTTTTTGTTTTCATTTGGTAAGTTTTTCTTCAGTCATGGGACTCATGCGCATCTTGTGCACGCTATTGTCTGCAATCGCGCACCGTCTCTTTGTCTGTGTTCAACTGCCTGATTCCTCTGTAATTACTGAACTCATCCACTTCCCACAACCCACACCTTCCTTTTCCTCGCTGCCTTCCTTTTATAAACGCCATTTGTTCATCTGCTTCATATCACTGGAACTGTTCGGTAGAAACTGCAAGCCTGTCACACCATTGTTAAAGGAAAAAAACAAAACAACTTTTGCCCTTTCTCCACAGCTGTGACTCACTCTCTCGGAACATTGCAAATCAGAATGATATCAATACATTTTTTTACTTCCACCCACCTCATTTTATAATAACTCATTTCGCTACCAACTGAATTTAATCTCCATCTCTTCAGATTTAAGGCTATTGTGCCCTTTCTCGGTATTGTCGACTTTTTAATCATTTTGTTTAATTGAATTGCTAAATTTAAAATCATTTTTTATATGATAAAATAGTTAAAAGCCAGGACTTATTTGGAAGAAAATTTCTTGGACAATAGAAAATACTACCTTTTATTGAGTTTCTTATGTCTGGATTCTTTTCTTAACCCAATCAAGGACAGCTTATCAGGTTATCAGGTTATCAGGTTATCAGGTTACAGGTTATCATTATTTGTGCATGAAAGGGTTAAATAAACAAATTGCGATCACCGGAAAACGAACGTTTTTTTCCCCAGGTTCTGTGTGGAAACTACTATATAAACTACTGTATTAAAATCCTCCCTTTATTGCACTGCTTGAAGTCCAATGTGTGTTTGCTGGTGGGCGGGCAATTTGTCTTCAGTGAATTCAAAACAACCCCCCGCCCCCAACAATATTTCTCCCAAAATAAAGCAAAGTGAAACCATTGAGACCCAAAGCTTGTAGTTAAAAAAGAAGACACTCTCTGTAGAACAAAGGTTTTGTTATAATTTTTATTATATTATTATTTTTGTTATTATAATATATAAGGTATATATTTGTGCGCGAATCAGGTGTGCAGCAGCTGCGCGTCTGTGGGTGCATGTGTGGTGTGTTTAGTGGCGGGGCCTGCGGGTGGCTTGCTTGCTTGTTTGTGATATTACGTTTTGGGGGGCAATTATCATTTGCAAAGGTGTGACCAGAGTCACAAATTGGTAACCAGTCACACATTTGGAACAAGAGTCACAAATATGTAGCCTGAGTTACTATGTATCATACCACGAGGGGGCGCAAGCACCAAAAACATTGGCTATTGCTGACGGTGCCGAAAATGCATCGACATTTATGGAATCCACACAAATGGAGTCTTTACACGTAGCAGTCCAGCCTTTGGCATCTTGTAAACTTTCAGTCGCAGAGAAATAACTACATCATAGTTCGGGGTGCATATGCTCAGTCTTGACGTACATGCGTAGTGACATCATCGTTTACGTACTTGAAAATGGGAGCGTCTTACCGGATCTCGTTTGTCACGGGAGAACTTTTTTTTTAACTTGTAAATTGTTTTAATCAAGCTGTTGCTTTAAACGTGTTTAAAAAACCACGACTGTGCTAAACAGACGAATGAACTCCATCTTGATAAATTCCATAGATTTCACATCATGGGCCTTAAAAAAGGTTAAACGTACCGTACTTTGCTATAATGTAGATTTAAATACCACAAATCCGATTTCAATGCGATTTCAGTGTCCAGCCCTACCTTCCGATCTAAAATTTCCTCACCCATGACTGCATGTGTCCTTTTTCGCTGCTTTGTTGTATCTCCAGCTGCCGACAGTCCACCTCACTACAATACCGTCCTGCTGGTCATCTTTGGCGTCATCTTCCTGTTTGGCATCCTGGGCAACAGCATCGTCATCTACACCATCATGAAGAAAACAAAGTGTCGCGCCAAACAAACCGTCCCGGACGTCTTCATCCTCAATTTGTCCATTGTCGACGTCCTCTTCCTGCTCGGAATGCCCTTCCTGATCCACCAGTTGCTAGGCAACGGCACATGGCGGTTTGGTGCCGCCATGTGCACGGTCATCACGGTGCTGGACTCCAACAGTCAGATCGTGAGCACGTACATCCTCACGGCCATGACGCTGGACCGCTACGTGGCCACGGTGCACCCCATCCGCTTCAACTACATCCGCACGCCGTGCGTGGCCTCCTTTGTCATCGCTGTCGTCTGGGCGCTGTCTCTGATCACCATCATCCCCGTGTGGATGTACGCCGACCTCATGCCCCTTCCTGGCGGACTGGTGGCCTGTGCATTGCTCCTGCCCGACCCGGTCACCAACATGTACTGGTTCACACTGTACCAGTTCTTCTTGGCCTTCGCCATCCCCCTTGCGATCATCTGCAGAGTGTTCTTTAAGATCCTGCAGCACATGTCCACCAGTGTGGCCCCGCTACCCCAAAGGAGCCTGAGGGTGCGCGTCAGGAATGTAACGCGAATGGCGGTGGCCATCTGCTTGGCTTTTTTCATTTGCTGGGCCCCCTATTACATCCTGCAGCTGGTTCACCTGGGCGTGCAGAACCCCAGTATGGCCTTCTCCTACGCCTACAACATCGCCATTAGCATGGGCTACGCCAACAGCTGCATCAACCCCTTCCTCTACATCGTACTTAGCGAGACCTTCAAGAAACAGTTCGTCAAGGCTGTGCGGCCGGCCAACAGGAAGTTAAACGTCCATTCCAACACCACAGAGGGCGACAGTGTGTGCATGAGGATGGTCCCCGAAGGCGCTCACCTGGAGCCAGCGGCAAGGGAGATACCATCAAGCGTAGAGCCACAGTGAAGCAAACGTGCTTTCCTTTTGCTTTTTGAACAAAAATTAAATCTGGATTACTGTCCAACAGAGCCTACATCTCCGCCGAAGAAAACGATCAATTTTAGTTTGGCTCCAATTCCACGCCGTGACTCTCAGTTCCAAATACGCATCTGCGCTCCACGCCGACGCTCCTCTCTCCTCATCCTCGGCTCCAACAGCCATCCTTCCAGCCGCACTAACGCAGACTTTCCAACAGCGCCTACATCCGCGCTGAACAAAACAGGACTGAGAAAAACACTGAACATTACAGGCACAAAAGAAGACAAGCGCCCTGAGGGAATGTCAAGCGGCGACAGTCAAATAGTGCCGGCATTCCGCCCCCATTAAAATCTGTGCTGGTACACACACGCTGCCAAGAAGGCACAACCTTCAAGCACAGATCCTTCTCTTTCGACGAATGCTGTGGCCAAAACCCTGAAAACAACCCACAACGGGTCCACACAAACGTGTCACATTGAGCTCGAAGCGACACAGTAATTGCTTCGTGCGCAACAAACTGGGGATAAGTGGATCACGGAAATAGCAGGCACAGAAAGTAACTTTGTCACGAAAATGATATTTATTACAACACAAAACCCCCCGTATAAACGGATAATAGAAAACGCTGGTCAAAAAGAGAACCAGGAAATAGTTATAACGAGGCAACAGAAAACGCTTGCGAAAAAACGGCAAGGAGAAAGTTTAGGCAAAATACTATAATTACACACGAGAGGATGTCTAGGAACGCAACAATTATCAATAGTCTTTAAGGCAGTGTTCAACCGAGAAGGAATATGCAATAGCAATGGCACGGCGTGGAATACTCCGGCAGTGAATCGACTGCCGGAGCGCCTAAATATAGTATAATATATAAATATATAAACATAAATGGGTGGCGGGTGTGCAGGCGACAAGCGAGAACACCTGCCCCCTGCTGTCAAATACGGAACGTGACACCGTGAGGAGCACGCACCGCGGAATGGAGAATTGCTGGGAAGAGTGGCCGGGCGTATTCCTTCTTAAAATGAGCACAGCCAGGGCTTTCTTTTACTGCAATCCAAGATACATCTTGTCAAGGTGAGGTCTATTTATCGTTAAATCAGCAACAAGTCCCAAAACCGTATTTACTTCCTGGTATGTTGCTCCGGTATCACTTCCAAATATGGGCATGTTGACAACAGGAGCCCCGTCGTCTTTCTTCCCAGCCGCGCAAGGCTTTACATATACGGGATAGTTAATGGAAAAGCTGCTTTTAATGTTTGTATGTAGAGGAATGTATCTTGTATGTGTTGTGTCCTTGTATGTGAAATGTGCAAAACAAATAAAACTGCATTGCTTTGCTGTATTTACATTGTACAGGGTTCTCACGGGTCCTTAAAGTTCATAAAAATCAATAAAAAAGAAGTTGTAAAATTATGTTCTTAATTTTCAAGGAAAGCTTCTAAAATCAATAAAATCCTTAAAGAATAACCTGTGGTGTTCATTTGTGTGTGTCATTTCCCCCACCTTTCCAATTCATAATTTTGTCAGAAAAATGCACCTGGTGCCCTTCCCCACAAGCCCCGCTGTTGAGCTACATGCCTTCCTGATTCCTGCTCTGCTTTTCCCGGCGTCTCCGATGAGTTCTGATGATGATCGCGTGATCACTTCGGGATGTTGTCTTGAGAGGGAAGAAATTATTTGACAATAAAGTTGGATCCAATCCAATCCATTTCAGGCGAATTTGGCAGACAGTATGTCAAATAAAGAGTTTGCTTTGCCCCTAAAAATAAAGATGTGCCCTTCCTTTGGCAGCAATGATTTGAACAATAGCTCAGTGATATGTGGCTTTCTGCTCATTAAATTCACTGTGAAACCCCTGCTGAATGGAGAAAAAGTCCTTAAAATTGCTACATTAGCCCTTAAAAGCCCTTACAAGGTCCAAAAATAAAAAGCAAGTGGAAGAGTGGAAACTCTGGTGTAGTTCATCCTCAAATTTGTGACGCGTGTCTCCCAATCTGTAATGCAACACATTATTTTAGATACCTGTGTATATTATTATTATTATTTTGCAAAACTGCAATGTGGTCAGTGGTACAAAATTAAGCGGTGGATTACGTCACTGAAATCCCAAGTGAATACCTTGCTCAAAATGCATTGCCTGCCACCGTTACCTACACATGGAAACTTTTCTCTTTTTTTTCTGAGAAAAAAAAATATTTTGATGGTTGAAAAGCCTTTTAGAAGTTTGATAGTGGAAAAGCTTTGACTTAACTGCTGCCTCAAATTCCTTTTGATGGCCCTGAAACGAAAAAAAAATAAAATAAATAACATTGTTGGGGGGTGGGGGTGGCCAAAAAAAGATATCAAATTAAGTCTGGCATTAATGTCAGGAGGCTGTTTGACTATTGAGCTTATGTAGACCACCTTGATATTAATGCTGCCTGATGTGCAAATCCAAATTACATTTATGAAAAAAAATCCTCATGCAAAAATAGCTTGTGACCTTTTGATGACAGAACCTCTGAGGTTTGATTTGTTTTTCGAAATGCATCAGATGGAAAGCTTCAGATCAGTGATTCAAAACAGGCAAAGAAAAAAACAGAAAAAAAAAATTAAATTTCAGACTGGACGATTTAACTTGACTAAAAGCTTAAGAATAACACAGCAGGTGCTTGAATTTATTGCAATTTTGTTTTGTTGACTGTTAACATTTAGTACATACCTTTATCCCGTGGCATGGGAACTCTGTCCTCGTCTGGAACAGCCACAGTATAAAACGTTAAAATCTCTCAAAACCATCA
The DNA here is from genome assembly GCF_025434085.1 of Hippocampus zosterae. Lineage (NCBI taxonomy): Eukaryota > Metazoa > Chordata > Actinopteri > Syngnathiformes > Syngnathidae > Hippocampus > Hippocampus zosterae. The sequence continues at coordinate 8,825,805 of NC_067463.1, read as the reverse complement.
GTCATGCTCCTGCAACATTAAGTTGTGTGTGTGCACGTGTGTATTTGATATATATATACACTGTATATATCAAATAAACACACCAGGGCTAGTGGTTTGACAAACCTTTGACATTAATCAACAGGATTCTAAATTTAGACTGGGCAGAATTGATCTTAAATGGATGTAGAAGCAGCGTGATAAAGAGCAAGAAAAAATAAGCAGACTAAAAATGTTTTTTTTTTTAATCATACCATAGGAAAAAAAATATATATGTATCATTTTTATTCATGGTCTTGGAAAAATAAAGTTATACAACTCAATGTGATTCTCACACATTCAAGGACATATCTGAGTGTTTCTAAAAGATGTGAACAGCAGGCTAGACATGTCGCACTTCAAAACACACGCGCGCGTTTCATTCCATCCCTCCCGCACACAGACTGCAGATCGGTATGACTCCAATGTAGAAATCTTGCATATTATAAATGCTTGTGTTATAAAACAAGTGCTCAGCTTCAAAGAATGTAAAGTGGACAACGTTTAACTGGGGGATAGAAGTTTAGATGATCAATCCATAGAGTTGTTTCAAAGTAAACTTTCCATTGGAATTTGTGACACTTTTGAGGAATTAAGGGGAAAGAATGAGAACTTCACAAAATTGAATACAGTATAGTGGGCAACACATTACAAATTGGTCAGTGGTTTGAATTCGGTCACAGTGTACAAAACAGAATGTCAGTGTTGCATTCAGTCATCAATTTGCCTGTGTCGTCGAAGACGTAACACTGACACTGCACTCAAACTGGCCGAGCTGTGTGTGCCGCGGCGGGTCGCCCATCTGACTCGATTCAGTCGAATGAGCATCATTCCATTCTGGAAGGCGAGGCCTCACCAACAAGTGAGTAGTGAGTTGCACAAACCCATTGGGTTTTCTCATTTGGCCATTCGTGCACAGAGATTCTACACAACCTGGACCAGGTGTTGGGTTGTTGTCAAATATATAATGGCTAGTGTTGCCGCTAGCCCCTGGGTGAAAAAGGATGAAAGTGAATTCCAGAACGGAATGTTAGTATGTGTGTGTACTGCAAATGAATCCCTTACTTTCAGAGAAATTAACATCTTCATGACAATGCTGTGTCTGAAATGGAGTTCACAAAAGGAATAAAAAAAATAAAAATAAATCGGTATTATATTGAAGGTAGCGAGTGCCCCCCGCCCACCACGCCCATCTTGCGTTTGCATTATCATTCCGAAGTGTCATTAACTGCACTGTCAACAGTACATTTTGTTGCTGTAACACACCATTAGATGTTGAACATTTAACATTTTAGAAAGTGTTACTTCAACACCAGGTATTGTGAATGCATATCAACACTTGACCAGTGTTAAATTGAACACCCTTGGTGTTCACATTAACACCAGCAGATTTGCAGCAGAGGGATTAATTTTATATAATATAATTTTGTGTGTGTGTGGGGGGGGAGGGGGAGGAGGGGCAACCCAGAGAAAATCCACACAGGCACAGGGAGAACATGCAAACTCCACACAAGGCCGGAGCTGGAATCGAACCCAGGATATCTCAAATCATTTTCAATTGAAATGCTATTAATCAGTTTTAGCCGTCCAACACATCCCAACAAAAATGTATGTAAAGTGTTTTAGAAAAATGGCAAGCTAAAATACATTAGTGCTATATAATATTGTAAATGTATAAAAACAGAATATAATTGAATGTAAATAATAGGCAGGAGAACATTTTAATCAGAGCTGGCTTTATATGTCCCTAAACATATTTTCAGTGCTGATTTCGAAAATGTCTTCACTTCTTCTGGCAGATAATTTTTTTGAAGATATGAATGTTGTGATTAAGTTGGACCTACAAAAGCTTGCGCAGCACGGATTTTACCATGTTATTTATAGCTGTGACGTTGCAGAAAAAAAAATCAGTTGCTGAACCAAACCCCAAATTCATAAACACTAAAACATATTTTTTACTACACTACAGTGCATTTAAATCATATGATAATTGTTAGGAAGGGGTTCGGATAATGGATGGATGGATAGCAAACTGTTAGAAAAAAAAAACAAAGGCAGATTCGGAATTAGCGCAAAACATTCACTTAGAAAAGTTAACTTGAATCTCTGATTTTTAAAAAAATGTTGACCAGTGTAATAAAAAACATTTTTTTTGTTGTTGCCATGTTTCAATGAACATTGTGCTGCTGCTTCTGGTGTGTTGTTGTTCTTTGAAGGTGAGCTAAAATAGGGCATGAGTGAGTCAAGCTTTGATATGCTCTCCGACCGAGTTAGACAGCCTAACGAGCGGTTCAAAGGGGGAAAGCAAAAACAATTGGCATTCAGTCTATGCGGCCGGTCATTAGTTACTTTTGGGTGCTTTACATTTCGACTAGCGTGTGACAACGAATGCTTTTCTCACAATGTCAAGTCAAGTCAATGAAAACATAGTTGCTACTTTGAGAGACGAATGCTAACGACACCAATCTGCTTCCAATGGAACCAAACAACCACTTTAAGTCTTGAATGATGGCAGCAAGAAAAAGGAAACAATGAGAGACTTCAAATGTGGGGGTATTATTTGTTGTTCACAGTTAACATTAGCTGCGTGCGCCAGCTGTCATCGGCTAGCTGCTGCATGTGAAAAGTTGCGGTAAATTGTTTTCACAGTTTAAATTAGTGGTTACTTTGTTGGCTGTTCATATTTGGAAAATGGACTCTTTCATGTTTGGGCACTTGACTACCTGCTCAGATTGAAATTAAGCAACTAAATCTTGCGTTATCTGCCTCTTTCTGGAAAGGTGTCGCCGTGTAGCCATGCGTCACAACCACACAGTGTATGAAACTATTTGATTGTCTTCATGGGTGGTCGTTTCACACGCATCCGGATCCTCCTACGCCCCAAAATTAGGGTTCTGCTATCGCCAGTCCAACCCTCGATGGTCAGAAAGTCATCCTCATTGTAAGAAAAGCCAGACTCACCAGTGGCGCTGCATGAAGCCGCTCACTCCGTCCCTCTCAACTGGTCAAATTTCAACGAGTCAAGAAATAAAACAACTTGGAACTTCTTTTTAAAATAGTGCAATATTGCATATGTCTCCTCTTGAAACATTTCCTGGACAACCGTTGCTTTAACAATCAAGTTTTACGATTGGCGGACACTTTTTCGTCCGGAACAATTTCTATTGTCATCATATCCGACGGGAGAAATGGTTTTCAAATCAGAACTAGTTTTCCCGGAATGGATTCATGGTCGTCATTGGAGATTCCAATTTATAAAGTTAGGTCCGATTCGACAAAGAAGGACTTATACTGTTTAGAAGTATACAAAAAAAGCTGAGGGTTAGGGTTGAGGAAAAATACTGTTGCCCTTGAAGACACAAACACACAATTACGGAAAAAGCCCACATGTTCGTCAACTCTAATTTGGTCGGGAATGGAATGTGTACCGACTTGAGAATGAAAGCTTTTGAGAAATGGACAAGTGAAATAGTTGAGATGAATTAGCAGCATTAAAGCCATTTTACATTCCCTTTCATTGAACACAATCAGTGCGTCGTGATTGTTAGCAAACTACACTTGTAAAGATTAAGGATGAAGTGGACTGAAAAAAAAAAACCTGAATAATAAGACAAAAATGTGCTAGGTAGGTGTGTATCTGTCATCAGTGTCGTGTGCTTCCAGTGCTCAAAAAGGTTAAAGACCAAACCAACACATTGTCTAAACTGCATAGAAGTTGCTCAGGCACTTGTTTGAAGTCTCTGTAGTCCCGAGAGGACACAAAATGTCATTTGGCTCTTTGCATCCAAGCGTTGAAGCTTCATTAGGGCTTCAGTTGTGCTCTATTGCTTTGACTTGACGGGCAGGCGATCCCTTCGCGGCGTCCTCGTCAGAAGCTGGACTCTGGAACGTTCTTTTTGCGTCCCAGAGACGAGGTGCTGTAGCGCGGCCTCGGCAGGCTCCCGTAAGACGTCTTTTCCGTGGTCGGCCTGCGGATCTCCGCCGAGGGCGTGGACGTGCCGTTGCGATGCAGCGACGCCGTCCTACGCGCGCTCTGATCCGGCCTGGCGGGAAGGCTGGACGAGCTCTGCGAGCGCTTGATGTCCAACGAGCTCCGCCCCGCTCTCCCGTTTGAGAGTTCTTTACCGTGAGACTTCCTCTGCTCACCTCCGGCCGCTCCGTTCGACAACGACGGCCTGGACAGAGTCCTTCTTCCGCCATCCTCGTCCGTGCCGTCCTTCAATCTCCGGGAGTCCTTTTCCCTCTTCAGGAAGTTGCCTTTAAGGATAGACATCAGTCCCTCGTGGCTCTTGGGCTTGAGACCTCCCTCATTTGCGACACGACATTCCCCGTCAGTCCGCTCGTCTTTCTGTCTTCTGAGAGTGCCGGCGAGAATGCTCGAGCCGCTTTGAACACTCGAACTGGATGCTTGTTTCATCTCCTGCTGGCTTTTGGAGGAGCTCTGCCTCTGAGAGTCTCTTCTCCTGCTTAGAGTGTTACTATTGCCTTCCTCACTTGGCGGGCTCTCTTTCTGGCGTCTTAGGGTGGACGTTTGATCCGATGGCCGCCTCTGGCCCTCTGGCACTTGTTTGGATTCGTCTCCCGCTTTAGCCAAGCAACTGATCCTCCCGGCACTGGAGGATCTTACAGGCCGGCCTCCGTTCGTTTCCTTAGCGCTTCGAGGTTCGTTCATTAACGACTCTATCGGATCCTTGGTGCAGCGAGGACGTCGGCCCGACTCCAGATATTGGACCAGCTCTGCAGGATCTTGAAGGTCCGGAGGTGTCGGTTCGGGTTTTCGTCTGTCTCTAGAACCAAGCGACCAACGCAGGGGTAGCACCTTGTTGAGGGTGTCCTTGGTCTTGTTGGGTGCCCTCATGCTGACACTACGCCCTTGCAGTCCCCTCACAAAAGGTCTACTCTCGAAGCCTCCTTAAAAATGACAAGAGAGAGGACAGTATTTGAGTAAGAGCACCAATTCAAGGCTTCATTTATGATTTGCAGTCCAGTGGACCCAAGTTATTTGCGGCGGATGGGAGGGATAGGGACCGCGCGAGCGCATGAATACTGAACGTGCGCGTAGCTTTGATGGCCATTGAAATGCACTGGGGGTTACTTTTTTATCTCCACACCAAAAAGTCTTCCAAAAAAGCTGATACACTCAACACTCAAGTCTTTCATGGAAATCGGTTGGGTGGCAGGTGTGCAATATGCAAAATCATTGAAAAAATATATCATGCAGGGTCTGCTGCAGCTGCGGTCCAATGCCTAAATGCTGTTTGCAATGCGCGTAGCGCCGTTTTTCCTTTCCATCAAACCAGATTTGAATTGAAATCAACATTACGTTTTTTACACAATTTATTGGGATTTATTCTTCAAAAGCTGAGACTGCAATGTCTCAATTATCTCTGAGTAGACATTTCATTAAAAGTTTTTGATAAGAATTTTTTGTTTTGCAACATCACTAAGGGATTGTTACTTTGAAGTTAATTTACCGGTACTTCAATCCAGTTCATTTGGGCAAAATGTTACCATCCCAGTAATATTGATTATTTGCTATTGCAAAATTACATTTCTTTTTAATGTGCCTTTGCGTTCTTTTGAGAATTGTCAGCCTCATATTTTCGCGTTTGGCCGATAGAGCAAAGTGATTACTTTGTCCTAATAGGTTATTTTGTCTCTTAAAACACACACAGACACACACAAGGTTGGAGTATCTTATCAAAAATCGTCATTTTTCTTTTCTTGTTCTTAACAAGAGCAATCGATCATTTTCATAGACAACAGCCTTAAAGTGACACGGTTTGCTCTGTGCCTATTTTCTGGTTTTAATTACTCCACCAGGTCGTCGTTGTTTGGAGGATATTGCAATCCCCCCCATTTTTCAGCACACACACTTTCAATGCCACCCTCCCCATTAATGAACAGCCTCAAAAATACTGTTCTTACATATTTTTCCCCTCAACAGTAAATATGTCGAGAGCTGCATTTTAATAACCCTTTCATGCACCCTGTAACTATAGTTACCGCTTTCCCTGATAAATTGACATCCCCCTTCATGGACAATTATTGGTTGCCGTTATGACATCTGCCGATGCTCATTATATTTCCTCAGAGATGCCATGCTCGACTTGCTGGCCGTGACTCATCACTTAAATATACTGTGCACGTGGCAGTTCAAATAGATGCCTTCTTCAGGAAAAGACAAATGCAACAGGCGGTGTCTCTGGCACTTTATAATGACATTGATTATGACTGCTAGCACCACGAGTAGCGGTTGTAACAGCGCACAACGTATCCAGAGCCAACATGGCATCCGCACAGCGAGTTGAGAAAGTGATGCTGCAACCCCGAGCATTCCACAGCCCCAATTGCGAAATAGTTCGTTGTCAATCCCAAAAGCAGCCTCACTGCAGACACTCACTGACCCCAGGCACTCTCACCTCCTTTCCCTTTATTTTCCAAGAATACGGGAGAGTCGGGGGGGTCGGGAACGGAAGACGGGCATGTGGTCGAGGTGCGCGACACCACGCTGCCTCTTTTGCTCTCTCCTGTCAGGCGCATCAACCAGTGGTCTGATACTGAAGAACTTGTCGAGCCTGAGGGGGACAAACGGCAGCGGGGGAGGAAAGTGCGACCCATTCATTATGTAAAACACTTGCTGGAACACTATGCACTTGGAATGAGACTTTTGGAAAAGTGAGCAGGAACTTAAAAGTGTTACGACATCAGGTTCACGAGAGCCTCTGTGCCAGATATGGAGTTATTGAGATCAAATGCTCTGAGAGTCAAATGCTTGCACCGTGTTTTAAAATTTATTCAAGCTGTTATTCAAAAGACCAAATGCTTCAGTATACAGAGCGTTGCCTTTCCGCCGCTGGCTATTGTCTCATTTTCCGGGGAAAATGTCCAACCGTGATCAGGATGCCTGAACACGCAAGAGTTGAATTGACTAAAGTTAATGTTTGGATATTTTAATATAAGAAAAGGTCTTGCGTTTCTTTCTCATCCAATTGGAAACAGCATTTGATGCCTTTGTCACATCCCGGCTGGATTATTGTAATGCACTTGACTTTGGAGTCAGCCAATCCTCCATTAGGCATCTCCTGTTGGTCCAGAACGCCGCTGGATGCCTGTTGACTGGTACTCGTAAGAGGGAGCACGTAACACCTACTTCACTGGCTTCCTTTACATTTTTGACTTCTTTTTAAGATCCTCATATTTGTTCATCAAATCTTTAAATGGCATCGCTCCACCTTACCTCTCTGAGCTACACACCTGCCCGGCGCCTGAGGTATGCAGACCAGACATTATTAGAGGTACGAAGAACCAAGCGGAGGCTCAGAGGGGAATCATACCTTTTGCGTTGCCGGTGCCTCTCTCTGGAATGACCTCCAACTGAACATTCCGCACGTACCCCCCCCAGTGCCCATTTTTAAAACTTGTCTCAAAACGCATTTGTATTCTTTGGCTTTTGAGTCAGCATGACTCAGACTTGATCTTAGTTTTTCTTTTTTTGTGCTTTCTAATGTCCTCGTTATTTTGTTTTATGGTTTATTGTTGTGTATATATTTGCTCCATATACAGCACTTTGTAAACAGCGGTGGTTGTTTTAAAGTGCTCTTTAATGCAATTGAGAATTGAGAGAGAGCTGTCTTGTTCACAATCGTAAATTGAACCTTACAAGACTGCATTCATTATTTGGGAAAATTTAACGCTCCCATTTAGGAAAATTCATTCAAAGAAATGCTTGCATCCAGGGGAACCTTTAATTGACTAAAGTATTCATTTTTCAGCATTTTGTTTGTATCAAACTAAGTTGCATGGCTCTGAGCTAGGCCAAATGTGTCTTTTAGTTTGTGGCGGCTTTGATTTGCTTTGACGCATAGCGAGAAACCAATATCTTAGCAACTCAGAGAGAAACCAGAATACTGGCGAATACTTCATAATGAGAAATAGAGATCGATTTTATGTCGACTCCTCACACATGACAAAGTTAAAAGTGAATAGCCACAAAGAATGTCAAGGTCAATATTGCAAATAGTAACTTTTGAGTTGACAAAGAAGCCTTGAACGCTTGAATACATATACAGCCAAATTGAATGCAGAAATTCAGAATATTGTCAGATCAAACGATATTCCTGTCGGTTTTGCTCACATTCTTACCTGATGCAAAAAAAAAAAAAAAAAAGTTTATTTTAAATGTTAATTTCATCTAAATCTGGATTTGCTGACATAAGCAGGTTACATTTTGGCCAAATATTGTTATTCCATTGAAATGTGTCATTAATTCACACCTCTAATTACTCACATGCAATTTTAAGAGTCATCCACACCACAAATTAATAGCTCAGTATTCATGATTACATGATTGGCACTCCATTCAGTCTGCAAAATGGAGAACTACTATTGCAGGACATCATCAATGGTGTAAAACTAACCTGGGCTCTTGATACCTACAAAATTGTCACAGTTGTTATTTTTCTGCTCAACATGTTTTATTCCCCTGCCCTAATTTCAATATTTCTTCACATAACCATAACCCTTTCATGCACCCTGTAACGTGATAACATGTTCACTGTAATAAACGCTGTCCCTGAAAGGATTAATATGCTCTTCCCTTTGCGCGTTTATATACTATTAAATATTATTTATTTAATAATATTTATTTATTTATTTTGACTGTCCATGGTATTTGGAAGCATACCTCTGAAGGAGCTGCTGGCTGACCACGGAGGAATGATGTTGCGTCTTTGGTAGAAGAGAATATAGGCCCCTCTGGTGCAGATTTCCTCCTCAGGGACCAGGTCCACACTGCTGTCATCGTAGCTGTACCACACACCGTCCACTGAGTTCCGGCAATAGGCTGGTGACAAATATTTCCACCGTGTGTCAATGCTACAATTGTCAAAGATTGTTTGGGAGTAAATAAATGAGGAGAATTTCCTTGAACTCCTGATGTGAAATATTTGCATGCAAGAAGCTGGCCTCAGCCACAGGCGGGTGAACTGAATGAATGGAAAAACATGCCGAATAAAATTGGTGATTTGGCCTCAATCTATCAAAACAATCTACGCAGCCGGTCCCAGCTGATGTGGCGCCCTAGGTAAGATTCTTTTATGGCGACCCCCTCGTTCGGTGAATATATATGCACTTAGCGTAACACCCCCGCCCCCGAGACCCCGTTAGACAAGCATACATTCATACCAGTGTAGTGTCCCCCGTGCATTCCTCCATGGTGATTGCACACGGCATAGAGATCATACAGGTACTCATGTGGCAGGGTCATGTCTGCAGGCGAGTGGTGTTGGCCTGCGGGTTTTGGCCAGGCCGCGGGCCACGGCCCACTATTCAGGTTACGCATACTCTGGCTTCTCTTAACAACATGGGGGGCCATGTCCAAGGCAGTTAGCGGGAAATGCACCAGTGATGAAAGCTTGTTCCTGCGCTCGCCTACCTGTTGGCAAAAATACCTCATGACTGTACCTGCGAATGACACAATACAGTTGTACAGCAATGCAAAGGCCAGTCGCGATAATTTAAACACATTGTTTAATGACCAGTGGCACTGTGGATAAACTGTTGAGCACATCTGCCACACAGTGCAGAGGTCCTGGCTTAGATTCTACGCCTCAGCCTTCCTATGTGGAGTTCTGTGCCGTGTGGGTTTTCTCCGGGTACTCCGGTTTCCTCCCACATACCAAAAACATGCATGGCAGGTTCATGGAACACTCCAAATTCTTCCCGTGTGTGAGTGTGAGCGCGGATGGTTGTTCGTCTATGTGTGCCCAGCGATCGACTGGCGACCGGTTCAGGGTGTATGTACCCCGCCTACTGCCCAAAGATGGCTGGGATAAGCTCCAGCATGCCCTTGCGAGGATAAGCGGCGGCTTAGATAATGAATGGATGGATGTGTGTGTGTGTGTGTGTATCAGAAATGCTTACAGTGACTTGGTGAAAATATTTGAGCTATACTTGTGCATCACTCGGGCAATCATTTAAGATCTTGTGTATTCTGCACATGTAGAGACTTGTCCATGGTTTGATGACTTGGTCAAAGCTGAAAGCCTCTTGTCCACATTTACGGTGACAGGATGGGGTGGAAAGCTCAGAAAAATTCTGGCAGATGTATTTTTTTCTTCCTCAGTCTTGTCAACTTGAGCTTCTGAAGTGTGAGAAAGAGGACCTCTGGCCAAAAGTACTTTGAATAAAGCTGTGATCACAAATGCCCTTCTGATCCTGAATTTGACAAAATGTGCAATACACTCTTATGACATGAACAGCTCTACTTATTTTACCTCTACTTTTATTCGCAATCTTATGAAATCTTGCCTCAGTTTGATGGCTGACAACACTTTAGTGCCGTCTGTCACCTGACAGTTTCCCATCATAGTGGACAATAAAGAATGCTTCTATTCAGTCCCACCACAATGCTGTTTATTATTCCGTACATACATTGTAAATTTTCCCAGTGTGGGACAAATAAAGGATATCTTATCTTACGATATAGAATGCGATGTATTGCTAATATTATCAAGTCAAGAGTATTTATAGAGCACTTTCAAACAGCCATCGCTGCATACAAAGTGCTGTACATGGAGCAATTTAACATGCACAATAAACAGTAAGACCAATCGGTAATAAAGGCGGTAGAAAGCACCAAACAGTAAAACCAAGAACAAATCTAAGTCGTGCTGAGTCGAATGCCAAAGAATACAAGTGAGTTTTGAGGAGGGCTTTGAAGATGGGCAGCGATGAGGCTTGCCGAATGTTCAGTGGGAGGTCATTCCAGAGAGAGGGACCAGCAACAGGAAATCATTACATATTTTATCATTAAATATGGTTCTCAACCTACAAAGAGGTTGAATCCGGAACCTCTTTCGTGTGTTTCCAGGAAATGTGTCGAGCTGCTCGTTACCTTGTGAGGCTTCAAAATATGTGGAATAAAATGGAATCGCTGTGCCGCTTGCATCTTGCGTACCTGTCGGAAGCGCTTGAGGTGAAGGATGAGGATGTCAGGCAGCGTCCACAAGCTCATCTTGACCATGCCTTGCTGCAGTTGCTTGCAATGGGGGCACTTCCAGGCGTCATCTGGGGCCAGCTGAAATCAGTTCAATGAGCCTTCAATGTTTTCATGTTTTCCAAAGACAGTTGGGCCCAGAAGGAATTGGACAGCGATTTTAGCATTTTATACACCACCACAGTAGATTTTTAGATGAAACCAACAAAATGGCCGTTTTATCTCCACTTTCAATTTGTTCTTCAAAAGTGAGACTCCAGCTCAAAAGTGCTTGAAGACCATAAACCATATCTGGCAAGCAAGACACTGCTGTTTCCACAAAAATAAGTCACCAACAGACATTTATGGTCGTTGTAGGGGAAATTCATGACTGGTGTCATCATTAGTCCCTGAAAAGTGACTGGATGGCGGTCTGCCGTGTTCAAACACGTTTGCTGTCAGCACTTGTCATTCTCATTGGATCTCCAAGGGAAACGTACGGCCCGCATCACGCACACACTTTAAGCTGCGCGGGAGAAAAATTCAGTTTTTGCCTCACTTTGTTCCGTGTAATGAATTTTTTTACTTTCTCAGAAACAAGCTGACATGATTACATCAAATTATTTCCATTGTGCTCCAGAGTGGAATAAAAATGAGGGGTATTACAAAAGACTTTACCTCTATTCAACCCAGAAGACGAGTGAATTTGATTTATTTTATCCAAGCTATGACATCACCACAATCAATCATGTACATCTAGATCTTACACGCAGCTAAAAAGCCAACACAAGATGGACAAAAGTATAATTATGGAGCTGTTATAGAGGCTTCAGCCATACTGTTGCTTTTGCTGAATGCCCTTGGGTATTAATTTGAACTTTTTATTCAAGAAAAAAAAATGGCAACGTTCTGATGAACCACGAAACGTTAATTCAGCACCATATGGTGACGCAGTCGATGCTTCCAGCACTGACCAGTTTGCATAATTTAATGGCAGTGCATTATTGCCCTCAAATGTTCATTATTTGGAAGAGTGTTGTGCATCTGTCACAAATCGTAATGTCAGAAACATAAAATAAATGTTCAAGTTCAAGAAAATTCGGAGAGAGCTGTGGTGAAAGAGGCAAAAAAATTAATGAGCTAAACAAATTAACCGTTCTGATTTTGGTTCAAGGTCAAATACAGTCTTATCTTATAATAAACACAATGGAATATACTGTAATTAATTCGCACCGGTAGGGTTTTTCTTTTCAACAACTCTGACTTCCAAAGGAAGGAAAGGCCTCGGCAAGGTCAAGAGCACGAGAAGAGGAAAAAGATTCAGCAGATAAAGTGAAACTAAATGCCCCACTCTCGGCAATGACAAAACTACAACAACGTTTGGATCGCTGTTGAATAAGTGTTGCAACGTTGTGAATAAAACGAAAATGCACAAGAAGGGCGCAAGCGAGATCCAGCACTTAGATGCATTTATGTACAGGACTCTACATTGTGTTTTAAAACAATATGTCATCATATTTCTAATTTAATGTGTACCTGTGAGCAGAAAGCAAATCGTGGAGTGTCTCTGCCACCGAATTTCGCAGGTTCACTCATTGAATGGGGCAGGCGATCATCGCCAACAGCCTCTCTGAAACAGCCACCCATCATCCAAAAGCTCTCTCTGGCAATCCACTTTATCCTTGTCGAGGTGCAAAGATTCGTCCATCGACAACTAATCAATTATCGAATTAATCAATCATTATTTTGATAACCGATTAATGTGTGTTACTTCACCAACGCGTACAGTTACCATTGGAGGACGCATTCGTTTTTTTGTAATGTGAACGAGAACATCAAAAGAGCGGAGTTAACAAACAAAATGAGCGTCGCACGCCGCAGCGTGAACGTAGCTTGTCCGACATTGACGTCTAGCCGCCAGGATGAAAACGACATGTCATATTCTGCACCTCAAACCTTATTGCTGCCGATTGCTTTCAATTACGCAGAGAGCTTTGAAATCCGCAATTGCGGAAACTAATTTGGGCATTGCCTGCCCTGTTTCGTCATATTTTTTCCCGATTCATCAACAAAATAAGAACCCGGATGAGGCGATTATTTGAATATTTGGTATTTGCAGCCCTATTTCCTTGAGAATTGCGCAATGTGTTTGTGGTTCAAAAAAAAACCAAACAAACAAACAAAAGCTGTCCTGTATACGTAGACTCAGAACCTTACACAGGGTTGCAGTTTTTCTTCCGGGCATTGGTCGACGTGCAGTGCTTAGTTGCTTTGTGCGTGGGGTGGGTGTGAGTCACCAAATGCAACTTTTTTGCTGCAACAAAGACTACACCTGCAAGACTCTCCCATCTGATGGTTAAGAGAGGCCGAAAAAAGCAAGAAATGGGCAAAAGCCGTCAAAACAATGACGTGCTTGTTTTCATCAGGGAAGCAAAGCGCACTGAAAATGAAGCAAATCGTTTTGTTGAACGTGTTTGAGCTCACCTGCTCTTCTTTGGTATACAGCTGGAAACACTGATCCAGAGTGCAGCTATGTTGCTGAAGGTGCTGCTGCTGCTGGTTCCGCACGCTTTCGGCATCTTGAACAACTTCCTCCTGGATGTTGCCAAACAGACTGGAGGAGACGAGTTGTGTTGTCAACCTTGTAATTTTGGCTCTCAGGCAGCCAAAGACATAAATCGTTGTCAAAACGTAGGCGGACACTAGGTATGGGTGGGGTGTGGGGGGGGGGGGGTTATGCATCCCACTCTACTTTACGCTCATGCCGCTTACCAGTCTTTAAGCTTGTAATCCCACTCGATGACAACCTTCACATGTGGAGGTCCCCCGGGGCCACAACATTTCAGTGCTCTAAAATGGCAACAGAGTGCAAATAGCATCAAGTTAAAACACAGGCACAGCCAAATTTGAAGGCAACAAACGTATTGCTATTTTAATTTGAATGCGATTGAATATTGAATTTAATTGAAAGTGGGGCGGCCTGGTGGTCCAGTGGTTAGCGCGTCGACCTCCCTGTGTGGAGTTTGCATGTTCTCCCCGGGCCTGCGTGGGTTTTCTACGGGTACTCCGGTTTCCTCCCACATTCCAAAGACATGCACGGCAGGCTGTTTGACCACTCAAAATCGTGCCTAGGTGTGAGTGTGAGCGCGGATGGTTGTTCGTCTCTGTGTGCCCTGCGATTGGCTGGCAACCGGTTCAGGGTATCCCCCACCTACTGCCCAAAGACAGCTGGGATAGGCTCCAGCACCACCCTAGTGAGGATAAAAGCGGTTCGGAAAATGCATGACTGAATGAATGAATTGAATATGTGTGTGTGTGTGTGTGTGTGTGTGTGTGTGTGTGTCAGTGCTGTTTTTAGAGATGGGAGGGGTTGAGGAGTTGGAAAATTGGGGTTTCTTTCTCTGTTATGAATTCCTCACTGGCCAATCATGACTCCGGTTATGATTAGCCGGAGTCATGATTCATGACTCCTATTTTTTGCCCATGCTTGCGTGAGTTTCCTCCGATATCTCCTGCTCCTTCCCACATAGTAAAATCGTGCATGTCAAGCTCCATTGAAGACTTAACTATTCAACAATGTGAATGTGAGGATGAACATTCGCAGTAGAATATTGACGGGTGGATGAATAATAATAATAATAATACATTTTATTTGTAAGCGCCTTTCACAGCACTCAACACCAAGACACTTTACAACCAAGAGCAAACAATAAAACCACAGATAAAATTATAAATAAAAGAAGATTTAAGTTGAATATGCAAGTCTGAATAGGTGGGTTTTGAGCTGGGTTTTGAATACAATACAATACATGCTGATTTATATAGCGCAAATGTGGAAGGAGAGTCAATATTACGAATATTGGGTGGAAGTTAGTTCCAGAGTTTGGGGGCAGAGCGGCTGAAGGCTCTGCACCCCATTGTGCTGAGACGGGCAGAGGGCAGAGAGAGGTGGAGGGAGGATGAGAACCTGAGTGAGCGAGAGGGAATGGAAAGTTGAAGAAGATCTGACAGATACGGGGGGCGGGGGGGGGCAAGGTTATGGATGGCTTTGAATATATAGAGAAGTATTTTGAAATGGATTCCAAGTTTGACAGGGAGCCAGTGGAGCTGCGGGGTGATGTGATGGAAGGAGGGGGTTCTCGTGATGATCCGGGCTGCTGAATTCTGAACAAGTTGACGTTTATGGAGGAATTTGTGATGGACACCGAAAAGAAGTGAATTTCAACCGTCGATACGGGAGGTGACGAGACTGTGAACATGGATAGCAGTGGTGTGAGGAGTGAGAGAGGGACGGAGATGGTTGATATTGCGGAATATAACAAAGGTTATCTTAACTCTTAAAAGACTATTAAGTCCTAATAGATGATTTGTGTCATTCAACACTCTCTCTCCCAATCTCATTCGGTTAAACAAAGGATTTAGAATATTTGATTCGGTAATTCTACTACAGTAAAATGGTCAGACTCGCATCGCGGCCTACATTGTGTTCAACCATTGTACATGAATAACACACATCATCTTATGCTTGTCGTGCCTGTTACTAAGGAGCACGTCCTTGCACTGCGGTTCCAAATGAAAGTTTCATTCACAAGACTAAAAAAGACTTCTGTTTTAACGTTGTGAATAAACTAAGTTTCCAACAGTCTGATGATGGGTCGTGATAATGGGTGTCACATTTACAGAGTACGGCGAGTGAGTTTTGATGTCAGGTAGAGAATACACCGTGTCAGAATTCAGCAGCATTTCAACTTCGAGCAGACTATCAGTCGTCCCAAATATTTGCTCATCTTGTTCAATTGTGCTTGACGTCCCATGAGATCCCTGGCTGAATGTTTACAGCAACAGCTAGTCTTCAGGTGACAGGAATGCTGAACTTGTTTCATCTGAAGGTACAAAACGGAACTTTTGGGGATATTAAAAACTATAGCTTCGAATTAGATCCTTGGAGCGTCTAATCATCATCATTACATCGCTAAACTGTTTATGATTGCCATTTTCTCAAAATTACGTCGGCATTTTGCCGGCGAAGAAAAACCTTGCTCTTAAGGTTGTATGCAATACGCCTCAGGGCCTCATGGGATTTTGTATCGATGGCAGGTTGATTGAGAATTTAAAACACGAAAACACATCTATAAAAAGGATAATTCAGCTGACAAGGTAATGCCACATTTAGGTTAATATATTAAATTAGGAGACCTGCCTGGGCACAAAAGTCTTGAGAGCCTGATGAGCCCATCACGGAGGCACTTACTCCCCGCGAGCTGGTATTAAGAGTGTTTCTCGGTCTGCCGGTAAATTGGCTCAGTCCAAAGTGGTTTTTTTTTGTTTTTTTGACTGCGACACATTGGATTCTCTTTAAAACAAACTCTCCTGCTTGTAGGTTCACTTAAGAATGTCCTTTCATGCCTCAGTGCCAAAAGGAGAAGAAAAAACAAGCTCAACATGCTTGCTGAATCTTGCAAACACTGACATTTCGTCTTATATCTCAGCACCACCCAAAAGCATGACCTTGCCTGCAGCTCAGTGGCAAATGGTCCGAGTAAACCCTTCAAATCTACTCTCGATGAGTTGCTGATTATCGTACGGAAGCACTGTGACTTATATGCCATCATACAGTAGTCAATGTGCTATCCTATTCAAATAGATGCCTCTCGTTGTCCCGACTTCACAAAAGAGAGCAGGAAGAGTACCGGTAATCATTTTTGAGCAAGCAGGCACGCACATACGCACACACATGAAATTAAGGTCACAAAAATACCCAAGTTACGACTTGGAAGAACTAAAAATTGTTTTCATATTTCAATGAAATAATACTATCCACGGGAGATTATTTCAGAAAATTATTTTTGTATCTTTCTCAATCAAATCAAATTTCGACCAAATTTGACATCATAGCTCAGTTATTGAACATTTTTCAGACAATTGAACATTTTAACTGAAATATTTTCTTGGAGCTGCTGCTATTTTTTAACCTTGTTAAAAACCAAAAGAGCTTTTCAAACGAAAATGCAGACGTGAAAACCACAATTTGTCTTTTTTAGGCTGTATTTTTTTTTTAAATAAAAACATGCATGTTAGGTTAATTGATGACTCTCAGTGATCCATTTTGGGGACAAAAGCATTTTTGTCATTGTTGCATCGTATGGATGGCTCCATCTACAAGTGGTGCGATTCCTACCTCTCAACAGCAGGGTGGTGCAGCGGTCTGCTGTCCTGTGGTGAAAGATAGCTATAAGATGCCGAGCCTCCAACCACTCTGATCTTAAACAGCGCCCTGGTGTTCTGCAATTGGAGACATAGTCATTAGTGCGACTGAAATATCTTCAGACATTTCATATCCGGGGTTGCCTCATTTGTGCTGGTTTGGGTGGATTATTTTGAGTGGATCAGTGTGCTTATACGTGGTTACTTGAATTCGTTGTTGTATGTGAGCAGATGTTAACAGGGGGTAGAGCTCACGTATGCACAAAAAGTAAATCACAATTTTATACATGTCTAGTTTAGATTGAGGTGTACGCTCCCTGTTGAGATTAATACATTTTTAGTTACATTACATACATAACTGTAACCATAATTTAGGGTCCTTCAAAAAACGAGTATTAGCTTTGCGTGTTTGATTGAATTTCAAGTTTGGTTGCAACTAGAGTACAGATAAACAAAATAATCAAAGAAAAGGAGATCCTAGCCATTGAAAATGTTCTTGTGAGGCAGGGGTCTTTACATGGACAGTTAGGATGGCCATTGTCAGGCCCCCTCTGAAAAGTAATCATTGAAACATCACAGAGCTGACAAATCACAGACAAGCGCCGAATTGACATTTTTTAAAGTACGAATTGAGAGAAGACTGCTTTAAACCAGTTACATGATTATCTGAGTTGGGTATCAATGATTTGCACAAAACATTTCTATCTTGGCTTTCAGACAGGACCAAGACAGCACTTCTCCAAGTTTTTGAAAATGTTCCAATAAATGTGGGCTTAAGAAAAGTCTCTGTCCTCGTCTAATTGCATCTTTGTAACAGTGAATCACAATATTCTTTTCAGCACCATTCTTTCTGTCTCTTAAGAAAGCACAGACGTGCTTCAGTGCACACTTATCTCCGAGCATATTGATTACTGTCACACTCTCCTTTTTGGGCTTACTAAAATAAATAGATAAATAAATACAAGAAGCAATTCCATTGCCCATCGACTGATGAGGAGCAGAAAGATAGAACACATTACTTAGTTTATCTGAATTTGTCTTGACATCACTTTTAATCAATTGCACACTGGCCCATTGGACTGGGCAATTATGGGGAAAATATGCACAATTTTTCATATCAATCCAAAACAAAACAATAATTAATATATTTCAAAATAATAGTGATAAAAAAATATGGCAAAAGAGAACCTGTTGCAACATAATACGTAGAGCGATTGGGTTTAGCAACAAACCCTTAGCAGGAGTCCAGGACTGCCCTCATTGTCTCTTAAATATTGCTTTGTTTTGATTGGTGGTTGCCGACTCCTTTTCTGTCTGACTATTTGGCTTGTTCCGCTTTTGGAAGTTGCGCTCTAAATGCATGATTTTCTTTCCAACCCCTTTTTGCTAGTTTATGGACTTACTTTTTCCTCATATAGCATGACCAAGGTGAACAGTTCAAGTCACAGGCAGATGCGCTTGATTTTCAAAATAAAACGTCTCTCAAGCTCTGATGATAATTACTGTAAAATATTTTTGTAGTAGTAGTATTTAGAAAAAAAGATGGAACGCGCCCATCATTGCAAGTACCTGTACTGTCTGTAGTCTGTTATGTCTTGAGGGTTCTCAAAGGCAAACCAAAACCCAAAGTTGTAACACCACAAGAAACCTCTGGGTGGTACCACAACACCTTATATACAAGAATAAGCCATGCCGGAGTCACTTCAACAATTTCGGACTGTACCAGAGGGGGGAAAAAAACCAAGTGAAATGTTTGTTAGCAGTGTGACGACAGCATCTCCCCCCTCTCCCCCACTTCCCACCACGAGATGTTTGTCCCCATCTGTATCACAGCAAGCAACCTGAGAACCTGGGGTTGCTTTCAGAAAGAGGATTAAGGAAGGCAAAAGTGTTTCTTTTGGACAGATAAAAGATCACAAAAGAAGGCAGATCAGATGCATGTCAGTGCTTATTGGACTATTGCTAAGCGTCCATTAATGCTTAAGTGTAAATCTAACGCAACGATTGTGTCTTATTGTCGCTTCGTTTGTACAAATGCCACTTATTTGATGGTGTTGCTAAATTATCAAGATATACCAGTACTTGGTACTCTCTGCAGTTGAGGAAACAAACACGTCTGGCAAGGCTACTAGGAAGGGGAGTCTTATTCTTTATGGCTTCAATCCTAAAATTGGATTTAATCGTGCTAATATATAGTCAACAATGCACTACAATAAGTAACAAATGACATTGTCCTGTGCCAAACAAATCATTTAAGTGACTCATTGTGACAACCCCTGTTGCGACGAGCCAAAGCCACAACATGGTACCTGAGTAGTTTATATGGTGATGTATAAAACCACACATTCATTTGACTTTGGTGTGATTATGTGCTTGGGGGAGGAGGGGTAGTTAAAACGCCAGGTTCATTTTTGTTGATTTTACGAGAAGAGAAGACATAATGAATAAAAAAGGACCTTAATGACAGTAGCCATTAGTCACCCTGACCACAGGCCAAGAATTAGAGGGACTCACAAGTCAACAGTGCAATAATTCACACAGTGTGTGGTAAATTATGGTTCAGGAGATTCGTATGTTGACTCATTTATAAAATTGAGAAAATGAATTAAAAAAAAATACTTCACCAGAGATTCTAAATGTGAAAATAGAATGTATAACTACTGTGGACAATTGAACAAAGTTTTTTAATTTTAACGCAGTGTTAAAATGAAGTTAATAGTAACTTTCTAATGCATTCATAGGACAAATATGCTACAATGCTACACCAGTCATTTCAAAAATTGACTGCAGATTAAATTTGATTAAAAACAGTTCCTATAAGAAATAGTGTAAAAATAATGAGTCCTTACAGGGTCAAACTGTCGCCATCCGAAAACCTCATAACAGTACAAGCATTGCTTTAAATCACATTTTAATATTCAGAATAATATTCTGTCGCACAGTTGTAAAAAGTAATTCTTTACCGTGATCACATTTAACCTTCGATGAGGTGTGATGGCTACAATGAAAAGTGCACAGACATTGCTGTTTGGGAGATGTATCCCTTCACATGAACACTGCTTAATTGTCGGTCCTCATCCCATACTTTGTCTTGGACTAAATACATGTAGTCCATTCTTAATCTGATCCCTGACCTGAACTCTTACAAGATTAAGTGTGGATATTTGTGTTGACTTAATTTTTTTTTGTCAGCCAGCCAGCTCAGACGCATTCCTCTCTCGTGATTCTATTTTTCTTAATGTGAACAAATCAAAGTCGGGCATTTGCATTCAAGTTCGGGGATAGTCCACTGTAAATGAAACTCCATCACACTTGTTTTCTGGCTTCAGTGAGCCTCGTGGATCAGTATCTACTGGAGCTGATGGCATTTACCTGAGCCTGAGATCTGTTCAGCATCAGATAATAGAGCTTGGTGAGGATCCTCTGCTGTAGCTGCTCCCAAGAGATGGTCCTGTCTTCCAACATGAGAAATGGCGGACCGAACCTTACAAAAGCAGGGGGTGGGGGGGAAGTACATAAAAATCACCCCGAGGAATACAGAAGTTACGTCAAAGCAAAAAACTGTGGACCTCTAACCCACACACCTGGTGATTAATGACATGACCCGACAAGTAAAGTCAGCAGCCAGGAGAGTCGATGCTGCATTGAGTAAACATTATCAAGGAAAAATGGAATGCCTAGCACATAATCACAAACAATTCCGGTGAGCAGAGTGAGTGAAGGTGACACCCAGTTAAATCCATCATCCACAATCGAAAAGGAAAATAGAATAATGGGCCTGAAGGGGCAATTGCACAGTAAAGTGTACACAATCCATCCTCATATATGTCTTGGCTTACAACTGAAATAAAGGTATACAGTACTTTGGCTTTTTTTTTTTTGGCCATTTGAATTCAAAGACATAGAACCCCATTTCAATGACTGAGTGTTTTCCAGAGGAGGACCATTTCATTTCGATGAGTTCTGCAATGAGCAAAGGGCTCGTCATTAACTTCTAAATTATTGCTGGGCATTTCAAGAGTGACATCTCTGCCATTCCCTTCAAAAGCCCAATATACTACTGCTTTATTGTCATGGCGAACCGAGAAAGTTGCTTTCCAAAGCTCACCTGACTGCCTGCTGAGCACATCCGGACGTGTTGCAGATGAGAAGCAGAACCTTGGAGGAGCCGCCCTGGTTCAGGTATTCGGTGGATAACGTGCCGGATGATGGCAACCTCGCAGCCGAAGAGCTGTACGGGGAATTGGGGAGGCTGTGGTGATACCCTTGAGGATAGAAGAGCAGAGGAGGACAAATTTAAGGATGCAACAGTATACCGGTAATAGGATGAGTCATTAGGTTCACTTGCATAATAAATACATAAATTATGGGGCGATAGCCCGAGCTCTACAATACATAAATATGGGTCTGGCAGTATCCTTGTGAGGGCACCTGGACTGCGCAAGTGCACCGAATGAAGAATCCAGACTGTCAGGTGTAAATTGTGTAAAGCTTCTCAGTTACGCACGAGTAGCCACTGCAAAATTGCTACTTGTATTTCCACTCTCTGGAACAGGAACATTTGTTACGACAGACACTTACATGCACCTCACACGCACAGCGATGAAAATTGGTTAATCGCTTGAGGAGATGCAAAAGGCCAAATGTCTTGTTTTCTGAGAAACACAACTTTGGACTTTAGTGGATGATTTCATTATACAGCGCTTGTTTAAGCCCTCTTGACCGATCAAGTTCACAGCAAATCTTAACACACACATTTTGACACGCAGGAAACCAGGTCAGTACGTTCAACCATATTGAATGCACCCACTTTAAATTAAGTCCTTCATTAAGTTTCAGTCTGAAAAATTGTTGAGCAAAACTGCAGCAAAAATACACACCATTTTTTAAAAAACTAAAGTCGGACAAATGGATAATGAATAAATGACCTTTATGCACATATAGACAGCCCTGGATGAGTTTGGTGTGGAAGAACTTGCAAAGAACCGTGATGTGTTATTTATATTGCAAAATGCATTTCTAACACCTATGTCCAGTCCTGAAACGGGATGTTCAAAAGGAATATATTGTGCATGACGGGGAAGAACCAAGTCACTTGTGCCAGACACCTGCCAATTCTCACCTCCTCTTTCTGCTTGTAGGAGGTGAAGATAAGGTCATTCTCACTGGAGCACAAGAGCCCGCGTGTTGCGCCTTCTCTCAGAAGAAGGAAGGACACAACTATTTTCCGACCATTTATTTCCAGTCTTGATGAGGAGCAAGCAGCAAGGTGGGGCAACTTGAGTGAAATGACTTCTCAGAACCGAGTCCGCAATTTTAAGACTTGGGACTTGCATGTCTTAAAGTGATGGAAGACTCGACTCATCTGACTTTGGTATTTAAAACTTTTATAAGGATGGAAACAATATTTTATCACTCCAGTAAAAACGGCGACTGGCTTGGCCTGTTCAACCAAGTAATGACTTGACTCGCTTGAAATTTTTGGGCGCACTCGAGGAGATTGATCGTTTTTCACAATAACTTGTGGGATTTGCTTAAAACTTGACGGTCACAATCTGAGAATGATTTGCAACACGTGACCGACTCCCCACCTTTCATTGAAACATCCATCCATCCACCAGCCCAACAACTCATCTATCCATGCTTCGAACTTTTAAGGAGAAATGTGTGTTAACGTGTGACAACCACAAATAAATGGAAGAGAAAATCCCAAGCAAGACTTCTGGTATGATGTGCTTCAATAACAAGCGAGTGACCCCAGTCACTAACAATGTGCACGCTGACTAAAAATACGCAGAGGGTTGTGAGCTTAAACTCGCATGAATCAGAGGTCATGACTGTAAACAAGCATCAGTGGCCACAGACCACCTGAGCTCTCTGCTGACTGTGAAGAAAGAGTTTCAGTCAAAGAAAGAAGCCAGATGTGGCAATCTCGCTGTCCCTTTTTGTGTCATTTCCCAATCCTCCATACAAACATATCGGCGTGGGGCATCACTTTTAGCCACCTAAAATGAGGACATCAATGCACAATTGTATAAAGGTGATTTTGTCATCAGCCGTGGGCATCTTTTATCTGAGTGTTTATCGTAAGAATGTTGATGTTAATATGTTACAATTTATTGAGCTTTACTTTGATTGTTTTTCTTTTTGAACGCAGCATAAAATGAATCCCCCGGCCAATGTTGTAAGCCTTTAAGTGCTTATAAGAAAATTAATTCCACCATATTCCCTTCTGACAGATGCCACTTTTCTTGCTATCATTAGATGAGTTTTCGATGACTGTATTTTCACATCTAATCGACCATAGAAGGTGGGGAGAATACTCAAGACCTCCTGAGTTCCACTGACACACCTTTGTAGGGCGAGGCAGAGTCTGGGGACTTCGAAGCGGCCTATCATTTCTCTGAGGTTGAAGTCGCCGGAGTGGTTAATTAAAAAAAGCTCCTTGGTCGCATGTCCCCGAGGGTGGATGAGATTTGCTCTTAAAGGCTCTTGATGTTGCGGGGCTGGTTGACACGCCTCCGTAATACTGGCGGATATTGATGCCTCTCTATAGATTGGCAAACTCGAGTGTCGGTCCGTTTTTTAAAATTTTCATTTTAAGAAGGTTATTTCAACTACAGGGTCGTCATGCTCCTCAGTCTCCCTGCTAATGTCTTATTCAGAATTCCGACACAGAAGACGAGGCGGGCTTTTCATGCATCCGAGTGCGTTTGTGGGAAGGCAAGTCAATGAAAATGAGAAAGAGAGAGAGACACACACAACAGAAGAACCATTTGGATGATGAAGGTAAAAGTCTGGGCCAGAGTGATGACGACCGATTGATGATCCTGTTATAATTTATACCTGAGTGCGGCGTGGAGCCTCCACGACCATGCAAAGGCGGCGCTTGAAAGGCGTAGATGACATCACTATCAGCGATGGCTGTCAGGTCGTCGTCATCTGAGAAGGACCGCTGGAATCCTGTCGAGTACAACTCGGCCAGGATGACCTGCAACCGGAGGGCCACAATGATAATACTTAACAAAATCATGTGTTAATTCTTCAACTCTTAATTTGAGCATTTCAAACCGGAATCGGGCATCTTACAATTCTATCCTACTTTAATGTAGCACCGCAGTATGTTTTGTTGATTCAACTTGGCCATGTTCGCACTGTTAAGTCGGATTTTCCTTAGTTCTGTTCCGATTTATTCTCAAAAATGTACTTTCATTATTTTTAAATAGAAAAATGTTGTGACGCAACAACTCATGGAATCAAATTGCTAATTGCGGTAATCAAGTTGGATCGTGAGACCAGTGAAGGGCCACACTTTTCGTCTTTGGCTGGTCCACCGTAATCATAGACTGCTAGAGTCGGTGCGCCTTGGTAGAGGTTGAGTTAGTTCAAGTTGGTTGCGATAAGATTGTCTGCTATCAACAATGACCACAAAGCTGGAAAGCTGAGTTACGGTGGAGTCAAGAGTCAGTGACACAATTGGGAGTTCAACCAAAATGTTCTGTATAAATAGGTAGGTAGATATAGGTAGGTTTAGGGAGGGAGGTAGGTAGTTAGATAAATAAAATGTGTACCTGGTCTGCAGAGATGCCCCCTTCCTCTGCTACCATGGCTCTCAAGGTGGACAATGAACCGAAGAGTGGCACAGCAAGACCCACTCGAAGATACCGCTGAGTCTTTGTACTGAATACCAACGTCACACACATTGGCCTGCGAACAGCGAGGAGAATTGGTCATTTTCATTGTGTTTCCTTTAAGGTATGAGACATGTTGCAAGCACAGTAAAATTCCTGTCGACAGTTTCCACTCCCTCGCAGGTGTAGTCAGCGGTGAAACTGAAATGACTCCACTCTGGAGATTTGAATGAAGCCAGTACTTTCCTTAAATTTGGGTCTCAACTTCATCTTCCATCGGAGGGATGGACGTTTTTTTTTTTTGAGGAGATGCGATATAACAGTATTGTTGCGCATTAATTTGATTTTGAGGCCCTGGAGGATACCACAGGTGGCATCAATCATTTTGGTATTTTGTTTTTGCACAAAACAGACATTTAACTTGATTACATCATTGAAAATACAACAAAAGAAAAGATTCCGAAGAATTAGGAAGATGTGCCCTGTTGTATATTTTAATATGTTTTGATAAGTTGCACATTTTTGGGAGAGGGGAAATTGTTGATTTGTGGTGCTGTTGTAGAAAATCCAATTTCACCGGCATGGATAATATAATTTGTCTGAGTGTGACTTCATATTTAATTGGATTTGTCTCACATCTCTTCACAATTCAACTTGGGAATATGTTAGGAGGGAGAATATTAGGTGCTGTGGTGTTAATAATGTCGGATGCTGCTGAATGAGAAACACAAGGGGATGTGAGTGCAGGATGACTGTTGAGAGCAACAGGAATTGGGAAATGCCATCTTTGAATAACTTATGTCATGTTATAGCTTTGTGCTGGAGGACTCATTTTGAATTCATCACATGATGTATTCATGAACTCGCCTCAAATGTTTACATTCATAGTACATGCAGCCACTTGTACAGCAAAGTTTTTGCCCGTCTAAAAGCTCCTCAGTATAGATGAATTCATGTTTGTTTTTTTTAAGTGTGCTATTTGTCGATATTTGGACAGGATTTTCTTTGCTACGATATCCACAGCCCCTATTTCCACTAAGCTGTACAGTTGTGTTTGAGTATTTTTAAATTGCATTATTGGTATTATCTGCAGCACACAGGCATCGCGTCCTGCTGCTAGCCTGCTCATGCTTTCGGGACCTCAGACTCAGCATGCCTTCGACTTAAATACCGCTGCAGCAGGAGCATGGACTCCCACCAGCGACTGTGTGAGCTAGCTGTGTTTGTGTAATAAAAGAGACCACATGTCAGAGAATACAATTCTGCCAGTCCCACTGTGGTCCGCCAGCATGAGGTGTGAAACAAGAACAGATTTATTCCGGCGTGAATGTAAAAATAAAACAAAATGTAACAGCATATTGGTTAGCTGTACGGGTTTTCTGTTGACGCTGCCGGTCAGAGTCAGTGAAAATGAATCTCTTGAATCATCTACATCACACGTGTCAAAATCAAGGCCCGGGGGCCAGATCTGGCCCGACATATCATTTTATGTGGGCCGCGAAAGCAAATCAAACATGTCAAGTTCCATGATGCTTGCTCAAGTCTGAACCAAAATGTCAAATTGTCATATGTAATCCACAATAACAGTCCTTATTCTTGACTTCTGATTCCAAAACAAGTTACGCATCAATTTGTTGTGCGCCGTGCATGTACGGTAATATGTGGAGGTGATTAAACAGTTATATGGTTTTCCAAAATTCATTACGGCCCACCAAGGGAAACGGGAACTAAAATGTGGCCCGTGACAAATATGAGTTTGACACCCCTGATCTACACAGACCTACTAAAGCAGGAATTGGACAAAATTATATACTGCAGATGAGGAAGATGAGTCCAGGTCTTAGAGTCGATTTACACTGCAGGTCCAAGCTCCCAAATCCAAATGAAATGTGTTTATTTGTAGGTGCATTTCAAATGATGACACGAAATTACACAATAATAAGTAAACACATATTTAAAAATTAAATGTAAGTGGATGGTTTAGTTGGCTTGTTATGACCATTTCCTCACTGGCCGCCATCATCAATTATTTTGCTGATTACAGAATAGACATGCTTTTAATGTATCATATTAACATAATTTGTGTTGGCTGCAGTTTGGACTGACAGTGGCTGCTGGATTTGGAATTCTGTGTTTCCATACTTTACCTGGTTTGTCGCAGAGGGATGGGCAGGGAGATGCATAAAAAGGGGTCAAAGGTGTTGCTCTGCTTAAGGCAATGAGGGCAAGTCAGAGATGACCTGGGGAGAAAGGAAGGACAAGAAAAGGTAAAAGCATTTTATCCTCATTGTATAGAGTGTTCCCTTATTGGGTTATTGCGGCTTCACTCGATCGTGAGTTTTTCTTTGTGGCCATAGCTTTATCAATTGGAGTTTTGCTTGCTTTTTTTCTTCCTTTTAAGTCACATCGGTCAAAAAAAAAGTCGATTATTTAAAAGATAAGATAAGATATCCTTTATTCGTCCCACACTGGGGAAATTTACAGCCTCCAGCAGCAAGAATGTATGTAGAAAGAAGAAAGGAGAAAGAGAAAAAAAAAACAACAAACATCTTTCAATTAAATACAATAGGAACACAAATGGATAAATCACAGTACTATTTACAATTTTCCTTCACATCATTTAATTATTATCATTATTATGATTGTTATTTTTTATTCATCAGCCTGACAGCAGTCGGTAGGAACGAGCGTCGGTATCTCTCCTTCTTGCAGCGCGGGTGTAACAGTCTCTGGCTGAAGGAGCTACCAAGTGCTGTCAGGGCGGGCTGGAGGGGGTGGTAGGGACTGGCCATCATAGCTTTTAGCTTAGTTAGCATCCTTCTGTTGCCCACCTCCTCCAGAGTGTCAAGGGAGCAACCCAGGACAGAACTGGCCTTCCTGACCAGTCGCTCCAGTCTCTTTCTGTCCCGGGCTGAGATGCTGCCTGACCAGCAGACAATGCCATAATGGATGGCCGAGGCCACCACCGAGTTATAGAACGTCTTAAGGAGTGACCCCTGAACTCCAAAAGACCTCAGTTTCCTGAGTAGGAAACTCTGTCCTTTCCTAATCAGGGTGTCCGTGTTTGTAGACCAGTCCAGTTTGTCGTTCAGAAGAACACCAAGGTACTTGTAGGAGGTCACCCTCTCTATGTCCATACCCTGGATGTTCATCGGTGCTGGTGAGGACTTTTTCCTGCAGAAATCCACAACCAACTCCTTAGTTTTCCTAGGGTTGATCTGGAGGAGATTCTGCTTTGATTTGAGTGGAACTTTGTTTTACAAAAATCAATTACCATAAACATTAGACAGCTTATCACCTGCCGGTATTAAGTTTTCATTTTTCATTTGAAATGTTAGATTTATTAAGTGTAACAAGTGTTTAGAAGGATGGGAACCATATAGCGGGGGAGGGGGTTCGAGTGTAATGGCTTAAAAGAGGGCCCCATTTTAAAAACGTAACAACCATGATTAAACGACGGTATATTTTCTATTTTCCTGATCTAGTGATCTGCACAAGGGTGACATCCTGAATCTTCATGCTCACAATCACACCTAAGGACAATTTAGAGTGTTCCATTAACCTTCCATGCATGTTTTCGGAATGTGGGCGGAAACTGTAGTACCCGGAGAAAACCCACGCAAGCACGGGGAGAACATGCAAACTCTACACAGGAAGGCCAGAGCTGGAATCGAACCCCGCACCTCTGCACTGTGAGGCCGATGCGCTAACCAGTCAACCACCTATGGGTTTTTTTTTTTAATTAGTAATAATAATAAATCGTATTTTGTCAAATGGTGGTTGTGGCATTAATTTTCTCAATTTGGGCGTCTATTGATGTTATGTTTTTTTAATTTACCGTATTTTAAAATCAGCAATCGGACAATATATAGGGACATCTCATTTAAAACATTGTATAAGTTTCCGTACTTTATCTCCGGCTTTCTGTAATGCTGGTTTGGTTGGTCTCTACCGTTAACTCTCCAACAATAGTGTTCGTGATCTGAGGCAATTAGTTGCTACGGTTTTCTCCTGATGGGGAAAAAGGAATCGAAATGAAAATGATTCAAACTGGGATGCTATGTGTTTTTGGCTTTTGTCTTCAGATGTGGCGACGTGGCATGTGGCTCATTAGCCAAGGCTTTTTTTTCCAACATGCTCTGCTCCAAGAAACAGTCAACAATCGTATGTTTGAGATTGCAAGGCAAATCAGCGTTTAGTATAAGTGGGACAGCAGCTGTTGTGTTCGAGACAGCTTGAGACTGCCCAGTACCACCGCTTCTCTTTCTTGCAAGGAAATAACCAGAAAGACAACTCGCAGTGTTTATTACAGTGATAAAACACTAAAAATATTGCTACAACAGAGGCATTTATTTATCGTAGGTGGATGACTCACCCAGCGAGTAATTGGGACACGCCATCTATTATAGTGTTGACCGCTTTTTGAGGAAATCCTAAATTTCGAATTTGTATTTTCCATGACATCATTTTGCCATTACTGGACTGTATTGCCCTTTTTTTCCAATGCATACGAGTCCACTGTCGCAAGGCTCGTAGGTTTTAAATCTTGCATAGAAGTGTCGATTAGAGAGTCGAAATTGCCATAGTAGTGTTGGCCCGATGGACCGAGCGATACAAAGTATCAGCACAGACACAAAATCCTCTTAAGTAAGGCGTCAGCGCAAAAGATACACGTTCGTAATTTGCATGCACACCACAAGCGTGGAGGAGAAGCCTTGAATTAGGCCATCTGGATGTGCAGTTAAGGGACAAAAAAAAAGGGGGGGGGTTCTGCTGTTCTGATCTTGAGCACGGAACAAAAACAAGGCCAGACTATCATCTCTGGATGATGAGGGCGGCAGAAGCATCTGAGATCGATAGGAAAACAAAAGCGAGTGAGCCAAGAGACAACGGGAGCGACAACAAAGGGGGCCTCAGCATGGGGGTAGTGGGGGCTCGATGCATTAAATATGAACACAGGGTTGGGCACGGGACAGCCGAGTTGACAAAAGAGAGAGCAAAGAGAAAAGCACAAAAACTGACAGCATCAGTCAAGCTCTTTCCACCCGTGTGAAGCAAGCGCGCACACACACACACACACGCGCACACACGCCATCATTAACATCATCTAAGTTTAATTAAAAAGACCCACAGCAATCAGTGATGGTAAACTTACTGAATAAATCACTGCGAGTTCATTACAAATGGAAATTTTTGATTATAACTAAAATGTAATCTCCAAAATCAAGGTGCCAAGATGAAAATCCTGACTTGGAGACTCTAGAGGAGTCACCATAAGGCAATCAGCCAATGAATGAAGCAGCCACATTATATTTTGTTCATGACTGTAGCGGATCCATGTGGACATCCCCCCCACCCCCCCAAATACAAATACCTTCAGATTCTGGCACATCTTCACACAGCTAAAAATGTCAAAAGCAGAGAAACTCGGCGTGGGGTTATTAACGGCTCATTCATACACATTTAAAACAAAATATTTAGCTGGTTGTTTGATTTCACACTTGATAGACAGGCACTCCAGAGAACTATTTGAATACAAGCAATTTAAAAGTACATTTGTGTTCCGGGGCTGCTCTACTCCATCTGGCACTGGGTGTCTTGAATCTGTGCAGTATGCAATGAATTTAAGACAATTCAGACACTCTGGAGAGAAATGCGTCGACGTGTCGGAAAGCTTGATCTCATAGTCATGAGTCTTGAAATAGGAAACAGACCCAAAAACAAACAGCACGAAAAACGCCGCAGAATGGCTAAGAGCAAAAGAAACGATTCTGAAGTGGCCTTCCATGAGCCCAGTTGGACAGTAAATCCAAAAGTGCACTGAGAAAATATCACAATTATATACTATGACAAAAACAAAAAAATCACAAAAAACATAGAGCAGCACAATTCAACGTTGGAGAAGATTTTGTCATACTCTATGTACAAGCTCCTCTCATCCAACATGCATTATATAAGCCCATTCGTCACATTACATAAACTTGTTTCGACCTAGACGATGTCTTGGAGACAACAGGCCAATAAAAATAGACACCACAAAGTCAGAGTGACAGACAGTGAGGAGGAGCGAGGCCTCGACAAAAATGCATTCAAACCCAAGCGTCGGCGACACGGGCGAGCGCAGACTCCCACGTCGGCAGCCCAATGCACAAGACAGCACGAGCTCTAATCGCAAACATTTATTCAGATCAGAGAACTCCGCTGTCTCCCTCTAAGGAGCGTCTATAGAAGATTTGAAAAGAACGGGGAAGGAAGATGAAAAGAAGGGAGACCAATTGAACAAGAAGGAAGAGACTTGAAAGATAGTCGCGGGTCGACGGTTACGGCACAAACAAAACCCAGTATATGAAATTGCTTTGTTGTCACAAACTGCCAACTGTGACTGACGATCACAGAAGTGAGCTACTGTATATTGACAACAAATGATTTGAGACAAAATGAAAATCAAGGGACCCTAGTGAGGATACGCAGTAGGGAAAATTTGATGGATGGGTGGATGGATGCCAAGTTTTCAGCTGCTCGGCAACATGAAGATTAGTGAGGTTGTCTTATCCACTGATCTTGTTTTAATTCATGGCTTTTTGTCAACATAGACAAGTGTCGATCCTTTCGTTTTATTTTGATGCAATGAGACGATTAAACATTTTTGTGGATTAAGCCCAAAGAGGCCCACGACACTGCTATAGTTTGAGTGAAAAGTAAATTGAAAGTGAATACACGTCAAGTAGGGGCGGGAAAAAATATCTTATTCCTCAGTGTTCCTCAATTTTGTTCGTCTTGCAGTTACACGATAAGCTTGTGAGCTTTGACGCATAGGCAGCTAATCAGTGAGACAACGTCCAACTGTTTGAGCACCAGCTCACCACTGCTGTGGACTTAACACAAGCTGTCAATCAAACAAGTAATTACAAACCCACTGTGTGTGTGTGTGTTGCTCCTTTATCTGATGATTTCACGCTTACAAGGTATTGAACATAATCAGGAGGATTTCGTTCCCTGGCTCAGATGTGACTTTTATTTCATTTTTTTGGCGTGCCACTCAGGGCAATGTGGCTTTTGCCTCCAATAGAGGGCAACAGAATCAGTTTGTATCAAAATGGTGAACATCATAATTGATCACGTTGTCCTTGAAAGTAATTAACCATTGGTATTTAAAATATTTAATCACATCAGTGAATGTGAAACCTTGGAACCCTGTATAGAAACAAATTATTCTGTTTGCTGACTGTTTTTGAAAGATGCACCCCTTATTTGTTGAAAAACTTGCCTGTGTGTCACTTTTGTGTCAGGATGAGCAAGTATCGCAGGCATGGAGTGGCCCGATGCTCGGCCTTATTTCACAGTGTTGGCACTCACAATAGCATCCGATACCGGTGTCGACCGCCCTCTTGTGGTCGTTTTACAATCAAGAACTAAAGAGATGTTTTCAACAAAAATGTCCGCCAACGACAACGTATAATCCAGTATGAACATTTATAGATGTAAAAACATGAACATGTAATACAGTAAAGTCCCGTCACTGTAACATTCCAACTTCATCTATGAAAATATTCAGTCAGCAAATGTTACCTGCCGTAAGAACAGCCAGTGGCGCCGCCGCGGGGAAGTGAGAGACAACGAGATTTTCTTCTGTTTACAAGATGTGTTCTCAAACCATGTGCACAGGACCGCACCGTGCCTCCGTGAGTTACAGCAGGCACAAATACCATCTCACCCCATGACATGCGCCACGCTGTCAAGTTCATCTGTGCACGTACGTATTTATATGATAAAAAGCTGCTCAAAAGCTCTGCGAGTTTAAAACATTAAAATTTTAAATCATTAAAACTAAGACGATTGTAAACGGACCAAAATCAGAAGCAATACTTGGACGCATCCGGCAATTCATACTCATTTTCAGAATGCGTAATTATGAATTA